>NC_135340.1:85278834-85903834 GCF_023851605.1 Tamandua tetradactyla
GGATTACTTGCAGGGCAAGCACACCCTCCCAAGTTTGTTATTGAGGGGTCACTGTTGGTCATAATTAAGGTTCCTCTTTTATGTGCTATTGCCTGGCTGAGACATTTCTTAAAACACTGTGCTTCGCCCAGTGATTCTAAAGCTGTCAATGTCAATTGCTTTTGCTCTTACCCTAACGTATGTTGTCGTCACCTGAAAAACATAAACTCTTACGTGGGAAGGCACAGTATGGTCTCTGTTGGCCTTCTCTCCAGGCCTCTAGGTTCCAACAACTTTCCCCAGGGTGATTTCTTTCTGCATCTCCAAAGGCCTGGGCTGAGCTGCGAGTGCTGAGATGAGGAATGCTGAGCTGCTTGGGCTGTGCTACGTTGAGCTCTCTCATTTAAGCACCAGCCAATTAAGTCAAACATCATTCATTGCAGCAGGCACGCCTCCTAGCTGACTGCAGATGTAATCAGCAACAGATGAAGTTCATGTATCATTGGCTCATTTCCACAGCAATAGAACTAAGCACTATCACCTGGCCAATTAACAACTGACTCTAACTACCACAAAGTCTAATGCGGGCAAAGTAGAATGTGGATTGTGAGTAGTCTGCCATAGTTGGGGAAATAAGGTAAAGATGTGTTCTGGTGAGGCTGGCTATTTGTCAGAGAGGCAAGGCCCTGGTGTAAGTCCCTTACTCCAGAATTTTGTCTTTGGTTTCCGAGCTCCAGACACTTGGTTATTGAACCTGGATATAATTGGGCCCTGGAAACAGAGGTGAGAGTGGGTGGGGCGCTGCAGAGGGGGCTCTCCTTCAGAATCATCAATACCAGAAGCCAATTTATTAATTTATAATGAGTTATAACTGTTGAAAGAATCAGGCCCTTTTATAGGCTGATCAAGCACATTCTCTCCCTACAGGCAAGCTCTACTGGCAGTCAAGTGCTATCCATAAGGCTGTTTGGGGAGCTTGAAATAAGAGCTGTGGGAGGGATGGATGGTCTTCGTGAAAGGGATCACTGAACTATGACAGTCTGATGTATCAATCCCCTTTTGGGGCAGACTCAGGGGGGTTCACAGTGATCTGCCTTCTCCCCCCTGTTAAACTCTCTCCTTTCCCTCACTCCTGCCTCCTAGGATCATCTCCCACCAAAAAAAGCACCTGCACCCAAGTTCTTGTCTTAGTCTTTGCATTCAGGAGAATGCAATTTAAGACACTGGTCAAACTGGGCTACTTCTCTACCTTTGGAAGGAAGAACTACTGTTTATTTATGCATGCATGCATTCTTCCTTCTCAGATGAGAGGTCCAAGGCTCAAAGCAGACAAGGAACTTTCTCAAATTCACAAGAAGAGAAGCTGTCACATAGTGGGTTCAGGCAGAGCTGGGGTGAAAACCAGATTTTCAGACTCCAAGTCCAGAGTCCTTTTCAGATCACCCAAGAACCTTGCTCACCTGTCAATTTGAATTGAGCCTAGCCTCAGCCAGCCTTGGGGCTCTCTGGACCTCAATTTTTGTTATTAAAAAAATCAGTTTTCTAGCAGTTAGGAGGAAAAATCTGAGAGGATGTATGGTAGCTCATGACAAACTCTGGGATCTGTCCTGTAACTACTTGTTGAAGAGTGCTTTGAAAACTATTTTTTTTTTCTTTGCTTTGTATAGATGTTATAGTATACAATAAAAAAAAGTTTAAAAAATAATAATCAGTTTTCTGTGGAAGGTACTGTATTAAGCTGTATTACGGTTGTTCTCCAACCAGATTTCCACTGGGGCATATAAAAGTAGAGAGCTAATTATGTGATAGTAATTACCTGGAAATTATATGTTTATTGTTTTTCCACTTGCAGATACTACTATTTTAGAACTCTTCATTGTTCTGTTCAGCGACAGGAGCCACACAGGCTGTTCCAAAGATTCCTTCCAATCTCGTGATTAGCAGACTTTTAAAAAAAGGGCCTCCGGGCGGTGCAACAGTGGGGGCGGCGCCACGGTGGAGGCGGTGCCATGGTGACTCCCTTGGCAGAATCCTCGCTCGCCATGCTCGGGACTCGGTTTCGATTCCCAGAGCCTGCCCACGCCAAAAACAAAGGGGTCGACCGCTGCCAGCATGGGAAGCCTCCAGGGCAGGGAGAGGCGTGGGCTGCCTCAGCCCGGGAAGGAGCCCCCGTGGAAGGCTCCATCGCCCACATTCATATGCACCCCACTTCTTGACAAGAGCCTTTAATAGCAAAGTGCTCAGCATCCTCTGGTCTAAATGGAGCACATTCCTATCTTTGTCCCTGGATCCTGGGAATGGTATCCAATAGGAAGAGGCCTCATCTACCACCCAATATATTTATATACCCTTCAATTATGTGCCTCGGTTAATTGGCCCTTTCCTCCCATCTCTGCTTACAACAGAGACATCCTGAACCTTGCCTGTAATTATAGTGAGGAAATATTTCTATGACTTTTAAAGGGGCAGTCTAAACTGGGTCAAAACTTCGAAGATGGAGGGTCAGGGAGCGAGGTCAAAGTTGACTTAACTGTAATGAGTTGGTCCCCAGGGGCTTTAAGTGCATTCTGTCCCTTGAGGTGCTTTTGCCTGAAATTCTGCCATCAGCGTCTCATCCTGTTGCTGTTACTGCCGCTGATGCTGATACACAGTATCTGTGGAGGGTTTTGCAGTTTACAAAGTGCCTTTTACATGAAGTGTCTCTCTTCTCTTCTCCACAAATGCTGAGAGCAGTTAGTAAGTTGGCCATACTCAGCTATTTAAATGCGTCTCCTTACGCCTCTACAAGGGCCAGAGATCAAGCTGCTGCCGGTCATACATATGCTTCCATGTAATCAAGAGCCAGCCTAAGGCCCTAGTGGCTCTGTAGCTACCTTATCTTGTTTGCAGAAGGGTTTTTAGTACCTAGCCCAGTGCCCAGGTCTTGGTAAAATGAAGGAAATATTTATTGACAGAGTGAATGTACTGATCCATCCCAGGAATTTATGAGATTATTGGTAATTTCTGGACCATCTCTCAGTTCAGTACATTCTTACTTCCATAGCTGTGCTGATTACACCTGATCGTAAGGTCGTGCTGCTTATTTAAATGTGTGCACCAGCTTTGGCACAAGTTCTGCTAACTTAGGGATCTGCCCAGAACCACAGGGATTCCTCCTTCCTTTTCTGAATTCCTCCAGCCTCCCTCACCGAAATCATCAGCTCCACTTGCTTCGCCTTGATATGAGGTTGGAAACCAATTAATAACCTGCCCAGCCACCTCACGTAACAGATGAAGAAACAAGGCCTAAAGAGGTAGGCAGCCTTGCCCAAGTCCCAGGTGGGCCACTGAGTCAAAGCCCAGGTTGAAACCAAAATCTAGATCTTTTGATGAGTCATCCCGTGAGCGTGTCCTTTGGTCTGTGAGCAGCCAGAACGCGATATACCAGAAATGGAACGGCTTTGAATGGGGGAATTTATTAAGTTGCAAATGTACAGTTCTAAGGCCATGAAAATGTCCAGATTGAGGGAAGGCTATAAAAATGTTCAAATTAAGACATTCAGGGAAAGATATCTTGGTTTAAGAAGGCTGATGACGTTGGGGGTTTCTCTGTCAGCTGGAAAGGCACATGACAGTGTCTGCTAGCTTTCTCTCCGGGTCTTTTCGACAGCTTCCCCTGGGCTCTGTCCAATCTGTTGGCTCTGTTGGCTCTCAAGCTTCTTCCAAAATGGTTCCCTCTTACAAGGCTCCGGTAAGCAAGCCCACCTTGAATGGGTGGAGACACATCTTCATGGAAACCATCTAATCAAAAGTTCCTCAGAATTGGGTAGGTCACATCTCCATGGAAACAATCAGAAAGATCTTACCCAGCAATATTGAATGAGGATTCAAGGACATGGCTTTTCTGGGGTACATAATAGCGTCAAACCAGCCCAGCTTCCCTTCCCCCAAGGAAAGAAAATAGTTCACACCACGATTGTCAGTTTTGATGGAGCTGCGGTGGCTCCTCAAGCTAATGGACTGAGAACGCCTGCGTGGCAGTAGCCCAGGTAGGTGGCAAGGAGTGCTGGGATCTCTTCACCACATGGGTGGAAAGAGGAGCATGCATGATGGAGAGGGGCTCCCGTGGCAAACTTTACGACCTCCTGTTTTGACCTGATCTGAGTCCTCCATTGCAACTAATGCTGGTGGCTGCCGCTTTACTCCCCCAACTCTTAATGAATCGCTTAAGGGGTGACTCCCTTTTATACACTGAAAAGAGAAGTGGAATCCCAAGCCCAGTCCCAGGGCCAGGTCAGGACATCCCTCTTGGCAGCTCAGTGACAAGGGTGTGCTGTTATCCACCTCCCCCGCCAGCTCACCCCAGCCCTAGGGAGACCTTCAAAGCTTCGCCTGTATATTTATATAGTTAGAAGAACAACCTTTAACAGAAAAGCAGACCCTCCCCACTACGCAGGACATGACTCCCAGGGGTGTACATCTCCCTGGCAACGTGGGATCAAAAATCCCGGAATGAGCTGGGACCTGGCATCATAAGATTAAGAAAACCTTCTTGACCAAAAGGGGGAAGAGAGAAATGAGACAAAATAAAGTGTCAGTGGTTGAGAGATTTCAAAGAGAGTTGAGAGGTTGTCTTGGAGGTTATTCTTATGCACATGATATAGATATCCTTTTTTAGTTTGTGGTATATTGGAGTGGCTGGAGGGACGTACCTGAAACTTTAGAGCTGTGTTCTAGTAGCCTTGATTCTTGAAGATGATTGTATAATGGTAAGGCTTTTACAATGTGACTGTGTGATTGTGAAAACATGGTGTCTGATGTTTTATCCAGTAAAAAAAGTAGGGAAAATAAATAAATAAATAATAAGAGGGGGGTAAAGGGTAAAAAGTAATTGAATAGACTGAAATACTGGTGATCAATGAGAAGAAGAGGTTAAGGGAATATGAGATGTATGAGTCTTTCTTTTTTTATTTCTTTTTCTGGAGTGATATAAATGTTCTAAAAATGATCATGGTAATGAATACACAACTATGTGATGATATTGTGAGCCACTGATTGTATAGTTTGGATGGACTGTATGTGTGTGAAGATTTCTAAATTTTAAAAAAAAGAGAGAGAGAGAGACAAGCAGGTCAGGAATGGGATTTCTACATTCAAACAGGGCCAGGAAAGTCTATTGGAAGGAGGTTAAAGCTCACGCACCAGATGGCTAACAATGTCATAGTGCTAACTCCACTGATAGAAGTAGATTTGCACATTAGGGCACAGTGAGGAAAATGTTTCTTCCTCTCCTTTGTGGGTTTGGAAGAATGACTGCAAACACCAATACCTATAGAGTCCACACAGATCATATAAATGAATGACTCAGCCTGAGTGTAGGGTAGCAGGGAGCAGTGGAGACTGTGGCTAATTGAGAGGGCATGCCCTACCTAAAAAAAGTTCTATACCTCAAACATTTGTTTTAATGCAGCACTGGGCAAATAGAGGATGTTTACAGACTTCATTTAGTCTTGAGGTTTTAGACTGATAACTCTGTTTAGAAATATGTGCCTGATCTAATAACCCACTGATTAATCAGAAGAATAAAGAAGCATACCTGATACTCATGGGATGGTGGTGGTGGTGGTGATTTGTATATGGGGGTAGTTCTGAAGGAGACAAGTGAGACACTCCAAAACCTCTCTGAATGTTTTGCAGAACAGGCTGCCATTAACCTCTGTGACCTGTCCTGCTAACTCTCTGGATATCATCCCAGGCTAAATATCTCAGACTTACAGAATGGAACTGTTGAGGGTCGGAGATGGTTTGAAGGTGGGGTTTTCCTGAAAAATGTATGCAGGTTTGCAAGGCAGAAGTAGAAAGATTTGCAAATGAGATCTGCCAGGCAGTAGTGAAAAGAAGGCAGCATGAAGCTGGGGGACAGTGAAGGGCTAGCAAGCCCCCAGGTGGGGTTGGTGTTATGCAGTTTGGCAACCCCTGGTGAAGGGTTTAACTTCCTGGTGCTCTAACTCAAGTGGTGGCGGGGGTGGGAATTGGGGGGGCGGGGGTGGGGACATATTTAGCATGCATGCTTGAAGTTTTTCCCACAGGCACATTGCAATTACCCTTAATTACCCGAGCCCTTCAATTTAGCCTCTTGGTCCATGGTGTAGCAGAGAATAAAAGAAAGGCACATGGGTCAGAGTGGGCTGCTCCCCCAGTTTGGAGAAAGCAGCTTAAGGGGAGCTTGATCAAGTTTCCAGGCAAGCCTGGTGAACTGAGTGTCAAGGAGGAACACGTGGTGCTGGGGTGGGGGGATGCCGCCATGCAACCCCCCTTTTTTAATGCCCACTGGCTGACTGGAACCCCCAGCATGAGCAGCAGCTGAGCTTTAGACCAGTTTGGTTCTTGCAACCTGCCTGATTTCAGCCTTAATCCTTGGAAGGAGCCGGTGGTAATAAATATTCCAGCTCCCCCACAGGAGGGCTGGATGACTCAAGTCAGTGGAAACTGTAAAATGCTTGGAAAAATAAAGAGCCCTATAAAAATGCAAAATATTATTATGAACCCTCCTTGCCCACGCACTTTTCACCTTCATGAGGTGCTGCCTTTAAGGCCAGGTTGGAAAGATTTAAGTTAGAAGATTATTAAATTCGCCCGACCTGACCAGTGAGCATTCGGCCGGAACCCCCAGGCCCTGTGACATAGCAACCCTTGCTCTGCCTTGTCTTCCCTGGGAGGAGAAAGTGGGCCAGCCGGACGTGCGTGGGCCAGGGTCTCTGTAGGTCCGGGTATGAAGCTCCCCTTCACAAGTGGTGAGACTCTCGCCGTCTCTGAAAGTCAGTTTCCTCACCTGTGGGATGGGATGATGGAATCTTCCTCACCAGGCTCTGAGAGGCCGAGAAGGTCATCTGGAGCCCAGGAAGCTCTGTGCAATGTAACGTGATGTTACAGGTGAGTTTATACGTGGATGGAAAGGAAGGAAGGTCTGTTGGATTCTCAGAGGATGTTTCCCCGAGGGACAGACCAGGGACAAAGGAACGGGGTCCCTGGTAGAATTGCGTTCTCTTTATAGGAGGATGCATTGTTCACCACAAGGGACCTGTCTAAACTACCACTTGGGCAGTTGCAGATTTTCTGGCCCTTGAGAACTTAAGAGGTCAAAGGCCAAGGCCCAGAGACATGGCTATCTCTGGGACTCCCAACCTCCAGAGGCCACTTTGGGGTTGTCCCTGGTACTGATGACTTCTGCCCTTCTGGGCACTCTGTCCAGCAAAGCCTCTCTGGGCCTGGAACATCTGCAGCTCTACTCAGCTCAGAGGTGGTGAAGCTGCAGCCAACAGCTTGCACCTGATGCCTCCTGGGGTGTTCTCCAGGATACAGTAAAAAACACGGTGGCTGCCAGTAAGGAAGGCAGTGAGGGCTCCCAAGGATTCAGAACCAGCTCTTCCTAATTGAAGAGAAGGCGACCCTCTCTGGGTCTGTAGGATAAGGTCCAAGACCCAAAGAGCCTGCACACAAGCTCCCCTAGATTGCTCAAACCTATCAGCCCAGGCTCGTCTGTAGCCTCAGCCCCTCCAGCCCATTGTCCAGCCCCTCACGCGCTTCCTGCCCCGCACACGTGGCTCCCAGCTTCCTATTTCCAACCTTCAACACCTGCCGATTTATCAGTCACTGAGAAAACCTTCCCCATCCCACCAAAGAGAAATGTGTGCTCATCCGAGCGTCTTTAACCCTCTAATCTTGGCTGGCCCACTCACGTGTTATTGCGCACGCGCGCACACACACACACACACACACACACACACACACACACACACACACACACACACACCACAAGCACGTAAAAGCCATCAGAACAGAAAAAGCAAGCTGAAGGCTGGAGCACGGTCCCGGGGGCCCCTGATGGGCCATCCATAACCCGTCAGTTTCTGGATCACGGGGAGGTCCCAGGGGAGAGGCAGGAGCTGCGGGGTCAGCGGGTCCCTCAGGGACTTGGAGAACCATCATTTGCCAATCAATACAGAATTATTTCCTCACCTTAATAACCATACCCACCAGTATACTGGAGCACTCTAGCTGAGTGCCAGCCCTGCGTGAAAGTGTGCCAGTTGTAGGCAACCGATGCTAATTCTTCCCTTTTGAGATCAGTCTGACTTCCCTTGTTCCCCAGATTTGGAGCTCTGTGCTCCCATAGTGAGAGCTGCCTCTGAGCCTTTTGTCTTGTCCACCCTATGTTTCTCCTTCTGGCTTTGTGCATGGATCCTGGTTTGTTACAAACTTCTGGTTTCGCTGGCCCAGCCATCTATGGCATGGAATTCTCTACCTCAGCCCTTGGTTCTCAGGTCCTCACCCAGATTTCCAACCCCGAGGAAGGAGTCAGACTGCTCCTGCCTCTAAGCTCTCCGCCTCTGTGTGCTATAACTAATTGTTTTGTTTTCTAACTATTTGTTTTCACAAATGAGCCTTTCCCTGGACTGTGAGGAATTTGAGGGCAGGAGTATGACAGTGCGGCTGTTGACACGTATTTCATAAATGAATGCATGAATAATTTATAATCAGTCTCCTATGATATTACAGATGATTATTTGAGCCCAATGAAATACATAGAGAATCAATTTTATCATCCATGGCTTCCACTTCAAGTCTCCGAAGAAGGAGGAACAAAAGAATCTCCGCCTGTCAGGCCCCACCTGGAGTCAAAGGAATAGTTTAATTCTTTCCCTCGTCCTTTTCTAATGCCATTGCTTGCTTCAGGCCTTGTCCACCTCAGTCCCTACAGTGGGAATTTGGATTAAGTCGGTTGCTTGGTTACACATTTTGAACTTCATCTTAAATTGGTCACGGCCCATTGCTATTGCTTCACATTCCATCCGTTGTGTTTCCCCTTTTATTACTTCTACAGGTTGTGAGTTAGGATAATACGGTCAACGTAGAATCACCCCAAGCCATTTGCAGCTCTGGGAAGGTGGCACAGGGCTGTCAGAAGCTGGCTGGACGCCGCCAAGAGGAAGATCTGTTCCTCCTCCACGTTGCCAGCCTCATCAGGACTCCTAAGAGTTTCCTGACAAATTTTTAGGAAAATGATGATATACTCCCTTGGAAGTGTTCAGTATGTTGCTATAAATGGGGTGTCTTTCAACAAGGATTTTGACTATAAAAACCTCTTATGTTTTTTTCATTGGATTAAGTGTGTAACTTGAGCTCCAGGTTGTGAAATGCTGACATGGAGATACTAATCACTGTATGTGGTTGAGCTGTCATTGTCGTTGTCATCGTCGCCAGCCTCTCGCGTGAACTGAAGATGAAGATTTATGTGCGGCATCCCATTCAGGATATGCTTGTGAAAGAATAAGTGGAGACCTTTTGTTTACTGTAAAAAAATGGGGATAAGACGCAGGGAGAATGGCAACAGCTTATGAAAAGCTGATAGGTAATCATAACTCTATTCTTACAAATATATTCTACGTCTTTTGTGCCAATACAATAACCCATTCAGTCAGTCCAGTCGATCTATATGTAGGTATGCAGGTGTTTTTTTTTTATTTTTTTGGTAGAAGTTCTGTTTGTTTGGCATGGACAAAGCAGCTGAATTTCAAATTCTTAAGTGTTGAGAAGATATGGCCAAAAGCATGCATTTAGTCGGTCAGTCAATTATCATCCACCAACCGTACTTACTGAGCACTGATCACGTGCTCAGGCCTGTGTTTGGAAGGAAATGGACAGGGAAATGGCACTGTTTCCCCCTTCGCTTTGTGAATTTATAGTTTAGTCCACTAATCCTGGGCCCCAATCCTAGTCCTCAGTAGCAATGTCGAATTTTGACAAGTGATGTAATATTTTTGAGTTTCTGTTTCCTCTCTATCAAAACTGGGTTGACGATTGCACCTGTTTCACAGGGCTGCTAGAGGGATTGAGGGAGAAAGTTGGCTTTCTTTGTCTTCCCTTTGCCTTTAGTCTGGACAAGGCTCATTGAGGAGGGTGGCCCCAGCAGCGCTGTGAGAAAACAGGAAGGGACTGTGTCCTGGGTCCCTCTGTACTGTTACATAGCCAAGCTGGGCGCACAATAGTGGATTTGTGGATTTTTTTTTTCTTTTAACATGGGCAGGCACCGGGAATCGAACCCGGGTCCTCTGGCATGGCAGGCGTCCTTGCCTGCTGAGCCACTGTGGCCCGCCCAATTTGTGGATTTTTTTGACAGAAGATAAGATGGTGTACCCTGAAGGCTCCTGCTTTCCAGTGGATTCTAAAGGCAAGGGAGACGCTGCCTGCCAAGTAGGGGTGCTATGAGCAGAGGTGCTGAGGGAATGCCGAGGGAGCTCGGGGCTCTGGAAGGAGGCAGCATGTGAGCCAGGCCTTGAAGTATGAGGAGCCTCCTGATGGGCTGAGGAAGCAGGAAAGGGTGTTGTAGTTAGAGGTGTAGACCATGCAGAGACCCACAGATGAATCTGGGGTGACTGGAGACAAGGTGCGGGGACAGGTAGAGGAGGAAATGGAGGAGTCCCAAATGGTAATGCCATCAAGTCTTGGGCAGCTCAGACGCACGCTAAAGAGTTCAGACTCAGGAAATACAAATGGCCAAAAGGCACATGAAGAGATGCTCAACGTCCCTGGCCATTAGAGAAATGCAAATCAAAACCACAATGAGATATCATCTCACACCCACCAGAATGGCCATTATCAACAAAACAGAAAATGACAAGTGCTGGAGAGGATGTGGAGAAAGAGACACACTTATTCGCTGTTGGTGGAAATGTCAAATGGTGCAACCACTGTGGAAGGCAGTTTGGTGGTTCCTCAAAAAGTTGAATATAAAATTGCCATATGACCCAGCAGTACCATTGCTGGGAATCTACTCAAAGGACTTAAGGACAAAGACACAAATGGACACTTGCACACCGATGTTTATAGCAGCATTATTTACAATTGCAAAAAGATGGAAACAGCCAAAATGTCCATCAGCAGACGGGTGGCTAAACAAACTGTGGTATATACATACGATGGAATATTATGCAGCTTTAAGATAGAATAAACTTATGAAGTATGTAACAACATGGATGGACCTTGAGAACATTATGCTGAGTGAGACTAGCCAGAAACTAAAGGACAAATACTGTATGGTCTCACTGATATGAACTGACATTAGTGAATAAACTTGGAATATGTCGTTGGTAACAGAGACCATCAGGAGATAGAAATAGGGTAAGATATTGGGTAATGGGAGCTGAAGGGATACAGATTGTGCAACAGGACTGTATAAAAAAGCTCAGAAATGGACAGCACAGTACTACCTAACTGTAATGCAATTATGTTAAAACACTGAATGAAGCTGCATGTGAGAATGATAGAGGGAGGAGGGCTGGGGACATAAATGAAATCAGAAAGAAAGCTAGATGTTAAAGATTGAGACAGTATAATCTAGGAATGCCTAATATGTATGATAATAGTGAAATGTACAATGTACAAATTTTAAAAATGTTTTTGTATGAGGAAGAACAAAGGAATGTCATTATTGCAGGGTGCTGAAAATAGATGGTAATTAATATTTTAAAATGTCACCTTCTGTGTGAGACTAAAGCAAAAAATGTTTATTTGTTACAAAATTTATATTTTGACTAGAGCATTTCCTAATATAACTTATGTAGATAGTTTGATTGAACGCCATAAGTACTTGGAATCTCAGGTAGGACATGAGATTTTGTTGGTTTCTCCAGAGTGATGTCCTAATGAATCCCAGAGTGATTCGATCAGTGAGTGGAAACAAACAAGCAAAAAAAAGAGTTCAGACTTCCACCGCTTCCTGTGTGCATTCCTAGGACCGCTCCTCTGGATGCTTCTGCACCAGCTTTGGCCTCTGTAGCCCAATATGAGGGAATCCAGGCAACTGCATGAATGACTAGAGGCTTTCAGAGCAGATGATACCCAGTATGGGTTTGTTTTAAAGAATCAAATGCAGTCATCATTTTATACAGCTGAATGTCATATACTAAACGACCCAGAAATTTTAGTCTAGAGAAACTTGCACAGGAGTGGTCATGGAAGTATGGCTTTTCATAGCCAAAAACTGTAGGCAACTCAGATGTCCAACAATAAGTAAATTGTGTTCTAGTTATAGAAAGAAATACTCAAGAGCAGAGAAAATTAATGGATGCCAGTTTTAGCAGTGGTTCTGAATCAGGGGGTGACTTTGATCCACCAGGGACACTTGACAATGTCTGGACACATCTTTGATTGTCACAACTAGAGGATGGAGGCCAGGAATGCTGCTAAACATCTCACAATGCACAGGACAACAGCCCCACGACAAAGAATTATCCAGACCAAAATGTCAATAGCGTGAGGAACCCTGAGTTACAGGCATTAATATGGCTTAAAAATATGATGTTGAGTGTGGAAAGCAATTTGTAGAATTGCAGCAATTATAGCAATATGCAGAATGAAACTTGGAAGTTCAAAAGCAAAAAAATATGTGGGGTGCACAGGTGGTTTCGTGGTAGAATGCTTGCCTTCCATGCAGGAAACCCAGGTTCGATTTCTGGAGTGTGCATCACCCCCCCAAAAAATGTTGTTTAGCAATTTACACATATATGGTAAGATTATAAAAAAAGTAAGAGAAATAATAACACAAAAAAATGCAATGCTATTGGTAATGTTATACTTTTAAATTGGGGAGTGGGTTTGTGGATATTAGTTTTATGTCTCATAACTTATGTGTGTGTGTGTGTATATATATATATATATATAAGAATAGATATTCTTTTGTGTGTATCAAACACTTCAAAATTAAGATATTAATATGTATTTGTTTGTCTGTTTTGTTTTTTTTAGGTGCATGGTCCAGGAATCAAACTTGGGTCTTCCACATGGAAGGCAAGCATTCTACCTTAATATGTTTTTAAAATTTAGAATTTGGAAGGATGGTGGTGAGACTGGGTTCATGGGAAACTTTTTTTCACTTTTGTTTCTGATTTTCTTTGATCAGTCATGATGCACATATAATGTGTTTGTATTGGGAAGAAAAAACAATAAGGGAAAAAATAAGAAACAAACACAATAGAATTCTTTCATTCGCAAGGGCTATGTTTCAAGACCTTGGTACACCTAAATCCAGGTACAGTCACCATAATTCATTGAGTCTAAGATGCATATGGTAATGGTGGGCCTTACAATCGGTAGTATCACTGAGAATGAAAATAACATTACCAAATAAACTATCGTATGAGACTTTATCACTTAGAATTCTTATCTTATAGTTTTTCACAGAGCCCTTTCAGACTCATTTAGACATTTATTTTTATCACATATCACTTTTGGGCACACATAGGAGGGGAAATATAGCCTAGATAAATTGGTTAACGTATTCTTAAAATTTCTACAGATTACAAGTTTCAATCTCCCAAATCATTTTTTCAACCCAGAGTACTTGGTATGCATATTTTCTAAGTAATAGTGTCCTCTCTCTTACAAAGAGATGCGGTGTCATGGTCAGATTCATGTGTCAACTTGACCAGGTGGTGGTGCCCGTTTGTCTGGTTGGGCAACTGCTGGCCCGTATGTTGCTTTGAGAACATTTCATAGTATTAAATCATGATCACATCAGCTGCTCCACAGCTGATTGCATTTGTGATCAAACAAGGGGAGTGTCTTCTGTAATGAGTGATGCTTAATCTAATCACTGGAAGGCTTTTAAGGAGGATTCAGAGAGACGGTCTCTCTTCCTGCTTGGGCCAATGAGCCTCTCCTGTGGAGTTAGTCCAGACCCTCCATCACAGTCTGCCCTGCAGATTTTGGACTCTATATTCCCACGGTTATGTGAGACACTTTTATAAATTTTATATCTATGGATATTTCCTGCTGATTCTGTTTGTCTAGAGAACCCTAGCTAATACACTCGGTGATGCAGCTTTTTTTAAAAGAGCACTCCTGATTGTCTCTGAGGTTTTCTTTCAAGTTCTGCCTCCCTTAAGTTGATCTTACCGGAAGATGTCAACTAATGTTTTCAGACAAGAAGCAGGACTCATGTTCCTACCCAGCTGGTTCATAAATGGTTTGATGACTGAAACATTGATGGTTCACAGTCATCTAGTCATGCCACAGGGAATATAAACCAAGTGCACACATGCATCGGCAGTAACAACTGCATCACAACTGCCATCTGACCAACAGCAATTATATTTGATATATTGTGATACATGTCCCAATTTCAGAGAGGTTAAAATGTGAATTCAATGTACTTATTAGGACTGATGAATTACAGAAAAGCAAATATGCTGCTCCCCTCCCCCTATGAAATGCATCTGTGACCAAAGCTAGAAGATAAATTCAAGAAGAGGTAAAGGACAAATGACTGCAGGTCCCAGGCTTTCACAATCTCTTAAAAACAGTGGTGTACCAAGAGTGAGAGGCGGGAGCATGCTTCCCTGGGTGCAGGCAAGAAGGGGTAGATTGTCTCTAGAGAATTTAAAAACAATAATAAAGCCTTCTTAGAGTCCTTTTGTTTTATATTATCACAATGTGCTGGCAATTCTAAACAATGTTAGTGGTAAAATTCTCCTCTCTGGAAAAAAATCTTTTGTTAGTCTAAGTTCTAAACCATTGCTGCAGTACTATCGAGTTTTAAATTACAAATAAACAAGCACATGAATAAATACTTCACATTGGCATTATTATTATATGTTCCTTAATAAACATTGTATTCTACATGGAAGTTAATTTGGAGAATTTCTTGTCCTAACGTTACCCCCATCACATACATACAGACACAGTTGTGTTCAGATCAGAATCACTGATGAGCATACTTTGGGTTCAATTCATGTCTCCAGCCCCTGTGGTACTGCATCTTCCTGCACTGAAGCAGTACATTTGCAATGAATAATCGTACAATGATTATAGGAGCCCAAGTTATTTCAATTCTGTCATTCGTTGTGACCACCTGGAGTTTTTGTGTTTAAATTTAAGACACTGAAACAGAGTAAGAACTATAAGGTGGAATATTTTTATTTAGCAAGTAGGAATTTTAGTTTATGCATGAAATAGTCTAATGCCTTTGAATGACATCTTATATTTGAAATTTATTCTTTTAAAATTGATGTGTTCAATCAAATTAAAGACCAAATCAAGAAAACAAAGGGTAACTCATTAGTGCAACAGATTAACAAGTAGGAATAAGCTTTTCCTTCATTTAAAAAAAGATAGATTAATATAATTTAAAAAGTATACTACACGAACAATAAATCCTAAGTCAAACCATGGACCATGGTTAATAGCACAATTATAAAAATGTGCTTTCATCAGTTGTAACAAATGTTTCATACCAATGCAAGGTGTTAATAATAGGGTTGCATACTGGAGTCCTGTATTTTATGCATGATCATTCTGTAAACCCACAACTTCTCTAATAAAGAACAAAATAAATATATGTTCTAGTTTGCTAGCTGGTGGGATGTGATACACCAGAAACAGAACAGCTTTTAAAAAGGGAATTTATTAAGTTGCAAGTCCACAGTTCTAAGGCCTGAAAATGTCCCAACTAAATCAAGGCTATAAAAATGTCCAGGGTGGGCCGCGGTGGCTCAGCCGGCAAAGTGCTTGCCTGCTATGCCGGAGGACCTCGGTTCGATTCCCGGCCCCAGCCCATGTAACAAAAACGGAGAAACAGAATACAATAAAACAAGAAAATGTTTAAAAATGTTTCCCTTTCTTCCTTCCTTCCTTCCTTCTATCCTTCCTTCCTTCTCTCTGTCTTTCCTTTAAAAAAAAAAAAAAAAAAGAAAAAAAAAAAAATGTCCAATCCAAGGCATCCAGGGAAAGATACCTTGGTTCAAGAAGGCCGATGACCTTCAGGATTTCTCTCTCAACTGGAAAGGCACATGGTGAACATGGCGACTTCTGTTAGCTTTCTCTCCCAGCTTCTTGTTTCATGAAGCTCCCCCTGGGTATTTTCCTTCTTCATCTCCAAAAGTCTGGCTGCATAGGCGCTCTAGCTTTTTCCAAAATGGTTCCCTCTTAAAGGGTTCCAGTAAGGAACCCCACCTTGAATGGGTAGATACCCATCTCCATGGAAACCACCTAATCACAAGTTTCCACCCACAATTGGGTAGGTCACATCTCCATGGAAACCACTTATTCAAAAAGCTCCCCTCCCCAGCAATTTTGAATGAGGATTAAAAAACATGGCTTTTCTGGGGTACACAACAGTTTCATACCAGCACATTTGGATAAAGAATGGACCTTAACTGGTAAGAATATCAATATTTGTTCAATATTTGTGACAAATTTATCATTGTAGTGTCAGATGTTAATAATACAGAAAACTGGGTACCGGGTATATGGCAATTCTCTGTACTACCTTCTCAATTATTCTGTAAATCTAAAATTAAAAGTTTATTTTTAAAAAGCGATCAGCTCCAGTGTCAAATGCACTGGAAATATCATTGCTTAAAGAAAACCCAAATGTCAGGTTTGAAATCTTACAAACCTAGGGGTGTCCAGGACTGTTTTGGTTTGCCAGGGCTGCTGTAACAAAGTACAATGGACTAGTCGGCTTTATCAACAGAAACTTGTTGTCTCACATGTCTGGAGGCCGGAAGTCTAAATCAGGGTATCGGCAGGGCTATGCTTCCTCGGAAGTCTGTGGGTTTGGGTGGTAGCTGGCTGGCAACCTGGGATGTACTTTGTCTTGTGGTATAGCTCAGTCTCTGCTTCCCTCACGTGATGCTGTCTCTCTCTGCTCTCTCCTTTCCTCACCATCTTCCTCTTTCTCACTGTATCTTAATTTCCTCTGTTTATGAGGACACCAGTCATGGGATTAAGGGCTAATCCTAATCCAGTTCAACCTCATTTTAAGTAATGATACCTTCAAAGATTCTACTGACAAATGACTTCAGGGGTTAGGCCTTGACTGTGTCTTTGGGGGGACACAACTCAATCCCTAACAAGGAGTGCGCTCTCTCTCTCTCTCTCTTTTCACACCTTCTTAATCCTATCCCAAGTTCCTCTGCAGACCATAATCCTTTAGTTATGATTCTTCTTATTGTTTTTCAGTTTCTTTCCTCGAGTCCAGCTGTTGCAAAGGTATGGATCACAGACCCCTGGGGATCCCCAAAACCATTCCAGGGAGGCTGCAAGGTCAAACTATTTGTATAATAATACCAAAACATTATTCATTTTTCATCCCTAGAACAACATTTGCACTGATAGTGCAAAAAATTGGCAGGTGAAACTGTTGACATGGCAGCACAAACCAGGACAGCGGCACCAAACCATATTAGAAGTTGTTTATTCTTTTATTCACCATTATGAACTCTTAGTTTAAGAATCAAAAAGTCAGGGGATGCAAGGGTGGTTCAGTGGTAGAATTCTTGCCTGCCATGTGGGAGACCCTGGTTTGAGACCCTGGTTCGATTCCCGGCTCATGCACTTCCCCGAAACAAACAAACAATCATGCAAAAGAAAGAAAAAACAAATAAACAAAAATTCAACAAATGGTGCTGAAATAACAGGATACTCACATGGAAAGAAAATGAAATGTGACCCTCTCCAGGCAACATACAAAAAAAAGTCAGATTTACTTATGAATATTCTTGAGGAAATGTAAAGAGTATTAATTTTATTAAATCTTTACCCTTGTGTCCATGTATTTACAATACTTTTCTGTATGATGAAATGGCAAGTAATGTGAAAGCCCTTCTAAATACTGAAGAAAAATGGTTAATCATTCAAGGAGAAGCATGTGGGCAACTGTTTGAGTTATGAGCTGAGCTCCTTGCCTTTTTCCTGGAATACCATTTTTACTTCAAAGACTCAAGACTGACAAGGTGTGTTATTCAGAATTGAATATTTGGCAGATATTCTCTTGAAAATAAACAAAGTGAGCCAGTCAGTTCAAGAAAAGCAGCTGATAGCATATGTTGCCAATAATAAAATTTGAGCTTTCAAGTGAGAATTTGAATTTTGGATGATACCATCAACATGAACTTGACAGTATGACCTTGACAGTTTTCTAATACTTAAAGACTTTTTTGGTGAGATTAGTGCTAATATTAACAAATGTAATTTTTTAATATTGTTTAATGAAATGTGTCAATATTTGAACTCTACAACTCAGTGTACTGGCTTGGAGCTGTTATGTGCCCCAGAAAAGGCTATGTTCTTTTAATCCATTCTTGTGGGTGCAGACCTGTTTTAGATGGAACCTTTTGGTTAGGTTATTTCAACTGAAATGTGACCCACCCCATTCAAGGTGGGTCTTCTTCCTTTTTATTGGAGTCCTTTATGAGAGTATAATGAAGAGAAATAGCCCAGAGAGCTCAGAGAGAAAGACCCAGAGAAGTTTGGAGACAGCTTAGGGAGAAGAAGCCACAGAGAAGCGAAGAAAGGACCCACAGAAGCTCAGAGAGGAGGCCACTGGAACCAGACCTGAAAGCAATGAAACCTGGGAATGAAAGACCAGCTATATGATTTTCCATGTGACAGAGGAACCCAGCTGCTGCCGGCAGCCTCTCCTCAGAGAAGGTATCACTCTGTTGATGCCTTAATTGGGACATTTTCATGGCCTCAGTGTTAGGAAAAAGGTACACACAGGGACGCAGAGACTGACGAGTGCAGGCTGGAGATTTACTAGCGAGCACACACTGACAGGGTCTTGAGATATGGACTCTAGCCCATCTGGGGAGGACAGGGGAAGACTCTTTATAGTGGAGTAATTGAGAGTTTGGGTGGGCATGGGATATTGGTGGGTTTTCGCTGGTCAGGTTAGAAGTGGGGGGAAAAATGGGAAGTTGTGAGCCCTTCACTGGTGGGTTTAAAATTTAAACGCTGGTATAGTTTTGGAGGGGTTGTAACTGCCGGACTTTGGGTGGGCACTGAGCGAGGGAATTTATCACAAGGATGCCTGAGGATAGATGCTGGGCCAAGGAGATATCATGGAAATGTGGTCTGCAATTACTGTGCGGAGCCAAGGGTTGAGGGCTAGCTGCAGCGTGAGGTGGGGGGAGGGGTTGAGAGTCCCAGAGAATTCTAACATTTAAAACTGTAGATTTGCAAACTAATAAATTCCCATTGTAAAAGTCAACCCATCTCTGGTATCTCGCGTTCCAGCAGCTTTCGCAAACCGAAATATTCGGTGAGCCAAAATTTTCCAAATGCTAGAAAATCGTGCATGGGTCAACTAGCCCATTCAAAGTGCAGAATAGGCCAATGGATTTCCACATGACAAAGGACAAAAGTTCAAAATCCATATTATGAGTAACCTTTAAGGAATTCTGACTTGATAAGCTTTGGAGTCCTGTCAGAGAGGAATAGCCGTAATTGTCTGAAAAGGCTATTAAAATACTCCTCCCTCTAAGTTAAACCCTGGACTTTATTTAACAGTACAGTTGTGAAAATGCGCCATCATCACTTGTAACCAATGATACACACCAAGGCAGGGTGTGGGTGGTGGGAGAGTGAGGGGAATCCTGTATTTTATGCATGATTGTTCTGTAAACCGGTGACTTCTCTAATTTAAAAAAAGGACACGATCCTTTCAGGGGATCCTGAAAGCTTCCAAAGCACCACCCTCCTCAAAAAGCAGAACTGTGCATTTGACTTCTCATACCCAGGACACATTATACATATATTCAATAAATGCTTGCTGAACTGAAAAAAAAATACTCCTCCTTGAAAAGACATCTACAGGGAAATTGTATTTTCCTTGTGTGCGTCAACAAAAACTACCTAATGAAGCAGAATGAACACAGAAGCAGATATAAGAATCCAGCTGCCTTCTATTAGCCAGACATTGATGATATTAGCAAAAATGTAAAACACCACCACTCTTCTCACTGATTTGTTTTATAAAATATAGTTATTTTCATATAAATGCTAACATATAGTGAATTCATTATTATTTTTAAAAGATTCAAAAATTATTTTTAAAGTTCTCAGTTTAAATTTCTAATACTGTAAATATTAACAGATAGAACCTACACAAAAGATTTTGGGATCCTCAATCATTTTTAAGAGTATAAAGGGATCCTGAAACCAAAATGTGTGAAAATAGCTCTCACGGTCAAAGACTGATCAGTTTCCTTTATCTTCTCTCCCCATTTCCATCTTTGGAAGAGTTCTTCTTGAGTACCTATTATGGTCAAATGCTCTCTTTGGACCTCAGTTCCTTCTCATTTATAACTCAGATGAAACAGTTATGAGATTTACCTGGCTTGGCATCACTTTTTTTGTGGGGGGTGGGGGTGGGCTATGGTCCAGGAATCGAACCCGGGTCTCCTGCATGAAAGGTGAGCATTGTACCACTGAACCACCCCACACCTGTGGCAACACTTTTGAACCCTGGTTTCTACCTTCCACAAATGTCCAAGTAGATTTCCTTTTCCTCCTTTTTTTGTATCTGCTCATTCTTTAATAAACATTATAGATCGCCTTTTAATAGTGATAAAATCAGTTAATTTTTATCAAACCCTTACCTGAATCAGATGCTCTATTTTATATAGGTTATATCATTTAATTCCTCAATAACCAATGAGGCAGGTATGAGTCCCACTTTAAAGTGAAAAGCAGAAAGTTCAATGAGTGACGTGATTTGCTGAGGGCATGCAGGAAGTAAGTGATGGAGTCAAGCTGTGACCCCAGCCTAATGGGCCGCAGACCTGGGGGTTTAGCCTCTATCCTGTACCTACCTACAGTTTTGTTGGGGAGGGTTTTAATAAGTGGATAGGGTATATGATCTGTTTCCAAGAAGCTCATAGGTTAGTAGAGATGAAACAATTTGGCAAACATTTGGAATTTAAAAATTCATTTCTATCCTGCCTTGTTTCTACCACCACTCCCCTACACCCCCCCCCCAAATTTTTTTAAAAGGCTTCAGTGATTTGTATTTATTTATTGCCTGGCTTTATCAAGAATTTGGGGATATTAATAAACATTCACTGAGGGCTGACCATGCATTAAGCAGCACACTGCAGAGGAAAAACAAAACATAGGCCTTGCCCTCCAGGAGCTTTTCCTTTATTGTGTGTGCGCGCATGTGTGGGGCTGATAAGCTCACAAACAGCTAAATACTGGGGAGAATGAGCAAGTTCAATAAAAAGTTGTACCATCTAAGGTGATGATGAGATTGTCAGATAGAGAGAGCACATATGATTGGGGAAAAGAGCAAAGGCTAATTAGAGGATGTGGTGTTGGAAGGTTGGGGGGATGATTTGGGACAGGAAGAGATATTGTGGCAGTTTGGCTTCCCTGGAAGCTGAAGCCGAGTTTATTAGGGATCAACACCTTAGAAAGGAAGGAAGAGGATACAAGGCTTGACAGAAAAACCAGGTGGGGAACTCCATGGGGAGTCCAAGTTCCTGGTCAGATTGAAGTGGCTGGGCCTTTTAGAGTCCTCTGCTCAGTCCCAGGGTGTCTGCTGCTCTGGACAGGACCTCAGAGCCAGGCAGCTCTCTACTGCTGGAGCAGAGTTGTTGAGTGAAAAGTTAAGTGATCAGAGCTCTATTTTGGGAAGAGTAAGCCTGCAGCAGCTTGTAGGACAGATTCAGGGACCAAGGAGGTCCATCATCAGGGCTGTTTCCACACGGCAATGCAGTGCCCTGCCATGGACAGTCTTAGGTATGATAGGACCCAATCCCCAGACCACAGATGAGAGGCTCAGGGGTGGGGTCCTACCTGGCTGGGCCAATTAGAGTCTCTCATTTGGGAATGTGGAATTGAATCTAAGAGATTCTAGTCCCTGTCAGATCTGGTCTCTTGAATAGAGATGAAAGAACTTCAGCTATGAGTCAATGGCCATGCTTTTCACCATAGGGTCTGAATAAATAAGAGAAAGATGGGCAACTACAACCACCCAGGCTGCACAGAAAGAGGCACCAGAAGAGCACAGTTCCCTGACTCCAGCTTTTTTGTTTGTTTGTTTTTGGAGACTTCACAAGTCACTTCTCTCACCTTTTTTTTTTTTTTTTTTTGCATGGGCAGGCACTGGGAATCAAACTCAGGTCTCTGGCATGGCAGGCGAGAACTCTGCCTGCTGAGCCACCATGGCCCTCCCACTTTTCTCATCTTTTGGTGAATCTTTGCTTCCAACTTGTTTTCTTCTCTATTTAAATCAATCACTATTCATTACTTGCTTCTGTTTCCCCTAAAGTCATAATTAATAAAGGAGAGACCAATGAGGAACTCTTAAGAGTCAAAGAAGACAAGAGTCTGAACAAGGGGGCCCACCGTGGGAATGGAGAGAGGATTGAATTGAGAAACACTTATGAGATAAAATTTGGCAGCAAATTGAGTGTGGAGAGGGCAAAAAGTGAAAGGAAGAGCTTTGGTGCCTCTGTGGCTGGGAGGTTGGTAGCCCCAGAAGCCAAAGTAGGGAAGTCTAGAAGAGGAGCTGGTTTGGAAATGGGGCAGGGCATGGTAATTTCAATATGGCCTGTGTTGGCAGGTGCTCTCCTAGTGCCTCACTGCCCTCTCGCCTTCCTCCTGGCCTAATGTGATACTTTTAAAGAGCCCTCCTAACTCCAGTACAAGCTTATGCTCTCCCACCCTTCTCCCCAACTCTTCACAATTCCATTCTTGTGTGTAAAATCATCCAGTCCAAGGACAGATCCTAAAGCCTTCGCAGCCTAAGCCTTTGTAAGCAAGAGTTGAGTTAACAAAGGATTAGAGTTACTAAATCATTATACAGATGCTTTCTCACTTTCTAGGATATTGTAGAACCGCCAAAATTAAGTACCTGAAATACTGAAATTCACTGATCTATAACCCATACTTAATTGTGTAACTATAAAATCTTTACCTGGCAACTGAAAAGCCTCATGATATCCTGTGACTGGCCCCCCTCATCCTGTTTTACAACTTTGAAGTTTTGTGGCCACTAGACAATCCGTTAATGTTTATTAATGAAGGAACTTGAAGCAATTCAGAACGAACCCACCCAAATTCCTAAGCTATTTTGCTAGACAAAGTCAGTTCTAACCAGAATTGGCTCACCTGACATGTGTCGTAGCTTAAGCCTTAACCTGTGGGTGACCTATACCTCATTACAATACTAAAAATCACATCTCTCATCATGTTACAGCTGCCATCTTCTTACATACATTCTGTGACTAACCTCGTAATCAGTTTGCACCTGCTCAATGATTAGACTATCTCTAACTTGTCGTCTTGAGTTTCCATTATCCTCAGTACCCTAAACCTGCCTGTCTTTAAATACTATAAAACTCTCAGAGTCAGTTTTGGGGAGACAGATGTAGTCTTATAATATTCAATAAGAATTTGTAGAATAACCACTATGTGCTGGATAATGGAGTTACAAAGATGATGAAGTAGAATCCTTGGGTCACAGTCTAACAGGACAAATGAACCAACTATGGTAGAGTAATGTACAAAGGTGGGCTGTGGCCAGAGGTGAAGAGTCTTTTCTGCGGGGCTGAGAAGTCTGGACTTGAGCCTGCAAATGTGGGAAAATGCAAAGGATTTTTGAGCACAGCCATAATAACCCAGAACCCAAATCAAGAAAGAGAACGAGACCAGCGCCCCAGAAACCCCTTTTCGTCACCACCCCTTCCCGTGGACGTAGACGAATTTGCAAATGCCTTTTCTAGCAGCAGTGTGGAATGGCAGAAACTAAAGAAAGAAAAATGTGTTAAGAGGCAAACGCAACAGTCTCTGCAAGAGTTGTGGATGGGATAGAATTGACTAAACCTCCTTCCCAGGAATTCACGATATGCATTCACACATTAAGGTGTCTTGAGAATGTCCAATGGCTTCCCTCACAACTTAAAAGTACCCGAGATCTGATATGTATAAGTAAATGCCTCCATCCTTGAAGGAATTGCATATGAATGTACTGTGTCATTTAAAGGAAGGGAGTACTTTGGTTGGCTTCCTGGCATTGTTTAAAAAAAAAAACAAACACAAAAAGCCAAAAAAACTGGACCTTATAGGAGACAGCAAATGATCCTTCCCGAGAATCTTCAGCCTCCAAGTCTTTTTGCTGGTTGGGACTGCTTACTGAGACACACAGGCAGAGCTAGATGGCACTGACTCAAGCCATTTAATTTCACAAACTCCCACACAATATTAGACAGGAAAAAAATTTAAAAAGTAGTAATAAAAAAAAGATAATTGCTATACATGTTTCTGCAATCCTGACACAGTAACAACTTGCCTGTAAACACCTTCCTTGAGGAACTGGTTAATAAGATGTACGATACATAGCAAAGGAAATTGTTTCTCCTACAAAGGCTTTAAAAACGGGCTGTTGATTTTTCTTGTGAGCCTGCCATGATTCTAAAAGATGGGAGAGAATAAAGTGATAACTTTCTAAAGGTGAGGGTGGAGTGAATTAGAAGTGGCTCTTGGCTTTGATTGTCTCATCAAGGCCATTAGGACATCAGGCTAGACCTATGGGTTTTCTATTTTGACCCTATGGTCTCTCGGCCCAGTCTCCCTTGCTTCAAAAGGAACATCTCTACTTTCATCTGCTTAACTATTAGGTTTCCATGTAAGATTTTGTTTGGAAAAATGGTTTGCAGAACAAAAACAGATTGGAAAACCACTGGATTGGATGAGCATCAAGGCCCACTAGAGTGCTAAAATTCTAGCAATCCAATATACGTCCGACTTTGTAAAGGATGCTGTAGATAAGAAGATTGTTTTAAAACCCAACAGTTCCTATCCATCAGAAATTCACCAATCTAAGGTGTGTATATGAAGGGGTGGGAGTGAGGAGAGAGGCTTTAAAACAACCACGTATGAAATTTAGGCCATGATAAGGCCTAAAATGGTGGTAGGAATCAAGTGATTAGGGAGATGATTTTGGAAGGTTTTGAGAGAAGGTGACATTTAAGTGGGTGTTCAGTGAAGAATAGGAGCTCACCAGGTGAAGAAAAAGAGAGGCAGGTATCGTAGGCAGAGGGCTCAGCATGAGCAAAATTATGGAGGCCAACAGAAGGTGTACAATTAGAGAACTGCAGGCAGCTTTTTATGTTCACTACACACTTAGGGAGAGTGTCTATAAGTGGCCAAGAGGGGAGCTGAGGGCCAAATCGAATACAGGATCCCCTTCCAAACCCAGGACTAGATATGCTTATTGGGTTGATGCTGGATTCTGCTGTGGGTGTCCAACTAACAATAAAGCTTTTTAATCATTGATTGCATCACTCCTTCCTTTCATGATTATGTAACTCCACAGGGTTAAGTATAAAAGAGGAATGTATTGATAAGTAATGGGTTGGTCCACAATAAAAGTTCAGAAAAGGGCGTCATGGCTACCTTTACTGGCAGTACTCACCTCAACTCTGTCCAGGGAACAGGGGTCCCCAGCCCAGGGATGTGACCAGGTCAGAACTCTCCTCTATGCCCAGAACGTTGCTTTGGGCTGCCAGGTCAAGTGCCTTCAATAAACAGAACTTTATGTTTAAATTTGAAGCTGGTTCCTCTGGGAGAAGGAGGCCTCCAGGGTTGAAGAGGCAGAGCTAATTTCCCCAAGACAGGAAAGGGAGTGGGTGTTTGGAGGGTCCATGAGTAGTGGACTCCTGAGCACCTATGGACCCAATTGAGGGTAGTGTGGAAGTCGGGGAGAAAGATCCCCCTTTCTTGTTCAAATTGGAGGGGATGGAGCTGCCTCACAAATTGGACAAGGAACATCTTATGGTGACCAAGAGAGAACAAAACCCAGTCTTTCTCCAAGTTTTCTGACCTTTTCAGCCTCCTGAGACTCTTGTACAATTCTAGTAAGAAAACCTTGGAGAACAAGTGCTTAAAGTCAACTTAATTTAATACAGAAAGGTATTTAGATGTGATGTTTCTTGCACCTGAACATTGTGTCATGAATGCTTAACCACTATAATGGCTTTTCAGTGGGTGTAAGACACGATCAGACCTGTATTTTGGAAAGATCACTCTGTTGCAAGGAGGACTTACTAAAGAGGGGGGACCTGACTGTAGAGAGACTAGTCAGAAAGCCAATGTGAGGGGGTGATGGGAATCTCAAATGGGGCAAGAACAATAGAAATGGAGGTTTGGGGTGGGTTTGGGAGATGTTTTAGAGTCAGAATGGACTATCTTAGCAGCCAATAAAATAAAATGAATGTGAAGAGGGAGCAGGTAAGGATGACACTAAGGCAGTGGTTTGCAGCCCTGGCTTGTACACTGGCATCACCTGGAATCTAAACCCTGTGCCCAGGCCACGCCTCACCCCAATTAAGTCTGGATCACTGCCCATGCTGTCCAGGTGTGGGCACTTTTTTTTTTTTTTAATGCAGCCAAGGTTGAGACTCACTGCACTAAAATTTTTAGCTTGGTAAACAGAGTGAATTGGGATGGTATTAAATGAGATAGGGAACAAATAGTTCTTTGTAGTTAGGGTATAAAGTAGTTGGAGAAGGGGGAGGAAGTGCAAGTTCAGGCAGAAAATAATGAGTTCAGTTTGGGATGTGCTGAATGCAATTAGCGGCCTAATGTCCTGGAGGAGATGGCTGACTGCACAGCATGGGGGGTGGCAGCTGAGCTTCAGAAAGGGTTGGGCATCCCTCCCTCTTAAAGAAGGGTGGCTGAAGATTCAGAACAGTTGCGGGGCGGGGGGGAATGAGAAGGTTCTGAATTAGGAACAACAACAGCAAAAAAGAATTTACACATCAAGGGCTAGGTGAGATTGCTCTGTACAAACTAGAATATTCATTTTGTGTTTGAATTTGACCAACAAACATTCATCTCAATCAATGTTGTCTTGGAGGCAGCTTGTACCAGTTTGCAAAAGCACTTGGTCAAATTTACAGGAAATTTGCAAGCCAGTTACTAAAACAGTCATTATTAAAACTGAAATTATATAAACTTAATTATGCTAAATACACTGCAAAAAAACAAAGACAATAAGCACTCAATGCTCATCATTGTAATAAATATGCTATACTCATCATATATTTTTTTGGTTTGACTCTATTTTACTATTATCCATGCTCATGAGGTAGTTTACATCTATTGTATATGTGTAGTGGAAATGTAGATGATGGTGTGCTAGTGTGTACCTCTTCCTAGCTCTGCCTTTGATAACCCGTTGTGTACTGAAATGATATTAATGATCTTGAATCCCCAAAACGTGTAAACATGTTGACTACAATTAGAATATAAACAAATCGGATAAACTCCCAAAACTTGTAAGCATGCTGACCACAAAATAGAATGTAAACAAACTGAGAAAAAAACCCAAAATACTGTAAACATGTTGACCACAAATAGAATATAAACAGATTGAGAAAAACATGTTCTGGAATAAGTGATAAGTAGACATTTGTGTGAAGGAATGATACGGACTGGCTTAATGCCAGCCAGATGGGCACTTATGAATATCCAGTACAGACATTGCTCCTGTGCGTCTCATATTGAGGCAGATTGACATCTGGCAGATTGATTGACACCCTGGCTTTAAGGCCCTGCACTGCGAGATTTGCCACGGGTCTCACTGATACACTGCGGTCAGACCAGCACCTCCCGAGGTTGGCTTAGGATGCGTGGTTAATGCTACATCAGACCTGGCTCCAGAGTCTGATCTCAAAAGGGATCCGTTTGCAGCCCAGTGGCTCTTGGACCAATGGACTTTACGGATCTGATATCTTCCGCCTTTCAATATATCGTATGTCCTGACCTGGTGTTCTAGTTTGCTAGCTGCAGGAATGCAATATACGGGAAATGGAACAGCTTTTAAAAAGGGGAATTTAATAAGTTGATAGTTTACAGTTCTAAGGCTGAGAAAATGTTCCAATTAAAACAAGGCTATAGAAATGTCCAATCTAAGGTATCCAGGGAAAGATACCTTGGTTCAAGAAGGCCAATGACATTCAGGGTTTCTCTCTCAGCTGGAAGGGCACATGGAGAACGTGGCAGCATCTGCTAGCTTTCTCTTCCCACCTCTTGTTTCATGAAGCTCCCCGAGAGTGTGTTTTCCTTCTTCATCTCCAAAAGTTGCTGGCTGGTGGACTCACTGCTTCGTGGTTCTGCAGTGTTCTCTGCTCTCTCAGAATCTGTGGCTTTCTCCAAAATGTTTCCTCTTTTATAGGATTCCAGTAAGCTGATCAAGACCCACCTGAATGGGTGGAGACACATCTCCTGTAATTAAGTTTAATACCCACAATTGATTGAGTCACATCTCCATGGAGATAACTTAATTAAGTTTCCAACCTATAGTGAATAGGGATTAGAAGAAACCTTTGCTCCCACATGATTGATTAGGATTAAAACATGGTTTTTCTAGGTTACATAAATCCTTTCAAACCATCACACCTGGTCACTGTGCATTGGTCATATCAGCTGCTTGCAGTTAAGCCTGCAAGTAAATGGCATCGAGCATTCAAACTGTAGTCCTGTCAGACCTGCTTTCAAGTGCTAAGTATACTTGTAATTTCAATCTGCCTTCACTTTAGCACAAGAACTACATTTACACGACATAACCTCACCTTGATAGCTTAAAATTGGCCTATTGGGAGCATCTACACCATGGAATTCAGCAAATACTACAAATCAAAATTTTCCAAAGCTGATCATTAAACATTTACCAGCCTAAAACTGATCTCAGTGCATTCTACAGGTGTTTTTTTGACAATATCTTAGGACCATAGTATCTTCTGTGGGCAAAATCAAAGAACTGTGAGAGTTTACTGTAGTAAGTTGGAAAATCACTGAATTGCAAACCTGGAGGCCACAGCTCCAACTCAGCTCTGGCACTAGTCAGTATTGTTGGTAATTTCTCTGTCCTCAAATTCCTGTCTCAATTTATGTTTACTACAAAGAAAGCCTGTGTATTAGTTATGACCCTTTTGACTACAGTATTAAAACCTAATTTGTGCTGACTTAAGCAAAAAGGGGGATTAATTATGAGGATATAGAGGTGTTTGATGGAACCCAAAAGAAAAGCCAAGTCTCAAAAAAGAACTGGAGTGTTGTCAGAACGTTACCCCTCATTTTTCATCCTCATAGTGCATCTACTTCTTTCCTTTCTTCTAACTGGAGCCTGGCTTTTTTTTGCTCCCCAGACTATATGGCAGAAATAACCACTCCCAGGTCCTGAGTTTGTAAATCTTATCCATAAACCAGCTACACTGAAACTGGAATTTCTTACTCTTTATACCAGATTCCTCGGGAAGGAGCCTGTATTAATTAGGGTTCTCTAGAGAAACAGAACCAACAGGAGATATCTGTAAATACGAGATTTATAAAAGTGTCTCATGTAACCATGGGGATGTAAGAGTATAAAATCTGTTCAGTAGGCCACCAGCTGGGAGCTTCAATGAAGGTCCTCCATTAACTTCCCAGGAGAGGCTGGTGGCTGAAGCAGAAAAGAGAGAGTCTCTCTTCTGAATTCTCCTTAAAAGCCTTTGGGTGATTAGATTAAGTATCATTCATTGCAGAAGACACTCCCCTTAGCTGACTGCAGATGTAATCAGCCTTGTCTGCAATCAACGTGCTCATGATTTAAGTCCATGAAATGTCCTCACAGCAACAGATGGCCCAGTGCTTGCTTGACCAGACAATTGGGCACCACCACGTGACCAAGTTGACACATGAACCCAACCATCACAGAGCCTTTTGGCTCATCTTACCCCAGATGCCCAGCTCTGAACCCATCATTCAGAGTTTCTTCTATAAAGTAAGAATGATGAAAATATCATTCAGAAAAAAGAAGTCAGAAAAAAAGTCAACAATCCTATATACTTTTTTCCTTAGAAGCAAATGCATCATTTATCCCCAGAGTCCACTGGATGTGTAAAAGATGACAGCTTGTGTCCTGAGACCAGCCATCCAAAGCTTTATAGGAGCTCTCATTGTTCTTCTCCAGCCGAAGACAAAACTAAGATATCACCTATCTGTGTCATCTCTGGCAGATAGATGAACAGCTCCAGAGTGTATTGGGCAAACAAAATACATCAGCCTAAGTGGTGATTTGTAATTTTAATGACACAGCTGCTTGTCTTGGTAGGATGAAATCCAGTACTGTTTCCTACAAATATGACTGAATTCCCCCCATCATTTTTTTGTGATGTCTGTGGCCTGTGACTCTAGTCAATGTTCAGGGTAATTGTCGGTTTAGAGCTTGGTTGACTTCTTAGGTCATTAACTTCTCATTGACTAAATTGAGGTACAGAGGGCAGAGCATAAATGTGTGGATCTGTTCAGAAGCCAGGGTTTATTATTTTCCATTATTAGATCATAGGTGATTGAAGGCAGGGCTGCCTAGAATCTAGACTAAATGATCTCGATCATGCCACAGCTTCTTGAGTCAGGTCTCATGTATACTGGTCCTAGATATTGCTTTAAGAGGAAAAGATAGTGCTATAATTTATGAAATGCAAAACAGCCCTCAGCTCTAAGTCATAGTAAACAATGAGAATTTACACAATTAATTCTTCTATGGTGCTCATCCTCCTCTCCCCTACCCCATCAAGGACCGGTGTATTCTTAGGCAAGTTGAAGCAAGCCAAAGAATTAAAAGTCCTTCAAGGAGAAGTTATGAACTACTTGCAAGTGGTTGGTGACTGGCTATGGTATATTTATGCTGTATTTAGATGATCAATTTTCAGGAAATTAAATTACAATAAAACATGCTTGGCATTTGGGCTGTAATGAATCTGTCTGATGATTCAGAGAACATATTTATACCTTCCTTCATCTAGCAAATGCTCAAATATTGAGTCTGTTTTGTGTGAGGCCCCATTCTAGGCTGCACAAATACAATGATAAACAAGACACAGTCCCCACGCTCAAGGAGCTTACTAGTTTAGTTGGGAAGACCAGAAGTAGAGGAGGATTTAGACTGATGAGCTGGCAAATGGAAGGCTTCAGTGTTGAAGGAGCACTGCATTCCAGGGCTGCCAAGAGAGAGGGTGTGTCACCTTGAGGTCTGATAAGAGGTGGTCCAGGAAGGTCCTCCAGATAAATGAAATCTTACATTGAGATCAAAAGATCAATAGGAATTTCCAAAACTATAGCAGGGAATGGAGGAAAGGGCAAAACGTTCTAGGAAAAGGGTACAGTCTGTGCACAGGCTAGGAAACCTGAGAAATCTGGTTCCAGGAACCAATTGCCCTTGAAGATCTAGCAGAGCCTCCTGGCCTGCCGTTATCACATGTGAAAGTGCTAGTGGTTACTGTTCTTAACCCTGTGCATTTGCACAGTGCAGTTTATTTCATCTCTGTGAGCTGATTTAATGTTCAGCTGAACCCTGTGAGGTATGTATTGTATCTCCATTTCAGAGATGAGGAGCATGAGGCCGACACTGTTGAGGCAGACAGAAACAGGGTCCAGAGAGGTGAGAGAAGCCCTTGAGCAAGAATGGTTAATCAAGGTCAGGAAGGTCTGTGTCCCCACAGACACCCATAATCCACTTACAGGAAACATGTGGCAGCTGACCCATCTGGAGCCAACGGATCCACCTGAGTGAGTCATCTATGGAGAAAGGTAGAGCCAACCAACCCACCCAAATGCACTATATACCACCAGGCACCACCCTGGAAAGAAGGGAGGGGAAGAGAAGGCCCTGAACAGGGAAGAGGACAAGGGGAGTAAGTAAAGTTAATCTATAAAGGCAAATGGACCCACATCACCTCTCCCTTCTTGCCTCTCTCACCTCTGTCTTTGCAAGAGTGCCTGCATGCCCTAAGCATGTGTACCTAAAAATTTTTCAATCTGCTTACACTTTGGGTTGTGCCCTTGAGTTCTTTCTCACAGCATGGCCAAGTACCTGAAAACCACAATCTGGCAACACTGTCATGTGGCTCTGGGAGTCTCAGGGAGTCAGGGACTGTGTCCACTTCTACTCCTTCCTTTCCTACCCACATGGCCTCAGGAGAGGGGTCACCAGAAAGGGTGCCTCATATAACCTCATAACTCTGGGCCAAATGGGTGTCACAGACCTAACAGAGGGGCTAAACCACCAAACTTCTGCAGTACTACCCTGTAGTTAGGCACCTGAGATACTGAAGTCACCAGATCTGGCCTTGAATACCACTTGTTAGCTCTGTCACCTGTTAGCAGCCGTAGGTTGCTTAACTCAAGCTCAGGCTCAGGGATGCCTCCTTCCAACTGAGAACTTGACCTAAGTTCTTTATCTCTAGACCAGCAGTTGTGGTGCCACATAGCTCCAGGGTCTTACTGCATCCCTGGAGGGGTGAAAGGCAAGGGGGGGGGGGGTGGGCAGAGGTTGGGAGGGTAGTGTGGTCCTCACCAGATCACTAACACAACCACTGGCCCTGCCCACATGGCCCTGCAATTTTGTTACCACCATGCCATGTTTGTGCCTTGGGTATCTTTTGTGAGTCTGCTTATGGTTACCCAGCTTGGTATGGGGACATTCCTCTCTATGGACTTGCTACCTCCTGGGAAACAGAACCAAATTCTTTGTTGATGAGGGACTCTCAGGACTCTCTCTTCTTCTCCCCCAAGGAAGAATTTCCATTTTTGCCCTCAGACCCTATCTGTACCTGCAAACAGCCTTTTCTCCTTCCTTCCTCTGCACACTCTCTAATTTTCTCTCAGATACTTTGGCTTTTGGAAAGCAAAGTCAGAATGTGGCAGGCAGATCTTTCTCTGTGTATCACAGTTCAGAGCTGACTACCTGCTTGATGGGAGGAATAAAGAGGAGCAAATAGAGGCGGGGAGGACGGGGAGAGGCTGTTAAAACCTCAAAATATAAACTCTAGTCCGACAGGCAAGAGATGATGGAGATCCTAGACCATACAAGTGGGATGGAGACAGAGCGGGGCAGATTCAAGAGATGTATAGAAGAGAGAACCATTAATACCTGCCAACCAGTTCAATGTGGGAGTCACAGAATAATGTCCGAACCAGCACTATAACCCAGATCAATCAAACATAATCAGTTGTCATTTAAAGTTGACCTTCAGTTATCTACAAGTAAATGGGTTGATTCATCATCTAATGACTACACTTGGTTAAGTGAACACAGTAGGAATAATATGCACATTTTAGGTCAATTAGGCCTGCTGATGGGTATATATGATTTCCCCTTTTGCGTGTGTGTGAAATTTTCCATGATTTCCATGATTTACTTTAAAAAATAAATATTTTCCATTTTAAAAGAAAATTTTTACTGTCCATCAAGTTTTATACTATACAAGAAATGTTTGAACTAATACTTCTGACTCAATGTGAGCACTTCATTCCCCTATTTAGATGTTCTCCACAACACTTAGAAGTTTCAATCTATTGAATGTTTGCAATTTAAGATTTCTTACTAAAGAACGATGAAAACATGCAGATCAACGAGCAAGAAATGAGGAGGAAGGTCTAAAATTTTAAGGAGCCGTGTCTGTATTCTCTTAGGGGTAAACCTAAAGCCGAAAAGGAAAAAGAGGCTCTTATAAGTGTGCTCGACTGTACCCTCAACATCGTGGGGTAAAGGGGAAAGAGGAGCCTGGAGCCTGAGGGTATGGAGTTAGAGAAAATGACCCGCCATCAGATTAGCCTCTAGGGAAATTGGCAGCAATTCCAAAGGGGCATGCAGTACTCAAAGTCAGACAGGCAGAAGCACCTTTGTTCTGGGTCATCAGGTTTTGTGTTTGTTTGTTTGTTTTTCAGAACAAGACTGCAGCCGGAAGTCAAAGGCTTAGAAGTCATTGGCCAGTTCCTCAAAAAGAGAGGCTAAAAATTCGGGGTACAGTTTCTAGTCACGTGACCCGAGGGTCCAAGGAGGACATTGAAAGACAATAAGGACACTAAATAGATGCCCAGCCCAGATGCTGAGTGTGGTCCTGAGGCTCCATTTGGTTGGAAGGAAGGGAGATAGGTTGCCTCAACTGATGTGAAGGATGTATTGAGGAAGTGACTCAGCTTCTCTATACTTCTTCTCTGTTTGTTTGGAGCTATAGTTCTGGCCCTCTGAATAGTTTTGGAGTTGCCAGGGTGTTTTAGTTTGCTAAACTGCCAGCATGCAATATACCAGAAATAGAATGGCTTTAAAAAGGAGCAGTTTTTCAAATTGCAAGTTCACAGTTTTAAGGCCATTAAAATGTCCAAACTAAGGCGTCCAGAGAAAGATACCTTGATTCAAAGAAAGCCGATGGGTCTGGAATACCTGTCAGCTGGGAAGGCACATGGTGACATCTGCTAGCTTTCTCTCCTGGCTTCTCATTTCATAAGGCTTCCCCAGGGATGTTTTCCTTCTGCATCTCCAAAGGTCTCTGGCTGTGTGGTCTTTGTCAGCACTGGAGCTTTTTCCAAATGGTTCCCTCAACCCCAACTTGAATGGGTGGAAACGCATCTTCATGGAAACCACCTAATCAAAAAGTCTTACCCACAATTGGGTGGGCCACATCTCCATGGAAACAATCAAAAAGATCCCACCCAGCAATATTGAATGAGGATGAAAGAATATGGCACCAGCACACAGGGTTTCTGCTGTAGCTGAAACCTACAAGCTCACTTGTAGCTGAAACCTACAAGTGAGCTTTTGCTCACTCTCTTCTGATGTTCTCTAGGCTTCTCCTACCTCATCTGTTTGGGTTCTCTAGGAAGGAGATTCTTCTAGGGGGAGATTTGCACACAGGAAGTTTGTTGGAGATGCTCTCAGGAGCAGCACCTGTGAGGAATGAGAACGGAGGGAGTAGTTGGGCTGCCTGCCATGCAGGCCATACAAAGACCTCAGCTGGGATGGCCTCTCAGTGTTGCCCAGATTGAGGCAATGTGGCCCGCCTTACCAGGTTGCCCAGATTGAGGCAATGTGGCCCGCCTTACCAGGTATTGGATGTTGGCTGTTACTGGGAATGGGAACAACTTTAGCTGAGGGCAATTGTAGGAGAGGGACTCAGCTGTGGGCTGCCGATATCCAAAAGTGTAGGCAGCAGATATGCCACACTGTGGGCAGCTGGGGAAGTGAAAAAGAATGTGGTGATATTGTGACAGCATCCACCACATGTTCTGTTGGACTCTCCTCTAAAGAGGTTCGCTGGTGGGGTTCACTGGTCACTACAGTAGAAAAGTCGTCTGTCAGTGTTCTTGTGCTTGGCACCCAATAGACTTCCCTCACTTCCAACCTTTAAAGATGGCCACCATGGTCCTGGGCCTGTTCTTCAATCTCATCCACTGGGGATAAGTTGCAGAACTACTTGACAGAGCAAGACAGCTTACTCAGAACGGTGCCATGTGCTACCAGTAAGAAAGATATCTGGGAAATGTGTAACTGCTGCCCAGAAGCCTCAACAAGAGTGCAGAAGCCTACTTATGGCCAAAACCACCTGCTAGAAAGATCTGGCGCTGTTAATTTCACTCTCTATCTGGGTCAGTATTGACCTGGAACTTCTGTGGAGTTGAGGCTGCACATGGCAGTTTGGATGGCCTCCAGCTGAGAAGGTTTAAGGAAAAGAAAGGTGCTGCTAGAGAAATGTGCTTTGTGGCACACAAACTCTTCATTCCAGGGAGACTTGGAGCCATCTAGGAAGTGAGGGAGAACCTAAGGGATCTGTGAATCAGGGTCAGGTGATTTGTTTGTGGTTGAACTCTGCAAGTCATTGGCCCATAGTTAAGCAGTCAGCAAATACTTAATGGGCACCTGCTATGTGCCAGGTATGTGCCAAGCACTGGTGAGTCCATCTCTGGGTCTCACACTCTTCTTTATAAATAAGGGAATTGGATATGGTGTTTGATCTCAATGGATCAAAATGGTGACCTTATTTTCAGAAACAAAAATCCTATATTTTTTCATGCCAGAATATTTGATACCAAGGATGCTCCCAGGAAATCCAGGATATAGGGATTTACACTTTTAGATACACCCTCACCCAACTCCCCCACCCTTCCTTTCCCCCAGACACACCAATAAAATGACATGGTCCTCAGAATCATGGTGAAGAGGGGAAGGGTGGGGGCTGCATAAATTATACAGCCTCCTATCTTCCTAATCTTTAAAGTCATTTAAGTGTTTACCCTTATTTTTTGAATTCTTAAGAATTTAAATGGCCTGAGTTTAAACAGTCTGAACACATTCCTCAAACACTCTTATTTAAACAAAGCCGGCTGTGGTGATTACACAGCGAAGTTTTTTTTAACCCCAGGAGATTTTAATCACAATTTTATTTTAGGGCCAAGCAGCATCCATACCTCCAAAGTGTTTTGCATTTGAATAGCGTTTCAGAGGTTGGTGTCAGAGCCTGAATTCTGGGCACAGCAGTCAGAGCAGTTCAGACAGATTTGGTAAGATCAGGCCACAGCTGGAGGGAAGTACCTGAAACTGCTGAGCTGTGTCCCAGTAGCCTTGATTCTTGAAGTCGCGTGTATAACGATATAACTTTTACAATGTGACCATGTGATTGTGAAAACCTTGTGTCTGTTGCTCCTTTTATCCAGGATATGGACAGATGAGCAAAAAATATGGATAAAGAACGAAATAAATAATAGGGGTGTGTGCCTGTTTGAAAGTATTTTTGTACCCTAGAAAAGGCATGTTTTTCTTTTTAATTAATTAATTAATTAAAAAAAATTTAACAAACGAACTAAAACATTAACATGTGATCATTCCGTTCTACATATATAATCAGTAATTCACAATATCCTCACTTAGCTGCATATTCATCATTTCTGGAAACATTTACGTCAATTCAGAAAAAGAAATAAAACGAAAACAGAAAAAAAAAATTATACATACCATACCCCTTATCCCTCGCTTTCATTGACCACTAGCATTTAAAACTAAATTTATTTTAACATTTGTTCCCCCTATTATTTATTTTTATTCCATATGTTCTACTCGTCTGTTGACAAGGTAGATAAAAGGAGCATCAGACACAAGGTTTTCACAATCACACAGTCACATTATGAAAGCTATGTCATTATTCAATCATCATCAAGAAACATGGCTACTGGAACACAGCTCTACATTTTCAGGCAGTTCCCTCCTGCCTCTCCGTTACATCTTGAGTAACAAGGTGATATCTACTTAATGCGTAAGAATAACCTCCAGGATAACCTCTCGACTCTGTACGGACTGTATGTGTGTGAAAATTTATCAATAAAATATTTTGAAATAAATAGCTATTGTATTAAGCCCCTATGTATTTTGGTGATTTTTCCCACAGGTCACAGAGCCTCAAGGATCAGGTGTTGAATGCCTTGTCCAGCTATTGTAGACAGTTCTCCCAACGATCCAAAGGCCTGAGCGTGAGTGCAATGGCATCAGATTAGTGAGCTCTTATACACCCAAGGTACTCTCCTAAGTGCTGTAAGAGATATAAAGAGAAGGGAAGGAAGATTAAATGTATTGTTTGTGTTATGCTAGACACTTGGATATACTAATATTCACTTAGCAATAACAATAGCAATAATAAGTGCTCATGAAATACTTAACTCGGGCTAGGTACTGTGCTTAGTGCGTTAATTTTATTTTATCATTCGTTACACATTGGTTCTAGCCTCTGCTAGGCAGTAAGTGTAGGAGACATCGGGGAACAGGAACCCCTGTTCATTTGGAGCTTTCATGGTGGTAGGTGGTACATTTCCTATAGGAATGTAAGAAAGATGGTGGAGTGTTAAAAGGTAATTAAAATGGAAAAAAATGGAGCTGAGTTAGGTGGATCTGGAGCATCTTCAGGAGGGGAAAGCAGAGGCCGATTGCAATTTTAAATAGATGGGCCAAGGAGTCTTCTCCAGGAACGTGACCATTGAGCTAAGATTCTATTGTAGGAGTAAAGGCGCTGAGTCATGCAGATACATAGGGAAGAGCATTCCAAGTGAAAAAGGAGCCAAAGCAAAGGCCCTGAGACTGCAGTGGGACTGCTGTGCATGGAGCCCAGCGAGAGGAAGAGAAAGGGCATGAGGTCAGAGGGGGCCCCTGGCTTGCCTATGAAGGGCATTTGCCTTTTCCTACCAGCACCAAGAAAAGCCATGAGAGTGTTTGTTTATTGTTGTTGTTGTTGTTGTTGTTGATTGTGTTTAGCGGGTTGGCAAACTTTCGGTAAAAAGTCAGAGAGTGTAGATAGTCTATTTTAGGTTTTGCAGGCCCTATGGCCTCTGTTGCCACTACTCAACCCTGCCACAGCAACAGGGAAGTTGGCACAGACGGTGTGTAAAGAAACTAGCATGGCTGTGTGCCCGTGAAACTTGATTTCTGAACCCTGTTTGAATTTTACATAATTTTCATGTGTCATGAAATATGCTTTCCTTTGATTTGTTTTCCAACCATTTGAAATGTGAAAACCATTCTGAGCCCACAGGTCATAGGGAACAGGAGGCAGGCTATATCTGGCCTGTGGGCCATAGTTTGCTGGCCCCCATTTTAAAGGAAGGACCTGACCCACCAGATCACCCTGGCTGCTGTGCTGCGAGGTAACTGTAGGATCGCAGGGAGAGAAGCAGAGAGACCAGAGAGGAGGCCACTGCAGTGTTCATCCCCAAGGTCATAGAGATTGCATTCTCCATCTGTCCTCTATCAAACCTTAGAAATAGAGACCGGGATGAGCCTTAATACGCAGAGAAGGAAACGCAGACTTGGACAGGTAAAGTGACTTGCCTAGGGACACACAGCATGCATATGACCAAAAAGCTTGGATATAAAGCCCAGTCCCACTCCAAAGTCTTTGTTCTTAGCCATGCTACCTCTACAGTCATGACTTGTGGGTCTTATCCCAAATTGCAGATGAGAACTCTGAGGTTCCAAGAGAACAAGAACTTTGCCCGAGATCAGATAGGTCTTGACTTCAGTGCCATTACTCTTATTATTAATCTAGGCTAATTCTCAACAGGATTCCTAGCCACAAGGAGCTTCTATTCTAAGTGGGAAGAGTCATTATATAAATCTCTGATGCTAGGCATTCAGAAGAGGTAGAGGGACATTCACCTGGCGGAAGGGGTGATGCTTGCCATTGGCCCAGATGCATAGCTTGTTTGCTCTTAGAAGATTCTTACTGAGATCAGGACTGCTTGGCCCTTCTCAGAGATATTTTGTCTTTGTTGTTTGGAGTGTGTGTGTGGGAAGGCAGTAACTTCGGGTTTGTATTATTCCCTTGTAGCTAAAGAGTTACATGGGGAACAAGTGGTGAGACCCCCAAAGCCTATCTTAAAGGAATACACTTTAGACTTTTCTCCAAAAATGCACAAGGAAATAAAATTTTTAAATAAAAATGTTCTCAAAGTCCCATTATCCTGAGATGACCACTGTTTAATATCTTCAGATATACCTGTCCAAATTTGTTTCTATAAACAACTCCTTTTAAAAATTGGATCGTAAGATATATATTATTTCATAATGGAAACTTTTGAACATTTTCCCACATCATTAAATGTTGACATTTATTTCTATAAAATCATTTTTAATGGCAGCAGAGTACTCCATTATTCATATACTCAGTAAATAATAATTGAGCACCTACTATGTGAGAAATACTCTTCAGGGCTCTTGGGATATAAGTTAACAATAATGACAAAAATCCCCATCCTTACATAACTTACATTGCAGCAGAATGAAATTAATAATGAAAAACCCAAAACATTATAAATAAATTAATGTAGGACTTTGTAGCCAATGTAAAGATGCAAATTTTCACTCTAAGTGAAATGGGGAACCATTACAGGGTCCATTGTGTGAATATGCAATTTATCCAACCAGTTCTTGACATTTAGGTCATTTCCAATAGTTTGTTATTATATAGAGCATATTTTTATAAAAAATAAGATGGTATAGACATACTTTTTGTTTATTGGCTGTTTAACATTTTTAATCATTAAAATAATGTATACTCATAACAAGCCAGTGTAGAGTTTCACAAAGAAAATTTAATAATCTCCTCCAATATCACCCTTCTGAGGTAAATAAAGTGAATCAGTCAGGAAAACAGAAATTATATTTGTATTTAAAAATGTATTTATTTTGAAATATTTTAAAACTTATAGGAAAGTTGCAAAAATAATATAAAAAATACAAAGAATTCCAATATACCCCCTACCCAATATGCGGATTTACCAACTATTAACATTTTGCCACGTGTTATACCATTCTTTCTATTTGTGTCTATTTAATCTATTTTCTAAACATGTGAGTCTGGGTTGCTTATGTCAGGCATCTTGAGCACAATACTTCCATGTATGTTTCATGAGAACTAGGATATTCACTTCTGTAACCACATTAAGTACAGTTATCAAGTATAAGAATCTTAACATTGATATAAAGCATACAGCCCAAATTCCAATTTTTAAATATATCCCAATAACATCCTTTTGGGCCTTTTCTCCTCCATTATTAGATCCAGTTCACGATCATGCAGTAGCTTTAATGCCATTGTCTCTTTAGTCTCTCTTTCTCTTTTTAAAATTGGATAACATATACAACCTAAAATTTCCCACCTCAAGCTGTGCTGGTTTGAAAAGTTACATATCCCAGAAAAGCCATGTTCTTTTTCCTAAGCCAACCTTTGGGGGCAGACTTATGGTTTAGGGGAGAACCTTTGATTACTTTATTTCCGTGGAGATATGACGCACCCAACTGTGGGTGTGACCTCTTGATTAGATGGAGATGTAACACCACCCACTGAAGGTGGGTCGTAATTAGCTCACAGGAGTCCTTAAAAGGTTCACGGAGAGACAGTTCAGAGCCAACATGAACATTTGGAGAGATGCTTGGATGGCTGATACAGAGAACAGACACAGACACAGGCATTGGGAGATGCAGGGGAAATCACCAGAGGGACCCACAGGATCTGTAACAGCCATTTGAAACCAGAAGTCAGGAGAGGGGCCCAGCAGACGTCCCATGTGCCTTCCCATGAGATGCGAAGCAAGCCAGAACCCAGAGTTTTGACCTGGAGAAGCTAAGTGAGGGCCCACAGACGCTTGGAGTGGAAGCCGCTTTGCTCAGAGGTACAAAGCAAAGAACCTGAAGCAAGGACCTCAGATGCCAGCCATATGCCTTCTCAGCTGACAGAGAAACCCTGGGCACATCTGGCCTTTCTTTGGAGTCAAGGTGTCTTTCTCTGCATGCCTTATTTTGGATGTTTTTAAGGCCTTAGAACTATAAATTTGTAACTTAATAAATCCCCTTTATAAAAGCCTTTCCGTTTCTGGTGTATTGCAATCTGGAAGCATTAGTAAACTAAAACAGATATTGGGAAAAAGAACATTTTCTAGGGTACAAAACAGTTTCAAACCACTACACAAGCATATGATTCAGTGGCATTAGTCACATTCACAACTTTATGCTAGCATTATCACCATCTTACCAAAACCTTACTATCAACTCAAACAGAAACCCCGCATCTATTAAGCTTTAACTCTCCATGCCATCCCCTGCCCCTGGTAACCCGTAGTCTACGTTCTGTCTCTGTGTATTTGCATATGCTAGTTATTTCACAAGTGGAATCGTACAATACCTATCCTTTTCTGTCTGACTTATTACTCAATGTAATGTCTTAAAGGACATTCCATGTTGCAGCATGTATCAAAACCTCATTCCTTTTTACTACTGAATAACATTTCATTTTGTTTATCTGTTCGTCTGGCAGTAGACACTTGGGTTGCTCTCACTTTTTGGCTCTTGTGGATAATGCTGCCATGAGCGTTGGTACACAAGTATCTGTTCAAAGTCTTGCTTTCAATTCTTTTATATATATACCTAGAAGTAGGTCATAAGGTAGTTCTATGATTCACTTTTTGAGAGATCACCAAACTGTTTTCCACAGTTGCTGTACCACTTTATATCCTCACTAATAATGTATGAGGGTTCCTATTTCTCCATATCATCATCAGCACTTATTTTCCATTTCTAAAATCGTAACCATTTTGGTGGGTGTGAGGTGTTATCTCATTATGGCTTTTGTTTCATTTGCCTAATTGCTAATGATGTGAGGCATCTTTTCCCATGTTTATTGACCGCATGTGTATCTCCTTTGGAGAAAAGTTTATTCAAGTCATTTGTCTATTTTTTTATAGGATTGTTTGTCTTTATATTCTTGAGCTGTAGGAGTTATTTATATAGTCTAGATATTAAATCCTTATTGTATATATGGTTTCTAAATATTTTCTCTTATTTTATAGGTAGTCTTCTCACTGCATTGGTATTTTAATGGAGATAATTTTATCGATGACTGGGGTTGGCATGCTAAATTCCACTGGACAAATCTGGCCCACTGCCTATTTTCATAAATCAAGTTTTATTGGTACAAGTTTTATTGGAAGATTAGTTTCTGTGCTTTATGGCTACTTTTGTGCTACAATGGCAGAGTTGAAGAGTTGTGACAGCAACTGTATGATTTTAGGCAAAGCCTAAACTATTTACTATCCGGCCCTTTACATAAGGGGTTGGTATAACTGTGATGCAGGCTAGCACAGGGACCTGAGATGGGAGAGAAAATATTGTGAGGAGCCCTTGACCAAGGATGGTTAATCGTGGTCAGGAGGGCCCACCCTTCATAGACACCTGCCTGGTGTAGGCTACCCACCTACACAAAACACCTGGGGCAGCCGACCCACCCACGTACACTATCTACCTTCAGGACAGTGCCCTGGAGAGAAGAGAACGTAGGAGGAAAAACCCCAAACAAGGAAGGAGAGGGGAGTAAGTAAAGCTAATCTCTAAAAGCAGACTCCTGGGGGAAAAGAACTGTAACAAAATAAGGTATCAGTGGCCAAGAGTCTAAATAGAGTCCAGAGGCTATTCTGGAGGTTACTCTTATGCACACTTTAGCAAATATATTGCTAATTACCATGGTTAGCCAAACCCCAACCAAAACCATTCCCCCTGCTAATGTTATGAAGAACAGCCAGGACTCTATCTGAGATTCTATAAAAGTTTCACGTAGGGCAACAGTGGCTCAGTGGCAGAGTTTTCACCTGCATTGCTGGAGACCCTGGTTTGATTCCTGGTGCCTACTCATGAAAAAAAAAAAAATCACATACTAAGATTACTTTCCAGAAACATACAACCTCCAAATCGGTTCCGAGGCCAGATAAGTCCTGAAACCCTCAGGGGCCAGCCTCTCCAGAGCATCAACTACTTCCATCCACCTATTCCATATTACAGACATCCCTTTCCAACATGAAAAAGTATTTGGGTCCAAATACCACTAAAGACTGGGAGAAGGATCCAAAGGAAAGGAGGAGTATAACAGAGAAGGTAGGATTTAACAAATGAGTATTTCTGCTCAATCATTATATCGATATTTCTTTTAGTCTCCAGTGTCTTGAAACAGCTAGAAGAAAAAACCTAAAATAGTGAACAGTAATCCATATCAAACTCTGATATCTGTTCCATAGCTGCTTGTTACAATGTACATTGAAATTTATTGTTTTTTTATATACGTTATATTTCATAATAAAAACTGTTTAAAAATAAAATAAAATAAAAACAGATTGCTCCACATTGCTGGGGCCTCTCACCTCTCACCTGTCTTTTCTTGCAGGAGTGTCTGTGTGTCCTCTCACACACGTTCCTAATAAACTTTCTATCTGCTTGCGCTTTACTGTGCTGTGCCTTTGAATTCTTTCTTGTGGCATGGCCAGGAACCTGGAAGCCAAATCCGGCAACAGTATGCTGAATAAGAGGTCCACATTCTAATCCCTAGAACCTGTGGATATTACCTTACATGGCAAAAGGGACTTGGCAGGTGTGATTAAGTTAAAGATCTTGTGGTGGGGAGATTATCCTGGATTTTCCTAAATGGGTACAATGTAATCACAAGGGTCCTTAGAAGGGAAAGAAGGAGGCAGAAGTGTCAGATTTGAAGATGCCTCGCTGCTAGCTTTGAAGGTGCAGGAAGGAACCACAAGCCTGCAGGCAGCTTTTAGAAGCAGAAATGGAAACAGATTTTCCCCTTGAGCCTCCTGAGGAACGAAGCCCTGGCAACACCTTGATTTTAACCAAGGGAAATTTATTTTTTCAGACCTCAGATTCCAGAACTGCAAGATAAAGATACTGCGTTGTTTCAAGCCTCTAAGTTTGTGGTGATTTGTTACAGCTGTCGTAGCGAGCTAAGAAAAAGGGGACACTGAGGTGCAGGAGGTGACGCTCATCTCTAGGGCTGGGGAACTAAGGCAACTGGTCAGGGTTATTGGAACCCAGAAACTTGGAGAAAGGCCCTCCAGACATGGACCCCTGAAGAGGGGCCACAGCCCAGCTGATGTTCTGAGGCTCGCTATCACGCTGACAATGGGGGTGTGAAAAATACTGGAAACTGGAACTGGCTGCTGCTGGCCGGACGAAGATTTCCTGGTGCCACTCTGGTAGGAACTGGAAGCCCTGAGGATGCACACAGGAAGTCCTCCCTCCACTTCCCTGTCTCCTTCCAACAGTCCCGGTTGACAATGTTCAACAAAGAGCGGCTGGTGAAGCAGCAATGTGGTTTGTGGAGTCTCAACCCCAGTATCCAAAGCAGAGTATAGAAGGGCGTGTTTGGAGCTAAGACAATAGCCTAATTACGAGTGCACAAGGTTAACCATTTGTTCTGTCCCATCGTTCGCCTTTCTCTTTGCTATACAAACATGTGCTCACATTTATTATAGGCTTTATCCCTTTTTCTCTTTTTAGTAAAAATGTGGTCATACTATAGACATTTGAGACTTGCTTGTCTCATTAAACAATATATCATATACATCTTTCCATGTAAGCATCCTAGAGCAATCTCATTTTTAAAAACTGCTCAATAATATTCCATGAAGGTAAATGTTATTGAGCAGTTTTTAAAATAATTGATCCAATTATAATTAATCCAATTATTCTTATTCTCAAAGATTGGTTTGGGGCACGGTCTTTGAAGTCAATTTGAGCCCCGTTTAATGTTAAGGGTGTGGTCAAACCTACCTAAATCATATGCCTGAGAATATGAGAAGGGCAATCCCCTAAAGGAAAACGTAGGTACTTTTGGCAGGGAAAGAAAAACAGTGCTGGAAAAGCAGACAACAAATATTCATCACAACTTCCTCATATCCTTTGCCCATTGTTTTCATTGAGTTGTCACCTTTTTGTTATCAATTTATTAATGGTCTCGGTATATAGCTAATGTTAACCCTTTTCTGTGCAGGTGTTGCGAATGTTTTCCCCAGCATATAATGTTTTTTCCTGGCATGTAATTTCTTTAAAGTGTCTTTTATCATATATAACTTTAAATTTGTATATAGTCTGATGTAACTTTCTTTTACTTTATGGTTGTCAGTTTTCTTTCTTGCTTAATAACGTTTTCCACTACAAAGATAAGGACATTGGTAACTAAATTGGTCAGGATATTGTTTAAAAAACAACAACAAAACCCCACTAAAATCTCAGTGGCTTACCTCAAAAAATTTGTTTCTTGCTCACACTGTGGTGGGTTGGCAGAAGGCTCAGATGATTTAGTCATCCACGTTTCCAGGCTAATGGAGGCTCTGACTTGTTTGTTTGTTTTTTACATGGAGGTTCCCTTTATTTAATTAAAAAATTTTTTTCATTTAAGAAAGCAAGCAATATGCTTAAAATGACCAAAAATGGATATCTTAACCACAGGAATATTTAAATAAAGTACCCATACAATCATTGTAAAGCCTGTGTTTACACAGTAAGTTTCATAAACAAATTTAAATGAAGACAACAAGGAAAAAATCTACATCTTAACATGGAGGGTCCATCTTAATACATGCTTCTGCATCCCCAACACGGGAGGAGGAGGAAGACCAGGCAATGATTGAGTGCTACCTCTTAAAGCTTCTGTGCAAAAGTGACACAGGCAATTTCCTTACACATTTTATTGACCAAGTTCAGTAACATGGAATGGGGAAGCATATGCCCACCTTGTGCTTAGGGAATGAGTCCCAGAATATTTGTGAACAGCTATAAGAATTACTAGAATCCACAACTCTTTTCACCAAATGCCTATTTCACAATCAAAATAACCTCACCCACTTCTTCCCTAGGGAGATAACCCCAAAGTCCCATCCATTCATTCATGTCATCAAAGTCAAGATTTTCTGGGTGATGATGCATTATAGACTCATCACCAAAGGGTGATGTATGGTAATCTCTATGTGAGGTCTAGACTAGGTTCCCTCGATCCAGAAATTCATGGGCTAAAAAGATAATTATCTGCCCTACACATCAATGGTGGAGTAAGGCTAGAAGATCTACAATAAACACTCATTCATAAAGGGGAAGAATGGAAGATACATGCTAGAAATAGTCCATAACAATTCTGAAATCCCACCAGGCAGACATTTTGATAGCCCCCTTCCCTGAGTTTGGAGAATTTCCCTTAATTAGGCACTGATTGCTCAATTTGGGAATAGTTTCTTTTTTTTTTTTATGACCCATGTCTTCACACCCTGAGAGATTCTTTTTCTATTCTTTCTTGGCCACTGATAACAGGCATTTGAGGAATGCCTTCCTTGAGGCTGAGTAACTTTTTTAGCCTTTCTCTTGTCTATAGAAGGCAGGAGTCCCAAGATTTTAAATCCTGGATGCTCATGGATGTTTTTTTTTTTTTTGTCCTGGCTGGTAGGTTTTTGTCTATGTAAACTGTATTACTACTGAGTTTGTTAGTGGGGCTACACCCTTCATCATTTTTCCTGGAGGCATTTTGTCTAATTGAAAAGATTTACTGAATGTCTCACTCTGGTTCAAGCTTTATTCTGAGAAAATTTGCTCCATTCAGAAGTTTTAACCCTGGGTGTGAGGGCAATATATTTGGGTAGATCCTTACTGTAAGTCTAAATATTCCTTTGTTTTATCTTTTAACTAATTTGTATTGAGAAGGAGTTCTGTCTTCCAACCCTGCAAATCTCTGAATATCTGGACACTTTTTTTTTTTTTTGCCTTTCATTCCTGCTTGCAAACCAGCCAGCTATTTTCTGAGCTTTGTCTCTCTTTCTTGTTTTGTAATACATTGTTAAAAACAACCAACACATGCTGTTAACATTCTGTTTTCCAACTGCTTCTTCTAGAATTATAAGTACATAATCTACCCTCCAAGTAATTTCAGACAATAGCTTTGTCCAATGTTTCAACACTGTGTAACACCGCTTACCATGCTTGTCACCACCACTTGACCACTTCTTTATTTTTTTTTTTCCAGCAACATCCCATATTAGGGATTGTTCAGTGTAAAGTAGGCTTTGTTGCAATAACAAACCCCACACTCTCAATGACAAAACAACAAAAGTTATTTCTTGCCCATCGTGCTGGTTTGAAATGGTTATGTACCCCAAAAAGTCATGTTCTTTTAATCCAATCTTGTGGGGGCAAACCTATTGTTGGGTGGGACCTTTTGATTAGGTTGTCTTGGAGATGTGACCCCACCTATTTAAGGTGAGCCTTCATCCTTTGCTGGAGTTCCTTAGGAGAGCTCACAGAGAGATGGGAGGAAAATTATAGAACTATTAAAATTTACCACCTGGGAAGCCCCAGATACTGTGGCCAAAATTAGGGACACCCAAATCAGTAGGCCAAGCCCTTGATCTTGAGGGTTGCTCTTGTGAAGCTTTTGTAGGTAGTGGAGAACTTAACCTACATATAGGTATGCCTAAGAATCACCTTCAGAAGACCTCTTTGGTTGCTCAGATGTGGCCTCACTGTAAGCTCAACTTTGTTAGTGAAACCAGTGCCCTCCCTGTTTCGTGGGCCATGACATACAGGAATGAAAGTGTTCCTGGCAGTGTGGGAGATAACTCCCAGGGATGAGCCTGGCCCTAGAACCGTAGGATCAACAATACCATCCTGACCAAAAGGGGCAAAAGAAGTGTAATAAATAAGGTATCCGTGGCCGAGAGAGCTGAAATAGAGCCAAGAGACTACACTGGAGGCCATTCTTATGCATGCTTTGGTTAGACATTGCTACCTATCATAACTTACCAAAACCCAACCAAAATCATTTTGGCCAATCCTAAGAAATACCAAGGGTGTTATGTAAGATTCTGCAAGGGTTCCATGCACTAGGGTAACTCTTCAAAATCTACAATTCCCAGATGGGTCCCTGGACCAGATAAGTCCTGAAATGCTGAGGGACCAGCCTTTCCAGAACATAAACTAGTTTCATCCCCCATCTCATGTGATTGACAGCCCCTCCAACATGAAAAAGTTACAATGGGCATAGCCCAAATACTCCTAAATAACGGAAGAAAGATCAAAGGTGATAGTGGAGTTATACAGAGAAAGTCAGGTTCAACAAATGAGTGCTGAATCATTATGCTGATATTTATTTTCACCTCCAGTACCTTAGATCAGCTAGAAATAAAAACTTAAAATTGTGGAATAGTAACCCATACCAAACTCTGAAATCTGTTCTACAACTAACTGTTGCAATGTACTTTGAAATTTATTGCTTTTATGTATATATGTTATTTAAAGAGGAGGAGTATAACAGAGAAGATAGGATTTGACAAATGAGTATGACTGCTGAATCATTATATTGATATTTCTGTTAGTCTCCAGTGTCTTGGAGCAAGTAGAAGAGAAAACAAAAAATCATGGAACTGTAACCCATACCAAACTTTAAAATCTGTTCTATAACTGCTTGTTAAAATGTACTGGGAAATTTGTTGCTGCTTTTTTGTATATATGTTATATTTCACAATTTAAAAAAAAGAGAGAGAGAGAGCTCAGAAAGAAAAGGCCCCAGGGAAAAGCAAGAAGGACCCACAGAACCTAAGAGAGCTGTTTGAAACCAGAAGATGGGAGAGAAGGAAAGCAGAGATGCTATGTGCCTTTCCATGTGACAGCTGCCTTTCCTCTGAGATGGCTTTAGCAAACTGAAACACCAAAGCTATATGTCCAGTTGGGTCAGCAGGGGCATGTATCTGCTCATTGCAGTTATTCAGGAATCTTGCCTGATGGAAGTTCAACCTCAATACATACTTCCACAATCCTCACAGCAGGGAAGTGGAGGCATGGTATGAGTCCAGCACTGGCTCTGCCTAAAAGTAATATGACTTCTTTCTGCTCACACTTCCTTTTTCAAAGCAAATCATATAGGTATGCCCAATTTCAGAATGGGTAGGTATTCTAGTCTGAAAGCTGCTGGAATACAATATACCAAAGACAGAATGGCCTTTAAAAAGGGGAATTTATTAAATTGCAAGTTTTCCACTCTAAAGCCATGAAATGTTCACATTAAGGCACCAACCAAGAAGTTACAGTCACTCAAGAGAGACTGAAGTTTCAGGTTTCTCTCTCTCAGATGGGAAGGCTCATGATGATGTCTGCTAGTTTTCTCTCTGGGGTTCTTATTTCATGAAGCTCCCCCTGGGGCGTTTTCCTTCTTCATTTCTAAAGGTCTCTGGCTGTGTGGACTGTTGGTTCTTGCTCTGATGATTCTGGTAGCTCTAAAGCTTTTTCCAAAATGGTTTCCTCTTAAAGGGCTCCAGTAAGCAACCCCGCCTTGAATGGGTGGAGATGCATCTCCATGGAAACCATCTAATCAAAAGTTACCACCCACAATTGAGTGGGTCACATCTCCATGGAAACAATCAAAAAGCTTCCACCCAACAACATTGAATGAGGATCAGACATGGCTTTTCTGGAGTACAAAATAATTTCAAACCGGCACAGTAGGAAAATTTCATCTTGTCAGTTCACAGAATATAGAACCTGGATGTTTGTGAACAAACTTCGTGACTATCACAGGGTTTTTGTTTTTGTTTTTGCTTTTTTGAGGATTTATTGCAGTAAACAGACTGTAGGTAACAATAGCAACCTTTCATTTTCCATATTCCTGGATTTAGTTCTTAAATCCAAGTAGTACCCCTGCAACTGTATTTTTATGATTCTCAGGATGGGCCATCATGTTCCTACCCCATCTTTAAATGAAATTCAAATTTGCTTTAAAGCTGAATAAAAATACCTAATCCATGAGATTGAGATTCTTCAACTAAGCCTCACTCACTCAAAATATATTATATTCCTTTATTCTAGCCTCCATTCCTTATCTAATATTTCATTCTGCAATTCTATTAAAGACTGAAAACCATTCTGAATAATGTGTTTTGCATGACAGTTGTCTTAGTTTCGAGGTGGCTATGACACGTATCACACAATGAGTTTGCTTACCAACAGGAAATTATTGGTTCACGATTTCAGAGGCTTAACCTCTCCCAGGGTCAGTAGCATTCTGGCTTGGGTTCCTTCACCTACCAGTCACATAAAGATGCCCTTTCCTTTTATCTTCCAGTCCACTCTCCTCCACCCTTCCACCCCCCAGCTTCTCCTTGGGGCTTTCTCTCTCTAAGGCCCCCAGTAATAGGATTAAGACTCATCCGGATTCATTTGGTCACACCTTAACTAAAAATAACATCTTCAAAAGTGCCTATTTGCAATGGGTTCATACCCAAAGGAATCAAATTAAAATTAAGAACATGTCTTTTTCTGTGGTCCAAAACTCAATCTGCCGCAGGGCCATTTCAGACAATTTAAAAATATTTTTATCATTCCCCTTTCTGTTTGTTTTCATTCAAAATAAAAATGGCTTAATTTAGTTCAACAGTAATGGATATTCTTAAAATTATGAATACTTTCTTATACGTAAAAATATTAGTGAGAAAGAAAATTGAACTGCTTTTTTAGCAACTAGAAGATACTATAAATCTGGGCATATTTGAGAAGTAGCAATATGAGGCTGCTTTTTAATCTTTCATCCTGAAATTAGATCCAGAGCCTATCTTGAAGGAAGGATTACAAAATGCTTGCTTTTGGTCATTGGTTTAAAATGCCTTGAGGAGAAAATATGTTGAATTAATAAACATTAAAGTGAGATGACTGATGAAAACTCCTTGAGTGGAGAAACAGACAACATAGCAGGATAGTAAGCAGAGGAGGCATTTACTGAGTTCCTATTAAGTGTTAGGTCCTATTCTAAATGCTGGAGATACAGTGGAAAACAAGACAGATACGACCTCAGAACACATGGAGCTTATTCTCGGGAATGTGTCAGAACCACACACACAAACAAATTAGTAACATAATTATAAACTGGGATAAGTGCAATGAAAAAAATGAACAAGGGCATGATGCATTTGTCAGGATTCTTGATTCAAGAAAAAATGGGAATTTATTGTAAGGTAATTGGGAGCTCAGGATCAAAAAGAATCCAGAGGAGTGGGCGTGGAAAGTCAACTAGAACCCTGAGAGGTCCAAAGACTGGGTAAGAGGAACCACCGAGAAGGTTATGCTTCAGGAAGCTGCCCTTTCTGGGTCTCTGTCTTTTGTTCCTAGATCAACAGAGAGCCATGAGCCAATGGTAAAATTTTGCTTGATTGAACATGGTTCACAAACTTGCCCTCCTCACTGAACCAGGAAGATGTTTTCCCTCAGCTTCTGGCCTCCGTGTTGGGTGGCTAGGGGTAGACAGTTCCCTCCTACCAAATCTCCCACAATAGAAAATTATTTAGGTGAGGTCTACTATGATGGAAATGAGTTAAATGTAGATCAGCCCAAAACAGGGCAAATGTTGACTACAAGTGAAATAAAATTTACCAGTTACATCTTCAGATAAGAAGTCATCTCAGAGAAAGTAAAATTTAAGCTGAGCCAAGCTTGGTCCTTTTTCCCAAACTTGCCACACTGTAATTTTAATTAGAATTTCCCTAATCTAATGAAATTGATTACCTTTTCATATGTCTATTGGCCATTTGGAATATGGTCTTTAGTGAAGTGCCAATTCAAGTCCTTTGCCCATTTTTCTATTGAGTTGTCTGTGTGTGTGTACGTATGTGTGTTTATTTGTTTGGGTTTTAGTTTATTGAAGGAGTTTTTCTAACTTTTAGCACAATATTCTGGATGAATTCTTTTCTTGGATATACGTATTGCAAATACCTTCACCCACTCTTGTCTTACCTTTTAACTCTCTTAATGGTATCTTTTGATGAAGACAAGTTTAAAATTTTTGATATAATACAATTTATTAATGTTTTCCTTGACAGTGGCATGTTTTGTTCCCTGTATAAGAAATCTCTGTCTACCTCAAGGTCATGAAAATATATTCTTCTACATTAATTTACAGAGTATTTATTTATTTATATTTCAGATTTAGATTTATAATCCATCTGAAATTGAATTGCATTTATGGCTGAGGTAGGAGTCAAGATTTATTTTTTTCTAAATGATATCTAATTGACCTATATCTTTATTGAAAATGTTGTCTTCTCCCCACATGTCTCTGGACTCTTTTCTTTTCATTGCTTTGTTTATCTATCCTTGTGCCAATGTTACAATGATATAATTATTCTGGGTTTACAGTAAGCTTTGATATATGATAGTGTAAGGTCTCCAGTTTGGTTATTTCCTTCAAGACTGCAATTGCTATTCTTGAATCATTGTTGTTCTAGTTTGCGAGCTGCCAGAATGCAATATACCATAAATGGAATGACTTTTTAAAAAGCAGACTTTAATAAGTTATAAGTTTACAGTTCTAAGGCCATGAAAATGTCCCAATTAAAGCAAGTCTCTAGAAATGTCCAATCTAAGGCATCCAGGGAAAGATACCTTGGTTCAAGAAGGCCTATGAAATTCAGGGTTTCTCTCTCAAGTGGAAAGGCACATGTCAAACACAGTCCGAGTTTCTCTCTCATCTAGAAAGCACATGGTGAGCACGGCATCATCTGCTAGCTTCCTCTCCAGTTCCCTGGGAGGCGTTTCCTTTCTTCATCTCCAAAAGTCGCTGGCTGGTGGACTCTCTACTTCGTGGTGCTATAATCCTTCTCTGCTCTCTCAGAATCTCGTGGCTTTCTCTCTTGTTATTCTCTAGCTTTTTCCAAAGTGCTTCTTCTTTTAAAGGTTTACAGTAAAACCAATCAAGACCCACCTAGAATGGGTTGAGACACGTCTCCACCGAATCATGTTTAATACCCACACTTGAGTCACATCTCCATGGAGATAAGCTAATTAAAGTTTCCAACATACAGTACTGAGTAGGGATTAGAAGAAACTTGCTTCCACAAGGCTGGTTAGGATTAAAGCATGGCTTTTCTAGGGTACATAAACCTTTTCAAACCAGCACAATTGTATTTCTATTAATGCCTGAATCAGTTTATCAACTATCACTACAAACCTACTGGGATTTTTATTACAATTACATCAAATCTATATATCAACTTGGGGAAACTGACACCTTTACAATATTGAGTATTCCAATCTGGCAGGGGGTACTTTCTCTATTTCTTTACATTTTCTTTAATTTCAGGAAAAGTTTAGCATTTTTTTGTAGAGAAGCCATTTAGGTTAAATTTTGTTAGATTTGTTCCAAGATATTTTTTTGTTATTTTTAATGTAATTGGCATGCTTTTCTGAATTACAGTATTTGCTTAATGCTGATATATAGAAATATAGTTGATTTTTGTTACCTGACACTGTATTAAGTGAATTTGATAAATTCACTTATTCTAATATTAATGAGAGTTCTTTTAGACTTTCTCCATTTAACAATCATGTAGCCTGTGAATGACCATTGTTCTAGTTTGTTAGCTGCCTGAATGCAACACACCAGAGATGGATTGGCTTTCAATAAAGAGAGATTTATTTAGTTAATGTATAGTTCTTCAGAGGAAAGGCAGATAACTTTGAACTGTGGTTCTTTCTTAAGTGGGAAGGCACAAGGCGATCTCTGCTGGCCTTCTCTCCAGGCCTCTGGGTTCCAACAGCTTTCCCCAGGGTGATTCCTTTCTGCATCTCCAAAGGCCTGGGCTGAGCTGCGAATGCTGAGATGAGGTATGCTGAGCTGCTTGGGCTGTGCTACGTTGAGCTCTCTCATTTAAGCACCAGCCAATTAAATCAAACATCATTCATTGCAGCAGGCGTGCCTCCTAGCCGACTGCAGGTGTAATCAGGAACAGATGAGGTTCATGTGCCATTGGCTCATGTCCACAGCAACAGAACTGGGCACCTTCACCTGGCCAAGCTGACATCTGAATCTAACTACCACAACAATTTTATTTCTTCTCTTCTAATCCTGATACTTTCTTCAACTTTTCTTATTATGTGGGCTAAGACTCCCAGTTCATGTTAAATAGAAATGGTGATTGTGGGCATCTTTGTATCACTCTCAATATCAAAGGAATGTTTTCAATATTTTACTATTAGTGATGTTTTCTGTAGGTTTTCTGCAGATATAATCTTATTAAAGAAGTTCCCTTCTTTTTCTTATTTGCCAAGAGTTAGTAACATGAATATGTGTTTAATTTTTATGAAGTGCTTTTTATGCATCTGTCAACATGAACATATGATGTTTTCTCACTTCTTTCTGTTAATGTGGTGAATTAATTTGGTGGGTTTTCGAATGTTAGGCAACCATTTTTGCTCTTGGAATAAAGCCCTTTTAGTCAGGTTGTATATGCTTTTCTATGTTGATGGATTTCACTTGTTATTTTTTTTTTTACTTTTTTATTAATTAAAAAAATTAACAAACAAAACATTAAAATATCATTCCATTCTACATACACAATCAGTAATTCTTAATATCATCACATAGTTTCATATTCATCATTTCTTAGAACATTTGCATCGATTTAGAAGAAGAAATAAAATGATAACAGAGAAAAAAGAGATTATACATACCATACCCCTTACCCCTCGCTTTCATTTACCACTAGCATTTCAAACTAAATTCATTTTAACATTTGTTCCCCCTATTATTTATTTTTATTCCATATGTTCTACTCTTCTGTTGATATAGTAGCTAAAAGGAGCATCAGACACAAGGTTTTCACATTCACAGAGTCTCATTGTGAAAGCTATATCATTGTTCAATCATCATCAAGAAACATGGCTACTGGAACACAGCTCTACATTTTCAGGCAGTTGCTTCCAGCCTCTCCGCTACGTCTTGAACAACAAGGTGATATCTACTTAATGCATAAGAATAACCTCCAGGATAACCTCTCAACTCTGTTTGGAATCTCTCAGCCATTGACACTTAGTCTCATTTCACTCTTCCCCCTTTGGTCAGAAGGTTCTCTCAATCCCTTGATGTTATTCTCAGCTCATTCTAGGGTTTTTCTCAGTCCCTTGATGCTGAGTCTCAGTTCATTCCAGGAACTCTGTCCCATGTTTCCAGGAAGGTCCACACCCCTGGGAGTCATGTCCCATGCAGAGAGGGGGAGGGTGGTGAGGCTGCTCGTCATGTTGGCTGGAGAGAGAGGCCACATCTGAGCAACAAAAGAGGCTCTCTTGGGGGTGACCCTTAGGCCTAAATTTTAAGTAGACTTGACCTATCCTTTGTGGGGTTAAGTTTCATATGAACAAACCCCAAGACTGGGGCTCAGTCTATAGCTTTGGTTGTCCACACTGCTTGTGAGAATATCAAGAATTCAACTTGGGGAAGTTGAATTTCTCCCCATTCTCACCATTCCCCGAAGGGGGCTTGCAAATACTTTTCTAGTCACTGATCAAATCACTCTGGTATTCATCGGGGCATCACTCTGGACAAACCAAAAAAATCTCATGACCTACCTGAGATTCCAAGTACTTATGACATTCAGTCAAACTATCTACATGAGTTATATTAGGAAATGCTCTAGTCAAAATATAAATTTTGTAACAAACATTTTTTGCTTTAGTCTCACACATAAGGTGACATTTAAAAATATTAATTATCATCTATTTTCAGCACCCTGCAATAATGACATTCCTTTGTTCTTCCTCATGCAAAAACATTTTTAAAATTTGTACATTGTATATTTCACTATTATTATACACTCTAGGCATTCCTAGATTATACTATCTTGATCTTTACCATCTATCTTTCTTTCTGATTTCATTTATGTCCCCAGCCCTCCTCCCTCTATCATTCTCACATGCAGCTTCATTCAGTGTTTTAACATAATTACATTACAGTTAGGTAGTATTGTGCTATCTCTGAGTTTTTATATTCAGTCCTGTTGCACAATCTGTATCCCTTCAGCTCCAATTACCCAATATCTCACCCTATTTCTATCTCCTGATGGTCTCTGTCATCAAGGAAATATTCCAAGTTTATTCACTAATGTCAGTTCATATCAATGAGACCGTACAGTATTTGTCCTTTTGTTTCTGGCTAATCACACTCAGCATAATGTCCTTAAGGTCCATTCATGTTGTTACATACTTCATAACTTTATTCTGTTTTATAGCTGCATAATATTCCATCTTATGTAAATGTCACAGTTTGTTTAGTCAACTGTCTGTTGATGGACATTTTGGCTGTTTCCATTCTTGGTAATTGTTGATAATGCTGCTATAAACGTTGGTGTGTAAATGTCCATTTGTGTCCTTGGCCTTGTGTCCTTTGGGTAGAGACAACATACAGATGGGTCCTGTTTTTCAATCCCTTCTGCCAGACTATGTCTTTTGTTATTTAGCCTAAGATTCTAGGGAAATGAGAGAGAATGGTGTGTTAGTTTGCAAGCTGCCAGAATGTGATATACTAGAACTGGCTTTTAAAAATGGGACTTTAATAAGTTGCATGTTTTCAGTTCTAAGCCATAAAATTGCCCAAATTAAGGCATCCAGGGAAAGATATCTTAATTCAAGGAAGGCTGATGGATCAGGAACACCTCTGTCAGCTGGGATGTCACATGGCTGGCATCTGCTGGTCCCTTGCTCCTAGGCTCGTTGCTTTCAGTCTCTATCCACGTGGGGGTTCCTTACTTTGCCTCTCCAGGTCTGGCTTTAATCTCTTGGCTTCCTCTGGCATTTTCCAGGTTCTGTCTTGCTTGACATCTTATGGTGATATCTGCTGGGCTCCAAGCATCTGTAAATATCTGTGTCTCTGTTCTCCACATGTCCATATCTGTGTCAGCTCTCAGAAGTATCTGTCATTTCTCCAGGCTCTGTCATTTCTGAGGTCTCTCTAAAAGATTTCCTGTTTTAAAGGATTCCAGTAAACTAATCAAGACCCACCTAGAATAGGTGGAGTCACATCTCCATCTAATCAAGAGTTAACACCCACAATTGGGCATGCCACATCTCCATGGAGATAATGTAATCAAAAGATTCCAACCTACATCATTAAATCAGGATTAAAAGAAATGGATGCCTCCACAAGATGGAATCAGGATTAAAAGAAATGGCTGCTCCCACAAGATTGGATCAGGATTAAAACATGGGTTTTCTGGGGGTACATATTGCTTTCAAAGCTGCTTATCTTCCTATAGATCCTTGTCATGTTTTGAAATAAAGATGTTAGTCTCTTTTTCTATTCTTGGGAAGAGTTTGTATAAGGTTCATGTTACTTGGTCTTTAATTATCTAGAACATTCACAGATGAAACCATCTGAATCTGGAGTTTTCTTTGTGAGGAGCTTCTAAGCAATGTACTTTATTTCTTTAATATATATAAAAATTCTATTTCTTTTGGGGTCATTTTTGGTAAACTATATGTCTTATGGAATCTTCTTATTTAATCCAAGTCATCAGCTTTGTTGGCATCAAGATGTTTATAGTATCTTAGGTTTTTCAGTACTTTTAGGGTCTGTAGTGATGGCTCTTTGTTCATTCCAGATAAAGATTGTTTTAGTTTGCTAAAGCTGATTAAATGCACTGCACCAGAAATGGACTGTTTTTTTACTGTGGGGATTTATTAGCTTACAACTTACAGTTCTGAGGCCATGAAATTGTCTGAATCAATGCATCAATAGGATGATACCTTCTCCCTGAAGACATGCTACTAGTGATTCTCAACTCCTTTTTCACATGGACAAGTGCATGGCTACATTTGGTGGTCCTTCTCTCCTGGGTTTCATTGCTTTCAGCTTCTGTCTGCTCCATTTCTATTTTAGGATCCTACAAAATGTTTTAAGTCTTTTAAAATCAGAAGAAAATGAGTATAATCAGCCTGGATTGCATTCATCTTTATAGTTATACAGTTGTAAAGCATAATTTTTGATATTTTTTTATGGAAGCAGGGATTCAAGAAGGCAAAGTGCCTAGGGCTAGAAAAATCATAATGCAGCTCTGTTAGTTGGGAGGCCTCTGCAGCAGACCAAGTCTGAGAATATGGCAGGTTGGTGTAAGGTGATGGTAGTGTAATGGAGAAGTTAGAATTTAAAGGAGGATCATAATTACTGAATCATTACATAGATATTCTTTTTACTTTCTGGTATATTAGAGTAGACAGAGGGAGATATCTGAATTCTGATAATGACTGTATAGCCTTTACCTTGTGCCCTTGTGATTGTAAAAACCTTGTGGCTAACCTTCACCTGTACCCATTTATCCAGTTTTTTTACTTGTGATCACTAAAGACAGTCCCTAATGTTTATTAATGAAGGTCTTGGGTCAGCTCAGAACTAATCCACCTCAAATTCAAAGTTATTTTGCTAACTGAAACTGGATCTTACCAAAATGGGCCCACCTGGTACATACAGTAGCTTAGACTTTAACCTATAAGTCACATATACCTTATTATAGTACCAAAAACCATGCCCAGGGCAGTGCGATGGTGGCTCAGTGGCAGAATTCTCACCAGCCATGCCAGAGACCTGGGTTCCATTCCTGGTGCCTGCCCATGTAAATAAAAAAAAAATCATGCCCATCGTTATATTAAGGCTGCCACATTCTTACGTACGTTCTGTGATTAAGCATGTAATCAATCTGCACATGCTCAACAATTAAATTACACCTAGTTACATCACCTGGGGCTATTGTGCTCATTATCTTAAAACCTGCCCATCTTTTTATTTATTTATTTACTCATTCATTTTTGCATCGGCAGGCACTGGGAATCAAACCTGGGTCTCACTGGCATGGCAGGTGAGAATTCTGCCACTGAGCCCCTGTCGCTCTGCCCCGGCTCATCTTTTAATGCTATAATACTATCAGAATTACTACAATTCAGGGAGACAGATTTTTTTGGCAGATAGTCCATCTGATCTCCTGCTTCGTTTCTAGCGATAAACTTTTTCTCTCTTTCAAAAACATGGTGTCTCAAGAATTGGTCAGTTTAGTGCATCAGGGAAAATAAGCCACTGCCTTTGTCCAGTAACAGTCGTGGAGATGCAGAAAAATGGACTGGCTTGATAAATGTTTTGAAGGTAGAGTCAGCTGGACTGGCTGATAAATTGGACCTGGGAGGTGAATGAAAGAGAGCAATCAAGGATGATTTGGAATTTTTGGCACGAACAGTTTTTTTTTTTTTTTAAACTCATCATAATTTCCTTAAGGTCCATCTATGTTGTTGCATGTATCATTGGTAGTGCCAACCACTAAGAACACTGAGAGAAGAGCTCTCTTAGAGTATAATGAGTTTGAGATGGCTGCTAGACATGAAGTAGAGATATTAAGTAGACAGTTATACTGGTGAATTTGGATTATGTTGGAGAGATCTGGGCTGGAGAGAAATTTGAAAGTCATCAGCATATAAATTTAAATTCAAGAAGTTGGATTTGATCACCTGGGGAGAGTATAATAGAGAAGAGAAGAGGGTCAAGAACTGAGCCCTGGAGCCATCAAACATTTAAAGGTTGAGCAAAGGGAGGAAATTAGCAAGGATATTGAAAGGCAGAACTGGGAGAAGACAGGAAAACTGGGACAGTAGATATCGAGGGAAGTTAAGGGTGAAAAGTGTTTCAAGACAAAGGAAGAGTGGTCAACTGTTTGCAATTCTAAGAAGAGGTCAATTTAGATAACAGTAGAGAATTGACTTTGGAAACTTGTAGATCATTAGTCATCTTGATAGGTGATCAAGATGAGGCATGCCAAAGTTGGAGTAGGGTTGGTTGAGAAGAGAATGTGAAGGAAGGCATTGGGAAAAGGCACTGCTGAGAGATCTTGAAAACCTCTCTTGAGAACTTATGCAATGAAGAGAGTAGAGAAATAGAGCAGGTGCTGAAGGTGATTTTGGAGTCAAGGGAGGTTTATTTTAGATGAAAGAAATTTCAGTATGTTTATTTGCTGATAGGAGCCATCCAATAAAAAGGGGAAAAAGTAATGATACTGGAGGGGGAAGTAATTATAGGAGTAAAATCCTTTGGAATCTGGGAGGGAAAAGAATCCAGGTCACTGGTGGAAAGACTGACCTTCATAGGTGCAAGGATATTTCATTCACAGTAACCCAAATGTAACTATGCTGATAAGAGTAGTTTTGATGAGAAGGAAGTCCATGTCTGTTATCTTTGATTTTTTTCCCCCATGACATGTAAGGCAATGTGGATCAGCAAAAACTGGGGGTTGGGGGTGGGGGTAGAGGATGTTTTCACTAGAGAGAAAAAGGTGTGAAATAATTCTTTCAAGTCTCTACTTTTATCACCTTAGTGGGGAAAACTTTCCTAGGATTAAATATATCTCCAATACCCTTTTCTCTCTCACTGGTCCGTTTGTTCCTTTCTAGTAGTCACCACAATTTGTAACTGTGTCTTTATGGGTCCACTTGTCTGCTCCCCCATTAGGCAGAGCTCTACAGAGGGCAGGGACCTGGTTTTATTTCATTTTCCGAAGAATATATAGTTCAGCACAGGACTACACATAGTCACTAAATAAAAACTTGTTGCAACAAAGAAGTTAATGGACGTTTTCAGGATTTTTTATTAGGGCACCCCTGTTAAGTACTTGTTTGGACAAGTCAGTTTTCTTGTCTGAGCTTTCATTTTTTTTTAATATATACCACGGGAATTATAATTTCCTCCCTGCTACCTCGCCGCATCGTCATGAAGACGATCTGAGCTAATAAACCTGAAAATGCTCCTTAAGTGTAACGGATTGTTACTTTTAGCCCATACTGAGGATCGCAGATAACAGGTGCTCAAAAAGATGTACTGATGGGGGAGGGGGCATGACTGTTTCCCGGAACTGCAGATATCGAAGACTTGCAGAACGGTTTAGCGGACCGCGGAGAAGCAGGGTTCAAGGCCAGCATCCTCTTGCCCAGGCCCTTCCCTGGAGGCCTTAGCTGGGTGAGGGGGGAGGCGAGAAAGCCGAGGGGGGAGTAACTGTCAAACCTCCCGGCTTGGCGCCATTATTTAAATGTTACGTGCCTTGTCTCGCAACTGTACGTGCCCGGGGCGGGGCTCCGAGCGCCCGGAGCGGGGCGGAGGCCGGGGGCGGGCTGGGAAGGTGGAGGGGTAAGAGGGGGCGGACAGGGGCGGGGCCAGGCCGGCGAGAGGGGAGGGTCTAGCGGCGGCCCCCGGCGAGGTTCACTGCGCTTGCGCTGACAGACGCAAGATGGCGGACAGTGCGGAACTAAAGGTAAAGCGCAGCTCGAATTCACTTCTAATATTCGGCCGCGGAGATGGCGCTGCTGGTGCCGAGGGGGATGGGTCCGACCCTGGGGGGCCGCTCGGTCCTGACTCCATCCGGGTCTGGAGTTGCAAAGAGAAGCGGTGCGCTCGGCTCCAGCAGAGGGGGCCGGCAGCGGCGGGCCGCGGGCCCGGGTGCCTCGGGGGCGCTGACGGGTCGTCCCCGGCGTGTTATTGTTGTGGGCGCCTCTGGCGGGGTTGGCGGGGGACGAGATAGGGAGTGGGGAGGTAGGCTCTGCGGCTGCCCCTGGGGCTCGGCTTCCTCACTTCCCAGTGAGCCTCCCCGCCCCCATGGGGAGCTGAGGCTGGGGGCAGGGTGTTCATGTAGGGGGGACTGGGAGAGCTCCCCGCCGCCGCTTCCTCTTCCTCCCTTGCAGTCCCGGGCTCCTGTCAGGCGCTCTCCTCCGACCCCCGGGAACTTGGCTCCGGCCGCCCCGCCCCTCCGTGGCTCCCTGACGCCCCCGCCCCGCTCTCGACTCTCTCGGTGCCAGCCTGTCAGGAGGCGCCAGGGGTGCCCCGCTAGTGGGAAGCGCGATCCTGGGGGCTGTGGGGTGGGGCTGTGGGGGAAAGCTCCGGTAAAGTTTGGTGAGCCCCGGTTCGGCGTTTGGGATTCGGCTGAGGGGTGGCGGGGGGAGTCTGCCTCGGCGGGACGTTACTCTTTCTCCTGGATTCTGGGCAACCGGGGAGAGAAACAGTGGTAGGTGGTGGGAAACAGCCACCGCTCTTCTTTTCCTTCTCTTTCCTTGGCTGGTGTGCAGGGTGAGAGGAGCCTTTGGGGGTCTCTGCACACACCATGATGGCGATGCTATAGCTGATGGAGGTGAATGGTTCGTGTTTATATCCCCCCGTTGCCTTTTGTTTGTAGGGACATCTTGCTGGCCATGTTGATTTGAACGAAATTCGTCCCTAATCCGACTTCAACCCCCAATAAATAGAACGTTCCTTCGTTCTTCTCAACTGTACCGATTACTCACGCCTCGCGAAATGAGATGAAAGGATGCCCCCTTTCCCCGCTTTTTCTCCCACCCCAATCTTTACCTGATGATGGCTTCTTCACCAAAGCAGATTCAGATACACCACTATACAAGCAGTAGGGGGAGGGCGGTGGAACCCTTATGATTGGATTGTGACAAATGGGACTCCGCTTGAATAATTTTGGTTTAGTCGCAAGCAGTTTTTAACTAATGCGTATTATTTTGAGCCTCGGAACGCGATATTCCCTTGTCTTTGGCTTCCTGTGTGTGAACCAAGCAGCTGGCAGAGAACTGACATCTCTGTCAGAGTGGAGATGGGGATATCCAACTGTAAATTTTAGAGAAGAATCTTCTTTTTATAAAATAAAAATTACTTTAAAAATTTTGTCTGTTATAATGAAATGAGAACTTAACTTCTAAAATAGCCAAATGCCAGGTTTGTTTCTGGAGAGTTTTCCTGTGGCAGATCGTTTTTCCTAATAACTTTGTGATGCTGCATTCCGAGATTTGTGTATTAAGGTGTTGGCTTTGAGTGACTTTCTCTTTTCATTTACTTCTCGTTCTAAATTTAATTAAGGGAGAGCAGATTTAGAATGGTTGGTTTCATTTTTCCAGTTTCAAACTATTGGCTGAAATGAGAAAGGCTCAAAAATTAAAATATTTGGAGATATTTAAGAAGAGTAAAAGTACACAACTTTAAGATGTTTTGTGTAGTTTTACTATCTTAAAATGCAATCAGTGCATTACTATGATCTTTGCCTTCTGATACTCATTTTGTTAGGGATCCTTTTGAAGGAGAGCTAGTAAGGTTTGTTATACACGGGCCACAGGATAAAGCTGAAAAGCTTGTGCTGGCTATATTGTTACTCTTGATGCTGTCCAAAGAAACTGGTATGGAAAGCACATGCTGGGAGGTTTCCTCCTTTGTTCTTTCTCATTTTAAGAAAGTGCCTTTGGGGATAAATCAGATCCCTGGTGTGAGTCTTGCTAGGTAAATTTTTTCTTCACAAAAATGAGCCAGTATTAGATGCTAAACATTTGGGGGAAATGTTATTTATATAAAATTGGTCTCTCTCTCTCTCTTTTTTTTCTCTAAAAAAATATTTGCGTTTTCCAGAGGAGTTGTTTCCCACTTTCATGTTCTGCTGTATAATTTTCTCAAATTGTAATAACTGTTTTGACATATGGCCTGTCATTGTGTATACCCAATACTTTGGAGAGCTGTGATAAATTTGTTAAAAATTTTGTTAATACTTGATTGTGGTTAGATTTACTGTTTTATTTTGAGGGGGTGGAGGTGATCAGGAATGCTTACCATAGGGTTATTTGAGATTGCATGTATTAACGTTTCTGGGCAGTGTGCTTTGGAAGATAGATACTCTTTTTGGAAATATTTTCTGAGGTTTTTTTTTGCTTTGGGTTTTGGAAGTATATGGCATATATTTCTAATAAGGTCTGAACAGTCAGAGTAAGAATAAAAAAAAAAGATTTCCTGAAGTTATAGGTGAAAACACAGTGCTTCCAATGGATTTCCAACTATGAGGCTTTGCATTAAATCCTTGACTTTTTCATTGTCTTAGTTCACAACTCACTCTTCATTTTGATGTGGATTGTTTTCATCATAGTAATTTTCCTCATGGCCCATTTTTAGTGAGTCCTTTTAAATGTATAATGAATTTTCAAAGATGAGATGAGAAAAATGGATAAATATGCAGCCCCTGTAGGAATAATACAAGCTGTAATGGTTCGAGATATTGCCAACCAATAAAATTGAGATTGTGAGTCATAGGTATCAAAATAAGTTCTCCGTGCACATTTGTTTATTAAAGGCTTAATTTTTCATTAGGGAATACCCATACATGACATTTGTAAGACTGAGGTGAGCATTTTATTATCTTTAGGAACTGAAAAGCAGAAGGATCTGATGGCCAGATGATCTTAGTAGTTAATAATCTGACAGATTCATGTAGCTCCTCTTAAAGTATTCTCTTTTTTTTATTACAAAGGTTTCTTTTGCATTAAAACTCAAATTATATAGCCATTTTAACTCCTAGAATGTTCATCATTTTTGTGGAGTAGGATAATAGAATTCAATGGACAGAGAAACCATACTTTCTAAAGTATTTTTAAGTGTCAGTAAATTCTGTTGCCATATTCTGCCTCTTTACATTCAAGAAATAGCCACTTAATCTTTGTGGTGTAATTTGTCTGCTTTTATTTCAGATAGAAGCAAGTAAATGATAATTTATTCATAGATTTGATTTCAGTCTCCACAATTTGCTCTGTCAAGTGCCACATTTAGATGACTTTTGTTTATGTCACTATTGTTATGAACAGTATTTAAAAACAATTTCTAAAACACTTAAGTTTTTAAGTATTTCATATAATTGTTTTGAAATACTGCTGCCTTTTCCTCCCCACTTTCTCCTCTGTGATTGTACTGTCTTTCTCTTCAAAGAGACTCTTGTAATCCCTGTTGATTGCTGTAGTACTTAGTGGTGAGTCCAGAGCTGATTAACCTTGGGTTTCTCCTGTTGAACTCCACCAACATGCTGCTCCAGGAATCTTGCTGAGGCTTTTGAATTAAGTGTAACAGTACCCTTTCCTACTGGAAACTGTGGATAAGAAAATAAAATGGCTTATAGTTGTAGTGGGAGCTGGGAAGAAGTATCTGAGCCCCAGAAAAATTGGGTGTTTTTGGTGAGATATGTAGCCTTCTAAAACAATAATGAAAATACCTGATTTGTTACTTCATAAAATTATAGTGTTTTTTCTGCAGGCTCTGGCATTAAACACCTTTTATTTATTTATTTTTAACGTTTGGATAATATGATCTTATTTATATAGTACTTTGAAATTCATATACCTTATATCATATAAGTTTTTTGAGGTAAGAAAGACAGGTGATATATCGCTTTTATAGATAGAGAAAGTGAGCCCCAAAAGGGTGACAGCCCAAGGTCATGCAAATAAATGTGATAGGGACTAGAACCTAAGTCTTGTGATTTTAAAACGCTGTACTTCAAGCTGCCTTAAAGGTTCCATGTCAGTCACCGATCTCTCTAGGGTGTCTGGCTCACAAAGAATTCTAGTTATGTTGTTGCTAATACTTTCCCTCTTACTGTATGCCAGGGTATTTTTGGATATTCTTTGGGCTTTTTGCAAGGAGGATTTTGGAGTTTGTTAGTTGAAATCGTAACCATTAATTCTTGTAAATATCATTTTACCTAAGAAAATTTCAGAGAATACTGAAAAGTAAGCAGAAAAATAAACAGCACCTGTAATCTCAGCACCCAGAAATATCACAGATAGCATCTGGATATATATCCATTTAGCCCTTATCTTTGAGCATATGTGTAGTATATTTTTCACAAAGAGAGATCACACTATATACTTTTTGGTAATCTGCTATTTTCGTGGCTAATCTTTCCAGGTCAGTAAATTTAGGTCTATATTATTTTATTATTTATTTTTATTTATTTATTTTTTAGTCTATATTGTTTTAAAGGTCACATTGTATTTTATTCAACTAGTCTCTATAGTTGGGCAGTTAGATTACTTCTACCTTTTGCTATTTTAAACAATGTCTTGACAAATACCCTTAGATAAAAGTTTGCATATGTTTTACTTCAATTAAATAAATTGAATATTACAGGCTTTTTCTTGTTTCAGGAAGCAAATCAGTTGATATTTTAATTAGATGAAGTGCTGTGAATGAAATAAGTTAGTGATTCTTAATTTGTTCATTGACTACACTTTTATTGTTTCAGTTTCTATAAATATGTCACATAAGATTATTAAATATGGCAGATTTTACAAAATTTAAGCGGACATTGCTTCTAAATCAGATCATATGATAACATGAATTGAATTATGAAATATACATATAATTTATTTCAAGTATTTTTTGGAGATTATATCATAATACTCAAATATTGCAAGTTTATGCTATATTTAGATGCTCATCAGTTTTTTCATTATTTAGAGAATACTCGTTTCTGTAATCAAACCCATGTAGAGAAGACCTTACATATTTAATACAGTGCATTACCCCTGTACAAATGGAAAAAAAAAAGTTTAACTTTTCTAGACTGACTGCTAATTTCTGTACAATGCCAACTCAACATGGTACAACTGGGATACTTTTTCCAAAGTTGATAGCAGAGCTAAAGTTTCCAAAAATTCAAATTTATGTAAAAAGACCAGTAACAGTATGTTGTATATCAATAACAGCAGCTTTTCCAGGTTCTGCAGGCATCTGAACAAAATTATAGAGACATCTAGCATACCCCATTAAAAAAAAAAGTAAAAAACAAAATAGCAAATTCTGTTACTGTTATGGTACTTGACATCATATTTTATTAGCTTCTCAATCATCTGGAAAGAAAAAATTCTAGAATAATGTCATTGAAAACAAATCTGATACAGCATGTCACTACTACATATCATAGAGCCGGTGCAGGAATTTTACATTCACAGAGGTATGATACCATTATTGTCCTATAATACTAGAGGATACAATTAAAAAGGCATTATTTGAGACTTGATTCTACTTTTCCAGCAGAGGGCCCAAAGGTTGGTGTGACAGCTCTGGTGAAGAAATGCACCTTCTGAGAAAGGATTTTCTTTAATTATGGCATAGTTCTAAGGACATTGCTCTTCATGAACATCAGCTAAAAACTTTTTAAAAAAACAAACAAAAAACATTTGATTCATTCAAAGGTGATAGAGTAGAGGCAAGCAGGGCTCAACCTAACTAGTATTTTGCTGAATCTGTCATGTTTGAATGGCAAGAGTTCCATGGGAGAAAGGATAGGTCAAGTTGCAGTTCAAAGCTTCCGGCCACAACCAGAACACAGCATTTCAAACAGAAGCAGTTGCTCATAAGTTTTTAACTGGCATTAAAAAAAAGCTATACTGAATATTAATGTAGAGAAAGTAGAAATAAGACTTTTCGTTACTCATATTTTTAATCCTAAAACAAAACTCTGTTTCAAGGAGCTGGTTATAGAAAGGCTACATAGGCAATAAAAATATTTTTTATTTCTAAGAAAGAACCTTTATGGGTTAAACCAGTTAATAAATATACATGTGAAATAAGAATACCGACTATTTGTGCAACATTTGAAAAGCACTGCATGATGGAAGGAATAATTAATGAAATTAAGGATCAGAAATTGATCATATTTTATGTTTGAAGCTAGAATTTAGACTTCACTTAAATCTGCATTCATGTAACAATTTTTATCAGTACAATTTTTAAAAAATAGGCAATAGGCAAAATTTTAAGTACTTAGTTGTCTTTTACCATAAATTACCGAAGTAGTACTAATTGCCATGTGCATTTTGCTACTTTTGGTATTGTTTGTTATTATGCTTCCCCTTCCATGTTAAAAACTATTTCATTGCTTTTGATTCCCTCTACTCTTGAATTTTTAGTGTATGGTCTGGGAAACAGTCTTATTTTTAGTGGTGTCACGTGTAAAGATGGTTCCCTAGGACCCTTTTCCTCCCCTCAGAATTTTCTGGTAACCCTTCAGTTTTCATCATAAACTTCTAAAATTCATCAAAATGAAGAAACCACCTTTTTTCCTTTTTTGCTTCTCCTTAGATCAAGCAAACAAAACAAACATAAACCCTTTGAACATTAGCTGATAACTTTGAAATAGCAATAATTCTTGCAGGACTGTTGTGAATGTTCCCGTTTTTTGAAACTACATCTCTTTCTTACCTTTCCCACTGGTCTTCTCTGCTTTCAATTTCTCCCTTTTGGTTACCAGGTTAATTTCCCAAAACACTCCTTTCATCCTGTCACCCCTGTAGACAACTTTGAATGGTTTTCCATCGAAAGTAGGAGAAAGTCTTAGCTCTCAGTCTCGTATTTAAGATTTTCTATAGTCTGACCCCTGTCTGCTTTGTGTATATAGCCAAAGACTAGGGCTGTTAGTTTGCTTCTTTTTTGTTGGTTAGTGTCCTGTTTTGAACTCCCACTCCCTCTCATCCCTGTACTATAACACAGTAGGTGCTTATATGTGTTTGTAAAGGAGCAAACTATATTCAAGATTTGCTTCTGTTAGGGAGGGAGGTTGATCCTCATGTCTATATGATGGTCTAAATAGGAAGTGTTCTGAAATAGGATCATATATTCACCTTTAAACTTTTTTCTATGGCTTCTTCTTAGATTTACTTGAATAAAACATTAAATTCAGAATAAATTATGAAAGCCTATGTTAGGTTTATCTTTTGCATTTACGCTAAATAAATAATAAATGAATACATTTCTCATTATAATAATATAATAAATGATTATCATAATATGTCATATATATTATATCTCATAGTATAATAACACCATAGTGATAAAAGAGTGTTCTAGTTTGCTAGCTGCCGGAATGCGATATGCCAGAAGCAGAATGACTTTTAAAAGGGGGAATTTATTAAGTTGCAAATCCACAGTTCTAAGGCTGTGAAAATGGCCAATTAAAGGCGTCCAAGGAAAGATTTCTTGGTTCAGGGTTTCCCCTCTCAACTGGAAAGGGACATGGTGAACATGGCAGCATCTGTTAGCTTTCTCTCCTGGTTTCTTCTTTCATGAAGCTCCCCCGGGGGCATTTTTCTTCTTCATCTCCAAAGGTCTCTTGCTGCATGGGCTCTGTAACTTTCCAAAATGGTTCCCTCTTAAAGGGCTCCAGTAAGCAACCCCACCTTTAATGGCTGGAGACACACCTCCATCGAAATCATCTTATCAAATATTACCACCCACAGTTGGGTGAGTCACATATCCATGGGAACAATCAAAACGTTCCCAGCCAGCAGTATTGAATGAGGATTAAAGGACATGGCTTTTCTGGGGTCTACCACAAATTCAAACTGACACGAGGAGTAAGTAGAGTAAAACTTGAAAAGCCCCTATCATCTTTATTCCCCTACTAGGGGCGACCACTTTGGTGTCTGTCTTCCTCCCTCACTCTCTCTCCTCCTCCCTCTTTTCCTCCCTCCCTTCCTCAGCTTTATTGATATATAATTCACATACCATACAGTTCAACCATTTAAAGTACACAGCTGAATTGTTTTTAGTATATATACAGAATTGTGCAACCAAAACCAGAATTAATTTCAGAACATTTCTCATCCCTAGAAGAAACCCCATATCCTTCAGCTGTCACTCTTGAGTCTCCAAAACTCTTCCCTGATCCCCCAGCTCTAGGGCAACCACTAATCTGCTTTCTGTTTCTATAAGTTTGCTGTTTTGGATATTTCTTATAATGGAATTATACAGCATGTTTTTTTGTGTATTTGGACATTTTTCTCTGCATGTGCTTTTAAATATGTATGTGTGGCATTTGTAATTTACAGTGTCTATATGTCTAGGTCTAGAACAAAACTACACACAAAAGAAACTCAGTAAATATTAAATAATTGTACATGTTCGTAAATATCTTTTCTTAAAACAAATGGAATCACATTATACATAATATATACTACAGCTTGCTTTTTTTTTACTTAATATAGAGATCTTTCATACATGTTCAAGAATGAGATTAATTATTTTTAATAGTTCATAATATTCCATGTATGCTAGTTTGAAACTGAAAAAGCCATGTTCTTTCAAACCTGAGCTAATCTTGTAGGATCAGACCTGTTGTTTAGGGAAGAACCTTTGATCAGATTGTTTTCATGGAGATTGCCAAATGCAATTGCGACCTTTTGATTAGATTACTTCCACAGAGATGTGGTGCACCCAATTTGGGGTGTGACCTCTTGATTGATGGATTTGTGACCCCACCCACTGAAGGTGGGTCTTGATTAGAACTTTAAAAAGGGAGGCTTTTGGGAAAAGCACAGTTGCCTCAGAGCCGACATAAATGCATACATTTGGAGATGCTCACAGTGCCGACAGAGAGATCAGATGCCTAGACATGGACTTTTGGGGATGCAGAGCCCAGCAAATGTCCCTATGTGCCTTCCCACAAAATGCTTAGCAAGCCAGAACCCAGAGTTTTGCCCCATAGAAGCTAAGTGAAGGCCCACATACACTTAGAGAGGAAGCTACTGGAATCAGAAGCTGGAAGCAGCGGAACTGGGAAGATGGACAAGCAGGCAATAGCCACATGCCTTCCTGTGTGACAGACATCGGCCTTTCTCTGGAGTCAGAGTATCTTTCTCTGGATGCCTTAGGTTGGACATAAAATTTTAAGGCCTAAGAATTGTAAATTTTTAACTTAATAAATCTCCTTTCTAAAAATATCCTTTCATTTCTGGTATATTGCATTCCAACAGTGTTAGCAAACTAAAACAATATGTGTGCTTATAGAGGCTTACATCTTGAATTTGTCAGTGTACGTGGCTAAAAGTTCTTGTTTGATGGTTTTGTTACACTTTTTTTTAAAGATAATGACCATATTTAATGTAAACTTTGCAGTATTAATATTGGAGTGTCACTTAAAAATAGGAATGAAAAACATAATAGGTTATGGTTGTTTGACTTGTGGAGAAATGAGATGTAGGCTCTTTATAGGTTGTGGAAGTATATAGCCAAAGCAGTACATTTTACATTTGGGTTTTTGAATGTGAGAAAGCCTGTTTTTAGCTCGTGGCATAGTGCTTAAAATAGAATTTAACATGCTATCTTGTGCTTTATGATGAATTTTAAAACGTTTTCTTGCAGTCATGCTGGTCTCATCTTAAAGAAAGCTCTGAAAGATTTCAGGGAAAAGTGTTTTTCTCATATGTTGAAATCATCATTCTGTTTTATGGGTTTCTGAAAGTCACCTGAAAATGGGAATGTTGAAGTAGCTAGCTCAGAATCTGGCTCTTGGTAGGTACTTGGTAATCCTTGTTCTTAATTCAAGAAGTAGCTGTCATATTCTGTTGTTCATTATATATTTGAGTGTCTATGTGTGTGAGGTACTACGCCAGCCATGGTTTGAGTATAGTTACATATATATGTGTGTATTAAAATACTCTTGTTATAAATGGAATATTTACTAAAAAATTGCCTTTTAATCATAGAAGTAATACATTGACTATTATAGTGGCTCCTTGAAGTGTCTTCCCCAGACTTCTGGGGGTTGCTCAGACCCTTCTACTGGGTCCTCCATGTCAGAACTATTATTGTAGCAATAGTAAAATGTTATTTACTCTATTTACATTTGCACAAGCAGTGGTGGGTCAAACTCTTGGTGCCTTAGCACGAATTAAGGCAGTGGCACTAAATTGTATTAGTAGCTTTTGTATTCTTATCTCCATGTATTTAGAATTTAAAGTAACTTCCAGTTACGCTGTATGTCCTCTATGAAGCAATTAGACTTATAAATTTTGTTATATCTTGATCTTTGGGTACATTAAAAAACAAAACAAAAGAACTACCCTGTGTGAAAAGATGGAAAGTACCAGTAAAGCACTTCTACTGAATACCAAATACAATGGTTAACTCAAAGAAAAGAACTTTGCAGTTGTTTGAGTTGTAGACTGAACTAGTTGCTTTTTTCATGGAGTATCATTTTTACTCCATGAATGGCTGACAGAGTACCATTATTCAGTCTTTGGTATTTGATAGACATTTATTCAAAAAGAAATAAAGTAAAGGGGGTTATATGGGGACACTGTACTTTTTTTTTAATATATATTTTTATTGATAAATCTTAACATACAAACATTCCATACATGGCGTACAACCAGTGGCTCACAATATCATCACATAGTTGGGTATTCATCACCATGATCATTTTTAGAACATTTGCATCACTGCAGAAAAAGAAATAAAAAGAAAAAAGAAAAAAATCATACATACCAAGCCCCTTACCCCTCCCTCTCATTGACCACTGTTATTTCCATCTACCCAATTTATTTCAACCTTTGTCTCCCCTATTATTTATTTTTTTAATCCATATGTTTTACTCATCTGTCCATACCCTGGATAAAAAGAGTATCAGACACAAGGTTTTCACAATCACACAGTCACATTGTAAAAGCTATATCGTTATACAATCATCTTCAAGAATCAAGACTACTGTAACATAGCCCAGTAGTTTCAGGTAGTTCTCTCTGGCCACTCCAATACACAATGAACTACAAAGGGATATCTGTATAATGTGTAAGAATAACCTCCAGGATAACCTCTTGACTCTGTTTGAAATCTCTCAGCCACTGAAACTTTATTTTGTCTCATTTCTCTCTTCCCTCTTTTGGTCAAGAAGTCTTTCTCAATCCCTTGATGCTGGGTCCCGGCTCATCCCAGGATATCGGGGACACCATACTTCTGCGTGTTTTTTTTGTAAATCTACAACTGTTCTAGTAAAAAAAAAGAATATTAAAATGAAACTCATTTCAAGGAAAACAACTGACATTTGTTGCTGATGATAAAATTCTAGTTTTCAAGTGAAAATAGAATTTTGGAAGACTAGCATTTGCCCCTATGATCTTAAAACTTCCTAATACTTAACTTTTTAAATACTGTGAGTAGCTATATTAATGAATGTGATATGTTGACACTGTATAGTAAAATATGTCAACATTTTGAATATCTGCATATTTCACTGAACTAATATTTTCCAGATAGCCAATACATGATGTTATAAAATCATGCATGAATGAAAAGATGCATTTGAAGCAGAAGAGAGACTGATGGGTTTCAGTATGTCAGAGTAGGAAAATTTCATTGATATTGTTTCAGATTCCATATTACAACAACCTTTAAGGAATTGCCATCTTGTTCAGTTTTGGTGAAGTATCAAAGACCATAATATCCACAATCACCTGAGAGACTATTAAAATACCTCTTTTTTCCAACTACATGTCTGCCTGAGGCTGAATTTTCTTCATATACTTCAACTACAACAATCTAATGCAACAGATTGAATGTAGAAGCAAATGTGAAAGCCACATTTTCTTTATTAAGCTATATGTGGCAATATCAATAGATATAATCAACATATACGAAAGTGTTTTGGGGTCCTCCATTTTCATGAGTATAAAAAAGTCTGAAGCAAAAATTATGAGAACCACTAAACATTCTTGTTATTAAGATTCACATGCTACTGAAGTCTGTAGTTTAAGAATGGTACTAACTCCTTCACCTTCTCCTCATGATATTTTTTTATAATTTAAAAGACAAAAATGTTTGTTTATAAATACATTTATAGGGCACATTTGCAAACCAGAAGCTGCTAAATTGCATCCAATTAGTAATGGTGTGAGATGAATTTTATGACTTTTTGTTTACTAAAGATTATGTCTCAACCCTTAGTTGCTTTTTTCTGTAGTAGTACATCAGAATAGTATGGACAAATGAAAAATCCTGATTTTAGCCAATTTCTTCTCCATCAGAGGCCAAGTTTTGCCAAATATCTAAGGTGGTTGATTTGCATTCGACCTAGGTTTTTTCCCCCTTCTGTGGGATAATAGTGAAACAGGGCCTAAAGATTATAAAGAAGACACAGAATGTTTTTTACTTTCTTCCCTTATTCTTTAGAGCTATGATTAAAAAATTCTGGGTTCTGTATTTCTCAAGCATTTTTCTCCAGAATTTAAAAGTAAGACTGGAAAAAGAAATTTTTTTGAAGCAAAAGTTATTTTAATACATAATTTCAGAGTAAAGTAGCATCTTAAAAATGAAAGATTAAAAAAAAATTATAGTATTCTCTGTTTAATTCAATCATAATTAGAGAAAAAACATGATTTTTAGGTTCTTCATTTGTCTTCACTCCTGAACTTTGGAGAGTAATTCCTGGAATAGACCGATGGAAAGCATGAACAATTAAAATGAATAACTCTTAATTGCAGACTATTTTTAAAAGTTATTCCTTGGTATATGTGGTATGCTGGTTTGAAAGAATTTATGTACCCTATAAAAGCCATGTTCGAATCCATTCAGTCTCGTGGAACCAACAGTTTCTTCTAATCCCTATTCAGCACTATATGAATTGGAAACTTGATTAGGTCATCTCCATGGGTACATGACCCAGCCAGGTGTGGATATTAAATTGATTAGATGGAGCCATGTCTCCACCCATTCTACATGAGTCTTGATTAGTTTTACTAGGATCCTATAAAAAAAGACATTTTTGGAGACAGTGCCTTTTGAGAATGACGACAAAGCCCCAGCCAAGCAGAGCCATGAGGCTGAGAGAACAGTAAGGGAGAAAGCCTCAAGATTCTGAGAGAGCAGAGAATGCCGAGTCTCGAAGCAGAGTGTCCACCAGCCAGCGACTTTTGGAGATAAAGAAGGAAAATGCTTCCTGGGGAGCTTCATGAAACAGGAAGCCAGAAGAGAAAACTGTCAGACTTCACCGTGTGCCCTTCCAGACGAGGGAGAGACCCTGAACTTCACCAGCCTTCTTGAATCTAGGTATCTTTTCCTGGATGCCTTAGATTGGATATTTCTATAGGCTTGTTTTAATTGGGACATTTTCTCCGTCTTTGAACTGTAAGCTAGCAACTTGTTAAATTCCCTCTTTTAAAAGACAGTTTTGTTTCTGGTATATCACATTCTAGTAGTTAGCAAACCAGAACATGTGGTAACTGTTTAAAAAAATTTTTCCATGTGGCAATGGAATACCCAATGTATGCCCAACGGAAGGGGTATAAGAGAAGATTCATTTGTAATTAGCAACAACCTTTGAGTATAAGCAAATAGTGGGTGCCCTAAAACTATTGAAAAGTTTCTTCTGTTGAATAGGTTGAACTTTTACCACTTATAGATTGGTTGATAGTTGTTTAGCACATATTTTCTTACAGGTAAGCACTTTTTAATCTATTGAATTATTGTTTTCTGGAATCTGTTGATCTTAACAGGCTATAATATTGAGCGTGGATGGTGATGCTGAATATTTTGTTACGCAGACAGATTTCGGTTTTACTTATAACTTCAGTAAAAATAGCCCATTTTTTTGTTCGGATATCTGTTTTCTAACTGCACAGTCCAAGCTGAGGGCATGGGGTCTGAGGGTGATGTACGTTTGTATGTGTATTGGGGGTGTTGGGGAGTGATGGTGTTTTGAATGCTGGTGAAATTCAAAAGGTGTGTCCTCTATTGAAGATATACGAATGAAACTAATTGAAAGTAAAGGTAAGGTGTGAAGTACAAATAGTAAACTCCATCTCTTATTAACTAGCTATGAGTTTACGGTATTTGAAGGAGTAAATAATATCATGAATGCAAGTAGTTCGATTTTTAAAAATTGTATTAAAAATTACTTGATTCTTTAATATTCTACCTTTACTGTCTAAATAGCTTGTTTAAAAAGCAGGATATTAAAGAGAACTTTTTAAACTTTCTATATAGGGCTTTTCACAAATTTATTCAGTAAATGTTTGAGTGCATACTGTATGCTAGTCATCATATGTAAAGTTAATTACAGTTCCTGATGGAAAGGATTTCAGTCTAGGAAAGAAGATGGATACATACTATCTTGATTTATAACTATCTGCTTAAGACCAGTAATAGAGCCTGTACTTTTTACTTAAGTCTGAATCTCTGTATTGCTGAATTATATTTAAGGATTTTAGAAAATTAACTGTTTCTGTCCGACTTTTACATAAGAGTGATTTAGATCTGCTAGAAAATACTTACCCACACTTCTTATTCTTTTGAAAGACTTTGGTTCTAAGATTCCTGTGTCTTCCCCCTCTATCATCCTCCCTCCACGGCTTTTAAAAAGTAGCATTCATTTTTCTTTTAACTTTTTTTATTGTATGATATAACATTTTTTTGGTAAAGAAAGAAAAAGCAATAGTTTTCAAAGCACTCTTCAGCAAGTAGTTTTACAGGACAGATCCCAGAGTTTGTCATGGGCTACCATACCATCATCTCAGATTTTTCCTTCTAGCTGCTCCAGAACATTGGAGGCTAGAAGGAATAGATGTTTTTTTATCATCACAATCAAGTTTTTTTCCTTTTTTTGTGAAAAATAACATATATACAAAAAAAGCAATAACATATATACAAAAAAGCAAAAAATAAATAACTCGTCGCACAGCACAACGAGTTAGTTGTAGAACAGATTTCAGAGTTTGGTTTTTACTTCTAGCTGCTCTAAGACACTGGAGACTAAAAGAAATATCAATATAATGATTCATCAGTCATACTTGTTTGTTAAATCCTACTTTCTCTGTATTGCTCCACCATCACCTTTGATCTTTCTCTCACTCTTCAAGGATATTTGGGCTATGCCCATTCTAACTTTTTTATGTTAGAAGGGACTGTCAGTAATATGAGGTAGGGAGATGGAACTAGCTGATGTTTTGGAAAGGCTGGCCCCTCTGCATTTCAGGACTTATCTGGTCCAGGGACCCATCTGGAGGTTGTAGGTTTCTGGAAAGTTGCCCTAGTGCATGGAACCTTTGTAGAATCTTATATATTGCTCTAAGTGTTCTTTAGGATTGGCAGGAATGATTTTGGTTGGGAGCATTCATTTTTGGCTTAGTTATTTTGTCTAGTTAAAGTACTCAAAATCTATTAGGAGCTAAAGAAGTTTAAATAAAATTAATACTGAACTTTAATAACGATCTTGTTCAAAGTTTATTGTTAAATATTTGGCATATCTTAGCTTTTCAGAACATTTTTTCTAAAGGCTAGTTTTAGTTCTTAAATAAATTAAACTCTACATTATTTGAAGCATGATATAGTTTTGAACAGTTAGAATGGACATTTTCTCTTCTATACTCTTGTCTTTAATGATAAACTAAGGATAATTTCCATATTGTACAAAGTACCATTTCAGTTCCTGTGCCTTTATGTGGGACCTGTGTGGGATATTTTAGAACTTTTCTTTTTTCCTTTCATGCTCATATTTCATGGTGATGTGTTTTGTGATTGTTTTTCAGTCATCAATCTGGAGATGTCTTTTATTTCTAGTAAGTTTTCTTTATTCAGTTTTTTAAAACAATATTTTTATTGTGATACCTTTGTGTATTGTGTAGTCTATCCAAAGTATACAATCAGTGGCTCACAATATCATCACATGGTTATGTATTATCACCATGATCATTTTTAGAACATTTGCATCACTCCAGAAAAAGAAATAAAGCAAAAAAAAGAAAAACCCCATACATCCCATCCCCTTACCCTTCAGTCTAATTTTTTTTACCCCTTATTTATTTATTTATATATGTATTTTTCCTTATTTTTTTCACTCATCAGTTCATATTCTGGATAAAAGGAGCATCAGCCACAAAGTTTTCACAATCACATGGTCACATTGTAAAAGCTATATAGTTATACAGTCATCTTCAAGAATCAAGGCTACTGAAATACAGTTCAACAGTTTCACGTACTAGGAAGTTTTTTTTATATTAGTCTTCTAATGATTTTCTTCCTTCCATTTTCTCTCTTTTCTCTTGTAGGAGGCCTGGCCCTCTGCTTTTACCTTTTTTCTTTCTCTTCTGTCCTCCATCTCTTTGTCTGTCAAGTTTTCTGTGAGATTTTCCTGACTTCCAAGCCTTCTAATTGATTTAAAATATATATATATTTTTATTGACAAAACAACATACAAACATACAGACATTCTTAACATATGAACATCGTATATGGTGTACAATCAGTGGCCCACAGGATCATCACATAGTTGTATGATCATTTTTTTGAACATTTGCATCACTGCAGAAAAAGAAAGAAAAAAGAAAAAAATCATGCATACCATATCCTTACTCCTCCTACCTACTGCATTTAGTTTAACCTTTGTTCTCCCATTATTTACTTTTTATTAACATTTTTTACTCATCTGTCTATCCCCTAGATAAAAGGAGCATCAAACACAAGATTTTCACAATCACAACGTCAGATTGTAAAAGCTATTTGAGTCTTCCAGTAGATTTTTAGTTTCTGCTATCATACTTTAAATTTCTTCTAGCTCTTTTTTAAAAAATATTTTTATTGATAAAACTTAACATACAACATACAAACATTCTTAACATACACACATTTCATACATGGTGTATAGTCAGTGGTTCACAATATCATTACATAGTTGTGTATTCATTACCATGATCATTTTTTTTGAACATTTGTATCACTCCAGAAAAAGAAATAAAAAAGAAAAAAGTAAGAACTCAAACAAACTATACCCCTTATCCTTCCCTCTCATTGACGATTAGTATTTCCATCTATCCAATTTATTTTTACTTTTGTACCCCCATTATTTGTTTATTTTTTATCCATATATGTTTTTTGTTTACTCATTTGTCCATACCCTAGATAAAGGAAGCATCATTCATTGTCTCATTTTCTCCTTCCCCTTTTGGTCAAGAAGGTTTCCTCAGTCACTTGATGCCAAGTCCCTGCTCATTCCAGGATTTTTCTCCCTTGGAGTCATGTCCCATGTAGTGGGGAGAGGGCAGTGAGTTCACTTGCTCTGTCGGTAGTAGCTCTTTTTATTCTGTCTTCCCTTTTTAAAAAAGATATAACATCTTGAGGTGTTTATTCAGTACAAAATTTTTATTTTAGGTAGCACATTATCTGATGTCATTGGTATGGTCCGTTTTCCTAAACACCATAATTATGTGAAATCTTGAATAGGGCATGAGATCTTGTTGGTTTGTCCAGTTTGGTGTGATGTCCCAATATATCCCAGAGTAATTTGGGCAGAGAATAAAGGGGTGTTTGCAAAGTCTTCTTGGGAACTGGGAAGAACACAAGAAATATTTAGCTTTCTCATCTGGGGAATTCCTGATAGTCTCACAAGCAGTGGGGATAATCAATTCAGTAGGCTGAGCCCTCAATCTTGGGGCTCACCCCTATGAAGCTTATTCTTGTAAAGGAGAGACTGAGGCTATTGATAAACATACCTAAGAGTCACCCCAGAGAACTTCTTTTGTTGCTCAGATGTGGCTTCCCTAAGTCAACACTGTAGGTGAACCCCCCCCCTCCTCACCCCCCCGACACATACAGGTGGGACATGACTCCCAGGGGTGCAATGTTGGGACCCGGAAATGAGCTGGGACCAGGCATCATGGGATTAAGAAAGGCTTCTTGACCAATAGGGGGAATAGAGAAAGGAAACAAAATAAAGTTTCAGTGGCTGAGAGACTTCAAACAGTTGAGAGGTTATGCTGGAGGTTATTCTTATGCATTATATAGATATCCTTTTTTAGTTCATGGTGCATTGTAGTGGCTGGGGGGAAGTACCTGAAGCTGTTGAGCTATGTTCCAGTAACCTTGATTCTTGAAGAGGATTGTATAACTATATAGCTTTTACAATGTGACCATGTGATTGTGAAAACATTGTGTCTGATGCTCCTTTTTTTGGGTGCATGGTCCAGGGATCAAACCTGGGTCTCCCGCATGGAAGGTGGGCTCTGATGCTCCTTTTAACCAGGGTTTGGACAGGTAAATAAAAAAATAAGGACAAAAAATAAAAAAATATTAAGGGAGAGAAAGGGTAAAAAATTAGTTGGGTAGATTGAAAATGCTGGGGGTCAATGGGAAGGAGGGGTAGGGGTATGGGATGTATGAATTTTTTCTTTTTCTTTTTCCAGAGTGATGCACATGTTCTAAAAATGATCATGGTGATGAATGCACAGCTATGTGATGAAATTGTGAGCCACTGGTTGTATAATATGGTTGGACTGTATATGTGTAGAGATTTCTCAATAAAAATATTTTTAAAAGATACAGCATCTTGTTCTTTTTCGTGAATGTAATCTTCATTCATATAAGGTGTAGTACTTTTCTTTTTTCCCACACATTATTTCTGTTTGCTGATTTTCTCTTCCTCATTTTACATTTTTATTTGTTTTGAGCTCTATCTTTTGTTGGGAGATTTTCTCCAAATTATTGGTGATATTTTATAGTAAGGTGATTGAGAAGTGAGTCTCCCCACTTACCCCAGCCCCTTAGTATCTTCCAAGCATGAATAGGTCTTAGACTCTCTTTTTCCAGAATGAGATTCTCCATATTCTGCTAAAGATGCTCACTTGGCTGTTCTTACTTGTGGGAAATTAATATGTATAATTTTTAGTAGGTTTGCACTGTGCACTACCAATGTGGTTCATCATTGTTAAGACAGAGGCCAGGCTGTGGTTATTCATACTTACCAGCTAGACTATCGACAGAGCTTATTGTTTGATAGAGAATAGACAAACGGCATTTCTGCAGACAGTGAATGGGTTGTAGTGGGCTAAGCAGGAGAACACATGGAATGGGAAATTTACTGATGTTCAGGAAGGCTAAGGAAAGCATTCCAAAAGTCATAGCATCTTAAGTTGAGACTGAATGAGTTGGAATTAGCTACAGTTAGTATGAGAGAGGAGAAGAGTTCCTTATTGAAAGAGCAGCATGCATAAAATATCCTAGTGCATGGAGACTTGGTTAAGTGGGTTAGTTGCAAAGACTTGAGACTGTATCATAAAGTGTATCCTAGGCCATGCTGTGAAGTCTGGCCTTTATTATGAGTATAGTGGGTAATCATTGAAATGTTTAAGTATGAGTGTGACATCAGATTTATGGTTTAGAAAGATCACTGATAACAGTCTGGAGAAAGTCTTGGAGGGGATAGACAGTACTAGAGACCAGGAGAACAGTTAGAGTCTGTTGCAGACATCTAGGCAAGAGATCATCGTGGTATGAATTAAAATGATAATAGGGGCTTAGACATTTTAAGGTGGTTCAATTGACAGTAACTGTCAAGTAAATAGATGTGGGAGTGAAGGAGTAGTTGGTATAGAAAATAGCTGTTTCTGGCTTGGACAACTGGCTAGATTGATCGAAGGTTTGAGAGAAAGTTAATGTATTGGGCTAGGTTGTTGAACATGTCTGGGACATAAAGAGCAGATGTCTACAAGATGTGGATTTGGAGTTCAGGTCACAAATGTTAGGTTGAAGATAAAAATTTGAAAATTGGGCAGGCCACAGTGGCTCAGCAGATAGACTTCTCACCTGCTGTGCTGGAGACCTGGGTTCGATTCCCAGGGCCTGCCCATGTAAAAAAAAAAAAAATTTGGAAATTATTAACTTAGAGGTGGTATTTTGAAATCATGAAATGAATGAGTTTAACCCAGGGAAATTGAACTAGTGATAATTCTGAGAAATTCTCATAGTCAAGGCCTGGTCTAGTTTTTAAAAATATCTTTTAAAATTCTAAGATCATCTTCTGTGGACTGCATTAGTGTTTTCAAGAGTTTTTCTTTCTTTAGAATTAGATACAGTGGATTCTTTTTTAAAAATATGCAATTACAGATATCCTTTATTCAAATCTGTTTGATTTAAGAGTTCAGATATTGAGAGTTTGATAGTGCAGAGTATTTTGAAGATACATGTAAGATTGGTAGCAAAGAATTCTTTGCTATTTGAGAAGAGATTGACATATAATCGTGTCCATATAATACTTTGTTTGAATGCATTAATATGGCCATGTTAGTTTCACATTTGTTAAAGATAGTTGACATGTTTTATGATAGGTGTTTTGTTTTAGAGTATTTATTCTAGGGTGGCCATTTACTTTATAATTAAAACTGGGACACTTTTTTTTGGGTTAAAGTACTTTAAAAAGTTTGTTTTTAATATAACATATACAAGAAAAGCAATAAATTTCCAAGTACATTTTTTTTTTATTAATTAAAAAAAGAATTAACAAAACAATTAGAAATCATTCCAATCTACATGTACAATCAGTAATTCTTAATAACATCACATAGTTGCATATTCATCATTTCTTAGTACATTTGCATCGATTTAGAAAAAGAAATAAAAAGACAGCAGAATAAGAATTAAAACAATAATAGAAAGAAAAAAAAACAAAAAAAACAAAAACAAAAAACCTATACCTCACATGCAGCTTCATTCAGTGTTTTAACATAATTGCATTACAACTGGGTAGTATTGTGCTGTCCATTTCTGAGTTTTTATATCCAGTCCCGTTGTACAGTCTGTATCCCTTCATCTCCAATTATCCCTTCTCTTTTTTTTTTTTTTTAATTAACGGAAAAAAAGAAATTAACCCAACATTTAGAGATCATACCATTCTACACATGCAATCATTAATTCTTAACATCATCACATAGATGCATGATCATCATTTCTTAGTACATTTGCATTGGTTTAGAAGAACTAGCAATATAACCGAAAAAGATATAGAATGTTAATATAGAGAAAAAAATAAAAGTAATAATAGTAAAATCAAAACAAAACAACACAAAACAAAACAAAAACCTATAGCTCAGATGCAGCTTCATTCAGTGTTTTAACATGATTACTTTACAATTAGGTATTATTGTGCTGTCCATTTTTGAGTTTTTGTATCTAGTCCTGTTGCACAGTCTGTATCCCTTCAGCTTCAATTACCCATTGTCTTACCCTGTTTCTAACTCCTGCTGAACTCTGTTACCAATGCTATATTTCAAGTTTATTCTCGAATGTCCGTTCACATCAGTGGGACCATACAGTATTTGTCCTTTAGTTTTTGGCTGGATTCACTCAGCATAATATTCTCTCCAAGTACATTTTTAACAAGTAGTTAAAGAACAGATTTTAAAGTGTGGATTGGTTACAGTTCCAAGATTTTTTGTATTTTCTTCTAGCTACTCCAAGACACTGGAGACCAACAGAAATAGCAATATAGTGATTCAGCAGTCATATTCATTTGTTAAATCCTGTCTTCTTTGTTATACTTCTCCTTCTCTTTAAATAACATATATAAATTTCACAGTACATCGCAACAATTAGTTGTAGAACATATTTGAGAGTTTGGTATGGATTATAGTTCTACAATTTTAGGTTTTGATTTCTAGCTCTCTAAGGTACTGGAGGTTAAAAAAAATAACAGCATAATGGTTCTGCACTCATACTCATTTGTTCACCCTGAACACCTCTGAATAACTCCACCATTACCTTTCCTCTTTCTCCCACTTTTTAGGGGTATTTGGGCTGTGCCCATTTTAACTATTTCATGTTGGAAGGGGCTATCAATAATGTAGGATAGGGAGATGGAACTAGTAGATGTTTTGGAAGGGCTGGCCCCTCAGCATTTCAGGATTTATCTGGTTCAGGGACCCATCTGGAGGTTGTAGGTTTTGGAGAGTTACCCTAACGCATGGAACGCTTATAGAATCTTATATAATATCCTCGGTATTCTTTAGGATTGGCGGGAATGGTTTTGGTTGAGGTTTGGCAAGTTATGATAGGTAGCAATGTCTAACTGAAGCATGCGTAAGAGTGAGCTCCGGTGTAGCCTCTCACTCTATTTGAACTCTCTCAGCCACTGATACCTTATTTGTTATACTTCTTTGCCCCTTTTGGTCAGGATGGCATTGTTGAAAAAGTGGGTCACTTTTAAGAGTGGAACAGGGTGCCCTTAATAATTTTGCTAGAATGAAAGGCAGAAATGGAACTCCTTTCGAAAATCTGAAGGTCTCATAATTTTTTAGAGAATTGTTCTGTGGCATGCTAAGAAAGGAGATGATAATAGATTAAAAATAATAATAATAAGGGTTTCATGACTAAGTAAATTTGCAAAATGTTAGATTAAGCAACGTTAACATATTTCTTTCTGCTGGCCTTCTTGGGACCTTTAATGTGTTAATATGGCTTGAGAAGGGATGGTATGGTGGAGAACTATAGAATGTTGAATTTCCTGAACTTGTTTTGCCACAGAACCCAATTTCTCTGAAACAAGTTATGTACATATGAATCTAGTTTGGAAAATGTTGATTTAAAGAATTTTATTTACTTCAAATTGGAGAATGTTATTTTGAAGCCCAATCAGATTGCTTCTTAGTTATGTTTTATTTGGAATTTTGGTTGGGGATATCTAGACAGCTAAGTGAATCATTCAAAAAGTAAAAGTTGAAGTAAAAAATATATAACCTCAAAACATCTTTTTCCTGAAAAACATTGCAGTTTTGTTTTTAGAGGGACTTTGAGGATTAAATACTAATTTTACTGAACAGATCTTTAAATGGCTTTTTCAATGCTATTTCTACCAAACTTAAACACTGTGCTTGTATCTGTTACTTCCTTTTATGGTTATTGATTTTCCTCTGTCACGGAATCTACCTAATTGTAGTTCTTATGTTTTTGATCCTCAATTGTAAAATTTATACCTTCTAGATTTAGGAAATAAACGAAGGATTGAACTTCTTGTTTTAAGAATAGTAACTGTTTTAAGTATTTGGAGAAATGCTCTGGATTTTAACTAGTTATAATGTATATTTAAGAAATGATATTAGGAATGTTTCCAGTGTTACTGTTTTTTTTTCAAACAATTATGTTAAGCTTATACTTTAGCTCCCTTTGTAATGACAAGAATACTCTTTTATCATAAATACTCTTAGCATAAACTGACCATTTTTTTGGTTGACTTGTTTATAAATTGTCCTTTAGACAGAACGATTATACTTCTTTTTTTCCTTCCTAGTTTTGTGCTTTGTGTTATTATTATTTTTTAATTATACCTTGTCAGTATTTTAGCTTTGCACGTTTGTTTTTGTTTTGCTTATGTTCTGGATATGTTAAAGTGAATGCAAAAAATATATAGTCTGTTTGAGATTTTGGCTTCAGGTTTTGTGAATAGATTACCTCCCTTCCTCCATAAATTTCAGTAGTATGTTTTCATGGTCTTCATCCTAAAACATATATTTTTATGTACATTGATAGAATGTCTGAGAAGAGGATATGAACATTTTCTTCAACTTCATTTTTACTGCTGAAATAACTTTTCATGTAAACATTGACCATAATCACCTTTTCTGAAAATATTCATCTCTGTAAGTTTTGCAGTAGTTGGCAATTTTAGTTTATGTAAAATAAAGGCTGTCTAGTAGGGTAATCAAATGAAAGTGTTCTATACTATATGGCAAATGAAGGGGTGCTGGCATTAAAAGGTTTCTAGTGGGATTAAAAGTATTTGGTAAGCTGTCATTGCAATATTTTTTTCTGCAACTAAATTTTTTCTTTTTTAACATCTCTCTCTAGTTTGTGAAGAATCATTCTGTTCAAATTTTTGAACATTTGTATACACTTTTGCTATTAAGCTTGTTTTTCATGGGGACCAACAAATCAGAAATGGAATTTGATAACTCTAATTTTTTTTCTTGTGTACCCTGCACCATGTTTATGGAATAATTACTGTAAGATTGGGGAATACTGGGGAAAATTGTCATCTGAAATAATAAGTAGGTGAACGGTCTTATTTGTAAGCTTAAATTTCATTGTTACCTTCAGGGGAATCTCTTGTGATATGCCACAGATCTCTATAGACTTGACTCTGTTACAGCCTTAGTTTTTTTCTTTTTAATTATTGACTTTTATTGATATATATTTACGTACCATGTAATCATCCAAAGTGTACATTCAATGGTTTGCAATGTTACAACCTTCATTTTTAAGGATGACCTGGATGAATATTTAAGAGGCAAAACCTCTTTGGATTTTTTAGATGGCACGAAACAGGGAAAGATAGGGTTAGATGACAGAATTAAGAGAAATTAGTTTATCATTGTGTCTTAGGCATTTACTAGGTGTCACGTATTATAGCATGGGGAATATGGAGATAAAAGTTTATCATTGAAAGCTCAAAGTCTCAGAGAGGGCAGGGCATAGAGTAGAAAACCAAGGATTTATAACCCCATGCCATAAGTACTATAACAGAAAGGTAGGGTACAGTTCCTCCAAATGATTTTTTGGGGAGGAGTGGCGGTGCATGGTCTGGAAATCAAACCTCCTACATGGTAGACAAGCATTCTACCACTGAACGACTCATGCACCTCTCTCCAAAGAATTTTGAAAGGCTGGAAAAAAAAGTTTAACAGCATTAAATATGAAGTTCTACTTTTAAATTAAAAATAATTTTTGAATTAATTGAGGATGAGAAAGCATATCTTAAGTTCGTATGAAAAATAATAAATAAAGGTTTTAGTTAACTGCATCCTTAATAATGAGCAACAGTAGGATGTGGCTGCAATCCCCCCCCCAATAGAAACAAAAATCATGACATTCCACATACACCCCTCGCTCAAATAAAACAGACCAACTAACCTAAAATATGAATGCCTTATTTGGTTACATTGATAGAAATAAGCGAATTCATAATAAGATAGGTGGTAATACTTAATTCAGGACTTGTCAGACCACCTCTGGATTATTTCCAGAGAACTGTGGATTGCAGAACGCTCGGAGAACAGTGATCAGGGTGGGAAGAGGCCTAGAGACTAAGCCATTTGTAGGAAAAAGAGTTCTCTTCACGCATTTTAAGAATAGTTAGACTCTTACCTCAAGACAAGAAGTTAAAAGAAAATTTCTATTCACTGAGCTTTTCACTAATGTGGGCTGCTTTAAGAGGTTGTAAACTCTTATTTGTATTTGAGCAGAGACTGGGAGACTATGAGTCAAAGTTACAGCAAGACTATGTGTGTTAGGTGGAGGGTTGGATAAGAAGATTTCATGTATGTTATAATTCTGTGATTTTACTGTTTCCAAAATCATTATTTTCAAATTATCTAGGAGTGACTATAGTTGTCAGTACTGTGCAGCACTGTATGGACTTTGGCATCTGACACTTTTTGAATCTGAGCTCCACCACTTGACTGAGTTAAACCTGTTACCCTGAAAAATTTGTTCTCTTTTTCTCTCTAGGGCATCTGGGACCCAGACTGAAGGCTATGATTTAAAGACTTTGTTTAGTTATAGAATACATTCTTTTTCTCACTCTCTGCATTTGTTTTGCTAATATGTGTCTCTTCTTCCTTTTCGACTTCTCACCTTTCTCTCAGGTAGGGCATACTGTTTCTTGTCTAAAACTTAGATGATATAGATGCAGTGTTTTTCTTGTTTTTGGTGGCAGTGGCTGTGGGGGGTTCGGAAAGAATACTATCTTTTAGATTTTTTTTTTCTTTTAGAGAAGTTGTGCAATTATAGAGCAACCATGTATAAGATACAGGTTTCTCATATACAGCCTATCATTAACACCTTGCATTGGTTTGGAAGATTCATCACAATCAATAACACATCTTTATAATTGTGCTTTTAACTGTAGTCCATGGTTTAACTTAGAGTTCATTGTTTATCTTTTAAAATTTGATAGACTTAAAATGGCTTGAGGTTCTCTTATTTTTAAATTCTAGATTTTATTTGAAAAGTGAATGATGATTGTTTTCATGAACAAGTATATTAATCATTTTTTCCGCTCTCCTGGATTTATAATGTATTGAACATGACCTGCAAGTTTTTCTTTGCAGTGTTACTTGGTCCTGTCTCCTATATTTCCATGAATACAGTTCCTTCTTACTTTACATGTATATAAATAATTTCTGCTTGTTATCATCTCTTAGCTAGAAGACTTTTTTCTTAATCTTTTTTTCATCCATTTTACAGATGGCTAGTTAAATAAGTTCTTCAAGTACTATTTTTATCACACTTTTTACTGTCCCCAAATATGCATTTATTCCACCACTTGCTTACTTTGTGTAGTCTTAAATTCCTTACTGTCATTTAGTGCCTCTTGTCACCCAGGTCCTATCCCTATCCCAGTGTAGTACATACTCTGGCCTTGATAAAACTTGTGATAAGTGGTTATGAGTTTAGGTTCTGAAGTCAGGTCAGGTTTGAGCCCTGCCTCGGTCACTTACTTATTCTGTGACCTGAGGTTAGCATCAGTTTTCTCATCTGTACAATGAGAATAGTAATTGCTTTGTCTCCTAGGTTCATGTGAAAGTTAAATAAGATCTGCATGTTTACTACAATTAGTATGTAATTGGCACATTTTAAGCATGTAACATACATTAGGTTTTATCTTTGTTACTCTTATCAATCAATGTAAATAGCATTTAAATTTGGTTGATAACATTGCTAATATAGAAAGAATTCACTGTTTATATGAATTGTTTGTATCCCTCAAGTATAAAAAAATGAGAAGAGAGACTTCGCTTTAGAATGATAGCCTCATAGAATTTTGAAGTTGTAAGGAACTTTTCAGAATGTCTAGTTAATCTCTCAATTTTTGAAGTGAGAGAATAGACTCTGAGAGATTGTGATATGTAAGGTAAGGGAGATATAAATTAGTAGCCAAGTCAAATTCTATATATGCTAGTATCATATGATTTTGTATGTGTGCTTGGTGTATATTAGATGTTCAGTAACTATTGAAAATTGAATTAATATAATTATATGTGTCTGTCTCTTAAGAGTAGCTTATCTTATGTGTTCATTGTTTGTTCCTTTACTCCCCCTCTCTGCATACTCATTTAAGGCCTTTGTAGTGATCCTAAAAGCATTTATTGCACATTTGTGTACAGAGCAGCTTTTTATTAAATAAGAGCCTTATTTTCTTGCCTTTGCATGTGAGATTTGGCAGTGTTAGTTTTTTTTTGGTATGCTGAATGGCAGGGGTCACATTTCATTCTTTTTCTATGTGAGTATCCCCTTATTGCAGCACCATTTGTTGAATTTTTGTTTGTTTGCTTGTTTGTTTTTTTTGTTTTTGGGAAGTGCATGGGCCAGAAATTGAGCCTGGGTCTCAAGACCTGCATGGCTGGTGAGAATTCTACCACTGAACTACCCTTGTACCCCCCCAGAATTTAAATCCTAAACTTTTTAATTAAATTAAAACATTTATTACGTAAAGTATTATATCCAAATTTAAAAAATTTTTGAGTTGGATTTGCTATTTTTAATTTTCTGGTTATAAACTAGAGAGAGCTTTTTGAAAGACGTATCTATATCTTTCATGATATGTGGTAATGCATAAGTGGGTAATGTATAAAACCTCAGATAGAGGTTTGAAATAGCTATCAAATCAAAGCCATTGTATACCATTTCTACGGAGTTGAGTATATATTTTGTTTATGTAGTTGTGGAATCTCCATTTACATATAATTATAATATTTTGTTATTATGAGGGGGCTAAATGCAATTAATATGATTGAATAGAGATTAAGAAAGGAGGAAAATGATCAGTTAGTACGCAGTGAGTCAGTTGTCAGTTATATATTGAAAAATTGGATGAAACAAGATCATGGTAACCAACCTCAAATATGTAATCTTAACATTTAATGTTGTTATTGTAAAGGCAGTATTTTCTTATATCGTTTTGTCTTTTGGGTTTTATATATCGTATCTTATTTGTTTCTCTCTTTTTACCCTAACTGATAATCTCCATTTCTACCTTCTTGTCTAAACCTCTCCTGTCTTTTTCTAGCTGCCTGTAGTGCTCCCTTTAGTATTTCTTGTTGAGCAGGACTCTTGTTCACAAACTCAGTATCTGTCTGAAAATATTTTAAACTCTTCTTCATTTTTTTTAAAACTCTCCATTTTTTAAAACATTTTTTAAATTGTGGAATATATATACAAAAAGGCAATACATTTCAAAGTACATTTTAACAGGTAGTTATAGAACAGATTTCAGAGTTTGGTGTGCGTTGCAGTTCCACAATTTCAGGTTTTTCGTTCTAACTGTTCCAAGACATTGGAGACTAAAAAGAAATATCAATGTAATGATTCAGTTGTCGTACTCATTTGTTAAATTCTAACTTCTCTGTTATTACTCCTCCTTCTCCTTTGATCCTTCTAGTCTTTAGGAATATTTGAGTTATGCCCATTCTAACTTTTTTCTTGTTGAAAAGGGGTGTTGACAGTATGGGATTGGAGAATGAAACTGGTTGTTGTTCTTGGAGAGACTGGCACCTCTGGGTTTCAGAATTTACCTGGCCTGGGAACCATCTGAGAGTTTTAGGTTTCTGAAAACTAAGCTGAATGTATGCAACTTTTGTAAGATCTCAGATAGAGCCCTGGGTGTTCTTTAGGGTTAACAGGAATGACGTTGGTTGGGGCTTGGCAAACCATGGCAATTAGCAGTATCTAGCTGAATTTTGCATACGAGTAGCCTCCAGAATAACCTCTCGACTCTTTGAACTCTCTTAGCCACCGATACCTTATTTTATTCCATTTCTTTTCCCCCTTCTGGTCAGAAAGGCATTATTGATCCCACTGTGCCATGACTCGACCAGGCTCATCCCTGAGAGTCATGTCCCACATTGTCTCCCTCATTTTTGACAGTTTTGCTGGATATAAAATCTTGGTTGGCAGTTTTTCTCTTTCAGTATCTTAAATATTTTATACCATTGCCCTCTCCCATCCATTTTCTTCAGCTGAAAAATCTGCACATAGTCTTATTGAGCTTCCCTTATATGTGATGGATTGCTTTTCTCTTGCTGCTTTCAGAATTCTTCGTCTTTGACATTTGGCAAATTGATTAGTAAGTGTCTTAGCATAGGTGTACTCAGATCTGTTCTATTTGGTGGTATGTTGTGCTTCTTGGATCTGTAATTTTATCTTTCATAAACGTTTGGAGGTTTTCCATTATTAGATCCTCCATTGTTCTTTATGTCCCTTTTCCCTTCTTTTCTCCTTCTGGGATACCCATAACACATATATCATATGTTTCATGTTGCTGTTCAGTTCCCTGACACCCTTCTCATATTTTTCCTTTCTTTTCCCTATCAGTTCTTTTGTGTGTAGGATTTCAAATGTCCAGTCCTCTAGTTCACTAATCTTTTCTTCTGTTTTTTCAAATCTGCAATTATGTCTCTATTGTGTTTTTCATCTCTTCTGTTGTGCTGTTCATTCCCATAAGTTCTGCCATTTGTTTTTCAAGCTCTTGAGTTCTTCTTTATAGTCACCCAGTGTCTTCTTTATATCCTTCATCTCTTTTGCCATATCGTCCTTCAACTCGTTAATTTGATTAGAAAATTTGTTAGAATATCTTTAATTTGTTGTTTCAACTCCTGTATTTCATTTAGAGTGTTAGTTTGTTCCTTTGATTGGGCCATATCTTCATGTTTTGGGCCACATCTTCATGCTTCCTAGTATGACTTGAATTTTTTGCTGATTTCCTTAGTTAGTTTTTTCTGGAGGTCGTTTTCTCTCTTTTACCTTGGGTTTTCTTGTTGGTTGGCTTTGTTCTCTATCTGTTCATTGACATTCAGTTCGATTTATTCTAGATCTCTAGTGTAGCTTTTATTTAACTGATCAGAATTTCTCAGCTCTTGTTTTTCTGGTTCTTGCCCTGCCAATTGGGAAGTTTTTTTGAGGAGGGTCTCCCCAAATAGGATTGGCCCCTGTCAGATTTTCCTAGACAAGACCGGCCTAGTCCTTAGGAAGAGGGTGTAATCGGAATCAGGGTTCCCTACGGACTCATCCAGCAGGGTGCCAGTCTTTCCTGTGAAACCTCTTGATTCTGTGATTTTCTTATCCTGCCCAGAAGGTGACGTTTGTCAGCCTGCAGCTCCCCGGTGAAATAAAGTGATAGGGTATGTTTAATTCTCAGCAGACCCTGTTCCTGCCAGGGGTGTGGTTGAGACAAATGGTTAGGCAGAAGAAGGGCTTAAACTGTTTCTGTTTTCCAGCCCCTGAGGTCTGAATTCTCTGAATGAGAGACCTCGCTTGTGCTGGGCCCTGCCCCTCTTACTCCTTTTCTTGGGGGAGATACACACTTTAAGGAATTATATCTGTCACTTGACTGGTTATTTTGTTTCTCAGACATACCTTGACCCTGTTCTTGCCTTTGGCAGTGCTGAAGACTGAATATGCCTGAGCCTTTTGTTAATGGGTTGTTAAAAAGTAAAAACAGAAAACCCAGGCAAACGGAAAAAAACAACCACCCTTTCCAGAGCTGGTCCAGATCTTTGCCAGTCAAGAGCCGGAGTTGCTCCCTGGCTGTATGTGCCCCTCCTCTTGGGGCGCAGCCCTTTTCTAGTATTTTGAGCTCATCCAATTCCAGAAGACTCTATCCCCCCCCCCCCCCCCCCCCCCCATTGACTCCCTCTTCTCTGTCAGGAACCTCTGGGTTCTGTTCATGCTTGTTCTGGGTTTACCTGTATCTTGAGTTTGTATTCAACAGCCAGAATTTGTTAATTAAATCCACAATTGGAGTTTGGTTGAGTTTTCCTTCCTTTATTCCTAGTAGAGACTGTTTCTTTTTCCCAGATGAATTGACTCCAAAACAGCCTGTTGTAGCAGTGAAGGAGGGATGCGAGCCTCCACAGTTTGGGAGACAAACTTACAGTTCTTTGCTGCAATCTTAGTCCTTCCACCCATCCCAGACTGGTGTACAATGTGTGTCTGGTCACGGAAGTCCCCCTAACAGTTGTTCCAGATAGTTCCTGGCAATAGCTGCCCTACAGGATGAACTAAATTCCTCACCTCCCTTTGCTACCATATTGCCCCACCTCCTTAAATATACAGCCTTGACTAAAACTGCATAACTTGATTTTCTTGTTGAACTGGGCATTGCTGACAAATAGGTAATCTAACAGCTACTTATTAACTATTTCAAAATGAGGAGGATTCAAAATGGTCCAGAAGTTTTTTCCATTGAATGAAGAATATGATTTGAAAAAAATGAATACAATATTTTTGTTGTGTTGTACAGTCTTGCAGGTAGAAAGCAAAAGTATAAATGAAATGTTAAGACTTTATTAAGTGCCTATTTTGTTTGTCTTCAGGAATCATTCTGGTTTATAATTGGTAATACATTGATGCCAGATAGAGACTTATAATATAGAGTCTACTTTATGACTTATCCTGTAAACCACTGCAGTGGGATGCACAAACAAGAATTATGTAGTTCAACAGAAAATACTTATTCACTGTTCAGATATGACCTTTAATAATGTAAGCTCATAGCAAGTGAGAGAGTAAAACTAGCACTTTCTATTTAATCATGAAGAAGCACTCTGTAATACTTACTGATATACTTTGAACATTATCTTTTATTTATCTTTCTCAGAATATGGTCCCTGCCTCTGTGTAATTGTGATAACGTGTGTGTGTTGTAAAGCTTTATGTATCTGAAAAGAGGATTAAGTGAGATTAAATGAATGTCTTATTGTATATTGAGGACCTCATCCCCCTCACCCTATTCTTTTTTTTTTAATTTTTATTTACAACACATAAACATACAAACATGAACATTCTTAACCTATGAACATTCCATTCTTGATATATAATCAGTGACTCACAATATCATCACGTAGTTGTATATTTATCACCATGATCATTTCTTAGAACATTTGTATCACTCCAGAAAAAGAAATAAAAAGAAAAAACTCATGCATACCATACCCGTTACCCCTCCCTCTCTCTCATTGACCACTAGTATTTCCATTTACCTAATATATTTTAACCTTTGTTCCCCCTATTTTTTCCTTACCCCTTACCACTCCCTTTCATTGGTCACTAATATTTCAATCTATTCCATTTATTTTAACATTTTTTCCCCCTGTTATTTATTTTTAATCCACATATTTTACCCATCTGTCCATACTATAGATAAAAGGAGCATCAGGCACAAGGTTTTCACAATCACACAGTCACACTGTGAAAGCTATATCATTATACAATCGTCTTCAAGAAACATGGCTACTAGAACACAGTGCTACAGTTTTAGGCAGTTCCCTCTAGCCTCTCTAATACACCTTAAACCAAAAAGGGGATATCTATATAATGCGTGAGAATAACCTCCAGGATAACCTCTCAACTCTGAAATCTCTCGGCCACTGATACTTTTATTTTGTCTCATTTATCTTTTCCCTTTTTTGGTCGAGAAGTTTTTCCCAGTCCCTTGATGCTGAGTCCCAGCTCATTCTAGGATCTCTGTTTCACATTGCCAGGGAGGTCCACACCCCTGGGAGTCATGTCCCTTGTAGAGAGGGGGAGGGCGGCCTCACCCTCTTGTTGTGTCTCTGTCAAAAATGATCAAAAGAAAGGCAGAAAAAGAAAAATCTTCCAACAAAATGGTCACATTTCTGCTGATCATTCTGGAAAGAAGTACCCTGGTCTGTTCAGTCACACAAAGCTTCTGATGCATTTTTTTAGTATTTTACTCTTAAATGTGAATGTACTGTGAAGGGTCCCCTCTCATTTGAGAAAGCGTCAAGCATGAAAGTCATAGACTAGAACAAGTAGCAGAAAAAAACTCAGAGATTACAGAGACAGAACAGGGAGCAGAAAAAAACCAAATACCAAATTTATTTACATCCCCAAGGAGAGAAGGGAAGATACTTTGTTTATGAAAAACAAGAACAAGATGCATGGGAAAAAGAAAAATGCAGCAAACAGAAAGAGAGAGCTCATGGAAGTTAAAGTTTTAATGGAAGAGTTTGATGGTAAAGTTGAAGAAATCTCCCAGAAAATAGAAGTAAAAAACAAAAGATATAAAATGGAAAAAAAAAATTGAGTAAAGAAATCTATCAGGATTCAGGAGAATCAGTGCAGGATACCGGTATTTAAATAACAGGCATACAAGAAAGAGAACAGAAAAAAAATGTGAGGGAGATTATTGTAAGGAAACTTGCTAGAATGGAGAGGCACACATTCTTAAATTAAAAGGACCACCAATTATGAAATAATAATAAACAACAAAACCAACACCAAGCCACAACATTGTAAAACTGGAGAACACATGAAGAGAAGCTCCTGCAAGCTTCCAGATAGGAAGTACAGGTAACTGAAAGATTGGGGGGTCAGAATGGCATTCAGCTTCTTAACTGCAGTACTGGAAGTCATAACACAATGAGGAGAGGCATTCAGAATTCTGATGGAACGTGATTTCCTGTCCAGAATCCTGTACAGAACTAAACTCAAAAAAGGGTAAATGAAGAGGTTTTTAGACAATGCAAGGACTAAAAAGAAGTACCTTCCATTCACTCTATCTTAGGAAGTACTGGAAAAAATACCCCACCAAAGTAAGAGAGAAAAGCTGGAGAGGAAGAAGTGATGAGACCCAGGAAGCAGGGGATCCCATATAGAAGGGGTATAAAGGAATTCCCAAGATAAGTTAAAGGGAAATTTCATAGTCTCCACCAAGTCTAGAGAGCAAGCAATACAAATTGGGACATAAAAATCATATGCTACATGAGGCATGACATGTCTCTAAAAAATAAATTAAAACAAATCAAATATCTGATGTAGTTGAATCTTCATAAGGAAACTTACTCTGGCAGAGGGTTATGCAGATAAATTAGCAGTAGCTCCAGCTGCACACCAAATAGAAAAATGATGTCGTTATTAACTGTAAGAAGGACAAAGATATTAAAAATTATCATGATGTTTTATTGGCTTAGCTGTGAATATTATTTACAGTCATGGTAATAATGTCAATATCAAGAAGTGATTCAAGTAAAAATTTTGATGAGAAAATGGAGAGAAGATGTAAGAGAGTGAAACCATTGTCTTTCATAATAGGAATAGCTAAGTGAAAAATAGATAGCTAAATGAAAAAATTAAGAAATAGCCATATGGACCTCCTGTTTAGAATATAGTAAAAAATATATGAAGGATGCGAGTGTGACCTTTCAGAGTACATAGCTCAAAAGTAACATTGCTGACATTTTTTGTAATGAAATCTTATGTATTTTTTGTATGCTGTATGGTGGGGTCACATTTTATTATTGTTCCGTATGAGTATCCCGTTTTTGCAGTACCATTTGTTGAGTTTTTGTTTGCTTGTTTTTTGATTGATTGTTTTGTTTGTTTGTTTTTTGGGAAGTGTGTGGGCTGCGAATCAAACCCTGGTCTCCCGCATGGCAGGCGAGAATTCTACAACTGAACTACCCTTGTACCCCCCATCTTATGTTTTTTGATTGAAAATAATAGTCTAGTTTTTATTTTTTTTGTTGGTATAGAACATTTATTCATTTTTCCACAAAACACTCAAAGTTTAAGTCAGTGGGCAATATTTTTAATCAAAGAATTATACATTTTCTTCCCATGAATCCTGTTTTGTATTAGGAAATGGCATGTGATCCATTTCACTACAAGTAAAATATTACAAAATATTTACAAGAAAATGTTTGAAATAACTCAAACACAAAAAACCAAGATGGGGTGAAATAAACCGGTTCCTCAGAAATCTCTACTCCAGCGCCAACAGCATATAGGAGAGGAAAGTAAAAACAAATTAAGTAACTGACATCTCCCTGTTTATGTTTCGAGAGAATTGAAGAAGGGAAAAAAATGGGATGGAAATGGTGATATGAAAGGAAATGGATATTAGCAGCACTGCTTCAGTAATCAATCTATTCTGAATGAAATACCCCTTCTTACATTGCAGGAAATTTTGACCAAGGCTAAACTTTAGGATATTCTTTGCACTGAAATCAGAAAATACCCTGATGGTGGTAGTAGCTCTTTCACCTATCTTAATAAGACCCTCTTTCTCCATGAACCACTGATGTGAACAGAAACCTGTCATAGCATCAAAAGTAGCCCTTCCATCTTTTTCCTGAAAACTTCATACACATCATCGTTAATTTATACTGAGACAGGAACAGAAGGACCAGATTTGGGGGCTGCTTTGGCAAGAGGCACAGTAAAATCATTCTCTAACTTTCTTTAGGGAATATTCTTCTGACATACGCTCAATGCAGTGGGCACAAATTGAGTAATCTCCGTCTTGGAATTAGTGATCTGTGGCTTGGCACTGAGGGTTGCTGTGGCTTTCTTCACAGTAGTGGCTGTGCTCATATCATCTGCCTTGGGTTGCTGAATCAAATTGGGTGGAGTACTTAAAACCCCTGGGTTTGGCAAGGGAACAGATGGGGCAGATCCAAGTGGAAGTTATCAAAGGTGGGCATATCATGCCAGGACAAGGTGGAGGGATAGCTGGAGGTGCAGGGAGAGATAACCTTGGTGGAGGTCTTTGAGGAGGAGGGTTAGGGGCAGCCTGGTCCTGGAGGTAAAAATTGGGGTGGAGGCAGAGTGATTTGAACAGTGAATAAAAAAGTATTTGCAAAGTCCCCTTCGGGGAATGATGAGAAAAGGGGAAAAATCAACTTCCCCAAGTTGAATTCTTGATATTCTCACAAGCAGTGGAGACAATCAAAGCTATAGGCTAAGCCCCCAATCTTGGGGTTTGTTCCTTTGAGACTTAACCCCAGAAAGGATAGGTCAAGCCTACTTAAAATTAGGCCTAAGAGTCACCCCCAAGAGAAACTCTTTTGTTGCTCAGATGTGGCCTCTCTCTCTAGTCAACACAACAAGCAAACTCACCACCCTCCCCCTGTCTACATGGGACGTGACTCCCAGGGGTGTGGACCTTCCTGGCAACGTGGGACAGAAATCCTAGAATGAGCTGGGACTCAGCATCAGGGGATTGAGAAAACCTTCTCCACCAAAAGGGGGAAGAGTGAAATGAGACAAAATAAAGTGTCAATGGCTGAGAGATTCCAAACAGAGTCGAGAGGTTATCCTGGAGGTTGTTCTTAGACATTAAATAGAAATCACCTTGTTAATTAAATAGATATCACCTTATTAGTCAAGATGTAATGGAGAGGCTGGAGGGAACTACCGGAAAATGTAGAACTGTGTTCCAGTAACCATGTTTCTTGAAGATGATTGTATAATGATATAGCTTTCACAGTGTGATTGTGTGATTGTGAAAACCTTGTGTCTGATGCTCCTTTTATCTACCTTATCAATAGATGAGTAAAACATACAGCATAAAAATAAATAATGGGGGAACAAATGTTAAAATAAATTTAGTAGATTGAAATGCTCTAGTGATCAATGAAAGGGAGGGGTAAGTGTTATGTATGGTGTGTATGAATATTTTTCTGTTGTCTTTTTATTTCTTTTTCTGAATTGATGCAAATGTTCTAAGAAATGATCATGATAATGAATATGCAAGTATGTGATGATATTGTGAATTACTGATTATATATGTAGAATGGAATGATCATATGTTAGGAATGATTGTGTTTGTTGTTATTTTTTTTTAATTAAAAATTAATTTGAAAAAAAAAGAAAGAAACGATTGCTCCCACAGGATTGATTAGTATTAAAACATGGCTTTTCTAGGGTACCTAAATCCTTCCAAACTAACACAGACCAGATCATCCTTTACCCTGTATTCTGATTTACCTTAGTGCCATCCGCATCAGCTTCATTCATATCTGTAGTTGAAGTCTGATGACTTTTTCAGCTTTTTAAACAGTTGCTGTATGGAGTAATGCTGACTTTCATAGCTTCAGAGCTCTAACTCTTGAGTCTCAGGTATTGCACAAATACCTGAAGTTTCATGGAATGACCAGGTTATACACAAATAGCTTAGCTTCTCAGAATTTAGAAATAACAGTTACAGCTCCAGAATAGATGTGACTGTTGTAAGCTCTAAAAGCTTACAATCTAGAAACCTTTACAATATGCTTCAACCCAATAACCTATGCTCTCTATTTCAGTTCTCTGAGCTTGCATATTATTGTTAGTCCATATGAGTTAGGCATGATAATATTTGTCTTTTTGTTTCTAACAGACTTTTTTTTTCTGATAGGCTATATTTTAAAAGCAAAAAAAAATTTATGAAGAAATAGTTTAAAAAGTTAAAAGTGATTGCCTCAGGGATGTGAGAATTGGGGCTAGAGTAAGGGGTGCTGTTTTTCTTATAAAACTATTTGGCTTTTTAAACTGTAGGTATGTTTGATTAAAAAAATTTAAAAGATGCCTTTATTAAATTGCAGAATGCTCTTCTGTACAGAATATATATATATATATAGTTCTTAGACATTTTGAATCCTCTAGGATTCTGAGAACTTTTATCATTTGAGGACATAGAGTCAGCAGAATGCTATGAAATTCTGGTTGCCAAGAAGATAATGATTTATAATAGCAGTAATGGTTGATTTCTTCATAAGGTGCAAGTATTCATTTTGTTGTAGTGCTGACAAATGGAGATTTTTAAACACATGGCAGATTAAAATGTATTGCATTTCAACATTTCAGATATACTTAAGTATTTTATTTTCCTCTGTGTTTTCAACACTTTGCATTGTGAATTGACATCTCCGTGCTTTTCTGCAGCTTTTCAGTTGAGTGATGTTTCAGTTGTTTAAGTGTTTCCCTCCTTCTTTTATTTAGTTTTTTTTAAAAATTCCATGGTTATTACAGTCCTTAAGACTATGCAGCAGCTGCTCTGATAATAGTAGTAAATGCCACCTGATCTTTCATAGTACCTGCTCGTGAGGTACAATGATTATTTCAGTCCAGTCACTTTTCTCACCTTAATCACGAAGTTGTTGTTTATTTTTTTTAACCAAAGTGTTAAATCTTGAAATGGAGAGTGCATGTTAAACAAATTAATCTTATAGTAGGTATTTCTCTTTCCTCCTTAAAAGACCACATGGTTTATTTCCTCTAAGACAGTACATCATAGTGTAAAAGCACAGGATTTGGAGCAGAACTTTGTGTAGGTGACTTTCAACAGCTTTCAGTAAGTTTCTTAACCTTAAATATCAGCTTTTCCATTTATAAAATGAGGATAATACCGGCCTCATCATTGTGAAGACTAATGGTACATCTGAATAGAGTTATAATAAAGAACTATGGCTTACTAATAGCAGCTACCATTTGAGTACCTAGTATATATCAGCGTTTTTATTGCTACTGCTATTGCTTGTTTTCTTTGAATTTTATAGACAGTCACAAACATAATTGAGAACTGTCATACTTCTGGTTATGGCATTAACTTTTTTCTTTTTACCATCAATCAGAGACATTTTGTTTTATATGAATTGTCAGTGTGTTCTTAAACAAAGATGGAATGGAAATACATCTGTGCCTCATTTAAATCTTTATACCTAATACAGTAAGGACAAAATCTGTCAGAAGGAAAAGTTTTTGGTAATCACTGAATTGTGGTTTTTGTTTGTTTGACTTAGAGAATGGAGTTGAATTGAAATGGAACTGCATTTTTCTCCTTAAAGAGATGTACAGTTTTCTCTGTAAAGTGGAGTACATTTGACCAATCTTAAGTTAAATTTATTTTTGACTTCTGATTCCTGAAGCATGTTTCATTAAAAACATAAGCTTATCTAATAATAGTCTTTTTCTCTTTGCAGTTCCTGTTCTTTTAAAATAGGTAATAAAAATCTTTAAAACTATTTTGTACTCTTAGGATATTTAGGTGAGTAGGGAGAAATTGATATCCCTTCGGACATTATGGCTAGTAATTTTTTAATCTTGGAAAGTATCTAAAAAGAAACATTTAGAGGATTTGGGGTTGAATTTGTTTTTAAGGTTTACGTTATATGCGTGCATTCTGCAACAGTAGGAACTCATCCTACTGTTGTCAGGCTCTAGTCTTAGATGCCCAGAGTAACATGGCTTACTGCCCCAGAGGACCTTCATCTTGTCATGGAATCACTTTTATAACCAGAAAATTACAATGCAGCGTAAGTGCTAAAATAAAGATAGAAAAAATGACCAATAAGAAGAGTGAAAGAAAATCATTTATTCTGTCAGGTCTGATGGGTAAAGGCTGACAAAAGTTGGACCTTGAGGAAATAAGCATTGTGAAAGGCCAAAAAGTAGAAGGGCTCATATTTGTTGGATTAACCAGCTGTTTGCTTACAAAGTTCTTTATACACTTATTTTTTTTACTTGAATTGTTTTGCCATCTATAAAGAACTTCTAAAGAATTAGCTGGAGTAGGGGTTTTGTTACAGTGACCTGCTTACCCCAGCAGTGTTTGTTGAGTTAGGAAAGGCACTATAGTTTTTATCTGTTGATATATGGTAGATAAGAGGTGAGAAAATAAGATGCTGACATAGCAAAATGGTAAGTTGATGTGTCTTTCCATCCTAACACTCCTTGCTAATAGTGTGGGGTCTTTTAAGTTTCTCCTGTTAATAATGTGTGATCTTAGGTAAGCCATTTATTCTCTTTGGATACCATTTTCTTCTTTAAAATGGAGGGATTGGTATAAATGGGTATTTCCCATTGGTAGCTTCGTATTAGGTGGGGAAAAAGAAACGGTGACCAAACAAGTTTGGGAACACCAGGCTGAACAAAGTTTAAAAAGATTACTTTATGGCAGCCTTGTGCATTATGGTATATGGATTGAATGCCTGCACTTTTTGTGTGTGTGTGGGTGGGTGGCCTTGTAAAGGAGAATGAGTCAATATGTATCTAGCTCTGTCCTTTTCCTAATAGTTTAATGGAAAGTGCTAGGGCTTTAGAATTAGATATAACTGTGTTTGAATTCTGACTGCTTAGTAGCTGTGTGGCCTTGGGTTAGTTATTTAACCTCTCTGGCTCATTTCTTCATATCTGAAGAAGGAAGGATTACACCTTTTGAAGTTGTAAAGATTAAGTGAGAACCCGTATGAAAGCATCAAACGTAGTATCTGGTATATATAATGATTTGAAAAGATACAATTTAAGTCCTATAAACTCCAGAGTTAGTATATAATACTTGAAGTGTTATTTATATTCTGTCTACATCTGGTGTTTGAGGTTGGCCATTTATGTGCTTTATATACTTATGATTTTCTCTCAAGAAAACAGAATGTTCTTGAGAGCATAATATTAGCTTTTGCCATGTGCATGCACTCAGCCCTCTCCTGGAGACTCAGAAGTCCTTGTTAAATACCTGACAATTTTGTTGAAATAGTGAAAGTTGGTGAGATGTGGTTCTACTTGATGCATATTTTACCTCATATCTTTCATAACCCTGGGCAGAAGTCAGTACCCTTAAGAATATTAATTTTAGTTTTCTTTGGTTACCTATGTTAAATGATCAGCTTTTTTTTTTTTTTTTTTTAAGGAAGGAAAGACAGAGAAGGAAGGAAGGATGGAAGGAAGGAAGGGAGGAAGAAAGGGAAACATTTTTTAAACATTTTCTTGTTTTATTATATTTTGTTTGTTTGTTTGTTTTTTACATGGGCTGGGGCCGGGAAACGAACCGGGGTCCTCCGGCACGGCAGGCAAGCACTCTTGCCCGCTGAGCCACCGCGGCCCGCCAAATGATCAGCTTTTAAATTTGAAATAACTAAGATTTAAATGATCAGCTTTTAAATTTGAAATAGCTAAGGTTGATTGAAAATAGGCTTTGACTTTTGAGCACACCAGAAGCAAGTGGGTTATATTGTTATATTGTATTGTTGTAAAGTATTGTTAAATATTGTAAGTTATATTATTAGAATACTAATGTTTTACATTTTGTTTTGTTTCTAAGCAAATGGTTATGAGCCTTAGAGTTTCTGAACTCCAAGTACTGTTGGGCTACGCTGGGAGAAACAAGCACGGACGCAAACACGAACTTCTCACAAAAGCCCTGCATTTGCTAAAGGCTGGCTGCAGTCCTGCTGTACAAATGAAAATTAAAGAACTTTATAGGCGGCGGTTTCCCCAGAAAATCATGACACCCGCGGACTTGTCCATCCCCAACGTACATTCAAGTCCTATGCCAGCAACTTTGTCTCCATCTACCATTCCACAACTCACTTATGATGGTCACCCTGCATCATCACCGTTACTCCCTGTTTCTCTTCTGGGACCTAAACATGAACTGGAACTCCCACATCTTACATCAGCTCTTCACCCAGTCCACCCAGATATAAAACTTCAAAAATTACCATTTTATGATTTACTGGATGAACTGATAAAACCCACCAGTCTAGGTAAGGTTAATAGTTATTTGGTTACTTTGGGGGTAGGGGTAGGGATGGATTTTCATTTTAGACTTCTAATTTGATCCATTTTATTATAGATGTAGTGCAATTTATATTTGGTAGTAGCATCCAAATGATAAGCTCTTTCCATTTTAGATAGAATCAATCTATAAAAGCTATCTTTAGACAGAAGGAAGAAAGACTCAATTTTCCAGTTATGGTTACTAACACAGTAAATATTAAAAAGTTTTCAAGAATATAAACTTTTTTAAGAAATATAAAAATTTAAGTGTAATATACTATATTGCTGTATTAGTATTTTATTATAAACCAGTTAAAACTAAATAAATTACTACCAGCTTCTAAATTCAGTTCTTAATTTTAAAGGGTTGATAGAGTGAAAGACAAATGACTAACTAGTTTTGATTATTTCATTGTTTTAAATTTTCTTAAAAAGAGATTTGAGCTTTGATGTGCTGTATTTCAGTTCCACCTGGTTTTTCAAATGGGTTTGTGTGCTTATGCAGGCCAGTATATGATCATGGTTATATAATATGAATGCTGGAAATTTCATTTACTGCGTTTTCCCATCATTTGATTAGTATGTAGCATATTAATAGAATTTGTATTAGTTAACTTATAATTTTAATTGCTATAATTTAACTTTATTTATACTGTAACTGACCTTATTGTGATCTTTCATTCCTTCAGTATAATATGCTTAAAATGTCAGACTTCCAAATACTGACTTGTTATAAATCAGTGGTCAGTAAACTGTGGCCAGTGGGCCGAATCCACCCTGTGGACTGTTTTGTGTGGCTGGTTGTTAAGAATGATTTTTATATTTTTGAAAGGATTGTTAAAACAAAAAGAAGAACAGTAACAAGAATGATATTCTTCTTATTATAAGAATATGTTATGCTTATAATAGTCTTATTATTACATCAGAGACTGTGTGCTTGTAAAGCCTAAAATATTTGGTATCTGGACTTTTATGAAAAAGTTTGCCAATCCCTGTTACAAATAATTAAATGTTTCAGTTTGGGGGATTGGTGGATGTTGAATTTTAAGAATATTTTACTGAAATTCTGTCTTTGAACTGGCAAGGTTTGTTTTTAATTGATTTAGCAGAACTTACCTGAGCAAATGAAAACTACAGGAGTCATTTTCAAACAACATGAATTTTGTCTTTTTTCCTTAAAAATGGTTATAACAAGAAAAGTAAGCTAATATTTGTGAACTTACTGTATGCTTATGAAGTTATATATGCTCATTGAAGAAAATGGAAGTCCCTAACAGTTTTGATGGGATATGAATATGCAAGCTAATTATGCTTATTTTTTTGCAGTAGGAATCATATTGATTGTACTCCAGAATTTGCTTTTTTTTTTTAATATGTTATGGACATCTTTCCCGACCCTGATATATATATATCTTCCATTTTTTATTAAAGGCCACACGTGCACACACATACAATATGTGTACACATAGTCTAGCTTATTTCTTTTTAAAGACCGTATACCATTTCATAACTTATTTAATGAGTCATTCATTAAAAAACAAATAATTTGTTTCTAGTTTTTTACTGTTAAAAACACTGCTGCAGTGAATACTCCTAAAGTTTAAAAAGGAAAAATTGTTGGTGGCTCTCATTTGATTCTTGGCTCTCAAATTTTCTTTTGGTCTTAATTACTAATATATTTTGCTGTTTTCAGTTTTACTGTTATCAGTATCAAACACCAATGTGTTTAATACTTGCTTATACATGTATTTAAATTTTAGATGGTGAGTAGAAATGCAAGCTAGACCTACATTATACTATCTTGGATAATATTTAGAGAATTAAAAAAAATTCTTTAATTGACTCGTCTTCTCACACATAGAGTCCATACATGGTATACAATCAGTGGTTCACAATATCATGACATAGTTGGTGTGCTCATCACCATGATCATTTTTTAGAATACTTGCATCACTCCAGAAAAAGAAATAAATGAAAAAGAAAAAATGCATACATTGCATACTACTTACTCCTCCCTCTCATTGACCACTAGTTTCCATCTAGGCAATTTATTTTAAAAAGTACTTTATTTTTATTTTAAAAGGTACTTTGCCTGAATAAGTATCTTAGGTGTTCATTTCTTATTGTCTACACCAATTTTCATTTCACTGTTTTTTTTTTTAACTTTTTTTCTTAATTAAAAAAATTAACAAAACATTTAGAAATCATTCCATTCTACATATATAATCAGTAATTCTTAATATTATCACATAGTTGCATATTCATCATTTCTTAGTACATTTGCATTGATTTAGAAAAAGAAATAAAAAGACAACAGAAAAAGAAATAAAATGATAATAGAGAAAAGAAACTATACGTACCGTACCCCTTACCTCTCGCTTTCATTTACCACTATTTCAAACTGAATTTATTTTAACATTTGTTCCCCCTATTATTTATTTTTATTCCATATGTTCTACTCTTCTGTTGATATAGTAGCTAAAAGGAGCATCAGACACAAGGTTTTCACATTCACAGAGTCTCATTGTGAAAGCTATATCATTGTTCAATCATCATCAAGAAACATGGCTACTGGAACACAGCACTACATTTTCAGGCAATTCCCTCCAGCCTCTCCACTACATCTTGAACAACAAGGTGATATCTACTTAATGCATAAGAATAACCTCTAGGATAACCTCTCGACTCTGTTTGAAATCTCTCAGCCATTGACACTTTGTCTCATTTTACTCTTCCCCCCTTTTGGTGGAGAAGGTTCTCTCAGTCTCTTGATGTTAATTCTAAGCTCATTCTAGGGTTTTTCTCAGTCCTTTGATGCTGAGTCTCAGCTCATTCCAGGATCTTTGTCCCATGTTGCCAGAAAGGTCCACACCCCTGGGAGTCATGTCCCAAGCAGAGAGGGGGAGGGTGGTGAGACTGCTCATCATATTGGCTGGAGAGAGAGTCCACATCTGAGCAACAAAAGAGGCTCACTTGGGGGTGACTCTTAGACCTAAATTTTAAGTAGACTTGACCTATCTTTTGTGGGGTTAAGTTTCATGTGAACAAACCCCAAGACTGGGGGCTCAGCCTATAGCTTTGGTTGTCCTCACTGCTTGTGAGAATATCAAGAATTCAACTTGGGGAAGTTGAATTTCATTTCACTGTTTTATGTCTTTGTGTTGATCTTGCAGTTTAACATATATAATAATTTGCATATTATATCTTATTGCTTTACTGGTTGAAGGTACTTTTATCCTTTTGAACTGTTTAATGTATAATAATAATGAATAAACCTGTCTGGTATTTCCTTAAATAATTAGAAGCAGATATCTCATAAAATATCATGTTATTAAAACCGTAAATGGTTTTTATTTTTTCTGTAGGTTGCTTTTCACCATGGTGACTATTGCTAAAGAACTGGCAAGATATTTTAAGTACTTTTTCCATCATCCCTCTTCATCTGAAAATTTATAGTAGAAAGCTTTGATAGTTTCTGAGTGTGTAATGATTTCAAAACAATGCATAATATTTTGTCTAGTCTTTGTAACCAGTATGTAAACCTTTACATTTACAAAATTGACTGAATTAACTTTCTAAAAGTGACTGATTGGATTACTAAAATAATTCCTGTAAGATTTATTTAATTGGACTTTCTTATACATTTAAAGTATAATTTTTTTGTTTAATTTAATTTTTATTTTTTATAGTATAATTGGATTGAATACCAGTTTTCAAAAATAAATCCACTGTAGTGTACATATTTGCACAAAATGAATAGGAAGTATAGAATTGCTTTTGAAGATTAATGTGCTATGTAAGTAGTTTTCTAATTTCTCACGGTTACTCTAGAATTAAAATAAAAGCAAACACTTTGATTATGCATTAAAGCATCTCACCAGAAAGTAATTTGTGAAGGTTTATTGACTAAGTAAATATTCTGGGATGGGGAATGCTCAGTGATTCTGAAAAAATATTTAATGAATAAAGATTCTGAGTAAGCAGCAAGATTTAGGATGAATGTATTTTGAGGTTCTGTCTACTTTTATAGATTCTTTAGTTATTAAACGATTATTTCTGTACTTCAGTAAATGAAGTGTAGTTACTTCCTCACAGAATTTAGTTTTCTGAAAGACTACTTTTGCCAATAGATCATTTATACTGAATCTAGGGTAACTATATTTTCTGAAAAATTAAATGGCTTTCGGTATTCCTTTTATTTCTGAACAGCACATTTTGAATTGGTCTTAAAAGCATTCCAAACACTTAAGAGCTTAGTTTTGAAGTAGTTGACTAGTTCGTTACTGCTTATTGCTTAAGTCCCAGAACGTGACAGGTAAATTTAACTTTTCATTTTTTTCCCTTCTGTTTTGGCCTTCTATGACTTCAGATGTCAGAATGTATATGGTTCATGTTTCTAACTAAAATTCAAATAACAGTTTTGATAAATCCTATTTTATCAGATAGTTTTTATCCATTCTTAAAATTGCTTTTAAATTGATTCTTTAAAACCAAGTAATTTTAAGGTCTTTATTCATTTTGAAACTATATACTAAAGAGGATTCCTTCCATTGTTCATAGTTAACTAAGAGAACTGAGATAAAGATAGTTAAGAAATGAAATGTCTGATTCATTATGTGATTTTTCCTATTGGTAACAAAATCCTGTTTATTCTCTGAGTTCCATTTCAGTGCTCTTTTTACCTTTTCCGTAGTATGCCTCTTACATCTGTCTATCTTTTCTCCTTTCCAGCGTCAATTTCACTTTACTTGCATGCTCTCATAGCTTTTAATTCACCTCTTCTTAGATATTTTTGTTGTTAGTTCCTCAGAAGAGTGAAGATTGCAGTATTTTTCTGTGTATTCCCATAAAAGGTAGCTATACATCAGTTATGGTAGTTGTTGAGTAAACACTAGCTCTCCAATTTATTTTACTACAATAGATTGTCTTTTATTTCACTCCAGTTCAGTTGCTTCCAACCATTTTACCATCCAGAGTAACAGGCATGCCACGCTTCCATCATAAATAGTGGCTTTGCAGTAGGGATGATTGGGGGTAGAATAGGAAAAAGGGGCACCCTTCCCATATCCCCTCACCCCTGCTCTGATCTCTGATTAATTGATGACTTAAAAATTTAATATACTCTTATTTTTAATTATTTTCCCTAATTACAAAATATCACATATGATTCAGAATTCATAGAAATCACTTTGACTTTAGAGATAAACTCTTTTAGTATTTCTGTATTCTGGTAGTCAGTCATATTTGTGTGTGTGTGTGTTTATGTGTTTATTTCTGCTTTGGCTATTAAGGACAGGAGACCCTCAAATACAAACTCACTCTAAACCAGTAGGATCTTGACTCATACATTATTGATGGGTCCTATGATTAATGGGGCACAGAAAATTTTAGTTCTCATCGTATGGTGAGCACCATAGGGCAGAGGATATTTTGAAATGTCTTATTTGCGTAATGCATCATTGTTGTGCTGGTGAGTTATGGAATTTACATATTTATGAAAGTGAAAAGGAAAAATAATTTTGGAATAGAATATCTTCTTATGTCCATTCTAAATCAGATTACTTGATAGTCCCCCTCAATCCTTAGTGGTCTTTTTTTTTTGTCATGTGCAGGCTCTGAGAATCAAACCCTGGGCTTCCCATGTGTCAGGCGAGACTTAATAGTCTTTTATTTAAAATAATATCTGTATTATTCTAAGTTATTTAGAATGCAATTATCTGCATTGGCCTCCATTAGAATATAATGGTAAAAATGTAAAATATTTTCACAGTTACTAAAAAAATAACTTTGGTATGCAATATTTGATTTGTTTCAGACTTGTGTAAACAGATTAATATTCAATTTTTATAATTGTTGCAAATTTAGTTATTTTTTTCTTCCTTGACTCAGGTAAATTTTCAAAGAGAAAATAAATTTTTTAACACAGTGCTTTTTTTTTTTTTTTTAACTTTTTCAAAGACTACCATGTAGAGAACAGTTTTGCATTCATTTGGAGTAATCATGGAAAAATTTGGTGACTCCTCCTAAGGTTTGCTGTACATTACATTTAAGCAAATTATTTCTTCTCTAGGGATATTTTCTTTTCAGGGTTTGAAATATCTCAGGCAATACATCTGAGTAAGGTTCACATGATGTGTCTATGAATTAGATATTTCTCACTGATTGGTGTGAGGCCCAATTGTTTTTCCTAATGTTGTAATTTATTGTTCTAGTTGATTATTTGAAAGAGTATCCCTTCTTTAATGTAATTGGAACCAACAGCTAACTGACAAAAGTGATGAATGATGAATATATGTAATAACTTAAACATTTTAATGTAAAGTATATTGTATATTCATATGTCAGTCTTTTGATGAAATTCAAGGCCTTTTCTTTGTATTTGCTGATTTCCAGGCTCAGATTAATTGGATTTTGTAATTTTTTATTGTTTTGTCATTAAAATGATAAGAATAACTGGCAAAAACAGGTTTGAGAAGCAAACATCTCTGATTTTACCAAGTGGAGTGGTGAAAGGGGAGGGAATGAATGAAAGTGGGGAAGGGGGGATTAGGAGATGTAGTAAAGTACATCTTTATTTTATTTTACAGTTTTATATTTGTAGTCTTTCTTTTGAAGCTCATTCCATTTAATCCTTTTCTCACTGAGAATAGTTAATAGTAAATGACTGGGATTAAATGAAGCAATTTAGGGGGAATTTTCTCTTAAATGTATGGTTTTTCACCAAAAAAAAAAAAAGTTACTGAAAAGTTGGAAATTAATCTGTGGAGGTGATCTCCTTTACTTGGTCCTTCTAAATTCTAAAAGTTTCTTAATGAAAGTGTGTGAATTTTGCAAACTGAACTTGAGACATTGAGAAACATTTTAACTGATCACATAGATGTCAGTAAATTTTTTTTTTTTTTTTTTGGCTTTTAAAAAGAGGAATTTAATAAGTTGCTAGTTTACAGTTTTAAAGTTGAGAAAATGCCCCAATTAAAGCAAGGCTATAAAAATGTCCAAGTTAAGGCACCAAGAAGAGATTACCTTCACTCAAGAAGGGTTGATGGGTTCAGTGTTTCTCTCTCCCCTGGAATGCCACGTGGCAAATACAGCGACAGCCTGCCAGCTTCGTCTTCTGGCTTCTTGTTTCATGAAGCTCCTGCGGGAATGTTCCCTTTCTTCTTCTCCAAAGGTGGTTGGCTGGCGAACTCTGGTTCTCTCAGCCTTGTGGATCTGCTCGCCTCTGCTATGGCTTTTTTGTGGCTCTAAAAAAGGCTGTCACTAAGGTTTTGGTGTGGTTTTTTTTTTTTTTTTTTTGGTGCGTGGTCCAGGAGTTGAACCTGGGTCTCCTGCATGAAAGGCGAGCATTCTTCCACTGTGTCATTAAGTTTTAATGTTAGTGCAACAGTCTTTCCCATTATCCCTTAAGAATATCTGTTCTCTGAATTATGTATACTTAGTTTTTCCTTAGCTGTGTTACACGTAGTTCTTACTTTTCTGGGGTATATCTACTGATATTTACTTGGGGAGACCAACAACCTAGGTACTGGGTTTATAATTGTCAATATTTTACAAAGCTAGATTGTGACCTCCTTTTTAAAGTAGAACATTTCTACATAAACACTGAAAATTGCTCTGGGTTTGGGAAGATATAAACATAGTTTATAGAAAAGGTTTGAAGTTTCGTATATATATATATATATATATATATATATAAATTTGGACTTTGCCTTATGAAAAAAGCAGATACTTTGGCACTCTTAAATAGTTAAAATGATCCATCCTGTTTTGTGCAGTGGGGGTAAGGTTTCTGCTACATCTTAGTAAGGTTGGCTACCAGTGTTTTTTGCCAAGTGCTCCTCTGGCATTGGATTATGTTTCACAGTTTCCTTCTCTCATTTTTTTATAATTGAGTTTTCCTTCCCCCACGCGCCTATTAACCAGTGCTGGAGATCAAGTGATGTAAATTCAGGGATGCAGACTCTGATAAGTATTGGAAAAAGGCATTCAAAGGTATTGTGATCCACTTAATACTGCTTTTAGAAAATCTGCCTTCTAACAATTAAATACAAGCTGTGCTCTTCTACTTTGAATTTGGGAAATCAAAAGCAGTAATTTCTCTGTAGGTGGATTTCTTCCCTAGAAACTTCACTTCCTGATTTAGCAGCACTGGTTTTTGATCTTCGAAACAAAATCTAAGATTTACCTTCTAATTTTTACATTCCTTTGTAGATAATATTCTTTCTTTTTATCTGGTGAGTATAATTAATATTTTTATCAGTGTTTGTATATTTGCCCAGAAGTTCCAACGCATCTAGTTATGTTTTTATTTAATAAATCAGTGTCTGTGTCATTGAGTATAATATTGGGAACTAAGGATGATAGCCTGTTTTTGCTTGGAAAGGAATCTTTTTTTTAAAATTTATTTATTGATTAAAAAAAATTTAACAAACGAACTAAACATTAATGTATATAATCAGTAATTTACAATATCACTTAGTTGCATATTCATCATTTCTTAGAACATTTGCATCAATTCAGAAAAAGAAATAAAAAGACAACAGAAAAAGAAATAAAACAAAAACAGAAAAAAAAAGATTATACATACCAATACCCCTTACCCCTTGCTTTCATTAGCATTTCAAACTAAATTTATTTTAACATTTGTTCGGAAAGGAATCTTGACAGTCAGTAAAGAACCCTTTTATTTAATTATAAATACTATATTAAATATTTTAAATTGTTAGATTAATGAGCCAACCATTTAGAGTCCTAGAAGCACAACAAGCAAGCACAACTTAACAACAATGATAATAAATCCAGCATACATGATTTTACTGGATTAGAGTTTAAAGATCAAACACCTAATATACAGTTTTTGAATGCAGCATTTCAGAATTTGCCAGGCGGTTCTGCGCCAGTTAGGCCTAACCTTTCCGGCACAAACTGGGTTGCCATAAGAGTTGCAGAACAGCCATCTGTAGAACTTGACCAGCTTTTGCAGTTGTGGTAATCAGGATTGTATAGCAGGGGAGAACCTGATTTTGGCAATTTCTCTTTTCCTCCGTACCCCTTTTCCTCCTTTTCTTCCAGAAGTTTTATTGATAGCTGTCTGGATGATCCGAAGATAATTTTAAGCCATTCTATATCATGAACCATGCTACTTTGGCAGATGACCCGTTTCGCTTTCAGCAGAAATTAGTCATTCTAATTCTTTGATACTACTGCAAGCTAAGTTTATTAAAACTAAAATGTAAATAAGCTTTAGATGTACTATAGGGTTAAAGATGGTGATATTGCTGTACAAAAGCTTGGATAGGATATGTTGAATGTAGTTTTAGAGTTAAATCACTTTAAAGTAGGTAAAAGTTTCAAAAGGGCTGAATTTTTTTTTAAGAATACATTTTTATCACCTCCACATGTCTTTGCATGATAGTATGCAGTTCTTAGAATTTTTTTTTTTTTTTAAACATGGGCAGGCACCGGGAATCGAACCCAGGTCTTCTGGCATTGTCGGCAAGCATTCCTGCCTGCTGAGCCACCGTGCCCGCCCAGTTCTTAGAATTTTGTTTGGTGTTTATTGTTAAGCATAGTTTTGAATAAAAATTTTATTTATGCTCTTAAATGTTATTATTTTAACTATAAAATTAATATATTTTATTACATGAAATATGAAGTAGAAGGGAGAATTCACTTATCCATAATGTAAATACTCTTAGTTTTGTGTACTTCTCTTTACCCCTGCCATATAAGGTTTAGATACTTATCAATTTATGTTTACAAATGATTGAAGAAATCAGAAAGGAAATGATAAAGTTGATTACATAAAAATTTTAAACCTTTAAGTATCAGTTTTTTAAAAAGCCTGAATATAAAGGCAGATACCCAATAGGAGATAATCTTTGACTCAAACATATAACAAAAGGAAAGAACTCACAAAATTTCTGGACAGGTAAGTTACTAAGAAACATTGAAAGATGCTCCGTCTCACTAGTTATCAAAGGAAATTGAAAATAAGTTAATAATGAAATTTTAGCTTGTCTGTAGTGTTAGATTAATTTTTTTTCTATTTTTACAAAGAAACATGAAACAGCCTAAGTTTTATGAAAGAGGTAGCTGAGACCTGAAGAAGGTATTTCACAGTATGTAAAGAGGTCAAGATTTGAGCGCAGTTTGTTTGGTTCCAAAGCCTTTTTACTATATAACATAAGATACTAAAAGTAACTAAAAAAGATTAAAAATTGTTCTTTAAAACAATTTAGTAATTTTATAATTTTTTTTGCTCTCAGTTTTGTTTGGAAAATTTTTCTGAATTTTTCAGTAAAAGTCATTGAGGAAAAATGGGCTCAGTGTGTTGAAATGTACAGAGAACTGTTGAAGGTCTTTTGTATTCCATACATACATTGAAAGAGGGTTTGAGATTTTAATTTTACATGATAATCTTTACCAGGGCATACTGTAAATTAAATAGTGTTTTATTTAAACAAGTCCTTTATGAAATCACAGTTGAGGTAAGGAGTTCTGGTTTTCTGATTTATCACTTCTAGTTATTAGTCTGTAGTAAAAAAAAATAATAATAAGTATATCATGTCAAAATTCCAGAACCTTTCAGAACTTAATTCAGTTTAGTCTGTATTTCATATTTTTGGTAGAATTCATTCTGTTGAAATGACATGTATCTATAGTTGATCTCAAAATGTCCCTAGAGATTTACTAATATTTGGAGGAAGCAGAACCTTCTTTCCTTAAAAAAAAAAATTCATAAAGTCTTTTGTAAGATGTAGAGAGACTTTAAAAAATATGATAAAGATTGTAGAGTTACTTTAAAACAGTGGGGAAAACATTATAACTAAATTTTAAAAGTTCTACTTTTTAAGCATGCTACTAATTTGCTACCATCAATTTGCATTCCCTTCACCAAGTTCTTTTAAAATTACTTGAATAAAAGAAAAATTACATGGGGACTATAGAGTATTCATGATTTATTTTATCGGTTATTTTTTAGTTCTTACTTTTTGTTGATTTTATATTTTCCATATGAATCAAGCCAATGTAAAACATTCCAGAAGATCAAAGATCTTACTTAAAACATACTTTTATTTTTATGTAAATGCCTGTGGTTATGGAGGTATGATCTTTTGGAGCTCTTCCTCCCAAGAGAATTTGTGACTTTTCAATTATAGAAAGATGTTTATTATTTTTTTAAATTTGTATTGATACATATTTACATACCATGTAATCACCAAATTGTACAGTCAGTGGTTCACAATATCATGTAGCATTTATTATCACAATCAACTTTCTTTATCCTGTTTTTGTGAAAAATAAATACACGAAAAAGCAATAAATTTCAAAGCATTTTGCAGCAGTTAGTTGTAAAACAGATTTCAGAGTTTGGTGTGGGTTACAGTTCCACAGTTTTAGGTTTTTACTTCTAGCTGCTCTAAGGTACTGGAGACTAAGAGAAATATCAATATACTGATTCAGCAATCATGCTCATTTGTTAAACCTTACCTTTCCATAGAACTCCACCATCACCTTTGATCTTTCTCTCATTCTTTAAGGGTATTTGGACTATGCCCATTCTAACTTTTTCATGTTGGAAAAGGCTGTCAGTATGGGATAGGAGGATGGGACTAGTTGATATTCTGGAGAGGCTGGGCCCTCTAGGTTTCAGGACTTGATCTGTTCCAGGGACCCATGTGGAGGTTGTAAGTTTCTGGAAAGTTGCTTTAGTGCATGGAACTTCTGTAGAATTTTATATAACACCCTAGGTGTTCTTTAGGATTGATAGCAATGGTTTTGGTTGGGGTTTGGCAAGCTATGATAGGTAGCAATGTCTAACTGAAGCTTTAAGAGTGACCTCCATAGTAGCCGCTTGACTCTATTTGAACTCTCTCAGCCATTCATACCTTATTTGTTACACTTCTTTTCCCCCTTTTGGTCAAAGATATTATTTTTGAAACTAAAAAAAGATCATTCAATGAGTATTTATTGAATGCTATTTTTGTGCCAAGCATGATTCTAATTGCTGGAAAAATATAGACACATTTATTCTAGGAGTTCATGGCCTAGGAAGAGTCAAATGTAATAGTCGTTCACTTTGGAAAACATATGACATAATAAAATAAGACAGAATCTACTGATAAGAGTTAAAGGATATGTCTGCTAGGGAACATGAACTTAACATTTTTGTCTCATAGAATAGTTGAACATGAACATAAACTACTCATAGAGTAGTTGAATAAGAATTATTTGGGATACTGATTAAAAATGGGGATTTTCCATACCTCAGATCTTCTGAATCACATTTAACATTGTAGTATTTTATATACACCTTCCATATGGATGACTTCATTTCTTTAAATTCCTTATAGAATGTATCATAACTTAATCATAAACATAACCCTTATCCTTTTTATGAAAGTAGGTTGTTTCCATGGTTTTGTATTACACTAATGAACTTCCTTATATATTAAAAATATATATATATTTTTATATTTTGACATTTGTGTGAATATTTCTTTAAATCTAGAGTAGTTTTACTAGTTCAAAGGATATGCATGCTACTAATTTGCTACCATCAATTTGCATTCCCTTCACCAAAAAAAAGTTTAAACTTCCATAGACAGTTTATAGTCTTATGAGTGCCTATTTACCCAGTTTTATCAATAATTTAAAAAATTTTTATAAACTGGTTGTATTAGCTAGTTTCTCTAGAGAAACAGAATCAGCAAGAGATATCTGTAAATATAAAATTTGTTAAAGTGTATCACATAACTGTGGGGATGTAGAGTCCAAGGTCTGAAGGGCAGGCTGGGAGCTAGCAGCTCCAATGAAATTCCTCAGTGAACTCTTAGGAGAGGCTGACTGGGCAGCCATGGGGATGTAAGAGTCCAAGATTTGTAGGCAAGCTGCAAGCTGCCAGCTCCAGTGAAGGTCCTCAGTGGACTTCAGGAGAGGCTGGCTGGGCAACCATGGGGATGTAAGAGTCCAAGATCTGTAGGGCAAGCCGTGAGCTGGCAGCTCCAATGAAGGTCCTCAGCAAACTCTCAGGAGAGGCTGGCTGGCTGAAGCAGAAAGACTGATTATCTCTTCTCTATCCTCCTTAAAAGATTAGTGGTGATTAAATTAAGCATTACTCATTGATTGAGAAGATGCTCCCCTTAGCTGATTACAAATGCAGTCAACTGTGGATACAGCCAACATGGTCATGATTTAAGTCCATGAAATGCCCTCTTAGCAACAAACAGGTCAGTGCTTGCCCAACCAAACTACCGGGCCCCACTACCAGGCCAAATTGACACTTGAACCTGACCTTGACGCCGATAAAATGAGAACATCTTGTTTAAGTTTGCATAAATCTTTGCTTATGCTGAAGTTAGACATTTGTATGATTATTAACCAGTTTTATTCTGTAAATTACTTGTTCATATACTTTGGTCATTTTCCTATTTTGTGTATTTTCTAATTGGTTTGACTTTGTATGTGATGCTTATTAACCTGCTCTTTATATATGTTGCAAATATTTTATCTTAATCTGTCACTTACATAATTTATAGTGTCTTTCATTACACAGAAGCTGAAAACTCTTGAGTTGATAAATGTATTAGTTATTTTTGGTATTTGGATTTTTTTTAAATAACAGTTACTGAGTTATGATTCACATATTAGAAAGTTCAGGCCTTTGAAGTGTACAATTCGTTGGTTTGAAGTATATTCACAGAATCGGGCATCCAGCACCACTGTCTAATTTCAAAAATGTTTCATCACCCCAAAAAGAAATCCCTTACCCATTATCAGTCCTCATTCTGCTCTCCCCATGCATCCCTGAAAACCACTAATTGACTTTGTCTCTATAGATTTGTTTATCTGGACATTTTATATAAATAGAATCATACAATATGTGGCCTTTTATAACTGACTTCCTTCACTTAGCATAATGTTTTCAAGATTCATTTGTGTTGTAACATATATTTGTATTTCATTCTTTTTTTATGGACAAATAATTCCATTGTATGGATATACCACAGTTTGTTTATACATGCATCAGTTGATGGACGTTTGCGATGTTTGCATTTTTTGGCTATTGCTTTGAACATTGTATGATAGCTTTTGTGCAGGTGTATGTTTTCAGTTTTCTTGATTATTTACATAGGAATGGAATTGATGGGTCAGGTGGTAATTCTGTTTAACTCTTGGGGGACTGCCAGACTGTTTTAAAAAGCATCTGCACCATTTTACATTAATTCCCACCAGTGACGTGTTGAGGGTTCCCATTTCTCCATATCGTCACCAATACTTCTTTTCCAGTTTATAATAATAACCACTCTAGTAGGTGTGAAATGTTTTTTGTTTGATTTTTAAATTTTAAGAATTATCCTTTTTTTTGTTTGTTTCTTTTTGAGTGCATGGGCTGGGAATTGAACCTGGGTCTCCTGCATGGCAGACAAGAATTTACCACTGAACTGTCCTTGCAGCCCTGTGAAATGGTTTTGATTTGAATTATGATTTTGATTTGCATCCTTTTAATGACTAACAGTGAGCATGTTTTCATATGCTTATTGGCCTTTGTATATTTTCTTTGTAAATAGGCCTTCAAATTCTTGACCCCTTCTTTTCTTTTTTTTTGGCATGGGCAGGCTCTGGGAATCGAACCCAGGTCTCTGCATAACAGGCGAGAATTCTGCCACTGAGCCACCATTGCACCCACCCCCCTTGTGTTTTTGATTTCACATCTAGGAAACTATTGCCTAATCCAAGGCTACAAAGCTTTACTTCTATGTTTTCTTCTAAGAATTTTATGATTTTAGGTCTTAAATTTAGTTCTGTTAAATTTACTACCATTAATATGGTACGAGGTAGGGGTTCAGCTTAATACTTTTGCATGTGGATATCCAGTTGTCCCAGCACCATTTGTTGATAAGACTATGTTCCTTACCCATTAAATTGTTTTTGATAATTTTGTTGAGAATCAGCTGTCCATAAATGTAAGGTTTTATTTCTGAACTCGAAATTCTATCCCACTGATAGAATGTATGTATTTATCCTTATGCCAGTGTCATACTATTTTGTTTATTCTAGCTTTTTACAAAGTTTTAAAATTGAAAGTCCAGCTCTTTTCTTTTTCAAGTTTTTTTTTTGGTGTGGCTATTATGGGTCATTTGCATATCCATATGAATTTTAGGATTAATGTGTTGTTTTCTACACAAAAGGCAATTAAGGTGTTGATAGAAATTGCACCAAATCTGTAGATCAGTTTGAGTATGGGATGCCTTTCCACTTATTTTGGTCTTTAATTTTTATTTTTTTCAGTGATTTTTTTTATCTTGCACTTTTTTTGTTAACTTTATTTTGTTCTTTTTGATGCCCTTGTAAATGGAATTATTTTCTTAATTTCACTTTTGGATTGATCTTTGCTAGAATATAGAAATGAAATTCATTTTTTGTATGTTGACCTTGCATACAGTCTTCACCATTAATATGTTAGGTAAGGGTTTTTTCATAGTTGCTTTGTGTCATGTTCCGTATGTTTCCTTCTCTTCCTAGTTTGTTGAGTGTTTTTATCTTGAAAATGTGTTGTTTGTTAAATGCTTTTTCTGCCTCTATGAGATGATTATGTGGTGTTTGTCCTTTGTTCTATTAATATAGTTTATTATACCGATTGATTTTCTATGTTAAACTGGTGGCTTTTGGATTTTTTCTGATTTCAGATGACCTACCCTACCTCCAAGATGAGTAAATAAAAAGATCCCTGTATTTTTCACTTCCAACATTTTTGGGTTTTTATGCTCAGTTCTTTACTTGCTGGATTTAATTTTTATTTACATGAGTGTTAAACTTTTTATTTTCTGGACCTCATTCTATTCCACTGATCTATTTGTACATTTCTCTACTTATGACATTATTGTATTTAATTTTGTAATTTTTAGAAACTTTACTTGGCCTAAAAATCAAACTTACAAAAGAATTTCACTTGCCCACCCCATATCTCAACAACAGGTGTTGCTTTCAGTTCCTAATTATATCTTTCCAGAGATAGTTCTCTGCCTATACAAATATATTTGCCTCATTCTTTTTTTTTAACATTTTTTATTGTTAAATATGACATGTATACAAAAAAAAAAGCAGTGTTTTTCAAAGTACACTTCAATAAGTAGATATAGAACAGATTTCAGAGTTTGTTATGAGTTACCATGCCACTATTTCAGACTTTTCCTTCTAGCTACTTTGCTGGAGGCTAGAAGAAGTATATATATATATTTGCATGTGAGAAATAACATATATACTAAAAAGCAATAAATTTCAAAGCACATTGCAACAATTAGTTGTAGAACAGATTTCAGAGTTGGTATGGGTTACAGTTCTACCATTTTAAATTTTTACTTCTAGCTACTCTGAGGTATTGGAGACTAAAAGAAATAATATAATGATTCAGCAGTCATACTCATTTACTAAATCCTACCTTCTCTGTATAATTCCACCATCATCTTTGATCTTTCTCCCACTCTTTAGGGGTATTTGGACTATGCCCATCCTAATATTTTTCATGTTGAAAGGGCTGTTGATAATATGGAATAGGGGGATGGAACTAGTTGACCGCATTGACATTTAGGTAATTTCTTGTTTATAAAAATACTGTTGCAGAGAATGTTCTCTCTGTGTTTGTGTATATATATGTTTATTTGTTTATATACTTATGTGGTGTGTGTTACCATGCCCATGTTTAAACATATTCAATAATTTTACAGGGTCAATTCCTAGAAGTAGAATGTGTATTCACAGTTTTGGTACATGTTGCCAAATTGCCCTCCATAGAAGGTTTGTGCTAATTTGTTTTTATTGTTGTTGTTTCCTATGCCCCACAAAATATTGTGTTATAAAAATTTTTGATTATTACAAAAAATGAATGAAAATTTAGAATTCATTTCGTTTTAACTTCCGTTTCTCTTAGGAGTGAGGATGCGGAGTTTTGTTTTTTTTTTCCAACTTTTTAAATTGTGTAATATAACCTATATACAAAGCAAAGAAAGAAAAAAGCAAGTTTTCAAAGCACTCTTCAACAAGTAGTTACAGGACAGATCTCAGAGTGTCATAGACCACCATACCTAAAAATCTCAGGTTTTTCCTTCTAGCTACTCCAGAACATTGGAGGATAGAAGGAATAAATTTTCTTTTATTGTCACAATTGATTTTTTAAAGATTTTTTTTTTGTGGAAAATAACATATATACAAAAAGACAATAGATTTCAAAGCACAGTGCAACAGTTAGTTGTAGGGCAGATTTCAGAGTTTAGTATGAGTTACAATTCCATAATTGTAGATTTTTACTTTTAGCTGCTCTAAGAGAAAAGAAATATCAATATAATGATTCAGCAATCATATTCGTTTGTTAAACTCTACAGTCTCTGGAAATCACTTCTAGTCTTTCTCCCTCTCTTTAGGGGTATTTGGGCTATGCCTATTCTAACTTTTTTCATTTTGGAAGGGTCTGTCAGTAATATGGGGTAAGGAGATGGAGCTAGCTGATGTTCTGGAAAGTCTGACCCCTCTAGGTTTCAGGACATATCTGGTCCAGGAACCCATCTGGAGGTTGTAGGTTTCTGGAAAGTTACCCTAGTACATGGAACCTTTGTAGAATCTTATATATTGCCCTAGGTGTTCTTTAAGATTGGCTGGAATTGTTTTGGTTGGGGTTTGGCAAGTTACGATAGGTAGTGATGTCTAACTGAAGCTTGTGTAAGAGTGACCTCCAGAGTAGCCTCTCAACTCTATTTGAACTCTTTCAGCCACTGACACTTTCATTTGTTATACTTCTTTTCTCCCTTTTGGTCTAGATGGCATTGTTGATCCCATGGTACCAGGGCCAGACTTTTCCTTGGGAGTCATCTCCCACACTGCCAGGGAGACTTTCACCCCTTGGAAAGTCCCATGTAGGGGAGAGAGCAATGATTTCACTTGCAGATTTGGGCTTAGAGAGAGTGAGGCCACATCTGAGCAACAAAAGAGGTCCTCAAGAAGTAACTCTTAGGCATACCTAAAGGTAGGCTAAGCTTCTCTGCTACATATATAAGCTTCACAAGAGCAAGCCTCATGATCAAGGGCTTGGCCTATTGATTTGGGTGTCCCTAATGTTTGACACAGTATCAGGGATTTCCCTGGTGATAAAGTTTTCTAGTTCCATGTTTTTCCTCCCATCCTTCAAGGGAGTTTGCCAATACTTTTTGATTATCCAGGATGCAGAGGTTTTAAAAAATGTTTTAATATTGTTTGAGATGATTGTTCTAGTTTGCTAGCTGCCAGAATGCAATATACCAGAAACAGAATGGCTTTTAAAAAGGGGAATTTAATAAGTTGCTAGTTTACAGTTCTAAGGCCGAGAAAATGTCCCAATTACAAGTCTGTAGAAATGTCCAATCAAAGGCATCCAGGGAAAGATACCTTGGTTCAACAAGGTCAGTGAAGTTCAGGGTTTCTCTCTCATGTAAGAAGGCACATGGCAAACACAATCAGAGTTTCTTTCTTATCTGGAAAGGCACATGGTGAATACGGTCAGGGTTCCTCTCTCGTCTGGAAGGGCACATGGCGAACACATCGTCATCTGCTAGCTTTTTCTCCTGGCTTCCTGTTTCATGAAGCTCCCCAGGAGACATTTTCCTTCTTTATCTCCAAAGGTTGCTGGTTGGTGGGTTCTGCTTCTCGTGGCTATGTCGTTTTGCTCTGCTTTCTCTGAATCTCTTTCTTTCTCCAAAATGTTTCCTCTTTTATAGGACTCCAGAAACTAATCAAGACCCACCCAAATGGGTGGAGACACACCTCCAGCTAATCCAGTTTAACAGTCACTCTTGATTAAATTACATCTCCAAGGAGATGATATAATTACATACAGTATTGAATGGGAATTATTCTACCGTGAAAAAATGGGATTTAGATTAAAACATGGCTTTTCTAGGGGATGTGCATCCTTTCAGACCAGCACAATGATTGTATTTCTTTTTCTTTGAACTGTTCATATTCTTTGCCTTTTAAAAATAGGGTTGTTAGATTTTGTTTGTTTGTTTTGTAAAATTACATAATTTAACCCTCTGTGGTATAAATTGCAACTGTTTTTTCCATTGTGTTTGTCTTTTGACTTTGTGATTTGAATTGCAGATCTTCCATTTGTTCTTTTTTATTGCTAAGTAGTATCTCATGGTATGGATGTATCCCACTTTAAGTATTTGCCTATTGAAATGCACTTTGGTTTTTTTTCATTTTTTTTGTCTATGACAAATAATGTTGCAATGAGCATCCATGTGCAGTCTTTTGTATGGACATGAGTTTCCTTTCCTCTGCGATGGAAATCCCAGAAATGTGATTGTCTGCTCATGCATATATGTCTAGTTTTTTAAGAAAATGCGTAACTATTTTCCAAAGTAGCTTTACCATTTTACATTCCCACCACCCAGGAATGAGTGATTCAGTTTTTTTACATCATGCAGAGCATTTGGTGACTTTCACTATTTTTATTTTAGCCATTCTGATAGAAATGTACCAATATCTCTCTAGTTTTACTTTGCTTTTCTCTAATGTCCAAGCATGTTGAAAATCTTTTTATGTTCTTACTTTCTGTGCTTACTTGCCTTGTGAATATCTTCTTCAGTGAACTGTCTGTTCATTTAACAGAATCTTTCACAGAACAGATTTTAATTATGTTGAAGTCCAATATACCGATTTTTTCTTTTATAGATTGTGCTGTTGTCATTAAATCTAATTTTTGCCTAGCCATTAGATATAGTGTATTTTCTCTAAAAGTTTTATAGTATTACATTTTACAGTTAAATCTACGATTGCTTTGTTGTTACTTTTTGTATAACACGTAAGATTTATTTTGAGTTTCTTTTTTTGTTCTGTTTTGCCTAAGTATGTCTAATTGCTCCTGAACCATTTGTTGAAAAGATTTTCCTTCCTCCTTTGAATTGCTTTTCCACCTTTGTTTAAAATCAGTTGTCCACACTGTGGGTCCATTTCTGGGTTCTCTGTTCTGTTTTATTGATCTGTATGTCATCTCTGTGTCTACCTCTTTACCACTCCACATGGCCTTAATTACTGTAGTTGTATAATAGTGATTAAAATTGGGTAGAGTGTTTTCACCTACTTTATTCTTTTGCTTAAAATATCTTTCAGCTGTTGTAGTTCCTTTGCATTTCCATATAAATTTTAGAGTTATCTTGTGTGTTTCTACAAAAGTTCTCTTGTTGGGATTTTGATAGAATTGCAAAAGGCCTGCATATCAATCTAGGGGAGATTAACATTTTTCTGCATTGATTTTTCTAATATATGAATATCGTATTTCTCTCCATTTATTTAGATCTTCTTTAATTTTGTTGTTTTGTAGTTTTCAGTATACAAGTCCTGCACATATTTTGTTAGATTTATACCTAAATATTTTACTATTTTTTAGTGAGATTGTTTTTTATAGTATTATTATATTTATATTATTTTTATTTTTATGTGTTTGTTGCTAGTATAGATATGTATTTTTAATGTAGATTTTGTATCCTGTGACCTTTCTAAACTCATTTATTAGTTCTAGGAACTTTTTTATATTTCCTCAGATCGAATACATAAACCATCACATCATCTGCAGATAGAGCCTGTTTCATTTTTCCTTATGAACTGTATGCCTTTCATTTTCTTATTTTGCCTTATAGCACTGGCTGATACGTTAAATGATAGTGGTGAGAGTGAACTTCTTTGCCTTGTTGTCCATCAAATAAAGTAATATTTCTTTTTTGGTTCTTTTCCTTGAAATATACTGTGTTTTATATTACTCTTTTTTTAACACTTTATTTTTGCTACTATTTGCCTAATATAAATTGTATCCTTTTGTTTTAGGGTTCTTTCTCTTTTTTAAATGGCTTGAGTTATAATCCATGTAAAATTTGTCCTTTTAAAGGGCACAGTTCAGTGGTTTTTAGTATATTTACAGAATTGTATAACTATCACTATTATCAAATTTTGGAATGTTTTCATCACTCCAAAAAGTGACTCTATATCCATTATCATGCATGAAATGCCCTCCCCGCTGAAACAACTAATTTACATTATGTCTCTAAATCTAAATAGGATTTGCCTCTTGACATTTCATATAAATGCAGTCATGCAATATGTGGTTTTTCAAACTGGCTTCATTCACTTAGCTTAATGTTTTTAAGGTTTATGAATATTGTACCATGTATTAAGACTTCATTCTTTTTATGGCTGAATAATATTCCACTACCACATTTTGTTTATCCTTGCATCAATTAATGGACACTTGAGTTGTTTCCAGTTTTTGACTATTATGAATAATGCTGCTATGAATATTTGTATATAGGTTTTTGCATAGATATATGTTTTTCAGTTCTCTTTGTTGTATATCAAGGAGTGGAGTTGCTGGGTCATATGGTAACTCTTAACATTTTGAGGAACTGCCAGACTTTTTCCAAAGCGGCTGCACCATTTTACCTTCCCACCAATAATGTATAAGGGTTCCTATTTCTGTACTTCTTTGCCAAAACTTATTATTATCCAACCTTTTGATTATAACTGTCCTAGTTGTTGTGAAGTGGTATCTCATTGTGGCAGGTTTCCCATAAATAGCACATAGCTGGCTTAAAAAAAAACCTCAATCTAAAAATTAAACTTACTCTCATTCTTGTGCTGTCACTGTTTTATTTGATTTTTGTTCTGCCATGTTATTTTGTTTCCGTTTTTCATTTGTTTTTCTTTCTTGACCTCTGGGAGATGAGTTATGGGTTCTTTGTTCTGCTTTCATTTTCTAGTGGTTTGGGAGTTCTATCTTCTATTTGTATTCTATAAATAGCTAGTATTTAAATTTTACAAAACACATTTAAAACTAAATTTTACTACCAATATCAGGAAAATTTCAGTGTATTCAGTGTGTCTTGTCTCTCATTTTCTTTCACTTATTTATTCATTGATTGATTTTATCAGAAATATGTTGATGGCTGTTTCCTCACAATTCATATTAATAATTAAAGTTTACAGTGAAGAAGCATTTTCCCTGATTGCATGCTGAGAGTAAAAAAATCTTAATAGCTTCAATAGTGACACTTATAAAAGAATTGCAATTGAAGGAAGAAATATCCATTCATCTTTAGTACTTCTGATTATTTTGAGAGGACTCTAGAATTCATCTCATTGTTGCTTTTAGATAAAGTAAATAAAGTCATGTGTGTGTATTTATTTTTTTATATTTGTATATAACTTATGCCTGTGTAAATTATGGAGTGCTTTTGGAATAATTTTCAAGTCAAGGTTTAATTTTTTTAAATCTTAAAAATAAGTTTTTATTGTTTTACATTGAAAGGTAGCTTTACTTTTTTGTTTTTCAACATAGAGATGTGCATATATCATCACAACTGACCTTTTTTTTCTTTTTGGTAAAAAATAGCATATACAAAAAAGTAATACATTCCAAAGCACATTGCAACAATTAGTTGCAGAATAGATTTCAGAGTTTGGTGTGAGTTACAGGTCCACCATTTTAAGTTTTTATTTCAGGCTGCTCTAAGATACCGGAGACTGAAAGAAATATCAATATAATGATTCAGTATTCATACTTATTTGTTAACCCTGGCCTTCTCTGTATAAACTCCTTCCTCACCTTTGATTTTTCTCCCACCATTTAGGGGTGTTTGGGCTATGCCCATTCTAACTTTTTCAAATTGAAAGGGGCACTAATATGGGATAGGGGGATGAAACTAGTTGATGTTCTGGAAGGGCTGGCCCTTCTGCTGTTTAGGACTTATTTGGTCCAGGGACCCATCTGGAGGTTGTAGGATTTCGAAAGTTACCCTAGAGCGTGGAACCTTTATAGATCTTATATAATGCCCTAAATGTTCTTTAGGATTGGCAGGTATGGTTTTGGTTGGGGGTTGGCAATTTATGGTAGGTAGCAATGTCTAACTGAAGCTTGTGTAAAAGTGACCTCCAGAGTAACCTCTTGACTCTATTTGAACTCTCTCAGCCACTAATACCTTATTTGTTACACTTTTTTTCCCTCTTGTGGTCAGTATGGTTTATATTGGGAATATTAAGCAGTACCTTCCTCTCCTATCCAAGGCAAAAAATGGTGGTTAAACACCTGGCCCTATGCCCATGAAGAAGGTGATCTTTGCTTCTTAGCTAGACATTCTGGATTTTCTGAATGGAGGGTTTTGTGGTCTGGGAAGGTACACTAAGAGGAGAAGGAATAAAATATTCTCTCACCTAGAGAATGCAAGACTGACTTCAGGCCAAATTTTCATAGAAAGTTGTTTTTGGCATCTTACTAGCTTGCTTTCTTCATGCTTCTTCCACCTCCTCCTTCTGTCTCTATAGGCATCTAGTGTCTTCAGCTCCTCATTATAACATTCTTTCCAGGCCTGCAAACCTGCCTGTTGCTGTACCCTACAAGCCATCATTTCATAAGAGATTTTAATCTTTATCAGAAGGAATTTCTTCCTGAGGAAAGTATATGTAACAGTTTGTAAGATTGAGTTCTTGAGGGTCTTGGCCAAGATGGCAGCCTAGCGAGGTGTGGGATTTAGTTCGTCCTCCAGAGTAGCTAATAAATAGCCAGAAACCGTCGAGAATAACTGCTGGGGCCATGTCAGTGACCGGACACACGGTGTACCCCAGTCCAGACCAGGTGGACTGGCTGAGAGCCCCCTGAGAACTGAAAGTCCCCCAAGCTGCAGAACTGAAAGTGCCCCACCCCCACAGGCTGCTTCCCAGAGGGGAAAGAAAAGGGACTTTCCCAGCAACAGGGGCTAAGCACAACCAAACTCCAGTTGTGGAATTAATTAACACATTCTGACTACTAAAAATAGGCCCCCAGCTCAGCTGAAACTTGAGTAAAAGGGGAGGTCGCTATTTTTTGCCCCGGTGCAGAGGGGGTAGGGTTGATGGGAAAAGGAAAAGCAAAACAAAACAAAGCAAAAAACAGAGGTTTTTTTTTGAATTTGAAAAGGTCTGGGCCCAGAAGGAAAGGAGGGGACGCTTAGGACTTGGAGATACACAGACCAACGTACCAACTTAAGCTCTTGATTGGCAAACATAAGGAATGGGTGTCCTGCTCTGAAAAGGATTTTTTCTTTCATTTTGGTGGCTGTGTTTCTACAGCTTGACTGCTCTTTGGATACAGCTGCAAGGCTTCTTGAGCTCCACTACCCCAGCCATAGGCAGAATTAAGCTTGTTTGAGTGTTTGTCTGGAGTTTGTGCCTTCTCCCAGAGAGGGGTGGGGCCCAGCTTGGGTGGAATCCCTCCCTTAAGGAGTCCAGACCCCAGGGTCTGGAAAAGGGAAGTGATTAAAACCAGCCTGCAACCTCTCCTCTCTCTCCACCGTGCCCACAGCAGGGAGAATCTGCTGAAGTTAAACATACCGCATCACCTTGTGCTGATGGGACTTGCAGGCAGACAAGTGCCACATACTGGGCAGGATAAGAGCCCAGAGGCTTCATAGAAAAGCCTTTTAATCTGCTGGGTCTCACCGTTAGGGAAAACTGATGCAGGTGACTCTTTCTTCCTGACAGGAGGCCAGTTTGGTCTAGAAAAATCTGGCTGGGGTCTATAATACCTAAGGGGGGGGGGGGAAGCACCATACAGGCAGGGAAAGAAACAAGAAAACAAGAACTGAAAAATTCTGGTCTCTTAAGCAAAACCTAAACTAGAGGTTCAGAATAAGCTGAACTGAATGTCAAAGAACAGATAGACAACAAAGTCATCCAACAAGAAAATCCTAGGTAAAAAAAAGTGAAAACAATCTCCAGAATAAACTAATTATGGTGATTAAATGTCTCGATGCCAGCAAAAAATAATGGCCCATACTAGGAAAATTGAAGATATGGTTCAAGAGGAACAAACCAACAATTCAAATGAGATACAGGAGTTGAAACAGTTAATTCAGAGTGTTCGAACGACATGGAAAACCTCATCAAAAATCAAATTAGTGAATTGAGGGAGGATATAAAGAAGGCAAGGAATGAACAAAAAGAAGAAATCGAAAGTCTGAAAAAACAAATCACAGAACTTATTGGAATGAAAAGCACAGTAGAAGAGATGAAAAAAAATGGAAACCTACAATGTCAGATTTCAAGTGGCAGAAGATAGGATTAGTGAACTGGAGGACGGGAAATCAGAAATCTGAGAAGCAAAAGAAAATATAGGGAAAAGAATGGAAAAATATGAGCAGGGACTCAGGAATTGAATGACAACATGCAGTGCATGAATATATATGTTGTGGTTGTCCCAGAAGGAGAAGAGAAGGAAAAAGGAGGAGAAAAACTAATGGAGGAAATTATCACTGAAAATTTCTCAACTCTTATGAAAGACTTAAAATTACAGATCCAAAACGTGCAGCATACCCCAAACTAAATAGATCCAAATTGGTATACTCCAAGACACTTACTAATCAGAATGTCAGATGTCAAATAGAAGGAGAGACTCTTGAAAGGAGCGAAAGAAAAGCAATCTATCACATACAAGCCCAATAAGATGATGCATAGATTTCTCAGCAGAAACCATGGAGGCAAGAAGACAGTGGGATGATACATTTAAATTACTAAAAGAGAAAAATTGCCAACCAAGAATTCTATATCCAGCAAAATTGTTCTTCAAAAATGAGGGGGAAATTAAAACATTTTCAGGCAACAAATCACTGAGAGAATTTGTGACTATGAGACCGGCTCTGCAAGAAATACTAAAGGGAGCACTAGAGGCAGATACAAAAAGACAGGAGAGTGAGGTGTAGGCAGTGTAGAAATGAAGACTATCAGTAAAGGTAAAAAGAAGGAAAATTAGATAAGACATGCAAAATCCAAAAGGCAAAATGGTAGAAGAAAGTACTGCTTGTACAGTAATAACACTAAATGTTAGTGGATTAAACTCCCCAATCAAAAGACATAGACTGGCAGAATGGAAGAAAAAAACAGGACCCATCTATATGCTCTCTACAGGAAACACATCTTAGACCCAAGGATAAACATAGATTGATAGTGAAAGGTTGGGAAAAGGTATTTCATGAAAATAACAATCAGAAAAGAACAGGAGTAGCTATACTAATATCCAACAAGTTAGACTTCAAATGTAAAACAGTTAAAAGAGACAAAGAAGGACACTATGTATTAATAAAAGGAATGATTCTACAAGAAAAGATAACAATCATAAGTATTTATGCACTGAGCCAGAATGCTCCAAAATACATGAGGCAAACACTGAAAAGGGAAATAGACATATCTACCATAATAGTTGGAGACTTCAATTCCCCACTCTCATCAATGGACAGAACATCTAGACAAAGGATCAATAAAGAAACAGAATCTGAATAACACAATAAATGGACTAAACTTAACAGACATGTATAGAATATTAAATCCCACAACAGCAGGATATACCTTTTTCTCAAGTGCTCATGGATCATTCTCAAGGATAGGCCATATGCTGGGCCACAAAGCAAGTCTCAATAAGTTTAAAAAGGTTGAAATCATGCAAAACACTTTCTCAGATCATAAAGGAATGAAGTTGGAAATCAATAATAGGCAGAGTGCTACAAAATTCACAAATATATGGAGGCTCAACAACACACTCTTAAACAACCAGTGGGTCAAGGAAGAAATTACAAGAGAAATCAGTAAATATTTCGAGGCAAATGAAAATGAAAACACAACATATCAAAATTTATGGTATGCAGCAAAGGCAGTGCTAAGAGGAAAATTTATTGCCCTAAATGCCAATATCAAAAAAGAAGAAAGAGCAAAAATCGAGGAATTAACTGTCCACTAGTAAGAACTAGAGAAAGAACAGCAAGCTAACCCCAATGCAAGGAAAAGGAAAGAAATAATGAAGATTAGAGCAGAAATAAATGAAATTGAAACCATCAAAACAGTTGAGAAAATCAACAAAACCAGAAGTTGGTTCTATGAGAAAATCAGTAAGATTAATGGACCCTTGGCAAGGGTGACAAAAAGAAGAAGAGAGAGGATACAAATAAATGAAATCAGAAATGGAAGAGGAGACATAACCACTGATCCCACAGAAATAAAGGAAGTAATGAGAGGGTACTATGAACAACTTTATGCTAATAAATTTGACAACGTAGAGGAATGGAAACTTCTTAGAAAGGCATGAACAACCAACATTGACTCAAGAAGAAGTAGACAACCTCAACAAACCAATCACAAGTAAAGAAATTGAATTAGTCATTAAGAAGCTCCCCCAAAAGAAAAGTCCAGGACCAGATGGCTTCACATATGAATTCTACCAAACATTCAAGAAAGAATTAGTACCAATCCTATTAAACGCGTCAAAAAAATTGAAGAGGAGGGAAAGGTACCTAACTCATTCTATGAAGCCAACATCATCCTCATACCAAAGCCAGACAAAGATTTTACAAAAAAAGAAAACTATAGACCAATCTCTCTTATGAATATAGATGCAAAAATCCTTAACAAAATTCTTGCAAATTGAATCCAGCAGTGTATTAAAAGAATTATACACCATGATTAAGTAGGATTCATCCCAGGTATGCAAGGATGGTTCAACATAAGAAAATCAATTAATGTAGTATACCATATCAACACATCAAAGCAGTAAAAAAAATGATCATCTCGATTGATGCAGAAAAGGCGTTTGTCAAAATTTGATATCCTTTCCTGTTGATAACACTTCCAAGGACAGGAATAGAAGGAAACTTCCTCAACATGATAAAAGGAATATATGAAAAACCCACAGCTAACATCATCCTCAATGGGGAAAAATTGAAAACTTTCCCCCTAATATCAGGAGCAAGACAAGGATGTCCACTGTCACCATTGTTATTCAACATTATGTTGGAAGTTCTAGCTAGGGCAATTAGACAAGGAAAAGGAACACAAGGCATCAAAATTGGAAAGAAAGAAGTAACTTTCACTGTTTGCAGATGATATGATACAATATGTTGAAAACCCCGAAAAATCCACAGCAAAACTACTAGAGCTAATAAATGAGTACAGCAAAGTAGAAGGTTCCAAGATCAACACTCAACAATCTGTAGTGTTTCTATACATGAGTAATGAACAATCTGAGGGGGAAATCAAGAAAAAAATTCCATTTACAATTGCAACCAAAAGAATAAAATATTTAGGAATAAATTTAACTAAGGAAACAAAAGACCAGTATAGCGAAAACCATAAGAAATTGTTAAAAATAAAATCACGGAAGACCTAAATAAATGGAAGGGCATACCGTGCTCATGAATTGGAAGACTAAATATAGTTAAGGTGTCAGTTCTACCTAAATTAACTTACAGATTCAATGCAATACCAATTAAAATCCCAAAAACTTACTTTTCAGAATTAGAAGAGCCAATAACTAAATTTATCTGGAAGGGCCGCATGCCCCGAATAGCTAAAAGTATCCTGAGAAAGAGAAGTGAAATTGGAGGTCTCGCACTACTTGACTTTAAGGCATATTATGAAGCTGCAGTGGTCAAAGTAGCATGGTACTGGCATAAGGATAGATATACTGACCAATGGAATAGAATAGAGTGTTCAGTTATAGATCCTCTCATCTATGGACAACTGACCTTTGATAAGGCAGTCAAACCAACTCATCTGAGACAGAATAGTCTCTTCAATAGATGGTGCCTAGAGAACTGGATATCCACATGCAAAAGAGTGAAAGAGGATCCATATCTCACATCCTATACAAAAGTTAACTCAAAATGGATCAAAGACCTAAGCATTAGATCTAAGACCATAAAACTGTAGAATAAAATGTAGGGAAATATCTTATAAATCTTATAATAGGAGGCGGTTTTCTAGACTTTACACCAAAGCCACGAGCATTGAAGAAATAAACAAATAAATGAGACCTCCTCAAAATTAAACACTTTTGTGCATCAAATAACTTTGTCAAGAAAGTAAAAAGACAGCCTACAAAATTGGAGACAATATATCAGATAAAGGTCTAGTATCCAGAATATATAAAGAGATTGTTCATCTCTACAACAAAAGACAGACAACCCAGTTACAAAATAGGCAACAGACTTGAACAAACACTTCTCAGAAGAGGAAATACAAATGGCCAAAAGGCACCTGAAAAGGTGCTCAGTTTCCCTGGCTGTTAGGGAAATGCTAATCAAAACCACGATGAGATATCATCTCACACCCATCAGAATGGCCAATAAAACAGAAAACGACAAGTGCTGGAGAGGATGTGGAGAAAGAGGCAACTTACCCACTGTGGGTGGAAATGTCAAATGGTACAAGCACTGTGGAAGGCAGTTTGGCGGTTCCTCAGGAAGCTAAGTATAGAATTGCCATATGACCCGGCAATACCATTGCTAGGTATCTAATCAGAGGACATAAGGGCAAAGACACGAATGGACATTTGCACACCAATGTTTATAGCAACATTATTTACAATTGTGAAGAGATGGAAGCAGCCCAAATGTCCATCAACAGACGAGTGGCTAAACAATCTGTGGTATATACATACAATGGAATAATATGCTGCTCTAAGACAGAATAAAGTTATGAAGTATGTAACAACATGGATGGACCCTAAGGACGTTATGCTGAATGAGACTAGCCAAAAACAAAAGGACAAATACTGTATGGTCTCACTGATATGAACTAACATTAATGAATGAACTTGGATAATTTCAATTCAGAACAGAGGTCATCAGGAGATAGAAATAGGATAGATATTGGGTATTTGGAACTGAAGGGATACAGACTGTACAGCAGGACTGATTGTAAAAATTCAGAAATGGATAGCACAATACTGCCTAACTGTAATACAATAATGAAGCTGAATGTGAGTGATAGAGGGAGGAAGCCTGGAGGCACCATTGAAATCAGAAGGAAAGATAGGCAATAAAGACTGAGATGGTATAATCTAGGAATGCCTAGAGTGTATAATGATAGTGACTAGATGTCCAAATTTAAAAATGTTTTACGTGAGGAAGAAAAAGGAATGTCAATAATGCAGGGTGTTGAAAATAAATGGTAATTAAATATTTTAAAACTTTAACTTACGTGTGAGACTAAAGCAAAAAATATTTATTTGGTTCAAAATTTATATTTTGACCAGTGCATTTCCTAATATAACTTATGTGGACAGCTTAATTGAACACCATAAGTCATGAAATCTTGAGTAGGGCATGAAATTTTGTAGGTTTGTCCAGAGTGATGCCTTGATAAATCCCAGAAAGATTTGAACAGTGAATTAAAAAGTACATGCAAAGTCCCCTTCGGGGAATGGTGAGAAAGGGAAAATTCAACTTCCCCAGGTGGAGAATTCTTGATATTCTCAGAAGCAGTGGGGACAACCAAAGCAATAGGCTGAGCCCCCAATCTTGGGGTTTGGTAGTATGAAACTTAACCCTGCAAAGGATAGGCTAAGCCTACTTAAAATTAGGCCTAAGAGTCACCCCCAAGAGAACCTCTTTTGTTGCTCAGATGTGGCCTCTTTCTCTCAGCCAACATGACAAGCAAGCGCACTGATTTTGCTCCCCCTTTCTATGTGGACCCAGGGGTGTGTACCTTCCTGTCAACATTGGATAGAAATCCTAGAATGAGCTGGGACTCAGCACCAAGGGCTTGAGAAAACCTTCTCTACCGAAAGGGGGAAGAGAGAAATGAGAGAAAAAGTGTCAGTGGCTGAGGTATTCCAAACAGCGTCGAGAGGTTATCCTGGAGGTTATTCCTATGCATTAAATAGACATCACCTTTTTAGTTAAGGCATTACAGAGAGGCTGGAGGGAAGTGCCTGAAAATGTAGAGCTGTGTTCCAGTAGCCATGTTTCTTGAAGATGATTATATAATGATACAACTTTCTTGGTGTGACTGTGTGATTGTGAAAACCTTGTGTCTGATGCTTCTTTTATATACCTTATGGACAAATGAGTAAAAAATATGGGTTAAAATAAATTTAGTAGATTGAAATGCTAGTTATCACTAAAAGGGAGTGGTAAGGGATATGGTATGTAGGAATTTTTTTTCTGTTTCCTTCTTTTTTCTTTTTCTGAATTGATGCAAATGTTCTAAGAAATGATCATGATGATGAATATACAACTATATGGTGATAAAGAATGTTCATATTGTATGTTGATTGGTTTTATTAATAAAAAGTTAAAAAAGATTGAGTTCTTTCTCTTTTTTTATTAATTAAAAAAATTAACAAAACATTTAGAAATCATTCCATTCTACATGTACAATCAGTAGTTCTTAATATCATCACATAGTTGCATATTCATCATTTCTTAGTACATTTGCATTGATTTAGAAAAAGAAATAAAAGGACAACAGAATAAGAATTAAAACGATAATAGAGAGAAAAAAAAACCTATACCTCACATGCAGCTTCATTCAGTGTTTTAACATAATTGCATTACAATTAGGTAGTATTGTGCTGTCCATTTCTGAGTTTTTATATCCAGTCCTGTTGTACAGTTTGTATCCCTTCAGCTCCAATTACCCCTTCTCTTTTTTTTTTTTTTAATTAACGGAAAAAAAGAAATTAACCCAACATTTAGAAATCATACCATTCTACATATGCATTCAGTAATTCTTAACATCATCACATAGATGCATGATCATCGTTTCTTAGTACATTTGCATCGGTTTAGAAGAACTAGCAACACATCCGAAAAAGATATAGAATGTTAATATAGAGAAAAAAATAGTAAAAGCAAAACAAAGCAAAACAAAACAAAACAAAAACCTATAGCTCAGAGGCAGCTTCATTCAGTGTTTTAACATGATTACTTTACAATTAGGTATTATTGTGCTGTCTATTTTTGAGTTTTTGTATCTAGTCCTGTTGCACAGTCTGTATCCCTTCAGCTCCAATTGCCCATTGTCTTACCCTGTTTCTACCTCCTGCTGGACTCTGTTACCAATGACATATTCCACATTTATTCTCGAATGTCCGTTCACATCAGTGGGACCATACAGTATTTGTCCTTTAGTTTTTGGCTAGACTCACTCAGCATGATGTTCTCTAGGTCCATCCATGTTATTACATGCTTCATAAGTTTATCCTGTCTTAAAGCTGCATAATATTCCATTGTATGTATATACCAAGTTTGTTTAGCCACTCTTCTGTTGATGGAGATTTTGGCTGTTTCCATCTCTTTGCAATTGTAAATAACGCTGCTATAAACATTGGTGTGCAAATGTCCGTTTGTGTCTTTGCCCTTAAGTCCTTTGAGTAGATTCCCAGCAATGGTATTGCTGGGTCGTATGGCAATTCTATATTCAGCTTTTTGAGGAACCACCAAACTGCCTTCCACAGTGGTTGCACCATTTGACATTCCCACCAACAGTGGATAAGTGTGCCTCTTTCTCTGCATCCTCTCCAGCACTTGTCATTTTCTGTTTTGTTGATAATGGCCATTCTGGTGGGTGTGAGATGATATCTCATTGTGGTTTTGATTTGCATTTCTCTAATGGCCAGAGACATTGAGCATCTCTTCATGTGCCTTTTGGCCATTTGTATTTCCTCTTCTGAGAGGTGTCTGTTCAAGTCTTTTTCCCATTTTGTAATTGGGTTGGCTGTCCTTTTGTTGTTGAGTTGAACAATCTCTTTATAAATTCTGGATATTAGACCTTTATCTGATATGTCATTTCCAAGTATTGTCTCCCATTGTGTAGGCTGTCTTTTTACTTTCTTGATGAAGTTCTTTGATGCACAAAAGTGTTTAATTTTGAGGAGCTCCCATTTATTTATTTCCTTCTTCAGTGTTCTTGCTTTAGGTTTAAGGTCCATAAAACCGCCTCCAGTTGTAAGATTCATAAGATATCTCCCTAAATTTTCCTCTAACTGTTTTATGGTCTTAGACCTAATGTTTAGATCTTTGATCCATTTTGAGTTAACTTTTGTATAGGGTGTGAGACATGGGTCTTCTTTCATTCTTTTGCCTATGGATATCCAGTTCTCTAGGCACCACTTATTGAAGAGACTGTTCTGTCCCAGGTGAGTTGGCTTGACTGCCTTATCAAAGATCAAATGTCCATAGATGAGAGGGTCTATATCTGAGCACTCTATTCGATTCCATTGGTCTATATATCTATCTTTATGCCAATACCATGCTGTTTTGACCACTGTGGCTTCATAATATGCCTTAAAGTCAGGCAGCGCGAGACCTCCAGCTTCGTTTTTTTTTCCTCAAGATGTTTTTAGCAATTCGGGGCACCCTGCCCTTCCAGATAAATTTGCTTATTGGTTTTTCTATTTCTGAAAAATAAGTTGTTGTGATTTTGATTGGTATTGCATTGAATCTGTAAATCAATTTAGGTAGGATTGACATCTTAACTATATTTAGTCTTCCAATCCATGAACACGGTATGCCCTTCCATCTATTTAGGTCTTCTGTGATTTCTTTTAACAGTTTTTTGTAGTTTTCTTTATATAGGTTTTTTGTCTCTTTAGTTAAATTTATTCCTAGGTATTTTATTCTTTTAGTTGCAATTGTAAATGGGATTCATTTCTTGATTTCCCCCTCCACTTGTTCATTGCTAGTGTATAGAAATGCTACAGATGTTTGAATGTTGATCTTGTAACCTGCTACTTTGCTGTACTCATTTATTAGCTCTAGTAGTTTTGTTGTGGATTTTTCCAGGTTTTCGACGTATAGTATCATATCGTCTGCAAACAGTGATAGTTTTACTTCTTCCTTTCCAATTTTGATGCCTTGTATTTCTTTTTCTTGTCTAATTGCTCTGGCTAGAACCTCCAACACAATGTTGAATAATAGTGGTGATAGTGGACATCTTTGTCTTGTTCCTGATCTTAGGGGGAAAGTTTTCAATTTTTCCCCATTGAGGATGATATTAGCTGTGGGTTTTTCATATATTCCCTCTATCATTTTAAGGAAGTTCCCTTGTATTCCTATCTTTTGAAGTGTTTTCAACAGGAAAGGATGTTGAATCTTGTCAAATGCCTTCTCTGCATCAATTGAGATGATCATGTGATTTTTCTGCTTTGATTTGTTGATATGGTGTATTACATTAATTGATTTTCTTATGTTGAACCATCCTTGCATACCTGGGATGAATCCTACTTGGTCATGATGTATAATACTTTTAATGTGTTGTTGGATACGATTTGCTAGAATTTTATTGAGGATTTTTGCATCTATATTCATTAGAGAGATTGGTCTGTAGTTTTCTTTTTTTGTAATATCTTTGCCTGGTTTTGGTATGAGGGTGATGTTGGCTTCATAGAATGAATTAGGTAGTTTTCCCTCCACTTCGATTTTTTTGAAGAGTTTGAGGAGAGTTGGTACTAATTCTTTCTGGAATGTTTGGTAGAATTCACTTGTGAAGCCATCTGGTCCTGGACTTTTCTTTTTAGGAAGCTTTTGAATGACTAATTCAATTTCTTTACTTGTGATTGGTTTGTTGAGGTCATCTATTTCTTCTTGAGTCAAAGTTGGTTGTTCATGTCTTTTCAGGAACCCGTCCATTTCATCTAAATTGTTGTATTTATTAGCGTAAAGTTGTTCATAGTATCCTGTTATTACCTCCTTTATTTCTGTGAGGTCAGTAGTTATGTCTCCTCTTCCATTTCTGATCTTATTTATTTGCATCCTCTCTCTTCTTCTTTTTGTCAGTCTTGATAAGGGCCCATCAATCTTATTGATTTTCTCATAGAACCAACTTCTGGTCTTATTGATTTTCTCTGTTGTTTTCATGTTTTCAATTTCATTTATTTCTGCTCTGATCTTTGTTATTTCTTTCCTTTTGCTTGCTTTGGGATTAGTTTGCTGTTCTTTCTCCAGTTCTTCCAAGTGAACAGTTAATTCCTGCATTTTTGCCTTTTCTTCTTTTCTGATATAGGCATTTAGGGCAATAAATTTCCCTCTTACCACTGCCTTTGCTGCGTCCCGTAAGTTTTGATATGTTGTGTTTTCATTTTCATTCGCCTCGAGGTATTTGCTAATTTCTCTTGCAATTTCTTCTTTGACCCACTTGTTGTTTAAGAGTGTGTTGTTGAGTCTCCACGTATTTGTGAATTTTCTGGCACTCCACCTATTATTGATTTCCAACTTCATTCCTTTATCATCCGAGAAAGTGTTGTGTATGAGTTCAATCTTTTTAAATTTGTTAAGACTTGCTTTGTGACCCAGCATATGGTCTATCTTTGAGAATGATCCATGAGCACTTGAGAAAAAGGTGTATCCTGCTGTTGTGGAATGTAATGTCCTATAAATGTCTGTTAAGTCTAGCTCATTTATAGTAATATTCAGATTCTCTATTTCTTTATTGATCCTCTGTCTAGATGTTCTGTCCATTGATGCGAGTGGGGAATTGAAGTCTCCAACTATTATGGTATTTGTGTCTATTTCCCTTTTCAGTGTTTGCAGTGTATTCCTCACGTATTTTGGGGCATTCTGGTTTGGTGCGTAAATATTTATGATTGTTATGTCTTCTTGTTAATTGTTCCTTTTATTAGTATATAGTGTCCTTCTTTGTCTCTTTTAACTGTTTTACATTTGAAGTCTAATTTGTTGGATATTAGTATAGCCACTCCTGCTCTTTTCTGGTTGTTATTTGCATGAAATATCTTTTCCCAACCTTTCACTTTCAACCTATGTTTATCTTTGGGTCTAAGATGTGTTTCCTGTAGACAGCATATAGAAGGATCCTGTTTTTTAATCCATTCTGCCAATCTATGTCTTTTGATTGGGGAATTCAGTCCATTAACATTAAGTGTTATTACTGTTTGGATAATATTTTCCTCTACCATTTTGCCTTTTGTATTATATATATCATATCTGACTTTCCTTCTTTCTACACTCTTCTCCATACCTCTCTCTTCTGTCTTTTCGTTTCTGACTCTAGTGCTCCCTTTAGTATTTCTTGCAGAGCTGGTCTCTTGGTCACAAATTCTCTCAGGAACTTGTTGTCTGAGAATGTTTTAATTTCTCCCTCATTTTTGAAGGACAATTTTGCTGGATATAGGAGTCTTGGTTGGCAGTTTTTCTCCTTTAGTAATTTAAATATATCATCCCACTGTCTTCTAGCTTCCATGGTTTCTGCTGAGAAATCTACACATAGTCTTATTGGGTTTCCCTTGTATGTGATGGATTGTTTTTCTCTTGCTGCTTTCAAGATCCTCTCTTTCTCTTTGACCTCTGACATTCTAACTAGTAAGTGTCTTGGAGAACGCCTATTTGGGTGTAATCTCTTTGGGGTGCGCTGCACTTCTTGGATCTGTAATTTTAGGTCTTTCATAAGAGTTGGGAAATTTTCAGTGATAATTTCTTCCATTAGTTTTTCTCCTCCTTTTCCCTTCTCTTCTCCTTCTGGGACACCCACAACATGTATATTTGTGTGGTTCATATTGTCCTTGAGTTCCCTGATCCCCTGTTCAAATTTTTCCATTCTTTTCCCGATAGTTTCTGTTTGTTTTTGGAATTCAGATGTTCCATCCTCCAAATCACTAATTCTGTCTTCTGTCTCTTTGAATCTATCATTGTAGGTATCCATTGTTTTTTCCATCTTTTCTACTTTATCCTTCACTTCCATAAGTTCTGTGATTTGTTTTTTCAGTTTTTCTATTTCTTCTTTATGTTCAGCCCATGTCTTCTTCATGTCCTCCCTCAATTTATCGATTTTGTTTTCCATTTCTGTTCGTATATTCAGCATTAGTTGTCTCAGCTCCTGTATCTCATTTGAACTATTGGTTTGTTCCTTTGGCTGGGCCATATTTTCAATTTTTTGAGCGTGATCCGTTATCTTCTGCTGGCATCTGCGCATTTAGACAGATTTCCCTGGGTGTTGGATCCAAAAGTTTGGAAGATTTTTCTGTGAAATCTCTGGGTTGTGTTTTTCTTATCCTGCCCAGTAGGTGGCGCTCGTGGCACATGTTTGTCTGCAGGTCCCACCAGTAAAAGGTGCTGTGGGTCCTTTAACTTTGGAGAATTCTCGCCGTCCGGGAGGTTCGCTAGCCGAAGCGGCTTGGAAGAGTGCCAGCCGGCCCGGGGTCCGAACGCGGGGAGGGTCGCTGGCTGCCGCAGCCCGGGAAAGCGCCCGTCCGAATTTCCTAGTCGGCCTGGGGCGCCAAGTGTCACGGGAGAGCACCAGCCGCAGCGGCCCGCCCGGGAGAGTGCATGTTCCCGGGAGTCACGGGTTTGGAAGGGCCCCCCCCCCCGTCACCGTTCTCTGCGGCCTGGGGATTTCCGATCCAATTCTCTCAGTTGTTCCGGGGGGGCGCGCGTGATGTGGGCACCAGCCGCCGCGGTTTGACGGAACCGCCTGCCCAATTCTCCCAGCCGGCCCGGGAAGGGGGAAGGGAGTGACTCCGGCTGCTTGCCGCCCCGCCCGGTGAAGCCCGTGCCCCTCGGCGATCTCACCAGAGCGGGTTCTCTCAGCCAGGCAGCTGTTCCAGGATGGGGTACGCTGTCTTTTTTATCTCTGTCGTGGCTTTGGGAGCTGTTCTGTATCGTTTCTACTCCCCTAATAGCCGTCCTGGAGGAGAAACTAAGATCCGCGCGTCTTACTAAGCCGCCATCTTCTCCGGAAGTCTTCTTTCTCTTTTTTAAACCACTTTTATTGATACATATTTGCTCACCACACAATCCATCCAAAGTGAACAATCAGTGCCTCTCAGTATACTCACAGATACACATTCATCACCACAGTCAATTTTAGAACATTTTTCTTACCTCAAAACGTTTTCATTATCCCAAAAACAAAAGCCCCTACCTCTTATACCCCCATATTATTGACACTTAGTATGGTATGATTCCTTTGTTACAGTTGATGACAGAATATTGGAATAGTAAGTATTGTTCATGGTTTGCATTAGGTGTATTTTTTCGCATATACTACTCTATTAACACTTTGTAATAGTGACATACATTTGTTCTAGTTCATGAAAGAACATTCCTATATTTGTACTGTTAATCACAGTCATCTTCCACAACAGGGTCCACTATGTTATACAGTCCATGCTTTATCCTCTAGGTTTCCTTCTGGTGATATACACAGCCCTAGAATCCCCCTTTCAACCACTTCACACCCATAATTCATTGCTGTTATTTACGCTTACAATGATTTGTTACCATTGGCTCTATCCATTTCCAAACATTTACTACCAACCTTATTAAAAATTCTGCACAAATTAAGCATCTGCTCCATATTCTGTACCATCATTCATTGGTAGAATTCACCTGTGAAGCCATCTGGTGCTGGACTTTTCTTTGTTGGAAGGTGTTTGATATCTGATTCAGTCTTGTTACTTGCAATTGGTCTGTTGAGATCTTTTATTTATTCTAGAGTCAGGTTAGGTTGTTTGTGTGTTTCTAAGAATTTGTCTGTTTTAATTAAGTTGTTTAATTTGTTGCCATACAGTTGTTCATAGTATCCTCTTATGACCCTTTTTTATTTCCGTGGAGTCAGTAGTAACTTCCCTATCCCACCCCCATTTCTGATTTTATTTGCACCTTCTCTCTTTTTTTTCTTTTTCATTCTAGCTAAGGACCTGCCAATTTTATTGATCTTCTCAAAGAACCAACTTTTGGTTTTATTGATACTCACTATAGTTTTTCATTCTCAATTTCATTTCTGCTCTAATCTTTATTTTTTCTTTCCTTCTGCTTGCTTTTTGAATTAGTTTGCCATTCTTTCTCTAGTTCCTCCAGGTATTCAGTTAGGTCTTTGATGTTAGCTCTGCTTTTTTTCATGTAGGTGTTTAGAGCTATAAATTTCTATCTCAGCACTGCCTTTGCTGCATCCCATAAGTTTTTTTATTGCGTTAAAAAATGTTAATGGAATTTTATTGATATATATTATATATTCACATACCATGTAATCATCCAGAGTGCACAGTCAGTGGTTCATGGTATCATCATATAGCTGTGCATTTATCATCACAATTGACTTTTTTTGTGAGAAATAACACACATACAAAAAAAAAAAAAGAACCAATAGATTTCAAAGCACACCGCAAAGAACAGATTTCAGAGTTTGGTATGGGCTACAATTCAACAGTTTTAGTTTTTTACTACTAGCTGCTTCTAGACACTGGAGACTAAACAAATACCAATATAATGATTCAGCAATCCTATTCATTTGTTAATATGATTAACTTCTCTCTATAACTCCACCATCTCCTTTGATCTTCCTCCCACTCTTTAGGGGTATTGAACTGTGCCAATTCTAACTTTTTCATATTGAAGTTGTCAATAATATGGCCTAAGGGGATGGAATTAAATGATGTTCTGGAGAGGCTGGCCCCTCTGCATTTCAGGACTTATCTGGTCTAGCACTCCATCCGTTGTAGGATTCTGGAATGTAGCCTCAGTGCATGGAACCTTTGTAAAATCTCAAATAAAGCGCTAGGTGTTCTTTAGAGTTGGCAGGAGTGGTTTTGGTTGGAATTTGGCCAGCTATAATACACAATATCTAACTGAAGCCTCCAGAGTAGCCCCTTGATTCTATTTGCACTCTGTCAGCCAGTGCAACTTTATTTGTTACACTTCTTTTCCCCCTTTTGGTCGGGCTGGCATTGTCAATCCCATGGTGCCAGGGCCAGGCTCATCCCTGTATCCCATAGATTTTGAAGTATTGTGCTCTTGTTGTCATTCATCTTGAAATATTTACTGATTTCTCTTGCAACTTCGGCTTTGACCCATGGATTGTTGAAGAGTATGATAATTAACCTCCATATATTTGTGAATTTTGTGTTTTTCTACATTTTATTGATTTCCAGCTTCATTCCATTATGGTCAGATAAGTGCTTTGTGTAATTTCAATTTTTTAAATTTATTGGGACTTGTTTAGTGACTCAGCATGTGGTCCTGGAGAATGATCCACTTTGAGAAGAATATATATCCTGCAGTTTTGGGGTACAGTATTCTATGTGTGTTTGTTAAGCTTAGTTCACTTATATTATTTAAGTTCTCTGTTTCCTTATTGATCCTCTATCTAGTCTAGATGTTTTATCTGTTTATGAGAGTGGTATATTGATATTTTTCCATTATTATTGTAGATACACCTGTTTTTCCCTTCAGTTTTGCCAGTGTTTACCCCATATATTTTGGACCAACCTGGCTAGGTACATAAATATTTATGATTATTATTTCTATTATTTTCTTTTATTAATATATAATGCCCTTTGTCTCTTCTAACAGTTTTGCATGTAAAGTCTATTTTAGCTGCTATTATGTAGCTACCCCAGCTCTTTTTTATTACTGTTTGGGTAGTCTATCTTTTTCCACCCTTTCATCTTTAACCTATTTGTGTCCTTGGGTTAAAGTGAGTCTCTTGTAAATAACATATTGATGGATCATACTCTTTTCTCCACTCTACCAATCGATTTCTTTTGATTGGGGATTTTAATCCATTAAACTCAATATTACTGTAAAGGCAGAACTTACTTCACACGTTTTATCCCTTGGTTTTTGTATGTCATATCTTTTTCTTTCTTTTCACCCTTTTAGTTACCCTTAATGATAATCTTCATTTCTATACTCTTCTCCAAACCTCTCTTTTCTGTCTTTTCCTTTCAGCCTGCAGAAATCCCTTTAGTTTTCTTGTAGGACAGATATCTTCTTTACAAACTCTCAGTTTCTGTTTATCAGTGAATATTTTAAAATATCCCTTATTTGTTAAAGACAGTTTTGCCAGATAAAGAACTTAAGGCTGGCATTTTTTCTCTTTCAGTACCTTAAATGTATCATACCACTGCATTCTCACCTCCAAACTTTCTAATGAGAAAGTGGCACTTAATCTTTTTCCTGTTCCCTTGTATGTGATAAATTGCTTTTTTCTTCCTGCTTGCTATATTTTTGGCATTTGACATTCGTGTTAGTAGGTGTCTTGGGGTAGGTCTATTGGGATTTATAGTTTGGAGTACGTTGTGCTTCTTGGACATGCATATTTATGTCTCTGATAAGAGTTGGGAAATTTGGGGCTATTTCCTCACCCATGGGGACAAATTCTGGGAGGAGAGTTATTCTGTAGAGGACTTTCTCAAGTCAGTAATTCCCAATAAAACAGGGCCAGGGAACCATGAAGGGGGTGCACAGACCATTTCCAAAGGGCTTGTGGAGAGGGACAAGAAAGATGCCAAAAATTGACCTTTTTGTCAGCTCCCCAAGGCTACACTTTTCTTGCTTGCCCAGCAGATGGAGCTCTTCAGCTAATTGTTCCCTGCAGCCCTGAGTAGGCAATGTGTGTTTAAACTTCCTGCTCCACCCCTGTTGCCACGGCAGTTTCTGTCTAGTGCATGCTTTAGGTTTTCACTGTGGTTTAGAACCAGGGCCCAGCATTCTTTTCACCAGTCAAAAGCTGTGGTCATTATGTGGCTGTGCCTACCCTGTTCTGTAGGTATGGGTCTTCCTTATCCCTCCCTGTCTGGAGCAGCCACCCAGGGACCAGACCCTAGATAGCTTGCCTTGAGAGTGGGGAATGGGTGCTGGCTGCCAACACCATGGAATGAGTTACATTTTCTTCACAATTTCTCAGTCTCTTTTTTCCGCTTTTCTGTGGATGCTATGCAGTGCTCCCCTGGCCTCCAGAGCCACTTGTTTCAGATAGCGACTGGTTTTCCACTAGCTGATCTTGAGGAGGAGTGAGTGCTGTAACTCCCTACTTTTGCCATGTTCCTCACATTGTTTTCTTAAGCTGTATATTTCAGAAGTATAAATCAGTATTTACCAAATGCCTGGAATTTCTAGTTCATATATTCTAGATATAAAATCATTTATGAGTAAATGTTATATGCCTAATACAGAAGATAATTATAGCCATTGGAGCTTTTTCTGGTTTCATGAATTGAGGCTTCTACTGAAATTTTAGAACTTTACTCTTAATACTTCATTTAAGAAAGAAAGGATAGTATAGGATGTTTTTGAAAATGACTGTAAAGCAGTATATAAATGCAGTTTATGCAGGTAATAGTAATGTGTGATGAATGATAAGATTTCCAACATTTATAAACAGGAAAAAAATTGATAGTAAAAAATTATACTTCGAGGGTGCATGTGTGGTTCAGTGATAAAATGCTCGCCTTCTATGGGGAAGACCCAGGTTCAATTCCCAGGCCATGCACCTTAAAAAAAAAACAAAAAACTTGGATGCCCAATGGATGGAGGTGGCTGAAGGATACACTCACTGAGAAGTAGAATGATGAACTGTTGTGTATAAATATGCTACTTATCATGGTTTGCTTCACCCTAACCAAAGCCATTTCTGTCAACCCTAAAGAATATCTAGGGCTTTATCTGAGATTCTCCATGCACTATGATTATTTTCCAGAAACCTACATCCTTCAGATGTGTTCCTAGGCCAAATAAGTCCTGAAACCCATGGGGGCCAGACTCCAGAACATCAGCTAGTTCCGTCTCCCTATTCCATATTTTTGACAGCCCTTTCCAACATAAAAAGTTAGAATAAGCATAGCTCAAATACCTCTAAAGATTGGGAGAAAGATCAAAGTAGATGGTGGAATTATGAGAGAGAAAGATAGGACTTAACAAATGAATATGATTGCTGAACCATTATATTGATATTTCTTTTAGTCTCCAGTGTTTTGGAGCAGCTAGAAGGAAAAATCTAAAATTGTGGTATTGTAACCCATACCAAACTCTGAAATCAGTTCTATCACTGATTGTTGTGGTGTTCTTTGAAATTTATTGCATTTTTGTATATATGTTATTTTTTTGCAATAAAAAATACAAAAACATTGTACTTAGGCAGAGAAAATACATATTTAAGAAAAAAACCCTAAGTGCTCAGTCTTTTTTTTTTTTTTTTTTATGAATCTAGGCTACTGGGTAGATAGTCTAATATTATTTTAAATAATTTTCTTTTCTAGTCTCCAATGTAATATAGCCAGAAACTACTGGCTACTCTTGGCTTGTACAAGAAAGCTATTAGAAAATCAATAGTGAGAAGCTGTTAGACTAATTAAAAGATTAATGAGATAGCTAGTTACAGAGTTAATGTGAAAACCAATATTCTTTTTACTGCAGATGATAGAAGGCCCAGCCCAAACTGGCATAAACACAAAAATTAATCTTTTGGTTTATATAACGAAGAATAAAGGGTTTCATTATGAGCTCAGTGAACATCACCAACATCCTTTTCTTGACCCCACTTCTCACTAATTTCTACCTGATTGCTTTGCTACTCGTTGTAGCAAAATTCCTTGAAAGAGTCTTCTGTTGTCACTTTCTCCAGTTCCTCACTTTCCATTTTCCTATAAGTCTACTACTCCATTCGGGGTTTTGCTTCACTCACTCCATTGACAATTCCTTTTGATGATCTGTGATGCCAAGGCTCATGCTCTGTTCTTAGTCCCCATCTTATTTAATCTCTTCACAGAATTTAACATAATTGATGAGGCTCCCCTACTTGCAGCGTTTTCTCACTTAATTTTCTGAATTCTATACTCTTGATTTCCTTCTTGTCTTGCTGGTCACTTTTTCTTAGACTTTGAATTATAAATTTTTTTCTGACTTTTAAGGCTTGTATTAGCAACCCGGCACCAACCCCACCACTACTGACAAAAGACAAAGGAAATGTTTGCGAAATAGAGAAAACTAACTTCCCAATTCTGTTCTTCCTTTTTCTGTTTTTGCATTCAGACATTGATCATTTAGACTTAATCGACATGGTCTGACCTAGTCTTGTTTCTTAATCTAACCAGACTTAAAATAGCCTGATAGCCTGCCAGCTGTGAGACAGTAGATGGGCCAGATAAAATGTTTACCATGCTTTTAGCTCCACAGTTGCCCACAAGTCTCTACAAATCCATTTGAGTAAGTCTACAAAGAGAACAGTGGGTACATCTACTTGGAGGTTAGCTACTAACTCAGTAAACTATTTGAGAAATAACATAAACACAAAATAAATAGAACAGGTAGAAGTGAACTCCAAAGGAGAAAGACTGATAAATCTAGGCAAGCACACTGTAGGTGGGTTTTTCTAGAAACCTGCAGTTAGGGTACAACAAAATAAAATCAAGGGATCATTTAGAGCTAAAATCCAATAGTATTGCATGTTGTAATTGCTGTTTCTTAGTAATGATTTCCGTTTTATATGTGTGGGAAAATTCATATGTAAAAGTTTTACCTTAAAGAACTTTAGCTAAGTTTTAGGTGAAACCTGTGCCACCATGAAAATTCTTCAAATCTAGTAATGCAATATTGTAGTTATGTATATGCACATATGTGTATACACACACAAATGTGTGGTATTAAGTTGATTTTGTATGAAATGTGAAAAAAATATTATAAAAACAAAATATCTCAACGTGGGGAATTTAAAAAAAAGAAATTACAAAGAAACCAATTATTACTGTCTTTTTTGATCTAATGTGTGTATATATAATTTTGCTTATACTATATGTTTGAGGTTTATATCTTGCCATGTAATTTAGTTTTATGACCATGTTGTCTGTCATTAAGTATCTTTTGTAAAAAAAAAAAAAAAGAAACCTTCCCATTTTAAAGGTGATGTGGTTAATGTAGGGTAGATTTGTTCATGAATCAGTATATGCCTTTTATTGGAGGAAACACTTCTTTGCATCCTACTGTCTTAATGGTAGTTGGCAGCTCATCAATGAAATGGTATCATCTCAGCTATATTTTTAAAAATTACATCGTTGTCCAGGTTTCTTTTTATTTTCTTGTTTGAGTAAGCCAGAGTTCATTAAAGATTTTAAGACTAACATTCATAGATATGTACTTTAGTTTTACTTTCCCTAAGACAGTAAGAAATATTCTATAACAGGTGACTATTTTTAGCTTTTCATTCTGCTGGTGAGATGGAATAGGCAATATTTTTAGAGCAGTTGTAAGTACAGCCACTTAGACTAGCTCAGTGTTTCTATCATCAGAATCTCAATAACCTTGTTTATTTTTTGTATCTAGGTTTTCCCATCCAATGTTTTGAGTTTGTGAAAATTGCAACATAATTCCTTTTTTCTCTTTTTGGCCTACTTTGTGTGGAGCAATATGTAAGAAAAGACAAAAGGCCAAATTTCTAAAATCTTAGCTTTCTATATACACATTTCTATATGTATATTCTGTGTATTTTTCATCATAAGTGTACTCTCTAGTTATTGTGGACAATCTTATTCTTTCTTACAGATGACTCTTTAATAATCGATACTTATTAGGGAAGGTAGCTATTGAAATCTTCTCCCCCGAAGTACAGAAAACCCTTAATATTCCCAAAAACTGTCCCTATGCCCTTTCTTTCTAAGTGCCTGTTCTAGTTTGCAAGCTGCTGGAATGCTATATACTGAAAACAGGATGGCCTTTTAAAAGGATAATTTGTTAAGTTGCAAGTTTACAGTTCTAAGGCTGTGAAAATGTCCAAATTAAGGCACTGACAAGAGGTTACCTTCACTCAAGAAAGGCCAATGAAGTTCAGGTTTTTCTCTCTCAACTGGAAGGATTGTGGCAAAGTCTGCTAACTTTCCCTCTCGACTTCTTGGCTCCCCCTGAGGCATTTTCCTTCCTTATCTTCTAGGGTTTCTGGCTGCTTGGGCTCTTCTGTCTCTTAAGCTTTTTCCAGAATGGCTCCCTCTTAAAGGGCTCCAGTAAGCAATCCCACCTTGAATGGGTGGAGACACGTCTTCATAGAACCCAAAAGTTACTACCCACAATTGGGTGGGTCACACCTCCACGGGAACAATCAGAAAGTTCCCACCCAGCAATATTGAATGAGGATTAAAGGACATAGTTTTTCTGGGGTCTACAAACAGATTCAGACTGGCACAGTGCCCAAATGTATGACTGCCACCAAAATATTTCATCTTTCCCCTAAAACAGAATATAGGATATATTTTGAGCTACTTCATTTTTTCCCCTAAAAGAGAGCTGCTGATGACAAATATAGAACATGTCAGGCCACACTGAGAAATGGAAGCACTATCTCAGAATGCTCGTCTAGTCAGCCCCAAAGCATCTAATATTCAAACTCCTGTCTTAGCAGAAATTTCAAATTACTGTACATTGTTGAACCTGGGAGACTTTCAGAATTGGTTACAATTATTCAAAACAGTACAATAACTCAGTCACAAATCTGAGGTGACTAATAATTTCCTCGTGCAGGTATGAAAACAGTTAAAGATCTTATACTTAAGTATTAAAATCAACTATTTAAACCCTGCACAACTGAGCCCATTGCATCTACCATTTCACAGAAATAGCTCCAAGGTCATCTATGACTTGCTAGTTGTTAAACAAAGAACTCAATTCTTATTTAAACTGATCTCTGCAGCATTTAACACAGTCCAATTCTACTCTGAAATTCTGTCTTCCTTTGGTATCAAGTAAACCATTTCTCCCCTGCTTTTCTTCTATGTTTCTGGCCATTTCTTCTTTGACTTGAGCCTTAAATATTGGTGCCAGTTCCCCAGTGTTCTGTTAACCCCAACCCCCCTCTTTTGGGGGAGGGGGCATTTCCCATGTTAAAAAAAAATGGTTTTATTGAAGAATTCTTGCCACGGCATGAAATGTACATATTTAAAGTGTACAACTTGATAAATTGACATATGTAAAACTGTCACCAGAATCAAGATAATGAACATATATCCATTATGCCCCCCCCCAAATTTCCTCATGATACTTAGTAAATCCTTCCTGTTGGCCCCTTTCATTTGCACCCCAATCCCTGGACAACTGCTGATCTGCTTCCTGTCGCAATAGAGTAGTCATTTCTAAAATTGTATTTTCTAGAATTTTATATAATGAAATCATGAGTAATTAATGTTTTTTAGTCAGTATTATTTTGAGATTTATCCATGTTGTATATATCAACATTTTTTTTTTCTTATTGCTGACTAGTATTTCACTGTATGGATATACCACAATTTGTTCATTCATCTGTTGGCAGAAAATTGGGTTGTTTACAGTTTTTGGGTACTGAAAATAAGGCTGCTGTGATTATATACTTTTATTCCCTTTTGGCAAATTACCTAGGAATGGAATAGGTGGGTTGTCTGATGAAATTCACAGTTTAATTTTTTAAGAAACTGCCAAACTGTTTTAGAAAGTGTTGGACAGGTTTACATTCCTGCTGGCGTTGTGTGTGGAATTCTAGTTGCTCTCTAATCTGCTTAGCACTCATATCATCATAGTTTTAATTGTAAACATTCTTTTAGGTCTGTAGTGGTTTTTCATTATGGTTTTAATTTGTATTTCCCACAGACTAATGATGTTCAGCATCCTTTTTTTGTCTGTTTTTAGGCTTTAAATTTATTATTTTGAAATAATTCTGAACTTATAGGATACTTACAAGAACAACATTGATAATTCCAATATAGTGTCTCTACCCAGATACCCATATTTACACCAGCTTTTGGCATAATACCCTGCCTTCCTCACTCCCTCCCTCCCTTCCTCGCTTCCTCCCTCCTTCTCTCCCTTTTTTCTGTCCTGTCTTCTAAACATTTGAGAGTAGGTAACATATATCATGCTCCTTGAATGCATAATACTTTAATATATATATATTTCCTAAGAATGAGGATATTCACTATTAACTATCTTAAATACAATTATCAAATTCAGGAAATTTAACTTTGATAAAGCATGTAGTCTATATTATAATTTTTAAAATTTTGTCCTAATAAGGTCTTTTGGACATTTTCTCCAATATGGTATCTAATAATTACATTTAATTGTCATTGTTTCTTTAGTGTCTTTTAAAAAAAATTGTCGTAATATATATAACATAAAATTTCCTATCTCAGTGATTCCTAAGCATACAATTCAGTGGAATTAATCATATTCACAGTATTTGTGTTACCCTCACCACAATCCATTTCCAAAACTTTTTTTTCCATCACCCCAAGCAGAAATTCTGTGCCCTTTATGCATTAATTCCCCATCCATTCCATTCTATATTCTACTTTTTGTCTCTATGAATTTGCATATTCTAGTTATTTCATGTAAGTGAAATTGTAGTATATCTGACCTTTTGTGTCTGAGTTATTCACTTAACATAATGCCTCCAGGGTTCATCCATATTGTAGCATTTATCAGAATGTTCTTTTTATGGCAGAATACTATTCCTTTATATGTATATACCACAGTTTGTTTATCCATTCATCTGTTGATGGACATTTTGACTACTTTTACCTTTGGCTATTATGAATTATGCTGGTGTTGGTATCAGTATAATACAGGTCTCATAGACCTTTGGCTCTGTATTCCCTCCTTTTCAGTTTTTTGGTAAGTATTCCCTACTTTTCAGTTTTTTGGATGAGTGTAGAATTGGTATTCTTTCTTTTACTATTTGGTAGAAGCCATCTGGGCCTAGAATTTTCTTTCAGGAAAGGTTTTTAACTACAGATTTGGTTTCTTTAGCAGATATAGGGCTATTCAGGTATCTCTTTTATCTTGAGTAACCTATGGTAGTTTGTGCCTTTCAGGAAATTGGCCTTTTTTTTCCTGAGTTGCTGAAACTATTGGCATAAAGGTAATATTTCTTTAATATACTTTTAATATCTTTATAGTGATTGTGTGGCCCCGATGCTTGGAGAGGGTGGAGTCGAGAAAAAGGTGGTCTCCCCAATATCCTCCAAGGTTGTATCGGAGAGAGGCAGGCCTCTGCGTAGGCCTTTGGAAAGGGTGGGACTGCCGCTTTCTAAATCCCTGAGGATAAATGACTCTCAGACTTCGAAATCTAATGGACTTTGCCCTGCAGGTTTTCGAAACTGCTTGGGTCCAGTGACCTCTGTGTTCTTTCTTCCCTATGGAAATGCGTATGTGTATCCCATGACTGGTCCTCCTTTGTATGTTGGCAGCAAATAACTTGTTATAAGTTTTCAAAGGTTCAGAGCCAGAGAACTTTGCCTTAGAACAGACCATGCCTGTAACTAACTTTGATAGGAGTTTGTACTGTTTCTAACTTTGTATTTCATTTGTATTGCTACTGAAATGATTTAAGGGTTTCTGATATTGTTATGAAATTAATGTGCTTGGTATATGGGAAAAACATGTCTTTTTTTAGGGGTCAGAGGGTGGAATGTGCTGGTTGAAAGGAAGTATGTCCCCTAGAAAACCCATGTTTTAATCAAAATCCCATTTCATAAAGGTAGAATAGTCCCTGTTCAATGCTGTATGTTTGAAACTGTAACCAGATCATCTCCCTGGATGGTGTGATTTAGTCAGGAGTGGTTGTTAAACTGGATTAGGTGATGACATATCTCCACCCACTTGAGTGGGTCTTGGTGGGTGTACTGGAGTCCTATAAAAGAGGAAACATTTGGGAGAATAAGAGATTCGGGGAGAGCAGAAGCAGAGAATCCATGAACCAGCAACCTTTGGAGATGAAGAAGGAAAACACCTCCCACCATTCATTACAAAATCTTTTTCATCATCCCAAACAAAAACTGTACCCATTAAGCCCCTGCTAACTTCCGTTTTCTACTTTCTGTGAATCTGCTTATGCTAACTCTTTCATATAGCTAGAATCATACAATATCTGACATTTTGTGTCTGACTTATTTCACTTAGCATAATGTTTTCAAGGTTCGCTCATATTGTACCATGTATCAGAATATCATTCCTTTTTATGGATGAATAATATAATCTGTTCTGTGTATACACTACATCTTGTTTATCTTTCATCCGTAGATGGATACTTGAGTTGTTTCTACCTTTTAGCTAATGTGAATAATGCTATTAAAAACATTAATGTACAGGTGTTTGTTTGAATTGCTGTTTTAAATTCTTTAGGGCATATGCCTAAGAGTGGAGTGATGGCTTCATTTTTTTAAAGACGCTTCTCTGGTAAAGAACTTGAGGTTGACAGTTTTTTTTCTTTTGGTACTTTAAAAATCCTACTCCACTCTTTTACCTTGCACTGATTTCAACAAAAATAAATCCCCTATTTTCCTTATCCTTGTTCCTCTGTATTTCCTGTTTTTTTTCTTCTGACTGACTGCTTTTAAGATTTTCTTGTCATTGCTGGTTTTAAGCAATTTGATTATGGTACACTTTAGTGTAGTTTTCTTCATATTCCTTGTGCTTTGGACTTGTTGAGCTTTATTGAAACTCTTGGCTCAACATTCCTGAGTTTTGTGTATTTTTTTTTAATTCTGTCCTCCTTTGCTTTTGCTTCTGTATTTCTGCCTATTTCTTGTTTTATTTGACCGTAGAGTTGTTGGTGGTGTTCAAGGTTGGGTTGCTTTTGGACTCCGCAGGAGACACCCACGTGATCTCATCACTCCCGTAACTCTTATCTACCCTCTTTATGAGGGATATTTTGTAACTGGCTATCTCTACCCAAACCTCTCTCCCAAGCTCCAGACTTGTATTTCATAGATAAATAAATAGAAAGGAACCATAATGAGTTCATTTGGAGTGAATAGAATTGTAAGAAAGCTGATAAGTCTGTAAGAGCAAAGTATAAAATCAAGTATATGGGCAGATTGCTGGGAAACAGGATTCTCAGGGGAAGAACCAAGTGAAAATATGGCCACGTTTGTACAGTAAGTGACTTCTGTGTAGTTTTGCAGAAAAGGCAAACAACAATAGCAAAACCAAAAAATAAATAACTAAATAAAATAAGAAAGAAACTTACATCTGGCATCACAAGGAAAATAGCCTTAATATTCCGGTAAACTAGCAAGTAACCCCCAGCAGGTGTCAGGCCCTAGAAGAATGACTTGTGAGCTGAAAGGAGGACTGAGGACAAGGGAGTCCCAGATGGCAACTGTTAGAACTGTGCCAAGCCAAATGAGTATTGAGAATTTACCTTTACTGTGTATTATTTGAACTCTGAAATGCAATGTAGTGCAATTGAAAGCTAGTGACTTGGTCCTAGAAAATAACTGAAAAATCCTTCCACAGTGTTTCTAAAACATTTTACAAATCTTATTTCTTGTAATTGTATCTTTTTGTTTTGGTTGGTTTTTACAGAAAAAAAATTGTCAGTAACTTAACCTGAATACTTCATTAAGAAGAGCAGACTCTGTGTAGTGGGTAGGATTTGACATACCTAGAATACTTTTTTGAAGAGGTGTGATATTCACTATTTTTTCAAAACTCAGCATTGCGATATCTGCAATATTGATAGCACTGGTTCCCTTTAATTTAGTTTCTCATGTAACTAGAAGAACCCTAAGAAAATAGACTTATTTTCTTTCTTGGGAAGAATCTGTGAGAATTTAAAGTTTCTGAACTTTTTCTACAAGGTGAAACTTCAATGTTTTTTTTACAATATATATTTCTAAGTCTAAGAGCTTTTTAACATGCAAAACTTTTATAGAACTCTGGTTCCTTGAAAAAAAGTTATGAGTGTGCTCTTCTGGGGAACTTTTTCATATTAAAATTATAACTGCTATTTAAATGTCATAGTCTTATCTTTAAGTCTTGTTATGTATTTTAGGAAAGTCATTTTGAACATAGTGAATTAAGAAAGACAACATGGTGATTGAAGCTAAAAAAAGCTACCTTTATTAGAAAGTATCATTTTCATTAATATTCTATATAAAAAACAGAGTGGAGAAGTTTGCACTATAGGAATCAAGTTGCTTAGAAACTGATTTAAATTAATCTAGGACCGCTTCTAGAAATATATCCAAATCATGTAACTGCATTTTGTGATACTTATAGAAGCCTTATTTATTAAAGAAAACTGTTAGATCATTTGTGTCCCCAATATAGTATTGATAAAGTAGGTATGTCTTTACTGTACTGCATGATATTAAATGAATATATAGATCTGTGTATGTACTGCCACAGTAACAGGTCCACAACATGTTTTTAAACCAAAAATACAGTTAACAAAGATGTAAACATTGTAGTATAAACCAAACTTTTTAAGCTAAAAATATTTGTATATGCACATAGGCATAGGAAAAGAGCTAGTAACGTATATACCAATAAAAAGTCACTATCTTTTTTCTTTCATTGTTTGTATTTTTATAATTTTGAAATTTTATAATTTTGATAGCCATATTATAGTGGCTTTATCTTCTTTTATTATTGTGGCTATTCGTGACTAGCTTTTTCAGTTTTTCTCATTCCTGAATAATCTCTCTCTTCCTGCATCTCCTTTTTTTATTAAAAAAATTTTTTTTTCTTATTTTTCCACATTCTAGGCTGTTCCACATTCTAGTGAATTCTGACATGTCTGTTCATTTTTAACTGGAATATACCATCAGGATCCATGAATCCAGTTTTAGATTTGAGCTTTTTGAGACGTTCTAACAGTTTTACAGGATGAAGGTGGCACAAAAAAAAATGTCAAGCTGCACAAAGAGGGGAAGGGGATCTGGGGATCTGATTGCTTCATAAACAGACTTTCAAAGAATTCTTATTTTAGCCATTGTCCTTCATATCCACTTCCAGGGATACTTTGCATTGTAAATTGAGTCAGTTCTCACCTTCCACTCAACTTTTATGCTAGCTCAGGATGCATTTTTCTTTGGTAAATTTGCTTAAACCATGTATACATCTGCTTTTCAATTTCCAAAATTGTATGGCTACTGTCTCCTGTCCCCACCCCATCCTGGTGGATTTGGCCCTTTAAAATACAAAACAAGCAAATATAAAAGATCTCTTTGACCCTTTATTAGAATTTTGGGAATTAAATCAGCAGTCTCTACCAGTACAGTCTTTTTTCCCTCTGTTCTGTCTTTTGTTAGGTAGTTTAATTCGTTATTCTAGTTCTAGAATGGGAGGTTTTCAACTATGGCTGCATATTTAAAATAATTTGGAATGCTTTTAAGAAAGACCAGTACCTGGATCTGATAGTGGGGTTGGTTTTGAGTGGGGCCAAGCACCTGTTGTTTTGTTTATATATAGTTCTTCATATTCTAATAAGTAGCCAAGTTTCAGAATCTTGATCTGAAAAGGACTTTGGGACAGCTCAGAAAAGGCCTCACATTTTAAAAATATTACTGTCATCATCTATGAGAAAATTAAAACACGTTTCACAATCTGCTATAAGTAATAACCTTTCTTCATCTTATCTTGAGGGTCTTTTCTCTTTGCAGTCCAGCAAACAAAATATAGGTAAAGTTAAATCTCTTTTGGAAGTTGAGAAAGAAGATAATACTGTACAAAATCAAATTAATTGTCTTGAGGACAATTTAAGGAACAATTGTAGAATGTGGGGTAAATAAATGCAGTTAGAAAATAAGTGTCAATAATGAAAATCAAAAATATTACTTGATATTTTTTTCTTCCAGAAAACTAAGTGCATGGGTGAATAGTAGTAATCAAAGATAAAAAGAGATAAAAAACCTTTCAATAAATAATACAATGTGCCATGTTACATAATATGTATTTATCAAATACTGTATCTTATAAACAGAGGATAGTGCATATTTCCAGTGTATGAAATATTCATGAATTATTGCATCTGCTTGACAATAAAGATAATATCCAATTCAGAAAGGCAGAAATATTTTATGTTACTACACTGAAAACATTGAAAACAAAGCTGTTACATATGAAAAGCACTGCACCAGTGACTCACTCAGTGGCCTGTTGTGCTGGAGACCGGTTCGATTCCTGGAGTCTGCCCATGTAAAAAAAAAAAAAGGCAAAAAGCCCGGAGCACCTTCATCATTTACAAAGAAGATAAAGAACCAAGAATTTATTGTGGGGTTGGGAGGTACACAACAGGGGAGAAATAATAAAGATAAAAGTATAAATAAGTATTTTAAAGCTGTGTGTGTGTATTTTATACATATGTATTTATTATATATATGTGTGTGTGTGTATATATAATGAATGCTTTGCAGATATTAAAATGGATTAGATAGTTCTTTGTATATGTTGAAATGAAAAGGTGTCCTCAAAATCTTAACAGAAAAAAAGCAGGTTGCAAAATAATTTGTAAAATAATATAACCATATAGATATATTTGTATATACACACACATGCATCATACATACATACATACGTGATATATATGTGCATACATAGTAGACACATACATATGTTTGTAAGTGCTTAAAGAACCTATGTTTTTAACTAAAATTGTTCGGTGTTTGGGGATTTTGTTTTCTTCCTGAGGGAGGCAGTAAAATTATGGGGCAAACCTCATACTTTATACACGTCTCTGGTTTTAATTTTTTTTTCAGTGAGTGCTCTATGTATTTTACAATTCACAGAAATAAAAATATGTCTAAATTTTTTTGTGTGGGGGGGTAGGAGGAAGAATAATTCAGCGCCATGCTTGCAACATTTTCCTGGAAGTTCTGGAAGAATTAGAACTAGAAAGGAAGATAAATTTTCCCTTACTATTAGTTAAGAGGAGGCTTATTTGCAAATCTAAGGAATTAGCTATAAAACATCATTATTTTAATAAATTCAATTTGAGTGGAATGAGGCTCCGAAAAATAAAATTATATCGTAAATGGTAAACTAACAATCAAAAACAGAGTCCGTTCCAGATATAAATCTTTAAAAAGTGAGATACAGTCATTTAAATTTTATTGGTTGAATTTGATTTAGAATTGAAATTAACTATATAAAACTATATAAAAAGTATACTGATATAAAATGTTAAAATATAATGAAGCTGGGTGGTGCGACAGTGTCTCAGTGGCAGAATTCTCGCCTGCCATGCCAGAGACCTGGGTTCATTTCCCAATGCCTGCCCATGTTAAAAGAAAAAATATATATAAATATGTATAATGAAGTGGAAATGGGAAATTTTGTGTTGCATATATGGTATGCCAATAAAAAAAATAAATAAAGTACCAACAGCAGGATCAAAAGACCAATGGAAAATAGTCCAGAATTGGAACCTGTTGAATGTAAGAATTGAATATATGATAAAGGAAACCCATATATTAATAGGGAAGGGAAGGATTATTTAACAGAGTTGGTATAACTCTAAGCAATTTAGAATAAAATAAATTCAGATTTTTAAAAGTATCACATGCTAAAAAGTTCCAAATGGATTAAATAATTACATAGGAACAACAGGCTACTGAATTGAAATGTGTATTGACTGGACTTTAGAAGGGAAATAATTATCTAACCTTAGAAATGATAGAAGAATTTACAGAGGACATGGTTGACAGATTAGACTACATAAAAATTTAACTTTCATACCATCCAAGAAGGTAGGTAAAATGAAAAGATGTAGTAGATGGGGGAAAACATTTGTAGTATATTTCCAAGGGTTAACAATCTTGTAATATGAAACCCTTATATAAGTGGGCATTGCACAAGATTATACAATCAACCGAATAGGAAATGCAACAAGTAAATAAATATGAAAAACATTTTATAAACAAAACCATCAAGAAATTACCAGAATCCACCCCTAAATAAGCAACAACTCCCATGCTGGCCAGAGTATGGTGCAATTAGTAGTTGTCTAAATTGCTTATGGTCTAATATATTGTTACAACTATTTGAAAAACACCCTGATTGTGTATTAAGATTCATATAAGTCATCAGACCTTTTACCATAAAATCTATGTCTGGGAACTTATCCAAAGGAAATAAAACCTGCAAGTCCAAAGATGTTCATAGCATTATTTCAAATACTAAGAAATTATTTGAAATGACTAATCAATGGAATAATTAAAATTTTCATTTATCCCTTAGATGGAGTACAATGCGATAATTAAAATATTGTAATAGAGACTGGCAATTGAAAAATATGATAAGGGTAATTTTTCTAAAGCGAGGTAATAGACCTGTGTTAGAGAAGAGCATGGGCTTTGCATACAGGCAGGACTGAGTTTAAATGCTGCTTTTGCAATGAGTCATTGGTAAGTTGTGTAATGGCTTTGAAACTCAATTTCTTCATCTGAAAAAGGCTAGTATCCTGCCTTCAATGATTGTTGAGATGAGGAATCATATATATAAAACCCCAGGCAAAGTAAGTCCTTACTTAATAATGGCAATTATTAATAAAAAAATAATGTTATACTCATACCACATCTGGGATAACATTGGACAGCTTATAGGCAACTGTAAAGGTCACTGGCTAACAACTCAAAAAAGGTTTATTTCTCACTTATCTTACTTATTATATTAGCAGGTTAGCTTTGGCACTTTTCTAAGTTCTCTTTACTCAAGACAGAGAACAGAGAAAGATGGTGAAAACACAGAATGGTTCTTAAAGCTTTTCTGTTTGATAGTGTTACACTTTTTCTCCCATTTTGTTGACCAAGGCTGATGTCACTGGCACTGAAAGTATAATCCTCTGATGGGGATGGGTCAGTACAGAAGGACAGCAAATATTTTGAACAAATAATACATGCAGTGACAGTGTGTTTCCATTTCTGGCTGTCATTTTAATAAGGATGTGACAACCTGAGCTGTGTCCAGAGGAGGAAGATAAGAATAGTGAGTAATTCTGAACTCTCATCTGAAATACAGTAGGAAGAGAGATGATGGAGAAGGAAGGGTCCATTAATGCTTTCTTCACATTATTTGAAGGATTACTGTCACTGGATAGTGAGAAGAGTACAGTGTTGGTACAGTGGTGAATGGTATAAGTCATAGCGGAATATATTTGAGTCATTGTAATGTTGTATATAGGAAAGGGGGCAGAAAAGGAAATTGTTGGTTGTTTTGAAATGTTACCTCATTTATATCCTTCACAATAACCCTAACAGGATATGTGTGTGTATGTGTATGTCTTTAAATATTGAAAGAAACAGACTCAAATTGGATAGGTGACAAATATATGGCAAAATCAGTGTGGAGTTCAGGTTTGTGTGATCTCATCTCTTTCTACTGTACTTGTCTACCAGTATAAGGCTGTAAGCTTTCTTACAGTTTAACTGTCCATCTCCAGCTGACTTCTCCCTGTCAGAGTGTTGACCATACCACCCCCATCTCTAAAATAATTAAACAAAATGAAATTTAAATATTTGAGACTGAACAGAAATGGCTTTTAAATATAAACCATTCTGCCGTTCAATTTTGAATCTATCTTTTCTTCACTAATTCGTCTTCTATTATTAGTAGTTTTCTATCCTAGTATAGGCATACAGATCACCTGGAAATTTCACATTGGTATAAGAAAGGACTGTCTGGTCAATGCAGTCTCTATAATAAGAAGAAATATCTTGTTCTATGAACACCTGCCATACTTTCAGACATAATTGAACACACAATATGTAATATACAAACTATTGCACAAATTCGTGTGTGTTGTAAAATATACATGAAAATAGAAGTTTTAAAAGGTTAAGATTTTACTTAAAATTTTAGATTGTTTTGTAAATTAGATATTTAATTTTATGTAAAATCTCAGCATTTTTAAACTTCTGTTTTTTACATGTGGATAGGTATTTTTTTCTGTATCCCTATGGATTGTCTTGTTTACCTACCAAAATGTATATCCCCAATAGTGGAGGTATTATTTTAGGTGACTTCTAAGGCTCATTTCAATATGAAGATTCTGTGATTCTGAGAACTTGGCCTGAATTTTTCTGAAAGGGCTAATGATAGCTCAGTTCACTTTCAGAAAGGTTTTTAGGTAGTATGTTATCTAAAACCAAAGCTATGTAGTCTTCACTGGCTCTAAAAAGAACTTGAAATTTTGCCTAGAGAGTTATAGGAAATTTTGTACTTGGAAATTATTTTAGCAGTGCTTTAGACTAGAGCCAAAAAATCTAAATTAGGCTCAGCTTCCTTCATACGGATATATACTCTTACATGCAAAGAAGTTAGTTACTTAAAGGGACATGTCTGCTTTACTACATTCTGGTTCTTAGTTATTGGCCATTGCCAGGTTGATGCCTCATAATTAAGATGACTTCTCTGGTTAGGAACCATTTTTTGGGAGTAGAGTCTTTCTTTATTTTTATTTTTAGCAAAACAAAACTGCGTGTTTCATTTATCAAAAGCAATGAAAAAATTAGAAAGTACAGAGAAATACAAAAGAGGTTATAAAGCAGAATAAATTTTATTTTTTTCAAAATGGAAAAATGTTCCTAAATAGCTGGATATATTTTTTAGTCAGTATCTAATAATGAATAAGCAACCAATGGTTGTATTAAATGATTTTTAAGTTAAAAAGTTATAATTCCCATAATTTTCTATGTTGGCATTTAAAAGCAAATAACTAAAAACCGGTGAGATACAAAATGATCTGCAAGATGCGAAGTGTAGTAGCTTATGAATTTAAAGTAGATTCCAGTTGTAATAATGATTACTATGGTGTATTTTTAATCTTTCCTCCTACATACATACACTCTCTCAACACACTTACAAACCCCACCCATATTATCTACAAACACACATTTCCATAGCTTGAAAACAGATATTTTGCATTGCTCAATTTAGAATATGATTTTTACAAATTATCATACTACCATACAGCAAGGAGCTATTAATAACACAAGTTTTTATTTGCTAAGCTTAATAACTTAAATACATAAAGAAAGAAATATTACAATCACATTGAAAAATACTTTTATTGGCTTTTAAAAAGACAAATGTGAATGAGAATAACTTATTCAGGAAACTAATTTTTAAAACTGTTTTAAATGAAATAAAGAAATCTAGCACAATCTCTTCCTACAAGTATCTACAAGGTGAACAGTGCTAAAAACCAAGTTCCTCATTTGGGAATTCCTAAAAATGGTATGTCCCTTAAAAAAAATTTTTTTTTTCCTTATAAAGAACATTTAGTACACCCACATTTTCTTAAAGTTTGTCCTGAAACAATTTATATCTTTAACACCCAGATTTGCTATATAAATATTAAGTTCACGTGATTTGAAATTAATGAAAAGCTATCTGGACACAGTTTCTAAGAAAACATTGCAGAAAGTAATTTATGCATGGCTGTTTACTGAAAGAGTTTTGTTGAATAATGTAAATAACATGGTCAAAAATCTAATGGTGTACACTGCAGGTTTCAATAAACTTTGCATATAACAAAAGATGTCTTATATGCAGTTACTGGATGTATGTAAGAGCCAGACACTAACGGATTTGACATGGTAATAATTTCATTTTTATAATACTGTCAGGTCAAAAGTCCATGGTATGCACATGCTGGAAGACTGTTATCAGTCAGATTTATCAATTATATCAAACACTGATTAGCCAAATGTGACTGAACATCATGCAATCAACTTTATGGTCTCTTTCAGGTATATGCAGATCTTTTAAATGGACACATATGCAGATGGACAAAATGAAATTTAAATATTTGAGACTGAACAGAAATGGCTTTTAAATATAAACCATTCTGCCGTTCAATTTTGAATCTATCTTTTCTTCACTAATTCGTCTTCTATTATTAGTAGTTTTCTATCCTAGTATAGGCATACAGATCATCTGGAAATTTCACATTGGTATAAGAAAGGACTGTCTGGTCAATGCAGTCTCTATAATAAGAAGAAATATCTTGTTCTATGAACACCTGCCATACTTTCAGACATATTTCTGACTTTTAGTTATTTAATAAATCCTCTGATGAAAGGGAGAAGGCCAAGTATAAGAAACACCCACCCAAACCATACTGTCCGTTAATACTGTCCATACACAGTAGAGTGATCATAAAACCTGACAATAAGGATCCATTTGATCAATGAAAGGCCAAATCCACAGATAGTACCATACCTTCCAGCTGTGGTATTGTTTATAAGAAGGATAAATAAAATCCAAGCCAGTTGAAGTAAATGCCATGAAAAACACCAGTGCGAAAACGCCATCATTACCTACTCTAAGCTGGTCTGCATTATTCAAATCATCTCTTGGTGGACACTCTCCTACTAAATTCTTTGAAATGTTTCTGCTGTGGCAGCTGCCAGTGCAGCAGCTTTAGCCTTCTCAGCCTCATATGTAGGAGGTAGCAACATGATAGGAAGGTGGCACAGGATAAAACTCATCATAAACATCTGTGTTTTAAGTAATACTACTATAAGGCAGAGGAGAAGAGTCAGATTCAAGGCCTGGTGCTGAAGGAGCAGTCTGTACAATCTGTGGTGCTGGGTTTGCGGTTGATGCCTGCTGTATAGCAAATGATTCTGAATTGTCCTCTTCATTGTGAAGTACTTGGTAGCAGCCAGTGCCCAATTGGTGAATGAAGATCCATCCTGCCCGACTTGATTCAGCTTCCCAGTGCACAAGTCTCCTCGGTGCTCAACTTTTTTGGCCACTCCGGTTGACATTGTCATCACCGTCCTGGAATAGATTCTTTATGATAAAACCTTCCCATTACAGAAGGAAGCTTCAGACTAATTTATAAGGAAGCAGAATTGCAAATCTAGTATTTGGTTCCCCTATAAAGATATTCCTATAGTGAGATAAAATTCTAGATCAGTACTCTTTTCCGATACATTTCTAGTTTTCTGCTTAGCAGACTGCAGTTTTGGTGATAGGTGTAAAGGAAGCATTACTTGTGAATAGGATCAATCCCAGTTTGGATAAGAGATTAGGACAGCCAAATTTAGCTGTTTTTTTCCTGCGCAGGAGTTCCTTGGTTATAAGCAAGGTTATAGGTGACTTTTGTTCTAGGATATTACCCTGGAAAAGTAAAGTTTAAGGTTTAACCTGGAGTTTCTTAAATTTTTATACTCCTTTACTCACTCAAGGAGTAGTTATTACATACTTCCTTGTGCCAAGCACTGAGTAAACATTGATGAACCAAAAGGATATGTCCCACTGATTTTTTTTCACAACACATGTTTTAAAAGCCAATAAAACTATGATTGTGCACAGCATACTTAGGAATCCCTCCTCTAGATTGGGCTGTGCTTATTTACCTGCTCACTTGCTCTTGCTTTCTTTTTCTCTTCCCTTCTTCCCCCTTCCCCTTCTCTTCCTCTCTCCCCCTTTTTCTTTATTCTCTTCTCTCCCTTTTTCTTGTAACTTTCCTCCTTTGAGATAGGGACAGCAGGCAAATTTTGAAATGAAGCCATCTAAGCATAGGAGAAATTATGACATTTATAATATAAAACTTGCATCATGTAGTTTGATGAAAGATGATAAAGTTCTTAATTTGCCTTGAAAACCAAAAGTCATCTACCCTGTACAGGTCTCAAGGTGCGTATGTTTGTTACTTAGCTCAGAAACGTGTATGTTTAAGTGGATTTTTATTATTCTAACTAAAATTATATATCAGCATATTTTTTATACACATACAATTTGTTTTTAGATACCCACATTTATATGATTAATTAAATATTTAATTAATGTTGCTTCCAATATGCATTTCCCAAATTCGTATCCTAATGTGTTATCTTCTGAAATTAGCCGTTTTTAATGCTAATTTCTTTTATAGCTGGCATAGTTCTTGTTTTTCAGTGTTTTAGTTACCTTGTTTTCCGCATTTTAGAGTACTTAACAATTAATTAAAAGCATGTGAATGTTTTGCTGTTGTTTTCTCTATTGATGAATTTGAAGGTAATTAAAACAATAATTCTTTTTTACTTTAGCATCAGATAACAGTCAGCGCTTTCGAGAAACCTGTTTTGCATTTGCTTTGACACCGCAGCAAGTACAGCAGATCAGTAGTTCCATGTAAGTTGTCTTCAAGTAATAACTTGAAGTTTGACATTTGAATCTGATATTGTTTTATAAGTGATTTTTTTTAAAGTGTATTGGGTGAATATTAATATCATGAAAATATTGGCATTTAAAGTTTTATTATAGTAGGTTAGTTACCCTAAGAACAGTTGTATCTTTGATAATTTGAAAAACTTTCTGGAATAACTGTCTTTGAATCAACTTTTATGGGCATATTTAAAAATAATTATTGTTCCTTTAATAGAACAATTACAAAAATGTTCTTTCATTAGTTGTAACAAATGTACCATACTAATGCAAGGTGTTAATAATATGGGGACTATTTTATGCATGATTCTTCTGTTATAAAACTTCCTTAATTAAAAAAAAGGATTATAGTTTTTATTCTGTCTTTTCTAGGGATATTTCTGGGACCAAATGTGACTTCACAGTACAGGTCCAGTTAAGGTACAGTGTTGACTACAGTATATATCCAAAGTGTAAAAGTTAATATTCCTTAAAGATTTTTAAAAAATCCACCTAATTTTCATTAAGTATATTGAAAGTATTGGGTTTAGACATTTGGGTGAGGGAGAACATTCACCTGTTATGAGATTCTGACTTTTATGCAACTTAGATTTTAATGTGGTAAGTCATGTACCTTAAGTCTAATTACATTCCTCCATTTGATTGCCCTCAGTTTATTGAGAAGCCTCAGGTAATAATATCTTTCAATACCATGATGGTCAGCTCTTTAGAAATATAATGTGTTATGAAAGCCAGAGGCTTATTTGCATAAGAGACAAACTATATGTAGGTAAGGAGCTATTATTTAGATTCAGTCTACAGTATCTCATGAACTAACAAAACCCAAAATATTCTCATTTGCTTTTTCTACTATTTTAAATCATTAATTTAAATACTCTGTAATCTAGATTCCAAATGAGACATCTTCATAGTTTTGCAAAGACTAATGGAAAATTTTTCAGCATGATTCACAGCTGCCCCTTGTTTTCTTTTGTTAGCCCACTCATTTCTTAGAATATCTAAAAAATCTTTTATGTTAATATGTCTCTTTCTTGCTTATATAAACCCTTTTGTGCTGCTCTGAAGTTATTCAGTCACTGTCCTTATATGAACTTAAGTGCCCACTCTGTGCACTTAAGGATAGAAGAGGGAATAGAAGACAGTTGTTTTCCTCAGCAAGTTGTTTTCTCTATATTGTGGAGAGGAAAAATCAGAGATCACCCAGTTTCAATAATCAGATACTAACTTATATGTACAAATTATAAGAGATCAGAAATGAGAGTAAATTAAAGCATCTGCTTAAAGCTTTGTAGTACAATTTGTAAACCTCTGATCTAGGTGTTTTAAAAGTGTGATGAGGGCGGGCCACAGTGGCTCAGTGGCAGGGTTCTTGCCTGCCATTCTGGAGACCTGGGTTTGATTCCTGGTGCCTGGCCATGTAAAAAAGTGTGATGAAAACAGTGAGAAAGAGGAAAGATTGAATTGAAGATTCTAAAAAGGACATACCTTTGATCAGCTTTACTCCATAAAACAATATGACAAAACCCTACCCTAGTATGCCAATGATAATTTAGGACTTGATTTTGGAAGACACTGACAAAGGTTATTTTATGTACTGAAGATTTGTTTACTTTTTCCTGTCAGCAATAGACTGTGAAAATGACTGAATAAATTAAATGACTGAAATATGATGCCTTCAAAATTAATTGTATATTCCTGTAATCTAATCTTTATTCCCTTGCCTCAAGAATTTACTTTTCATTTTGCTTTTACTGGTATGTGGCATCATCCTTTAAAACAGTAGTTTTCAGACCCATAAGGGTCCAGATTCTGGCTACTTTTCCTCCAACTCCCACCTTCTTCCCCCAAAGTAGTGCTGCTTTGAGCTGTTTGATTTTGGGATGTGTTGGACTTCTGGGTAAATTTTCATTGGAAAGAAGAGTCCCAAGAGCAAATAGAGTTTGAGAAATAGTTACTGTCCTTACTATTTTATATTAATGTATATTAATGTTTATGTATTCTTTAAAGCAACAGCAGATATGGTTTTCTTTCTAAAGTAGATCAGCTGTTTAATTCAGAGATTCCAAGGGAATTTTAATGATATAAAAATAGCTTAGCATTCTTGCTAATCCTAAAGAACACCTAGGGCATTATATAAGAGACTACCAAAGTTCCATGCACTAGGGTAACTGTCCAGAAAATGCAGTCTCCAGATGGGTCACTGGACCACGTAAGCCCAGAAATGCAGGAGGGCCAGCTTCTCCAGAACATCAACTAGCTTCATCCCCCTACCCCATATTACCAACAGCCCCATTCAGTGTGAAAAGGTTAGAATGGGCATAGCCCAGATATCCCTAAAGAGTGAAAGAAAGATCAGAGGTGATGGTGGAGTTATACAAAGAATGTGGGGTTTAACAGATGAGTATGATCACTGAATCATTATATTGATATTTCTTTAAGTCTCCAGTGTCTTAGAGCTGCTTGAAGTAAAAACCTAAAATTGTGGAATTCTAACCTATACCATACTTTGAAATCTGTTCTATGATTGTTGTGATGTGCTTTGAAATTTATTACTTTTTTGTATATATGTTATTTTTCACCCAAAAGAAAAAAAAGTCGATTGTGATGATAAATTGATGATATTGTGAACCATTGATTGTACACTTTGGATGATTATATGATATATGAATATATAATATTTATCGATAAAAAAATTTTAAAAATCAAAGGAGAAGGTGGCATTATAAAAAAATAGATAGGATTTAACAAATGAGTATGACTCCTGAGTCATTATATTAATATTTCTTTTAGTCGCCAGTGTCTTAGAGCAGCCAGAAGGAAAAACCTAAAATTGTGGAACTGTAACCCATACCAAACCCTGAAATCTATTCTATAACTAATTGTTATGGTGTGCTTTGAAATTTATTGCTTTTTTTGGTATATATATTATTTTTCACAATTAAAAAAAACCTTTATAAAATAAACATGACTGTTTAAAAACAATAGTTTAGCCATTTTAATTCAAATATATCCCAAAACTTGATGGAAAAAAAGAACAATATTATATTTTATTTGATTATTGTAAGATATTTCTTTCCATCTTAATAAAATTGTTTTTCTTCATTGCTGCTCTTTTTACCATTTCTAGGCCAACAGCTCCAGTGTAATATTTAAGTTGGAAGTATATATCGCTATCTCCTATCCTATTTGTAAATGTTTATCTAAAGCATGGCACTAATTTGTCAGAATAAGCCGGTATTTTCTCTCTTAGATTCCTGTTTCTTTCGTTAATGTACTTGTTACCACCACCCCCACCATGAACCCCTTCACAGAAACTTCCACCATGGTTCCCCCTCTGTCTTATCCCCCTCAGTCTGTTACTGAGTTATAGATTTTCACTTTTTACCTAATTGAATTAGAATCAGTGTCATATAAGTTATTATTTTTCTGTAGCTTCAGGCAGCCAGAACCCATGTTTTAAATTTATCGCTATATTGGGATAACCGATTGAAAACTTGTGGCATCCTATACAGTTATAGTTTAAAGAACTGACCTGTAATTCAAGGTCCTGCTCAGGTTAGAGATGGTCTTGTGAGCTTGGACATCTGCTGCTATGTATATTTTCTTAATGTTTTTAGAGATCCTTTGAGAATTTGATGAAAGCTATGGATTGTCTCCCCATAAGAATGTGCATATATATGCACTCTTAAAATTTTACAAAGAAAATTGTCCATTTTGTGGACCCTCTCCACACATAACAAATTCCACAGCCAACAGATTACGATCTTAGGCCATAGATATTCAGGGAAAATGCTTCTGCATGATGAATAGTTCACAGAATTCAGAAATAGGGTTCTCCCTAACATATAATTAAACATGCTTGGACATTTTGTAAAGGTGGAATGAGCCTAGATGTATTTGGGGAATAAGAAAGTAATAAAGTATACAAGTCTTAAGGAACTAAGTTAACAATTTATTTTTTGTATTATAATTTATTATATCTATATGAATGGAGTGACAGTTTTAAAGTTTTTTTGTAGATATCCTTGGTTTTCCCCAAAGACTGGGCATTTAATTTAGAAATAAATGTTTTCATGAATTTGTAAAATAATAACTCTAAATATAAGTGGATGTAGTACAAATAATGTTATTATTCAAAATGTTCAGTTCTTGGGCAAATGGAGTGAGTACCTTGGCTTTGTGAACAAAACTTGGCCATGGAGGTAGACTTATAAAGCATTTCTAGTATGTTCTGTTGAGAACCACACAAAAAAAGCATTTCAAAGGCAAATACATTTGGGGAATACTGTATCTTTATCTTCTTCCTCTTCTAGAGTCATAATGCATATTACTTTTAAAAGCTCTGAGAAGTTCTGTAAATGTTAAGGAAGTTTAATTCATGTTTTCTGATTCAGATTTTCTTAAAATTAACTACAGAGCACCACCCCCACCCCCCAACTCCCTCCCACAAACACCTCTTAATATCCTAGGCAGCTAGTGAAAATGTGCTCAGCACATGCTTTAAATAAATGATTGGCAATATCCCTGAAAATTGATAAAACACTTCATTGACAGGGTTATTTACTTTAAACCTATGTAAATATGTATATTTGTTACGTGAAATACCCAATGATTATAGTTTTCCCTTTTCTGTCATTAAAAGATGACCATCTTTTACATTAGTGTTTGAGCAAAAATAAGGGAAATTAAACTTGTTCTTTTATTGTTTAGGTTTTGTTTATCAGAAACCAGTTGTCCACAAGAAGATCACTTCCCACCCAATCTTTGTGTGAAAGTGAATACAAAACCTTGCAGCCTTCCAGTAAGTCCTAAAAGCTGGTTTTTTAAAAAATGTGTCACCAACATAACTAACAAATAAGTCATTATAGCTTTTGTTAATCATCATTTTTCATTAGGAAAGCATTTTTGTTTTCAATATATACTTATGTGAGTGGGTGAAACATTTCTAGCAATTGGTAGCTGTGACATTAGCTGCAGAAGTCTGGGATTTGGAGTTGGGTGTGATAGCTTTAGAGCAGCATTATATTTTGAAGAGAAGAACTTGTTTCAATAGAACCTCAATCTGGTAGAGTGGAGATTTGAAGAGTGCCTTCAATGGTGGGGAGAGGAGGGTTAGAGAATTAATAGCACGAGAGCCTCTTGTAAACATTTGCTTCTCTACTCTTTGATGAAAATCTTATCTTCTAGTAAGTTACTTGTAGGTTTTATTTGTTTTAAGGAATGGAAGCTGAAATGATTATGGAAATAATAAACAAATAAATGATTTCATTCTTAGGGTTATCTTCCACCTACTAAAAATGGTGTGGAACCAAAGCGACCCAGCCGACCAATTAATATCACCTCACTTGTCCGATTGTCCACAACAGTACCAAACACCATTGTTGTTTCTTGGACTGCAGAAATTGGAAGAGTAAGTAAATTTTTGTTTCTACCAGATCTTTCTATTATTAGGAAATGTTCATTTCCATGGCTACCTGAGCTTATATATAAATAACATTGTAAAATTAGTTGTAATAGGATTTATGTTTGTCTTACAATGAATTTTCAGCAAGATTCCTCTTGAAAAATGGGATCATACAGCACCCAATGTTTTGTAACCTGACCCTTGTATTCAGCAATTTATAATAACATCTTTCTATGTTCTTATATGTTCTTTCTGCATAATTTTTAGTGGCTGCATCATATCCACATATGGGTATGCCATAATTTAACCTATTCCCTATTTGGGGGCACTTATTTATTGATTGATTAATTCATTGCTATTTCAAAGAACATTTTGAAGATCATCCTAGCAGCTATAGCTTTGCATATATATATACATGATAACTTCCTTAAAGTATGGTGCCTGAAGTGGATTTCCAGAGACAAAGAGCATGCAGAGTTTTAAGACATTTTGTGTATATTGACTGAGTGCCCTCTCAACATTAAAGTAGTATCTTCTTTAAAATGTTTACCAATTTAATAGGTAAATAATGTTACCACATTGTTTTAATTAATACTCCTTTTATTATTACTGAGATCCACCATGTTATAGGTGATCACTTTTTTTCTTTTCTTTTTTTGCCTGGGCAGGCACTGGAAATCAAACCCGGGTCTCCAGCACGGCAGGTGAGAACTCTGCCTGCTGAGCCACTGTGGCCCACCCAAGATGGATATAATTTTAAAGTAAAAATAATCACCTAAGGTGGGCCACAGTGGCTCAGCAGGCAGAGTTCTCACATGCCATGCCAGAGACCCGGGTACAATTCCCAGTGCCTGTCCATGTAAAAAAAAAATATTATATCCATCTTATTTTTCTATTACTGTTTTATTGATTTATGGGTTCTTTATGTATTGTCACATGTTGCATATATTTGTTTTCAGTCTGTGTGTGTTTTAATTTTAAAGTGTAGAAGACTTAAATTATTATGGAACAAAATCTTAACCAACTTTTTCTCTTTATGGTCTTTTCCCACTTATCATGCTTATTAGTCTGTCTGCCCTAGACTTTTAAGAGTTCATGTTTTATATTTAAATATTTTATCCATCTAAAGTTTAAATGTGGCATGAGATAAAAATAAAAATTTACTTGAATATTTTAAATAACCAGTGGTTCTAATACCGTTCACTAAAAAAGTGTTGATTTCAGAAGCAGCTATTTTTATATATTTAATTTTATTTATTCTGGGGGTCTGTTTGAACTTTCCATATTGTTTCTTAGTCTAGCATTCTTTTTATGGGGAAATTTCAGAGATTTTTAATTATTTCAGCTTTCTAATCAAAATGAATAGTAAGTCATGTCTATTAACTAATACATTTGAAACTTATTGAATGCTTACTATGTGCCAGGCACTGTGCGTAAAACAGGTAGTACCATAGGGAGAAAGAAAAGGTCCTTGCACACTCTTGGATCCTGAGATCTTGGGGCCAGATGCTCACACACACACACACACGAAATTTGAACTAATTATTATAAGTACTATAAAGTAGATGTCTGTGATGATTTGAGAATATATTAAAGGACACTTTGAACTTGGAGATCAGGAAGGTCTTTCGTGGAGAAGTAGTGGCTGAGCCAAGAGCTGAGAAAAGGGTACAGAATCACTTAGGAGGCAGGTTCAAAGGAGACAACCCACACAACAGCCTAGTAGCAGTGGTGAACCTAGTTTTTTCCAAAAAACTGAAAGGAAGCCACTGTGGCTAGAGTGCAGAGAGTAAGGAAGAGTAATACATAAGATAAGGCTTGAGACATCTGAAAGGGCCAAACTGCAGGGCCAAGTAGGTAATGTTAATGCCAAGGATTTTCTCTCCCAAGAAGAAAGTTTTCAGGGCTTTATTTCTGTTTAGAAAAGGTCACTCTTCAGAGTGGAAAATGGTTTGAATGAAAGTCAGAATTATGCAAGAGGCCACCTCTTGGCGGCAAACTCTTGTACAAATATTTGTAAGAGAGATAGTATCTTGACCTAGAGTAGTGGTAGTGGGGATAGAGATAATGTGGGTGGATCTGAACGACTAAGTGATGGTTCAGAACTGGGGTTTAGGAGAAAGGGAGATATGCATGACTTCTTGGTTTCTGGATTTGATAACAAGGTGAATAATGATACTGCTGAGATAGAGGGAACACTGAAAAAAGAACCAAGTTTAGATTTGTTTTGTTTGGAGGGCTAGGTGGAGAAAATCACGAGGTTGGTTTTGAAGCTTTTGAGTTTGAGATGCTTGTGAAACACCCTGAATAGGTAATTGGGTATATAGGATCAGAGGATAAGTTTAGGCTGGAGGAGAAAAGAATGTGTGAGTCATCTGCATTTTGGTGGTTATTGAAGTCACACAGGCAGGGCTGACATTGCTCAGGGGAAATGTTTTCAGGAGGTAGAGAAGAACCCCTAAGTTCTATCCTTTAGGAACTTTATAATATTTAATAGTGAATGTTTAAATGCTAAAGGAAAAGAATGAGCCTACAGAGGAGATGGAGAATTAGTGCCAGTAAGGGGGGCTGGAGTTGGAGGTAGATAAGAAAAGCCAAGAAAAGAGCTTCAAATAGAAGGGACATGTTAAACTGCATTAAATAGGTGTTTAGAGGTTAGGTATGTTGAAGTGTAAGAGATACCATTGGTAGTATTTTAAAGTCATGGGGGTGACTTTATCATCATGAAATGGTGGGAGTAGAAGCCGCATTATTGTGAGCTGGAGGTGAGACAGTGGAGATAGTGTTAACATGTTTAAAAACGATGGCAGGGGTCGGGCCATAGTGGTGCAGTGGCAGAGTTCTCACCTGCCACACTGGAGACCCAGGTTCAGTTCCTGGTGCCTACCCATGCAAAAAAAAAAAGCCAAGGCAACAACAACAAAAAATGATGGAGGGATCTTCTTGAGAGTAAATAAATAAATAAATAAAATACACAAGAGAAAGAAGGCATAATTAATAATGAATTGCATAGTTGGAGGAACTAACAGTAGATAGGAAAGATAGCTTTTTTTATTTAATGAAAGGATAAAAGGATTGGATGAGTATGTGGTACTGGAGAGATGAGTAAGTTCTGTTCTGATGACTTATGTTTGTGAGATAGGAAGTGAGGTAAATCTGAACTTGAGGGAAGAAATAGGGGCTTTGAGGAGAGTGGGAAAGGGGAAAAAGTTATTGCATAGACTTCTTGGTTTCTGGATTTGGTAACAAAGTGAATAATGAAACTGCTGAGATAGAGGGAACATTGAAAAAGAACTGAGTTTAGATTTGTTTCTCAGTAATTTAATAGTTTTATTCCTGTAAGTCCTGCATATTTTTAAAATCAGTTCCTGTTATTATTATTGCTATTGTAAATCTTTTTTTCTATTTTCTGAAAACTTTATTTATTATTGATTTATTAAAACTAATTATTTTTGACCATTTACCAAATTCACATATTGGTTCAATTTTAGTTCATATTGTGTGATTTCTAGATGGGCAGTTTTGAGTTTGGGATGTATCATTATACATATTTCTGCCATTATCTCATATTTTTGCAATTCTTCATTCTTGTGCTGGCTAGAACCTTCAGAACAATGTTAATGTGGGTGCTAGTGGACAGACTTGATAGATTCCTTATATTAAGGATGTAATGGCTATTAATTTTCCACAGAATTTAATTTAGGATGTATCCCTCTCTTCCTTTTTTACTGTGTTGGAAATGGATTTTGAATTTTATCAAAATCCTTTTTGACTTTTTGGGTTATATATTTTTTCCTTTGACTAATTAATATGTAGCTGTTAGGTTTTTAAAATCCTTTAAAATATTTTACTTCTAGTGTTACTTGGCATTCCCATCTCTTTTTTTCATCCTTTTTGAAGACAAGCTTGAAAATGCTTTTTTTGTGTGAAAAATGTAACCCACTAGGGAAGGAACAGGGTGTTTGTTATGAAATAGAAAAGAAGCCTGAAATGGGTTGGGTTTGGGGGGGATGGACATGTGGCTGCTGATCTGTCGCACTAGAGGAAGTAAGTGGGGAGCTTTGCAAGCCTCAGAGAAAAGTAAGTATCAACAGTGATTTTTTTTTTAACTTTTTTATTAATTAAAAAAAATTAACAAACAAAACATTAAGATATCATTCCATTCTACATATACAATCAGTAATTCTTAATGTCATCACATGGTTGCATATTCATCATTTCTTAGAACATTTGCATCAATTTAGAAAAAGAAATAAAAAGACAACAGAAAAAGAAATAAAATGATAATAGAGAAAAAAATATTATACATACCATACCCCTTACCCCTCGCTTTCATTTACCACTAGCCTTTCAAACTGAATTTATTTTAACATTTGTTCCCCCTATTATTTATTTTTATTCCATATGTTCTACTCTTCTGTTGATATAGCAGCTAAAAGGAGCATCAGACACAAGGTTTTCACATTCACAGAGTCTCATTGTGAAAGCTTTATCATTGTTCAATCATCATCAAGAAACATGGCTACTGGAACACAGCACAACATTTTCAGGCAGTTCCCTCCAGCCTCCCCACTACATCTTGAACAACAAGGTGATATCTACTTAATGCATAAGAATAACCTCCAGGATAACCTCTCCGACTCTGTTTGGAATCTCTCAGCCATTGACAGTCTCATTTCACTCTTCCCCCTTTGGTCAGAAAGTTCTCTCAATCCCTTGATGTTATTCTCAGCTCATTCTAGGGTTTTTCTCAGTCCTTTGATGCTGAGTCTCAGCTCACTCCAGGATTTCTGTCCCACATTGCCAGGAAGATCCACACCCCTGGGAGTCATGTCCCACACAGAGAGGGGGAGGGTGGTGAGACTGCTCATCATGTCAACAGTGATTTTAAGGTCTGTAGGTAAGCTCTTGTACTCCTCCTGATGTACATGTTGAAGACCTTCTTTTTGAAGTCAGTCATTAAAAGAAAATTATTCTTTCCCAAGCCCAGAGCTGTGATGGTATTAGGTTATTTTTAGATCACTTGTTTTAATTCAACTTGGGAAAACACTCTGAATAGCTCATGTAGGATCTGTTACTATTTTGCTGATAAATGTGTATGATTAGTTGCCTTTGAGAAATGTTATAAATATGGCTTTTGAAATGAAATGAATAGAAGAGCTAGTACGGTGCCTGAAGGAAGTAGGTAATCACTGCATTTGGCCTTTAATAGACTCATTTGCAGAGCAGTATTTTAGATACTAGTGTAAAGGGCATTTAATGAATTCATTGCCTTTTTATTGATTGATTGATTGATTGCGTGGGTAGGCACCGGGAATCAAACCTGGGTCTCCAGCATGGCAAGCAAGAATTCTGCCACTGAGCCACCATTGCACCATCCTTTTTTTTTTTTTTTTTAATTCATTGCATTTTAATTAGGGAGAATGTCTGGACAATTTTGAATAGAAAAAAGCATTTGACAGAAACATCAGTGTGGTATACAATATTTATCAATAGTTATATGTAATATTACATAGTTAATATTATAATAAATATTAAACTATCAATAGTTTGCAGGGTTAGAAGTAACAATAGAATATATTCTACATAGAAGAGGTACTGTGCTAATATTAAGCTTTGTGGGTTTTTTGTTTTTGTTTTGTTTTGTTTTTTTGCTACTGAACCCCTTTCATATAATGTAAAATTTAATTCCAGATTATAGATACAAATGGCATTTATTAATATCTCACATTCTTGTGCTTCTTTTTCTTCTCTGTTTGACTACATGCTTTAACTCGAAAGAACCTACCTTTTCACTAAACTTGTAGTTGTGGTTTCTACTTGATCTTTTCTTAAATATTTACGTAAAGCCTTAGGGTAATTCCAAGTTCAGAAGATTCAAGCTGTTAGTACATAATTTCAGTGTTAATTAGCATTTCTTTAGTTTTTATCTTTCCTTAAGTAAAGGTGAATACATTTTTTTTCCTTAAAAGAAGCTTTTTTTAAAAAAATAAATGAATAATAGGGGGAACAAATGTTAAAATACATTGAGTAGATTGAAATACTAGTGATCAATGAAAGGGAGTGGTAAGGGGTATAGGAAAAAAATAGGCGGAACAAAGTTTAAAATATATTGGGTAGATGGAAATACTAGTGGTCAATGGGAGGGAGGGGTAAGGGGTATGGTATGTATGAGTTTTTCTTTTTACTTTTTATTTTGTTTTCTGGAGTGATGCAAATGTTCTAAAAAAGTACCATGCTGATGAATATACAACTATGTGATGATACTGTGAATCATTGATTATATACCAAGAATGGAATGTTCATATATTAAGAATATTCATGTTTGTATGTTGTTATGTTTAAAAAAATAAAAATAAAAAGCTTTCCTCTCCAGAACATCAGATGGTTCCATCTCCCTACCCTATATTAGTGACAGACCCTTCCAATATGAGTAATTTAAAATTGCCATAGCCTAAACACCCCTAAAGAGAGGGGTGGAAAGGTCAAAGATGATGGTGAAGTTATACAGAGAAGATAGGATTTAACAAATGAATATGAATACTGAGTCATTAAATTGATATCTCTTTTAGTCTCCAGTATTTTAGAGCAGCTAGAAGTAAAAACCTAAAATTGTGGAATTGTAACCCTTGTCAAACTCTGAAATATGTTCTACAACTAATTGTGCTGTGCTTTTAAATTTATAGCTTTTTTGTATATATGTTATTTTTCATGAAAAGAGAAGGAAAAAACATCAGTTGTGATGATAAAAAAATATTTATCCTGTCTAGCCTCCTATATTCTGGAGCCGCTAGAAGGAAAAATCTGAGAGGATTGTGTGGTAGCCCATGACAGACTCTGGGATCTGTCCTGTATCCACTTGTTGAAGAGTGCTTTGAAAACTATTGCTTTTTTATTTCTTTGCTTTGTATTATGTTATACTATACAATAAAAAAAAGTTTAAAAGAAATAAAAAGCTCTTTTTTTTTTGGTTTTATGTTAGATTGTATGTTGTATGCTTTAAAATTTAGGAAAGATTTAAGATTAATTGTTCCTCATTAGAAAATAAAGTAGACTTACTTGACTCTTTATTTCCCCCCCAGAAAAATGTGCAGTATGTGAACATAGATAAATTTCTGAACTTTAAATGAAAATTTGACTATCAGAGAGTACTGCAGAATATTTTCTCTTGTTGCCAAAAGAGGGGACTGTATTTCCAAAAGTGTGAAATTTGAAAGTTGAAATGTGCATTCTATCAGGTTAGGAGGTTCAAAGCAAGTAGTAAGTGTGAAAGCTAGAACTGTAGAGTATTACACTGACCTTGGTCATTAAGTCCATTCTGACATTCATGCTCTTTCCTCTTGGGTTTCATTGCCTACTCTGTCACCAAGCAGTTGCATGATTATGAGCAGATTACTATCTTTTTGTGCCGCAGTTTTATCATGTGTTCATTAGAAAAGTGTGAGGTTTAATTGAAATAGATTGTATATGTTGAGAATGCTTCTAAAAGTCTATGTCGCTATAAAATATAAGATGGCAGTAATTATTCTTTTGCTTCTTTTCAAAGCTCTCGATCTTCCTCTTGATCTCAACACCAAATTGAAAGTGATCTTACTCATTTAGATCTCTCCTACTCTACAATAACCTCGGTCCACATTTATTACTCTTATCCAACCATGTGCCCCTCACTCTGCCTTTAATCCCCTTCTTCCACTGCCATCTCTGGGTAGTTCCTCTACTGGTAATGGAACTATCAGCTTCTCTTTGAAAACCTTTAATATTCCTACTGCTTGAAGAACTTTGTAGTGGCGATGTCCCTTGTAGGCTCTTTTCCAGAACTAGTTAGGCCTAGAGAGACGTTAAAACGTACAGATTAGGATACATTTCACAACTCATTCTCATTTGTAACTTTTTTTAACGCTCCTGTTTTAGAGATATGTTACCCATGAAATGTGGGTTATGATGACTTTAATGCCTTATTAGCCATGGGTTATATTTAGTCTTACTGATGTTCTTTTATGTAAGTACCTTGAACTAATTAGCTTCAGATATATAGGTAGTCAGATAATATAGAAGCATGACAGACCTGGGTTTAAATTCTGGCTTTGTCACTTGAAAGTTGTAAAATTAGGGCAAGTTATTATACTTCTCTATACTTTACTTTCCTCATCTTTATAAAAGTAGGTATAGGATCACCGTAGCAACTTTTTGACCAAGATAAAATGAAAACACCTAAGGTAGTGTCTTGGCACACAATAGGTGTTTTAACAAGTGTCAGTTTTCTTTTCCCTATCAGTGTGGGAGTGAAATAGATGTATTATTTACTTACATATGTTGTTTATTTTCTACATCTTTTTTTTTTCCAGAATTATTCCATGGCAGTGTATCTTGTAAAACAGTTGTCCTCAACAGTTCTTCTTCAGAGGTTACGAGCAAAGGGAATAAGGAATCCGGATCATTCTAGAGCTTTAAGTACGTATGATAAACTTATTTCGTTTATGCAGCTGAAACATTTTTTAAAGGTGGAATGAATAGAAATGGACTGCAGCAAGATTGTGAAAAAAGGGAAGTTCTCTTTGCACTCTATTTATAAATAGTATATTTAAAATGACTTGACAGAGTAGTATTTTCACAACTTGAGAAATATTAGCACTTGTCTGTTTACCAGAGCTGATCATAGAAGATTGAAAACACTGAGAACACATTTTGAGTTAGAGTAAAACAAGATCCAGTAGTAGTTTTAATGTCCTTGTCATGACCTAAATTTTATAGTCTATTTAACTGGTCTTAAAATTAACTTTGTAAACTAAATACATGAACATGGGAGAATATTTTACTAAAATGTCATAAAATAAATAATTATTTAGGAAATTCTAGGAGATGTGAAAGAAATCTTGGCATATGTTTCAAGAGGATTATTTTAGATTTAAGTTTATCCAGGGAAAAAATGTACAAGATTGTAAATGACTACAACCCTGTATTAACAAACTATAAAGAGAGTCAGTGTGTTGATAAAAATAGTAATTAGTGGACTTTGCCATTAATTAATTAGGTGAACTTGAACAAGTCACTATACTCTTAGTTTCTTATTTTTCATCTGTAACAAGAGGTTTGGATTATGTGACTTGTAAAGTCTCTCCCGGGTCTGGATTCATAGGTGTGAATTATTGGGTCATTCATTTTGACCTGTTGAATTGAGCTGTAGTAAGGTCTGCAAATTGACTATTCTATTTTTGATAGCTAAGGTCAGAGGTCAATGGCCTTTCCAAAGAGGTCGACTAAGTCTTTTCTTTATTATCTTTGTGAGAGGTATATTTTTCATGGATGGATTTGGGGGAAGAGACTGGATGCTTATGAAACGATCTTTTATAGGCAGGGAGTTAGATAGCTACCCTTTAAGGATCCTTGATGTGAGTTGGTTAATGAACCCCACTATCAGATTTGTAGTTAGGAACTCTCTAGTAGAAAGGACTAAGGTAGTACAACCAACTATTTCTTACACTTCTCTTTGTAGTATTGCTTTTGTTTTCCTCAGACCTGTTTCTATACCAGAGTAAAAGATCCCTTACCTCTGAATATCAGTATACCCTCAATAGTTCATTGAAGGATTTGGCAATATTCAAAAGACTCTTTTAAAAATGCAAATAATCCTTAGTCAAGGAGAGCATACTTCTGATTAATGCCTCTGCAGGCACTTCTTGACAGACAATGGAGAGCCCTTATAAAGGGGCTGGAGGAGTGGAGGCACCATTGACTGGGAAGGAGGAGATAGTGGGGATCCCAAAAGAAGAAAAGGGACAGAAATCTACCTTGAAGAAGAGTACAAGGAGAAGAACTTCCCTGTTTCACAATCTTGCTATAGTCCATTTCTATTCATTCCACTGAGCGTCTTACATATTTGCCACATAGTGCTAGAGTCTCATCTAATCAGAAAGCATTATGGACTTATGTGAGCCCCATGTGAGAAAAGGAACACCAAGAAATAAGGCAGGTAAAGTTGGTATGTAAAATATTAGTAATAATAATAATAACAGCAAGCTGTCTTTGCTGAGGCTCATTACTCTTCTCCAGTTGTCGCTGTAGCACCATCTGCAGGGAGAGTGGGAATGTAAGCCTGAATTATTTTCTCCAAGGAACCACAGTTAGCCACTATTAAGGAGAAAAGACTATTTCAGTTCTGATGTAGTACTGAAGGTGGAGAGGAGTTACAGATGGGGTGGGATTTATGTGGCATTTATATCATCTTAATTATTGGCCTAGGGCACCAATGAAACGGTTGGATCCCACCAATAAGAAATTTGTTCTAATTGACTTAAGACAAATGTTGTTAACCTTTATACTATTTATAAAGAAATAACTTTACCAATAAATTAATTGTCTAATTAAGAGATTATTTTAAATGACTTGACGGAAGAAAATATTGGCAGGTATTTCAGATATTTTTAGCGAGTCAGTTTACCCACATTCTTTGTCTTGTCTTAAGTCTTGGTTACTGAGTTTTTTTGTCTTATCAATAAATTCTACTGGCAAAGTTGTATTAATAAGTCAGGTACTTTATGCTCTTAAAAGTAGATAGTTTTTAGGCTTTTCACTAAATAGGAAATCCATTTTCTAATTCATTTGATTCAGTGGGTTTTTATCTTGTGGTTTCCACTTTTTTTACATAAAGTTATCACCTCTAGTTGGCCAGGTCCCTCTCTCCTCCTTCCCAGTCCCCTTCAACGGTCACTTCAAACCTGGGCCACACTCTACTCAAACACTATACCCTCTCTCTCAGCACACTGCCAGCACAAGAAAATTGGGGCTACCAGATGTGAGTTCTCTTAACTGCCCACTTCTTCCCCAGTCTTTATACCACTGTAACTACCTTTCAGTGTACCCATCTTTGCTTAAATCCCTTTGATCTCCGTGGGGAATGTCTCTTTCTTGCTGAAGATTAATCTTTTATTCACTATTTCTACTCCATCAAGAAATTATATTGAGATCCAGGTACAGGAGAATATAGCATTAAATAAGACAAATATTGTCTCCGCATCCCTCAGAAGCTTGCAGTCTGGTGGGAAAGATGGGTATTCAGTAATAACACAAGTCATTAAGGAATTTCAGTTGTGACATGTGCCTAAGAAGAAAGACAGGGAACTTTGTGGTGGTACAACAGAGGACCATAGGTCTCTTTGATGATATGATGTTTAAGACGAGATTTATAAGGATGAAGAGGAGCTGAGACCCAAGATTGGAAGGGAATATGCCAAAGAAGAAACCAGTTGAGCTGGTGTAGAGAGAGAAGAGGGAGAGTGACCAGAGATATAGACACAGGATGAGTTCATTTAGATGATAGGAAACCATTAAAGCATTTTAAGCAGAGGAGTGACATGACCATGCTTGAACAATTAAAATTTCACAATTGAGGATTTAATTGAAGGGGGTCAAGGCTAATGTGCTGCGGCTTGTTAGGAAACTATTGCAGTAGCCTAGGCAGGTGGTGGTGGTGTCTTGGATAACGATGATAGAATGGAAATAGAAGGTGGTGGATTTGAGAAGTATTAAGGTTAGGAATGGTGATTGACTATATGTGGGGAGTGAAGCAAAAGAAGATTATATGTGGGGAGTGAAGCAAAAGAAGGCATTAAGGATAAGTTTTAGGTTTCTTAATAAAGCACCTAGGTTACATAGTGGTTCCATTTCCTAACATGAAAACCAGTATTAAAAAGATCAGGTTGCAGGGAACATTCAGAGTACACACTTTTGGTGTTTGAGATGTCTGAGACATTGAGGTGGGAATTGCTTAGGAAACAGTATTATGATACCTGACTCCCTTATTTATCTGCTCTTTGTCCTGTGTTTTAGTTCTTCTTTCCCTATAGGCCTTTTTTGTCAGCCTACTTTATTTACTTTATTCAGTCTCCTCTTTCCTTTTAAAAAAGGAAAACAAGCTCCTCTCTAGATACAGATCTGTGTCCTTCTTCTTGTCCTCATCCTAGTTCTTGAAAGACCATCTACACTTGCTTCTTCTATCTCCTTGGTGCAACCTATCATGGTTTCTCTTTAACCCCCATCATTCCACTGCAACATGTCTTGCAGACGTGATCAGTGACAGCCTGATTGCCAAATCAGTTTTCATCTTGGTTATTTTTGCTGCATATGATTCCAGCCACTTTCTCCTTGAGATTCTCTCCTCCCCTCTTCTGTTAGCACCAACTCCCAGATACGTATCTTTCCCTTGAATTTTAGACTTGTATAGCTAGCTAACTGCTTCACTTAAAAATTCAGTGGTTCCTCAAATTTTCAAGTATTTTAATCTGAAGTCAGCAAGTCCTATCTAACTTAACAGCCTGAATGTTTCTAAAATCTGTCTCTATTCCTGTTATCACTGCCCTTATTTAAGTTCTCATATTCTGCCTTTATTTTTTTAAGAAAACCTATATCTTAAATCTCTCCTTTCTTGACCCTTCTTTATATCTCTTCTCTGGCAACCTAAAGGATTTATACAGATCTAGTCTTGCCATTTCTTATATTCTATGGCTTTTAAAAACCAATAGGATAAAAACTCTAACTTCTTTAGCATGACATAGAACTTTCCATGACATGACACCTGTCTGTTACTTTCTAGCCTCATCTATCTCATATTTTACATTCCAAAAAATTATTGAAATTGTTTTATTGTCTTTTCCTCACTGCTTTACCAATATTCTCTATGCCTCAAAACCTTCCTACTGCTTTCTTTGTTTGACTCCAGTTCAGCTTTCATTTTTCACTTTTTCCTGGAGGCATCCCCAGCGCCTCAGAGTGGAGGAGTGTGGTTTTTCAGTTAGCATCCTAAACATACTTTCATCAGAGCACATTTAAGAGATCTTACATTGAGTTTCTATACACTGTGCTAGACTGTGAGTTCCTTTGAGAGAAACTTTAATTTTATTTTTCTTTGAATTCTGCACACTTAACACAGTGCCTGGCACATAGTAGACCCTCAAATTTTTGTGGAAGTAAACTGCTGAAAGGAGATCGAGAGTAAAAATCAGGTCTTGGTGCCTCAGTTTCCTTGCCTATAAAGCAAAGCATTGGACTTGGTATGTTAGTTGTGTCTAGCTTTTAAATTCTGAAGGGCTGAATATAAAATAATCTGATATTAATGGAGGATAGAAATTATTTTTTGAAAAGAATCCCTAGAACAATACTGTTAGCACAGCCTGTGATGGTGGAAATGTTTGTCTGCACTGTTCCGTATGGTAGCCATCAGCCAGTTGTGACTATAGTACACTTGAAATGTAGCTAGTGCAACTAAGGAACTGAATCCTAAATTTCATTTAAATTTAAATATAGTCACCTATGGCAAGTGGCTAGATTCACATAGCTCATGACAACAGAGATTAAAAGCAAATTTAATTTTTAAACATGACCACTTATAATTGTATTATAGGTTATATTAACATTGTTATCATTGCACATCACAATAACACAAGAAAATGTTAACTCCCAGATGACTTACTACGTGTTGGTTTATTACAGCAAGATGAATTACATGTGTTTTTGTTTTTCACTCCCTGGCCCATAGAGGTTAAGTACTTTTCATTTATTTTATTTTTCTTCTTCTATACTTTCTTGTGATTAAATTTAATATAAGCTTTTAAGTTTTTTCTCTTCTTCCCACCCTTCCTTTTTTCCTTTTCATCATGTTTATTAAAGTATAATGTACAAGCAGTAAAAACTTGTCCTTTTTAAGAATATAGTTTGCTGAGTTCTACAAAAGTATGTGATCATATAACTACTGGCACAATCAAAATATAGAGCATTTCCTTTACTCCACAAAGTTCCCTCATGACCCTTTGCGGTCAATACCGATTCCCTTGCCTCCAGTCCTTGTTAACCATTAATGTGATTTAACTGTCCCTGTACTTTTTCCAGAATGTCAGATAATTGGAATCTTATATATAGCCTTTTGTGTTAGTCTTTGGCTTCTTTCACTTAGTATAATCCTTTGGAGATTTATCCATGTAATTTCCTGTATTAGTAGTTTTTGTTGTTGTTGTTTTTGCTGAGTAGTATTTCATTTATCTGTACCATAATTTATTTATTCATTTATTAATTGATGGGCATTTGGATCATTTCCAATTTTTGATATTTTGAATAAAGCTTCTATAAACATTTGCATTTTGCATATGGATGCACTATTTTTGTGGATCAATATTTTCATTACTGTTGCATGATTACCTAGGAGTAGGGATGGCTGTGTCATATGGTATATAATAAATGTACAGAAATAGTTTGGCAGTTTCATATAAAATGGATATACCAATTTTGCTTTTGTATCAGCAGTGTATACAATTTCCAGTTGTTCCACATCCTCACCAGCACTTGGTATTGTCAGGTTGATTTGATTTTAACCATTCTGGTTGGTATAAATTTGCACTTTCCTAATGACTGATAATGTTAAACATTAACATCATTAGTTATTTTAACGTATTTATTTGTCATCTTTATAGCTTCTTTTAGTGAAGTATCTGTTCAGATATTTTGCCCATTTTTGTAATTGGGTAATTTGTCATCTATTGAGTTGTGAAAGTTCTTTCTATATTCTAGACAAGACTTAATAAAACAGATGTGTTCTGCAAATATTTTCTTCTGCTCTGTGACTTACCTCTTTATTTTCTTATCAGTGTCTTCTAAAGAAGAGAAGTTTTTTATTTTGATGAGACCTATTTTATCAATTTTTTCTTTTTATACTTGTTCTAGTTTGCTAGCTGCCAGAATGCAATATTCCAGAAACAGAATGAGTTTTAAAAAGGGGAATTTAATAAGTTGCTAGTTTACAGTTCTAAGGCTGACGAAATGTTCCAATTAAAACAAGTCTATAGAAATGTCCAATCTGAGACATCTAGGAAAAGATACCTTGGTTCGAGAAGGCCGATGAAGTTTAGAGTTTCTCTCTCATCTGGAAAGGCACATGGTGAACACGGTCAGGGTTTCTCTCTTGTCTGGAAGGGCACGTGGCAAACAAGGCATCATCTGCTAACTACTTCTCCTGGCTTCCTGTTTCATGAAGCTCCCCAGGAGGCATTTTCCTCCTTCATCTCCAAAGGACGCTGGTTGGTGGACTCTGCTTCTCGTGGCTATGTCGTTCTGCTCTGCTGTCTCTGAATCTCTTATTCTCCAAAGTGTTCCCTCTTTTATAGAACTCCAGAAACAAATCAAGACCAACCCAAATGGGTGGAGACACATTTCCCCCAATCCAGCTTAACAACCGTGCTTGATAGGGTTACATCTCCAGGGAGATGGTGTAATTACAGATTCAAACATATAGTATTGAATAGGGATTATTCTGACTTTATGAAATGGGATTTAGATTAAAACATGGCTTTTCTAGGGGACATACATCTTTTCAAACCAGCACAATACTTCATGGCTTTTATGTAGTAAAAAATCTTTGTCTAATCCCAAGGTCACGAGCATTTTCTTATAATATTTTTCTCAAAAAAGTGTTTATCCTATGTCTAAGTTGATAGTAACCTCTGAAATCAGCTGGCTTTGCTTTTCTTTTTCAAAATTATTTTGACCATTCTAAGTTTAATATATAAAAAGATAATACGTAATGACCAAATACGAATTATTCCATTTATGCGAAATTGATTCAACATTTGAAAATCAAGCAATATAATTCACCTTCTCAACAAATTAAAAAGGAAAAACCATATGAGCTTCTCTATAGATGCAGAAAAAGCATTTCACAAAATTCGACATGCTTTCATAATAAAACTCTTAGCAAAATAGAAAGGGAACTGCCTCAGTTTGGTAAAGGGCTTCTAGAAAACGCCTACGGCTAATATCACGGTTAACAGCAAAAGGCCTGATTGCTTCACCTTTAAGATCAGGAACAAGGCAAGGATATCTGCTCTTAATACTTCTATTCAACATTGTTGGAGATCTTAACCAGTACAGTAAAACAAAGGAAAGAAAAAATACTGGAAATGAAGAAATAATGTCTTTATTTGAACATGTTATTGTCAACATAGAAAAAAATCCCAGAAAATTAATAAGTACTAAAATATGTGAGTCTAGCAAGGTTGCACAATGTAGTCAATGTATAAAAAATAGGTATATTTCTATTAGCAAAGCACAATCAGAAATGAAAATTCAAAATAATTGTAATTAAATAGTAATGTCTAAAAACCCAAAATTCTCATGGATACAGCTAGTAAAATACTTGTAAGATTTGTATCCTGAAAACTACAAAACGTTGCTGAGAAAAATTAAAAGACCTGAATAAATGGAGCAATAATACATGTTTATGGATCAGAAGGCTCAGTATTTTCAAGATGTCATTTCCATCCCAGTTGATCTGTAGATTCGGTGCAGTCCTAATCAAAATCCCAGCAGGTTTTTCTAAAAATAAAAATTGACAAGCTGATTTAAACAAATTCTCCAACTCTGAAGAGAAAATGAATGCACAAATAATTTTTTTAAGTATTAATAGATAACATTTTCTGAGTATTTTTACTATATATCAGGTTGTTTTTAAGCATTTTGTATTTATTAACTCATTTAATCTTTAAACAACCCTGTGAGGTACTTAGTGTTCTTATTTCTATTTACCAAACGATGAATCTGAGGCATAGAAAATTTAAGTGACTTGTCTAAGGTATATAATTATTAAAGAGCTTGAATGAAGGGTCGGACGTAGAACCTGTGCTGTTAACACATGCTCATGTTGGCTCTTTTATTTCAGTTTCTTCTCTAAGTACTGAAGACTGAACTTTCTTTGCTTTAGGTTAAGTTATGACCAGTGCTTTTGTGCTTCATTTAAGTGGAAATTTAAATAGGCAAAGTCCAAATTGATTTACTGTTCCCATAACTGTGTGGGTGGGTGGATGCTTAGTGGGGTTGTTGGTGAAGGCGTGCACAATGGTTAGTAATCACATTAGAATTCTATCTGCATGTTTATTTTGTATGGCAATTATCTGTTGCCTTTTTTTTTTTTTTTTTTATCTTGTCAGGACAGTCGCTTTATGAGACAGGCAGGGACCTGGCCCTGCAGCCCAGCCGGGGGACAGGCTTGAGGGGGGGGGTGTCTGGGAACAGAGCTTCTGGAGGGGGCCCTACAAGACCCCATATCCCTCCCTCTTCTTTCCAGGGGCCCCACATAGGGCTGAGGGGTGGCCCTGGGCCAGTCCTGTGCAGGAGCCTCAAGGAACAAAAAGCGAGTTATGGCCTGAGAGCCGCAGTCAATAAATTATGGTCAGAAAATCAGAGGCTGGTGACTGGGGCTGGAACAAGTAGAGGCGGGTCTGGCTCTGAGGCCCTGGGCCCAGGGTGGTCGGGCAGATGGAAGGGGTCTCCCATGAAGCTCAGAAGAAAGGCCGGGTGGGTGCTGATGGAGGTGGTCACCTGGGCACTTCAGGGGGATGCCGGGTGGGATCCGAGCCCGCCGCGATGGGATCTGAGGCGGGGCCAAGGAGGGGTCATTGTTGGCAAACACACTCTGGGGCCTGGGCCGGGATGGGATGGTGGGTGCTGCAAAAGAGGCTGCTGTGCCCACAGGCATAGGAATTGGGGGGTGCCCCGGAGTGGGGCCCCTATCTGTAGCCTTTAATAAGTTATAAAGTATCTTTACAAGAAAGGTTTGCTAAGATTGGACCTGTAATGGCATAAGCATACTTTTTATAATTTACATGTGGTATTAATTATAATGCATAAGCATGTGGTAACTATATTTTCCAAACTCAAAACTAAGGATTTTAGGCCTTTTCAGGTGTGAGAGGCAATCTGTAAAATATATAAACTTTGAAATTTGGGGATTTCTAGCCATTAAATGATTTTTTTTGTTTGGCATTAGAATCACATCTGGAACATCCCCGTTCACTTTCATTCAGTCCCTCTTTTCCATTCTGTTTCAGTGGGTTTAGTGTTTGGTACAGCTATAAATTAGAAAGCTCTGTAGTTAATTCTGATGTGCGTCTTAGTTGAGAATCACTGATTTATGGAAACAATTGGATAAAATATTCGAGATTTGGACCATCTAAAAATATCCAGACAATAAGGTCACCATATTTAATAAAGGCAGGACTCCTTATTTTCATAAGTGGTCTTCAGTACAACAGACATCTAATCTGAAATCATTCTTTGTTATCTGTGTGCTTTTCTCTACTATATGTTATCTGTCTAGTCACACTTAGTTGTGCCATAGCTCTGAAATTCCATGAATGCCTATACACGCAACCACTCCACTTGAGTTCGCCTTATACAATATAGACTTTGAAGTTATCGTTGAAACTATTTCTAAAATTATGGTATATTGTACTTAACTATTTCCAGTGTTACCTATAATATTTTGTTGACTGAAATTTTCAGAGGTAACAGATGCCTCAGCTTTCCAGATTAAGAAGTATAAAGAGCCTTGTTATAATAGATTGTAGGAGAATAACAGAATAGACAGTAAAAGATAAAATTATTAGTGCCTTCTCTCTTAAGAACCATAGGAAGTTTGAATTAACAAGACTTAGAGATTATCTGGTGTGGATTCTTATTTTGTTATAAGTAAAATTAATATCAGAAAAGTGGACTGACTTCCACAAGACGCAATGAATGTATAGATAAACAAATGTAGATCTTAATTTATGGCATAAAAATAACAAGCAGTTGAACTTCTTTTCTTTTCATAGTTTAAAGTTAGAATTATGTGTATATTAACTGAGCTTTCAAAAGTTCATAAATATTATTTTTTATAGTTGCTGTTCATTAATTTACTTTAAAATAGAAGAGCCAAAATAATGTTAGTCATGGTTTAAATAAAATCTCCACCCAGTATCTTAGAATTATAAAAGTAATAGGGCCTGCCATCATTTGACTATGTCAACCTGCTATAGAAATTTGTTATTACATGCCTGGAACTGTAGTCCAGTTTTCTGGAAACTCACAGAAATGTAGTCTGTCTATAGAAATACAATTATTTTCCTTCCTTTGTTTATTGTAGAAGTCATAGGCCATATAGTTTTTATTTTCCCATTCAAGTGATTGAAAAATAATTGAGCAGATTAGATTTAGTTCCTTTTTATAAAAAAGAGGGGGAGTTAATTTTTTAACTTCGCCCCCCCCTTTTTAATTGTTGCATTAGTGAAGTATCTTTAATAAACCTATTCTATTTGTTTGTTTCTTTTCTCTTCAATGACTATCAGTTAAAGAGAAATTGACTGCAGATCCAGACAGTGAAATAGCTACAACCAGCCTAAGGGTTTCTCTACTCTGTCCAGTAAGTATGAACTGATACTTGCTATCCAGAAGGTATAACATACATTTCCCTTTTTTTAATATTATTTCTAGATGTTTTGTTTACTTTAAAAATATGCTCATCTTTGTTCAGTTTGTGAAAATGGAAGTTATTATTGTTTAGGCATATGATATGGAATCTAGAAAAGTTCATAAAACTTCTCGTAGTAAAAGATTCTAAATATTACTTATATTTAATGCTTTTTTTCTCCGGCTCAAGTATAAATTCTCAAAATAAGGAATGTTTATTATCAGTGTATTTATAATAATTTCATCTTTTAAAATAGTATCCTTCTGAATAAAAATCTGGTTATGATTACCCACACTTTCGATTTAACTGTTTTGCTAACATTGACTGCGTTATGCGACTCTAACAATTAAAAGCTATTCAGCCTGAATAAATGGATTTGTTATGCATATAAAAATAACCTAGAAATATTTTTAAATCGGAAAATGTGGTCACAATCAGTCATTTGTTAGAAATAAATATAAGGTCCTCTGTCTTACCAAATGATTAAATGTGTAGTGAAAAAGTCTCCAGAAAAATGTCTCATTAAGGATTATCCTTAACTACCACCTCAAAGTTAGGCCTACCAATAATAGGAGTGATAATTGACTATGGCTTTCATACTAAAATATTGAAAAATTAATAGTAAATTACTTTGACATTTTGATTACCTTTTGTTCTAAAATTAATCAAATTAATTATTTAAATTGGTGGAAGGAGTATGTATGAAGAATAAGAGGACGCATCTGTTTCCTGATTTGACTGAAATTGTTTGGGCCTGATATTGAGAGCTATTATTTCAATATTAATTGAAATCTAAGATGTAGTCATTGTAATCTTAATAAAAAACAAAGAATTTAAATGAACTAAATCTAAGTGTTATTAGTACTGTATATTAGTCTTTTGGAATTTGTAAAGCCTCAAACACAGTATGAAAAAGTCATTAGCTCTTGAACTGGTCTATAATACTGTACTTTACACAGCCCTTTAAAACTAAGGCATTTTTGTTTTTGTTTTTATAATTATTAAGGTTATTCTTGTTCACTATAAAACTTTTAGAAGTTACAGCAAAAAACACAATGAAGTTAATCAAAACCACCATGTCCTATTATTTCATGAATATCCTTCTATTCTTCCTATATCTTTTTTCTTTATTACTCTTTATAATTGATGTTTTTCTTATGTAAAATATTGTTCTTAAAAATTCTAGTCAGGGCGGGCCACGTTGGCTCAGCAGGCAAGGACGCTTGTCTGCCATACCAGAGGACCCGGGTTCGATTCCCGGTGCCTGCCCATGTAAAAAAAAAAAAATTCTAATCAGATAAATATTTTAACAATTTATGTTGTAAAGGAAACTGTTACTTTTTAGCATTTAGAAAAATAGTTCACAGACCAGGGAAGTGGAAGGTGGGAAGATGATTTAAATACACACACACATTCACATATCCCACCCTCTTTCTCCCAGATCCTGATGTAGCAATGCATATTTGTTCTTTGCCATTCCATTATAATACCAATTTGAGTGAATACAATAATTTTAGAGAAGTGACTAAGCTTTTAAATGTATGTATTAATACATTTAATATTTATAACATTTAACATTTATGTGAAGCTATTATGTGTATAATTATACTGCTCCAATATAGATCTTGTAAGTTGTAAGTTTTTATTAGTGGAACTAGTTTTGAATTTTATAGTTAGGAACTGTTAGCTGTATTGTTAGGAAATAATCATATTTTGCTTCTTACCCCTTTTAATCTAGTGGGCCAGCTTTTAATTTTCTTCCGGTATCCCCCTGTTTCTCTTCTTTTAGTTCCAACAGTTTTAGTAGTTCATTTTAAGTATCTGCTTTCAAAATTCAGGTTATATCCATATCTATGTAACTGTGTGTGTGTGTGTGTGTGTGTACACATACATATATATAATCTATAATTATAATAATTTTATGGATTCCTTTTTGGTTAAAGGCAGAGAATTGCTTTACAATTGTTCTGGAATAGTAACAACATATATTTTAGATCCATTCTTATTCAAAACTTAAATTCAGTCCTGACAACTCATCTACTTACCAAATTTATAAACTAATGAAAGAGATTGTTCCCTTTGAAATATGTAACTCACTGTGTATTTGAATTGTCCTTGCTGTGAAGTACAAAGCTCAAAATAAATGAGTTTCTTTTGTTTATATGCCGTTTAGTTAAAGGCAACAAAAATAATTAAAAATGCTTTTGCTTTTAGAAGGAAATTTTAAATTCTGAATTAATAAAAGTAGAGCGGGAAGAATCTTTGAGAATCTGCTTTGTGTGTGAAAAGTTCCCATGCCTGTAAACCGGAATTTATGTGACTTGGAGTTGATAGAAGGGGGAAAAAAAAAGTACTTTAGAAATTTACATATGAGATAATAAAAATTCATGAAATTACTCTTAATGTCACATTTCTCCCTTTTTATAAGGAAAAAATACATCCTTTATTAATTTTTAAGGGATCATTTTTATAGAAGCTGTTTTAAGCTTATCTGGGGTGTTTTCTCCTGCAGCATCATCAGTTAGCTCAAATGTAGTTTTATCGTAAGGCTAGGAGCAATAGAAAACCCATTGTGAGTTATTTTCAAAGCCTGTATCCACAAGTGATGCAAATATCTGTGACATCCTATGAAGGAAGAAGGGAAATTTGTAATCATGAGATGAAGATGTTCAAAGCTCAGTTTCCCCCCTGATACTGTTTAGAGAAGATCCTTGTCCAGTTGTCAGATAAATATTGGAATTTAGTGATTTTTTTTAAAACATCAGAGATCTGAGGAGGGTTATCACATAATTGTGATTCTTTAAAAAGAGACAGTTGTGTGATAGCTAATAAACAGTATATTTTAAAATGAACTTTTTACGTTAGTGTACCCATTTGTCAGTGTCCTTTCTGCATCGTTTAAGTATCTGTGTTCCTTAAAAACTCTGTAGTCAGTGTGGCTGATCATAAGGTTTTTAGAATTACTTTCTTACTAAAAAGATATGAACTAACAGCTTGCTGGGGATTATGGGGATAAAAGGTATGTGAGATGAAGACATTTGAAATAGCTGCTTGGATTTTGAGGCTATCTTTACTTCTTATCTCCTTATCCATTTTCCTCATAAACCATCAGAAGTAGCATATTAGTTATGCAGTCCATCAGCCTTGTGTACTATTATCATATTTGGCTAGAATTTTTAGCCAAGGTTTTTTCTGTTTAGTATTAGAGCAATATTAAAAATACCTACCCAGTAGGAACTTGCATTTTTTCAGGTAAGGTAAGGTCTGATTTAAAATATTAAAACTTCACACCATCAGTTGTTTGGAAAATGTTTCTGAAGTAATGCAGTATATCATGTCTAATGGTAAATAGGTGATTTTTCTGTTGAAATAGCTAGTTTGTTCTTTTTGGCCTTTTCATCAGGCACTTCTGTAAATCAAATCATAAAAATTGCATAGAGGTATAGTGAAGGAGTAATGAGGCTGCCTAGTGCTGTGTGAGCATAGAAGAGAAGAATGACTGAGCCTGAGGTTTGCGTGACTCCTGCTCGGTTACAAAGTGATTTAAAGCAATGTGCTTTGATTAATAATGTATAACATTTATTATAAGCATATATATAATTTAATTCCCACAGTTTTATGATATAGATGCCATTTTTATCCCTATTTTAGAAAAGTGAGGCTCAGGTAGAGACTAAACAGCACTCAAGATTCACACATTTAATAAGCAGTGGGGCAAGGATTCAAACCTATTAGTCTTCTTCTAGAACTCACACTCAAGACTTCCTTGTAAAGTGCTGTGTATAACCTGCACAACTTCCATAAATAATACCTCCTAAAACTGCTCAGTGTGCACAGCTTAAGTCTTTGGTACACTTAGAGTGTCTTCCTGCTGTATACAGCAAGTATATGTCTAAGTGCCTGGGATAAGGAGATGAGTCTAACATATTTCTAGGAAGAGGAGACATACCCAAATAAATATTATAATGAAATGTTATTGGATGCATGGATAGAGTTGGGAGCACAGACAAAGGAGCTATCAGTTCTCTCTGTTGCTCCCTCCTGCCCATTCTTCTTATATTATAAACAAGTAATACTACTCCCTTCTGGTAAGTGTTCACGGCACATTCTGGATCTTTTTTTATTCTTCATCACCATATCCGGTTGAAGTAAGGAGGAAACAGTGTTACTTTAGAGATAGAAAAAGAAGCCCAGAAAGGTTAAATGTCTTTCCTAGAGACACAGTAAATCATTAGTGGCAGAACAATTATTTTGGCCCCAAATGACAGTTAATTTCCTGGGTAGAGTAGGAAACTGCACATTTCCCTGAAATTCTTCTAGGCCAAGAATCTTTTCCTCTTTTTTTCCTCATTTAACTCACATCCTTATCAAGTCTTTTATATTTTTCAAGCTGGCAAATATGTGGAAAATCTTTTCCTAGTATTTACCTAAATAATACAGCTATTGAAAGAAGATAACTTCTAAAGTATATGTCCAGTGTGGACTTTGAGGACCCCAGTGGTAATCCAGCTACACTGTACAAGGTGTCCTCCAGGGAAGAGGGTCACAATATGGCAGCTCCTTGTGCAGGTATCTGGGCAGCTTCTCTGCCATAGGGCCAAAGCTAGCACCTCAGGAACCAGATGAAGGAGTGTTCATTGTTCATGGGATGGACCCAACCTGTGTCAGCTCAAGCAACATTTACAGGGCAAGAGGAGAAAATCCCATAGCTTGCTGGAGATGCTAGAGGTCCAGGAATATTTGCCAAATTGTCTGTGATGGTGCCCAGTAAGGGAGGAAATGCTAAGAATGTGTATAGCTGACTTCCTCCTAAGAGCTACCATTTGGCAATCATACCAAACATTGTGGGAAATACTTTCTGCTAATTCAGCTTTGTCCCATGAACTATTCTCACTCAAAGATGAGTCATAGTAAATGTCATTATGTCTGTCTCTCCTGTAGTATTTAATAAGACGTTCTTTTGTTCCTTTCCCTAATCCCCAGTTAAGTGATTCTTCACTTTTTTGGATCAGGGACTGCTCTTAAGAACTGGGTTAAAAGCATTCTTCAGGAAAATGCACACACATTACATTTTACATGTAATTTCAGAGGGTTCATGGATTCTCCCTCTTCCCCAAACTGGTCTGTGAGCTGTATAGATCGGGGTGAATGAGCCTCGATGTAGACCCTCTGGAGTCACTGTGTTTAATATCCAGAGAAAAATGTGAATTTTAACCTGTAGGTATGTTTCTTAGAAAATACGTTTAATATTCCTCCACGTAGATGAAAAGTATACACAATATGCTTTAAATCAGAACACATACACATTGTATTTCGGGGAATTTTGATCAGAGTTTGAATGACAGTTGTCTGATATTTACTTTATTTCCTCCTCTTTTCAAGCTTGGTAAAATGCGACTGACAATTCCATGTCGGGCACTTACATGCTCTCATCTTCAGTGTTTTGATGCAACTCTTTATATTCAGATGAATGAGAAAAAACCAACCTGGGTTTGTCCTGTCTGTGATAAAAAGGCTCCATATGAACACCTTATTATTGATGGGTATGTCACTTTTTAGAATAATTTTTCCTTGTACCTTAAAGCGACCACTTACTATCAAGGTTTGTAACCCATTAGGTTTGGAATAAAAATACGATGCTAGTGTTTGCTGAGATCTGTATTTTTTTTTAGGATTTTCATGATCCTAAAAATCAGTATTTTTTTTTTCCGTGTTAACTTGATGTCCCCTTGTTTTGGAGATGCATGTTTCACCATTAGTGCTTCTTGACATCCAAAGCACCAGTGATTCAAAGCAAGGGGTATACATAGCCTTCTCCTAACATGAATCCATCTATCCCTAGACATGTAAACTGTATTTGAGAAAAAAATGAAAGAATTGTGAAACTGGTTAACTGAACCTAACCAAAAATTAAGCTTTTTAATAGATGTTAGCATGTTTCTGGAGATTGGATCAAATTTCAGTCATAGCCCATCATACCTGTTTTCCCACTGTAAGGACTCCTAAAACTGCTCAGCAAATTGAATATAGCAGCTTACTTTGTTTTTCTCTTTTCTTTGTAATACTTAACCCTTTTCTTTCTTGTCTGACTGCAGTGTCACAATAGGCAAGTTGGTTGGTTGGTTGTTAGTTTGTTTTTAACAGTCGTGTATTTTTTCTGTCCTGTCAGAAATCTTGAAATGCTCTTCTGAATTTTCCCTTACTCTGTGGTCTCCTTTTTTTCCTTCTTACCATGGGACAAAAATAACACGTTGTAAAAAGGAGGATCTACTAATAATATTTTCTGTATTCTTCTAGCAAAGCTTTTAAGGCATTTTATCTATATTGTTTGAGAAAATGTGGGAGTCTAAAGTTTTAATATAACAAACAATATATTTGAGAATGCAAAGATAACCCAGAGCTTGAAAGATGTCAGACCAGTCACATGGGGGCGGGGTGCAGGGAGCAATTTATAATCTCAGAATTTTATGTTCAATTTTTCAGAAATGGCAATGATCATTAAATCTGAATTAAATAGTACTAATTTGCCAACTCTGTAGGTTATGTAGTTTTAGAATTTTCCCCTCTACTGGAGATTTTTTTCTTGGGTTATATATACGCACTTGAAAAATTAGAACGTACAGAGAAAGAAAGGAGAAGCTTTTTTTGACATTTAATTTTCTGGTTTTTGTTTTTACATAATTGTGACTGTACACTGTTAATTTTTATCTTTTCCTTTCATTTGACACCATAAGCTGAAGGATTTAATTTTACACATTCTTTATAAATACCATTTTTTAATGTCAGTGAAATATTTTTATCAAGGAGATTTGATTGGTGTATTTTTATATGATTGTTTCAGTTTATAAAATAAAACATGCTTCTTATAGGCAGTATAGAAGATACAAAAAAAGAAAAGTGTAAAGAAAACAAATAGCCATAATCTTATCACCCATAGATAACTGCTGTTTATATGCCTACTCATACATAGAATTTTATTTCTAAAATGTAGATTTTTCTTTTCTTGCCCTTCTCATGAGCATTTCCCTCAGAAAACTTTACTTTTCATGACTATATATGTTATTATATAAATACACCATAATTTAAGTAACTGTTTTCCTATTTCACATTAGATATTGATAAAATATACAACTCATCTGTTCTAACTTCTTGTTCTTTATTTATATTTGTACCAAATATAGAAGATTTGAATGTTTTCATATTTTGGTGAATTTTTAAAAATATTTTTATGAGATATCTTCATACATGTACAGTCCATCCCAAGTTTATAAGCGGTGGCTTACAATAGCATCATATAGTTGTGTTTTAATCTCCGTGATTTTTAGAACATTTGTATCACTCCAGAAAAAGAAATAAAAAGAAAAAAGAAAAAGCTCATAGACCCCATACCCCTTATCCCTCCTTCTCATTGACCACTCGTATTTCAATCTACTCTTTTTTTTTTTTTTTACCCCATCGCATATTTATTTTTTGTTCTTGTTTTTTAACTCATGTGTCCATACCCTGGATAAAGGGACCATCAGACACAAGGTTTTCACAATCACACAGTAATGTTGTAAAAGCTATATAGTTATACAGTCATCTTTAAGAATCAAGGCTACAAACCTTGTCTGGTGCTCCTTTTATCCAAGGTATAGACTGATGAGTAAAATAAATAAATAAATAAATTATAGAGGGGGACATAAAGGGTAAAAAATTGAAATAACTGGAGGTTAATGAGAGGATGGGATAAAGGGGTATGGGATTTATGCATTTTTTTTTTTCTTTTCTGGAATGATGTAAATACTCTAAAAATGATTATGGTGATGAATATACAACTATGAGATGATATTGTGAGCCATTGATTGTATACTATGGATGGACTTTATGTGTGTGAAGATTTCTCAATAACAAAAATTTTTTTTAATGTCAAAGAAAAAGTTACAGGAATACAGTTCAGCAGTTTCAGGTACTTCCCTCCAGCCACTCCAGTACACGATAAACTAAAAAGGATACCTGTATAATGCAGAAGAATAACCTCCAGGATACCTCTTGACTCATTTTATTTTGTCTCATTTCTTTATTTTGTCTCTTTTTATTTATTTTGTCTCATTTCTCTCCCGCTTTTTGGTCAAGAAAGCTTTCTCAGTCTCCTGATGCTCCTTTATATTAGCCCCAACCTGATAACCCATGCTCTTGACTTCAGTTCTCCAAGTTTGTATATTATAACTAGTCCATGTGAGTGAGGCATGATAATATTTGTGTTTTTGTTTCTGACATTTTGTTCGGCATACTTTCCTCAAGATTCATTCACCTAGTTGCATGCCTCACAGCTTCATTCCTTCTTGCAGCCACTTTGGTCCGCTGTTTGTATACATAACACTTCCATTCCTCAGTCATTATGCCCTTAGGTCTTGGTGAATATTTTTTAAACAGTAGTAATTCAAAGTTATTTTTTATTAAAATGTGATATTTAGGGGACAAATTGTTTTTTATAGCTTGTTTATGGAAATCCTAAAGTACTGTACAGATTGTGACGAAATACAGTTTAAGGAAGATGGCTCTTGGGCACCTATGAGATCAAAAAAGGAAGTTCAGGAAGTTTCTGCCTCTTACAATGGAGTTGATGGTGAGTATTTTCCAAAAGGATGATGCTGTCTCCCTGCTATTGTAAAGCCTTCATTTTCAGTATTAAAATGCATAAATTTTTTTAAAAACAAAGAGTAGTTTATGGATCGCTCAATGACTCTTATTAAATTAGTGATTAGATGTTCAGAAATAGTAGAACTACTTTTAAATTCACTTTTGCCATCATTTAAAAATTTTCTGATATGAGATTTCAAAGTAACATAGTCTACTAAGTCACATGTGAAGTCAGGATTTTGAAATTGTATCCTTTTAAATTTTTAACATATTTGGTATAGAGAGTGAACTTTTTTTTTTTTTGCCCCTGAATGGGGGCTATGACTTTTTAAAAAAAAAAAGTTACTATAGTATTGCCTAAGTATGTCACGTGCTACATAGGTAATATACAAGGTCTGTGCTCAAACTGCTTTTATTCCTGAAGTGGACAAAGAACATTGATTGTTTACCCTAATCCAAAATTGTTTCTCAAAATAATTAGTTGACATCAAATAACAAATAGTAGTTTTAAGCTTAAGGGAGCAGAGCCACTTCTGGATTTCCACTTTCTGACCCCAGCAATATTGTGAGTCTAAACTATAACTTATAAATTAATCCATTGGGACACTGAGAAAAGAAAAAAGGTCATAGGTATTTACCTTGTGTTTTAATCACTCCCCCACAGGATGCTTGAGCTCCACATTGGAACATCAAGTGACTTCTCACCACCAGTCCTCAAGTAAAAACAAGAAAGTTGAGGTGATTGACCTAACTATAGACAGCTCATCTGATGAAGAGGATGAAGAGCCATCTGCCAAGAGGACCTGCCCTTCTCTGTCTCCTACATCACCATTAAATAATAAAGGGTGAGTGCTGAAACAAAGCAAACTTCGTCATGAAAGTTAATGCAGCAAAATATGGTTTAAAAGACCTGCCAAATAAAATGATTATTCATGATTGTAAAACTTAATTTAGCAATCAAAGTGTAGGCTAATTTTTTTCTCAGGTACACAATATTCTTTAAAGGAGTTACTTGAGTGCTGTATTCGTCATACCGAAAGATGACTCTAGTACAGTGGTTCTCAAGCTTCGGTATGCGTAACCCATCTTCTCTCCCCCAATATCTATTTCAGGATTAGAAACTGGGAAAATTTGCATTTCTAGTAAGTTCTCAGGTGATCCTGATGCTATTCATGAGGTTTAGAACTTTTATTCAAAACTGGAAAATGTATACCATGAAAATAACTCTTAAGTTGAGCTTTTCAAGTAGAAAGCAGAAAAAGAAAGCTGAACACTTTACACCTGTCTCAGGAATATGTGTGAATGAAAGAATCACTGAAAGAAGTGAAAGGTGACTTAGGTTGACACATTACCTATTTGTTTTTCAGATTAATTTCCCATATTTTCCATTAGGGTTCATATCAGTAATAGTGCACCTTGGTTATGCTTCAGTTCAATTCATGAAACAGTGGTTATCTCCTTTGTGTAAAACACTGCATGCTAAACATGTTAGATGCTAAAACGAGTAACACCTTGTAAGGGGTGATAAAACAAGTATATAACTCTAGCTCTATTGAGACACATTGGAGATAAAAGACTTCATGTTTTGCTATGACACAATTTTAGCATACCACACTAATGGTAAATCTAGAAATAGACATGCCCCATTTGGTTGTGTATCAGGAGAATCACGTGGCCTGTGGTAATAAAATAGGAGCTATTTTAAAAATCTTCTAACAAAGAGTAGTATCTGAAGAAAAATGTAAGGGAAAGAAGGAAAGTCTGTAGATGAGATGGCTATAGATTTCAGTGTTCAAGACGGAAAATTGACACCAGTCTAAGAGCAGGCATTTCCTTGTTTGATGAGATTAAAAGATCTCACATTTGGATATGTTTGAAGTGAGTGGAAAGATAAAATTGCAGCAGTAAAACGCACAATCACTTTAAATGTAGTTTCTCACTTGTTACAGGACTTTGACTATTTTAGAAATCTTCATAATGCCACTAAACATATTAAAGGTTTATATTTTCATTCTAGAGGCTTATCTTAGTTTACTACAGAAAGACATTAAAAACAGTATCATTACTGTAAACAAAATGAGTATTTAAACACTAATTCTTTAAATCCTACTCTGAGAACATTAGCTCTAATAAAACCTACCTTGTTGGATATTTCTCAGCAAGCCTGATCTTCTTATTAAAACAACTTATTTTATAAATCTGAGTAGGGAGCAAAAAGAAAGTCAGGTTTTCTGAAGTTATCATAGTTTAAGTAGGTATCTATAGAATTTTTATTTCAAGATATTTTATTTTTAATGTCAGGCCATAGTATGACCAAATATATATTGTCACCTCATTTTTTAAATGCTGCAATTGTAACACTAACAGAATTTTCATAAACCTCTGGCCGTATAAGTAATTTATGGGTTAATGCATCATTATATGATAGTTCTCTTTAGACTATTAATAGTAGTCATACATGTATATACATAAACTCTGAGTGGTTTTACTGTCTAACTGTATATTTTTTTCCTTAAAGGAAACTTTTGAGGGTTAAGGAATCTAATGTTTCTTCTTTGGATATTTACTTTATTGTCTCTCCCAGAATAATTCTATGTTTGTTATTTTGGAAAATTACATTAGATGCATTAAGTACTTCCTGAGCTTTCCAGTAACTAATTGAACCCAGATATAGTATTTTTCAAATGCCATATCCTTCTTTCTGTATTTTCAGATAAAAAAAAAAACAGGAAACCTGAAAGTTTATGATATTTTTAGAAGTAGGGTATTACTATATTCAATACTAGTGGTCGTTTTACAATAATAATTAGTCAATAAGTAGAAACTTAAACCCAGCATATTGTTTTTGTTATTGTGCTGTGTAAAGATAGAAATGCACCTCAGAACATTATCATAGATTTGAGAGAAAAGAAGGTATCCAGAATCTAGAAAGAGGCAAAGCATCAGTAAATGTAAAACATTTTTAACTTCTGCCACTGAGTGTGCTTCTGGTTTTGCATTTCATTCAGAAATGTCCTGTACTATTTGGTATACTGAGATGTTTTTAAAGACAAGCATTTCAACTACTTTCTTCTCTCCTGTAATCCCTTAGGCATTGTCGGAGGAGACAGCTAATGAAAAGTGGTACTTTTTATAGATTGTTAGAGGTTTAATTAAAGTTTCCATTAGACGAAACATTTTTTGTGAGGCAGATGAAAGTGTATTTTATGCTTCATATCCCATTCACTTGGTAGATGCCCATTAGTATTCCTGGAAATCACACTTTGGCATTTTTTAAAAAGTTGTATATTATTGAAATTGCATTCCATACCCCAAATACTATAAATGGAATTTTATTTTAAAAAAAGACAGACTCCTTTGGTTTTGACCATTAAGTTAAACATTTCATCCTATTCTTCTCAAGGTCCCTTTTTTTTCCTTCTGATTATGCTATTCTCCCCTTTAAAACTCTTCATTGCTTGTTCATTTTGAAGCATTTCTTCTGCTTGTCTCACTGCCTTCATTCTTTCAGTGGGCCTTTTCTACAAACAGTTTGCTGATGATAGTGCTGAGTATATTAGGTATACCAAGATAAACAAGATCTACTTTTCGTTTTGATAAAGTTTACAAGTCTGGTGAGTTAGCTGTTAAATCCTAACTGCTCAAATTGCTACATTTCCCCCAGTTCATATGTGTTTTTTTAAGAATTACCTGGACTTTTTACTAGCCAAACTCCAGTGCTCGTTTTAAAAAGGTTTTAGGATTTCCTCTGCTATAGATATCCTATATCCCATGAGTTGGCTCAGCTGTGCCTTTCACCTGCGTTCTGAGAGTGTAGATTATGATGTTCTGAACATAGCAAGTGATTTGTTTGATGCCATTGCATCCATTCTCCCTGTATCTTTTGTAAAATGCTACAAAGTGTACAAATGTTTCTTAATAATTATAGATAATATAATTTTATACATTACTTTACTTGCTTTTTACTTTTATTTCCCAGTCTAAGAGCTAGAGCTCATTGTGAGATCCTGTGTTTCTTAAACTTGGAAATTCGACTGACTGCTTAAAATTATGCCCACTTTTCCTCCTTATAGCATTTTAAGTCTTCCTCATCAAGCATCTCCAGTGTCCCGTACCCCAAGCCTCCCTGCTGTAGACACGAGCTACATTAACACATCCCTCATCCAAGACTACAGGCATCCTTTCCACATGACACCCATGCCTTATGATTTACAAGGTGAGTTGCCAGTTCTTTTCTGTTGTCACTTAGCATTATCAGTGCCTTTGATCTATATAGTCCTTTTCTCAGTGAGTCCAAGAAAGAATGGAAAGATTCGGGGAACGGGGTCTGGACCCAGAAAACTGGAAGATACTTACATTGTGGTCACAAATGCAGGACCAGGTCCCTAATGGTACCTACATTTATAGCCAGTGTTTTACCAGAGTATTCTGCAAATTGTGTTGGGTGGTTTCCAATATATTGCTTTTAATTTTTATGTTTATGAATATTATTTTCTGTTCCCTAATTCTGTTTATAATGTAGCAGGCATCATGGGTAAGTATGTTATCCTATCGTGTAGATAATACTGAATGGAAATATTAAAATTTTTTTTCTAATGAGTCTCATCCTTTTTAAAAGTAGTTTGCAATGTCCGTACACTCATTTGTATGATATATTTTGAGTTCATAATCATTATTTGCATTATCAAAAAGAGTTACTAGTTGTTTATATGTATCTTTGTAATTTAATAACTTGTATATTAGCCATATTGTCTCAGTACATCTTTTTCTTTTTTTATTACAAAAAAAGTATATGCTTATTGTAGAAATTCAGTTGCAAAACTAAAATGAACACTTCCCTTTACCCCCTCCCGTATTCACTCTCCAGAAGTTACAACTACTCTTAACAGTTTGATATCTTCCCAGATCTTTTTCTACACATAAGAAACACATGCACAAAGTTTTTTTGTTTTTGGAATAGAATGTTATTTCCTGAAACTTGCTTTATTCATTTAATATATCAAGAACATTACTTATGAACATGTAATTTATAATCTTCATTAAAAACATGATAAATAATTTGAATAGTGTTTGTTTAAATTGTTTGGTCATTAGTTGGTTTGTTCAAAGTAAAGATGTGTCATTATTCAAAATCCTTTAGGTGAAAAGTGAGCATGACTCCCTTCTGAAAAGGATTATATATTTTCAGAAGATCTTGAGTTGGAGATGGGGATGAGGGAACCACTTAACTAGGAAGGCTCTTTCTTAAGGCTTTGCAAGCTGTTAACTAAAATAAGAAAGGGATATTTGTGTGACAAATGTGTAAATATTTTGTTTGTGTCATAAATTTCAGTTGTTATTGTCTTATTGGGCATTTATTTTAAAGGCTGTTTAAGAATTCAGTGTCTTGCAACCTTGTTTTAATGTTAGGTCCTGCCAGTCACTGTGTTTTTCACTATTTTCCATATATAGACACACACAACCATTTTTATTGGTTTTACCCGTAAGAAAGCTAGGTCTCCATGCAGTCACTCTCACTTCCTTTCCTGACCTCTTTAGTCCCTTCCTTCCTCTTCTAGCCTCTTTAATTCCGCACCAGCATGGCCAGACCATATCCCTCTGGGCCAGAGGGCATGTGGCGCTTCCTTAACCACACGCACTGGCAGGGCGTGCCATCGTAAACGCTGTCGAGTCAGCAGAGAATGGCCGAAGTTCCTCCCTAAGCTTAGGCCCTGGGACCCTACAAAATAATCCAGGCCCACTGGCAGATGAACATGGGGCTTGGAAAAGTTGAGTTGGTTCTTTGTGACTGTTAATGAAAGCCCCATTTCAGCACTGTCCCATAAAGCATTCTGTATTAAGGGAAATGTTCTAAATTTATACTGGCCAGTATAATAGCCACTAGCCATGTGTGCCTGTTGAATATTTCAAATGTGGCTAATGTGGCTGAAGAACTGAATTTTTAATTTTACTTACTCTTCATAACTTTCAAAATAACCACATGTAGTTAATGGCTATCCTATTCAGCAGTGTAGCCCTATATCTCACTTAGCCCAGTGTGAAGTCTCCCATGAAGAACCTCAATCCCGTACATTTTGCAGGTCCTTCTATTGTAATGTGTTCTAATGTAGACAGTGGGTGGATCCCACTCAACTTAACTTTCAGAGTATTTGTGTTGATATATTTTTATCTCCATCTGCTTATTGTACTTTTCCCCAAAGTTTAAACAATGAGGTGTGAGGCATTTCATTCGTATTAGTTTACTTAGTCTTTCATCGCACGACACATTGGGTGATATGGACAAGAATGTGCATTGAAAGGGGCGTGCTTACAGTGAATCCCTGGGAGCTAGGGTCTTTTGGTCATAGCCACCACCCCAACTCACGGCCCTCTCTCAGCTCCCTTCCCCCTCCTTGTGCCACGGAAAATCTCCTAAGTTTGAACCTGTTGCAGATGGTAGCAAGAGAATATTTTTGAGAAAGAGCCATTGAAAACAGAAAATCTCTGCTAAAACTTACTTAAATTCTTTTAACTTCAAACTTTCTGCTCTGTAAAATGAGGGCAAATGATTATATGTGCAAGTCCCATACATGGAAGTCATGTGGAATGGAAATCATTGCTAAAGCTTGGACTTTGGCCTTAGTAATCTAGACTTGGAAAGAGTATAAAACTTATCCTTCTCAACTGTTAATGTTTAAATAAAATTCTAAATGATATAGCATTTAAGATGTATATTTGCTTTGAAATATTGAAGCATTTAGGGGGATTTTTTTTCTTCTATTCTAAAATGAAAATACTTTTTTTCCCTACAGGATTAGATTTCTTTCCTTTCTTATCAGGAGACAATCAGGTATGCTATATATATTTTAAATTACTATTATTATAACTGTACACTAAAATATTTAAAAGTATATAATATGTAGCCAAGAGAAAGAAAATAAGTTTCCTTAGAAACTTCAGAGTGGTCATTCCCATTATATTGTTTTAAGAATTTAAATAAAAATCTCTTTGTTTCAGCTATGCCTGAGTATACAGTAAGAACAGTATATTTGTTGCTTCTAAATACTGCTTTACAAAGAAACAGTAAGCTGTGAGTAATGTTAACTGATAGATTTCTTAGCCATATATTTTCCTAAAAGAGCGTGAACTATCCTCCCCCTGCCTCATCTGAGCCTTTATGCCTCTTTGGAAATAGAATTTTGAGAGTCATTTGCAGTACAAATTAAAACATAAACTTAAATTTTTTAATTAAAAACTGAATTTTTATTTCAGATTTTTCATCTGTTTTTTGTTTTTTATTTTTGGTCTAGTTTTAAATCCAAAAGTTCTCATTGTCAAAAATCATTATAGGGCAGGCCACTGTGGCTCAGCAGGCAGAGTTCTTGTCTGCCATGCTGGAGACCTGGGTTCGATTCCTGGTGCCTATGCAAAAAAAAAAAAAGAAAAAGAAAAAAATCATTATATAAGGTCATTTAATTTTGTAAAATGTCTTATAAAATATCTCAGGAACATCAGATACTCAAAATATATTAGATTTAGGATTTTGTTCTACCAAGAAAATTTATAAGTAATTAACATTTTTTTAATCTTATGTTTTCCTCCGTAGCATTACAACACCTCCCTCCTTGCTGCTGCCGCAGCAGCCGTTTCAGATGATCAAGACCTCTTACACTCGTCTCGGTTTTTTCCGTATACCTCCTCGCAGATGTTTCTTGATCAGTTAAGTGCAGGAGGCAGTACTTCTCTGCCAACCACCAATGGGAGCAGTAGCGGCAGTAACAGCAGCCTCGTGTCCTCCAACAGCCTACGGGAGAGCCACAGCCACACCGTCACCAACAGGAGTAGCACGGACACAGCATCCATCTTCGGCATCATACCAGACATTATTTCATTGGACTGATTCTCTTGCCCCTGCTGCTCCCATCCCCACCCCAGATTAAATGAACTTGGCAGAAAGAAGAGAACTTTGTGCTCTGTTTTACCTTATTCTGTTTAGAAAAGTACACAAGTGTGTGTTCTTTTTCCTTTTTTTAGGGAAAAAATTAAAAGAAATGTACAGAGAACAAAACTATATTTTCAGTTTTACTTTTGTATATAAAAATCTAAGACTGCCTGTCTGATAAAACACTTGTAAAAAAAAGAAAAGAAAAAAAAAACAAAAACAAAACCACACACCCACAAACCACCTTCGGTTCATTTTTTTCCTGGATTCTGAAGACTTTTTTCATCATTTGTCCAATGGTTTTGGTTTTATTTTACTTCAGAAAAATGGCATTATTTTATTTGCAAAAAAAAAAACAGAAAAAAATGCTTGCATGTTTTAAATTGTGGGCTTTTCTTTGTTGTGGGGAGGGGGTTGGGGGGAGATAGGTTTAATTTCCAATTTCTAAAAATGACAAAGTTGCGTTCTGTTTGTATGAGTGTGTGCATATTTTATCTAGCCTTAAGTTATAATTCTCATCTGTTCACTGCATTTGTATTTTCAAGACATAGCTCGTGGGTATGTGTTCAGTGTGTGTGCCTGTGTGTATTTTCCCTGTTACTGCTGTTCCCTCACCTCCCAAGTTTGCATTCAGTTGATATATCAGTTGCCTGCTTCTTTCAGAGTGCTTTGAAGGTCTTGAACTCACATGTAAGCATCTTTATTGATTATCCCAATTGCATGTTTTCCATCACATATCCTCTCTTGTTTGTTATACACCCCCTGAGAATATATTTTAGAGATATTGGAATAAAGCTGTCAGGGTAAGGAGTAGGCTTGGCAGACCTGTGAATAATACACATTAGTCTAGTTCTTTATTCTAAATCTGGATTGCCAGTATTGTGTATTTAAACCAAGTCTGTGAACACCTGCTTTTTTGGCCACAGGGTAAGAAGATCTTCATACTGAAGTAGGAAGTAAAAATAGTTTAGAAGGCCCCATTGCATATCTTGGTACAGCTGACAAAGGTAAGGTTATGGTCACCTCTAAAAAGAAAGACAATTATTTCTAAAAGTAAATCTGTGTGGGAAATACCATGCACCACATATGTCAATCTGTAAACATCTACTCTTTGATAAACAGTTGAAATTTAAAATGGGTTTGAGTCTTAGTTATTTTTAGTTTTTTTAATTCTCTGTGTACTTATTTTCTTAGCCTATCTTCCTTGTTTGTTTTGTTTTGTTTTTTTCTTCACCTTTTAAAGAGAAGCATGATATAGGAGAGTTTTGTTTCTTAGAATTCATAGATTAGTCTGATCTATTTTTATTACTATGTAAATATATTAAAGAAAGCTGTTTTTCAGGAGATGAGTGAGGGCGGAAGGAAGGAAAAGTGGTTCTACTTGTGTTCAAAATCCTCATTGGAGAAGGTGTTACATTCTCAGGTATGAGAAATATTTCTATAGCTGATCAAGAGTGCAGGTTTAACAGAAAAGATAAAGAAGGAGCATAATGATTGCCAGTTTTCCTGACTGGATTTTTATATCACAGCTGTTACTGTCAACAGGTTGTTCTCAGAGTTGATGAAGGACCACTTTTTGTATGTAAACTTGTCTTTTTAAACCTACTTCAATCCAGATAGAATTCAAGATGGCTGTATCTTCACCTGTATGGTAAATTTAATAGTTCACATGACTATATGGCATCTAAAAATAATGTGTTTTTTACAACATCTCTGCCACTAAATTGTTGACTTGAATTTTGAAGAAAAAAAAAGTTGGTGTTGATATGTATATGTGTGTGTATGTGTATATGTATTTATAGATGCGTGTGTGACTGACAAGTGAGTTATATAGTCTTCCCCTGTGCATGTGTATACCACACATAAATGGCTGAGTATAGTTACTAAACAATTTGCAATTAAAAAAAAAAAACAACAGATTCAGTGTCAGGTAAAACAAGAAATAGGTTTTAAAATGAATCTAGTATTATGATGAATAAATCCTTTAAAAACATTCATTGCCACATCACTTTAGGCTAATATCTAACAATATCATAATTTGTACCTAAATTCAGATTGGGATAGAAATTACTAAATTGTGGGGAGTTGCTTCTTCTTTCACATTGCAATAGGACACATATTTCTGTTAATTCAACTACCCAAGGTAAAATGAATAGTTTTCTTTTTTCTTGTCGCTCTCCCCCCTTTTCTTTCATTGTTGTTAGTGGTCTCAGAATTCTGATCAGTAACTTTGTATATGATGGTGAATTGCAAACTCTCTGAATGATCCATTTGAAAACCTGTCCCTTTACTTTGTTCAGCCCAGTTTTGGAAAAGGTTAATTTCCTTCAGTGTCCTGCATTATACCAACCTAAGGGAAGAACAGATATTAGGGAGAAATTAATGTACAGTGGCTTTGGTCATGTCTGCATGGGTGAAATTAACCTTTCAGTTATCTTTTTTAGTTCATTCTACTCTGTGAGGAGTTTGTTTTCTTCAAAATGTTTTATTAGTAGTTATCACTTTGTTGGTTTCATGCTTAATGCCAATGACTTTCATGATCAGTAATAATTCTTGGTAGAGTCATTTATTACATATTTATCTCCTGAATTAAAAAAAAATAAGAAAGCTCATAGTCATTTCATCTCTTTTCCTTAGCCCACCCTTGTTTCCCCACATACTGTCTGTCGACAGGTAGTGATTCTCAAAATCTTTAGGCTTTAGGCAAGTTGCCAGCATCCCCCTTGCCTTGGTTTTTCATAATAGGTGTGCATATGTTTGTACCTGTATTTCTATATAATACTCTGTGTGTGTGTGCATGCACACATGCACATCTCTGATAAAATAGCTATTTGACTAGCAGGGTTGAAGTGGCTTTTAATTATTTTGTGGGCATTATTGGACACATCTTTTTAAAACAATCTGAACTAACCATGCCACAGTTGGCTGACTAATTTATTTTGAGCATTAAAATATTTCTACTTCTCTTAATTTAGGCATTATCACAATTCTCCAGACTGACTTAGGAAAGATTCACTTAAGCTTCTGAAAAGTGTGATTTCTTGGCAGATTTTCCTTTGAGTCAGATGTCTGAAACAGAAAGAAATTCTATCCCAATTTTAAACTAATAATTGTCGAAAGATTGTTATTTTTAAAATAATTCAATTTTAAATACATAAAACACATCTAGATCTTTGGGACTTTAAAGCACATTTGAAGTTATTTTAGTAAGAATTTTGCTTTATCAGTCAGTACATGTTGAATTCTGATTTTTTTTAACGAAAACAACACAAAACTTTGATTTCAAAAAAGAGGGAGGGTGAAGAGCTGGTGGTCCCAGAGTGTGCTGCTGTTAATTAACAAAGGGGAAAATGTATATAAACAGATATAAAAGTTATCATAAATTCCATGAACCTAAATCTGTGATTCATGCCTTAAAACTTTCTCTCTTAGAATTTCCATACCGCATGCCAAACCAGTAAAATGGCTTTTAAAAATGTATAGTAGACTAATGTCAGTTTGTATAAAAGTACCAAGTGAAAATATTTATTACATGCATTGGAAAAAATTGTTTACCTATTGAATGTTACCTGTTTATGTAGAGCTCTTTAGATGTAATAAAAGAAAAGCCTTCAGTTAATTTGTCTTCTGTAAAATATACTGTTGGGTATACAAGGTGACAACCCCTATGAGAAGATAATTCTTTGTGCTTCCAAAGCGCCTTTCATCCAGAGCTTTCAAAGCATGACAAGTAACTAATTCTCTTGCAAAATGCTTTGAGGTAAGTAATGAATACACTGCAGTCATTTCTACTTCTTACTGAAATATGGCTAGCTTTGTAATGAACCACAGCATCTGCTTAGTTTTAAATCTTTTTAATATCTGCAATTTGAGTGGTAAGAACACCAGGGACTTTTTTGTAAACAACACAGGAGCTAGGTAAACCAACTGGAATTCCGGGGATGAGCGTGAAACCAGGACACGCTACTGGTGGGTAGCATAAGATCCTTTTCTAATAGAGGTTTAAACCAGAACACATCATGGCTTCTTAAAATTCTAGCCAATGAGCCCCCTTAATTAAGAGCATACAACCTCCATAGCAAAGAGGAGCCCAGGTTCTAATGACCACAACAGTGTTTTCGGCAATCTATACTTCACATTCCTGTTTGGCAAATGATAATAAAAACTGCTTTAAAGCCATACTGGTACAATGATAGAGATAGATATATTTTTTTAAAAGCTTTGAGGGAAAAGATCTTATGATTACTGTAGTTCAGAACTTCCTCTTCCTATTCCATCTAAATCCTATTTGTCTCATGTCTAATACTTGGTATTCCAGATGGGCTATGCAGGATTTGCTTTCCAGTGTCTCTGGGAGTTAAGTGCTATGGATCTAGGGCCCTTGTGCCTTACCTGAAGGTGAAATAGTGGTTGTTGTTTATAAGGTGTTGCTGTCTAACCAGCTCTCCGGTGGATCTTCCTTGAAGGTAAAGAAGTCTTAAGTGTTAGGGACCCTCATTTGCTCGGGCCTCTTCCAGGTTCCTTGGAGTTACCCTGGAAATTCTACATTTTTGTAAGGAAGGTCGCTAGATGGTATAAGCCTTGGGCTCCATAAAACCTGGACCTTTCTCTACCCAACATGGGCCTGGGCTCCCCAGCTGCATATCACTACTTAGTTGGTACTTAGGCCATTAATTGCCTGCCCCCTACAAAACCTCTCTCTGCAGCTCCTGTGAATTCCTACTTGTTACAGTTGGCAGTTACAACGTGGGGGTGGGGGGACCTCATTGTCATAACCTTGATTGGGTCTGGAGCTATGCGGTATCATGATAGTTGCAATAAGACTCTGTTTTGTTCCCTGCAATTTCCCCAGTGCCTGACCCTTATTAGAAATTTGTCTTGTATAGCTTCCCAAGAGACACAACCCTTTCTTGATTTGGTGTTCTTTTGCTTTAGCCACTAAGGCACCATTAGACAAGGCTACAGCACAGCCAAATTTTGATACACATAAGGATGAAAATTGTTGTACTTAGTGCTTCCCCTCACCCCCACCCCTGTTCTGTATGCCACTGTGTGACTCCACAGTACCAGTGGATCTGCAGATGTGATGAGTATATGGGCACTTACCTCTGAAGCCCAGGCAGCAGCAGCCCATAGCATCTCTTTGATGTGTAATGCACTCAGACAGTTGAGCTGGAAGGTCTGGTATACCTACTACTGTTTTCCAGGTTTCTTGCTGAATCTCTGGCCTTTGCTGCAGGCTTAAATAGACTAACTGGCCCTGTTACATCCCCTAATATAATTCCTTATATTAGTCTGGGGGAGATGGCTTGAGGCAATGATCAGTTTGGCCCACCCCCACATGAGCAGACTATCCTATCTCACAAACCTCTTTCTCCACTTTACAACATATTCTGGGAGATAGCTCAAATATTTTATGGGGACTTCTGAAAGGACTCCTGGTATGGGCATGTAAAATCAGATCACTTCCCATAACTTGGCAGATGCTGCCTCATTTATATAAAAATATGTTTTCACTCTATACTTTGTGTCTATGAATGGAAATTCTGTACTATGGTCTGTTGAGATGGAAATATGAATTTATAAGTGGCCCTGTGATGCTGCAAGAAATATTGCCCTAAGTTAGTTTTTTGTTTTTAGCTCTTTGGTTGTTGCTATTTCTCGTCATTGGCCTTTTCTTGGAAATGTGGAAGATGGTTTCAGCACCTGAATGCAGAATATGGTGTTTTGGCAGATTGCCCTTTTTAGGAGAAGCACTACCATGGTAACTCAGGATTGCTCAGTGCTCTACAGTTTGCAAAGGCATTTTCAACTCATCGTCTCAGTTCATCATCTCAACAGGAGTCCAGCCTCAGTGAGGACCCTGGGGTTTTGAAGGGTGAAATTATTTACCCAAAGTCACATGGCTGGGAAATGGCAGAGTCAAGACTGGAACCCAGGCCCGACTTCAAACCACAAGCTCTTCCCATGCTGTGAAGGGCTAGACTAATGGTAGTTATTAAAATCAATAAAAATCTCATTATTAAAGACATGCTAATAATACGACTGAAATAGTTTATTTTCATTGTTAGCTACTCTCTGCTACACTGGGTAATGCCATCTTGCTGCTGTTCGCTATCTTCTTGGAGTGAAAGGAACTCTTTTCTTTTTAAAAATTAATCAGCAAAGGTTTTAGGCCCTGGGAAGGCTCTCTTGCATTCGTCCTCATTCAGTAGTCTCGTGCAGGAAGAGTGATCTTGTGGATAAATTCGTCATACTTCACTCTGCCATCTGGTTCAATATTTGCTTCCTTGAAAAGATCATCCACTGTAATAAATCACATTAATTTTTCAGTTTGGCTTTGGCATTGCATTATAGTTCATCGAATTCTTTGGGGGTTGGAAGACCCCAGAGGTCTTCCTGACTGTTCCCGTAGAACAGGAAGTAAACCAGTGATCAGAAACGGATGGCCCACTTTCTTTCCTTTGGGGACCACCCAATTCACTTTTCAGTTAAGTAGGCATTCTGCTGGGCCTGGGGCAGAGGTGGGGAGATATACTGATCAGGTTTCAGATGCTGAGATCATCCTGTGCTTTTCAGAAAACACCTGACCCCCGCACCTGTATTTCAAAAAAATATCTGGCCTAGATGTCACCTTCTACAGCCTAGCCTCTGGGCATCCCAGCAGAAACCCTCTGTAGCTCCATCCTGGGCCAGCCTTACCCATCTCTGAATTGCCCTATCATGCTGGCAGCTATCATGCTCTCCTCCCCCTTCCAAATCAGCATTCTGCATCATGCCTGCCCTCACACCAATAGGGGACTTAGTAACAAGTGGTGTCTGCTACCATCACCTATGAAAAAAAAGTGTGTCTGGGGGAAGGGCATATTATAAGAGGAACATAAATACAACTGTGTCTAAAGCTCAAAAGCATACAAAACTGCCATTGTTCTTTGGTCCTGCTAAAAAAAACAAAAAAACAGTAAAAGACATTTGCTTGTTTCTTCTAGTTCTGGATTCTCAGGACAAAATACTAGCTTGTCCCAGGCTGTGGCAAGAAAAGCCATTTCAGCCAGCATTTCTCCACAGTGGCTTCTCAGGGCCGACCACCTTTGTTTCTTTGGACCATCCTCACCCTCCTGCAAAAACTATCTCACTGCCCTGTGTTGCCTCTCCTGAACCTAGCTGCCCCCTACTCATAATACTCAGTTAGTTAGGAAATACATACTGTGATCCTCTGCTGAATCATCCTCCTCTGAAGTGTAATTACTATGCTCTGAGCCTAAACTGATATCCAATGATAGTTGATCTGGGTATTTTTAGAAAATCAAGGAAACTGTAATTTACCTTATTTCACAGAGAAGCTTCAACGCATCAGCCAGTTAAAACCATCCGAGTGGACATGCCCAACATCAGCTCCAGCCTCAGTGGAGGATCCTGGTATCCCCTTTCAGCCAGCCCAGGCACTGCTGCCTGTCCAGAAGAGGGGCCCACCCTGCTTCGTACCCTGAGGATGGAGCCTGATGGTGCCATCTGGGGAGAGTGGAAGGGAGGTCTACCCTGACAGTCTTCTCCAGTTGCTCCAAGAATACTTTTTAATAAAACGGAAGATTTTCTTTCACTCACCCAGGGTAAAGAATCCCTACTTCTGGTATCATCTTTCCTGCCTCCCACATGTGGCAAGAGGAAGTGAAATCTGTCTCCCTGCTTGTCTGGAAAACATTACCAGTTTCTTTGAAATGTTTCTTTGCTGGTTAAACAAATGAGATGTCTGTGAGCTCAGGGGCCATGGTGTTTGCTTTAGACAGAGATCATTAACCACAGGAATCGAGACCCTGGCTGCCCTATATGCTAATACTACATGGGTACAGAAAAGGCCGAGCAGGGTCCTCAGGCCTGAGGGGGGAGGCAGGCCCAGGTTTTCCCCATTCACATTTACACAGTCTCAATGAAAAGGGAGCGCGTGATAGCTGCCAGCTTGCCACAGCAAGGGGGTAGATGAATCTGCTCTCTGTAGCCCTATTTTTAAATGCACTGTCTTTGGGACTCTGCAGTTAAAATCTAAACAGACTGGTTTATAGAATGTTGGCTCATGGAGGGACTTGAGGGATTATCTATTGTAATCTCACTTCACAGTGAGTAAACTGGGGAGAAACTTGTCTTAGATCCTCCAGCCAAGAGAGGAAGCAAGGATGCAAATCTCACTCCACACCTTTGCAACCCTCCATTGGTTCATTGTGAGGTCAAACTCCGCCTTTAATGAAAGGCTAAATGTCACTCATTATTGAATCCTTTTTCTGCCACCCACTCATGCCCTAGCCCCAGCCTTCCCACCCCAACCACGGCTAACCACTGGCCTAACTAGAAATCCCAGCCGCTAGGGGTCAGCTGACATGGACTCTGGGGGCAGACCCAGGATGGCTGCTGTGGCACTAGCGACAGTTTACAAAGGGCTTACCCAGAGGACCCAGGCCCCTCGTCCTGCTTTGAGGCAGGACGTCCTGCTGGTGACAGGAAGGTGTGACAGTTGGTATTTATCCAACTGTCTCAGCAAGGGCCACCCAGAGTCCCCTTGGGGAAGAACAATTAGAGCTGACTGGGTCCTGAGGATTGGGGCCAAATTAACATCTCAATTTGAAAGCTCAAATTTGCATCAGCAGCAACTTCAAAGGACAGCTGTGTCGGGGCATCTACTAGACCTGCCTTCAATTTCGATCTCTGCTACTCACAGCCATTCACCTCACCTCCTTGCTTCATCAGTAAAAGGGGGTGACAGTGCTCATGGGGGTGTTGTAAGCATTAGGTGAGGGTGCACAGTGAAAGCTCAAATACAGAGCATGACCCACTGCCATGCTGCCTGTCTGACCCCAGCAGGGTTTTCCCAGTGGTGGTCCCCGCTTTACTTCCTCTGGGGCCTGGGTGATCTCCAGCTCTTTCCTTGCGCTGTGGTCCAGAGCTCACCTAGTTTGACCTTGGGTCCTGACTTTCAGGCACACATCAACTGCACTGTTCTGCTCAATCCTGGAGGCAGGGATTGGGCCTTAGTCTCCACCCCTCAATCTCCATCCCTCTCCAGCTGTGGGAGACAGGGCCCCAGGTTACCTTCCCTGTGAGTGAGCTTCTCCCCCAGTTTCGTGAGTTTTGACCGTAGCTCAGATGCCATGATGTAGCCTTTCTTCTCCTTGTCTGCCATCAACATGGCCAAAAGAATTTCTTTCTTTGGGTCTTCTTGTTTTATTTGCATGTGCATGATGGTCAGGAAAGTAGAGAAATCCAGTTCTCCATTTCTGTCTAGAAAACCCACAAACGCAGCAGAGGGATGAAAAGCCTTTTTTATGGGGGAGCAACTGGCCTCCTGTCCAAACTATCACAGCCAACTCAGGTGCCACCTATGTCAGGAGGTGCCATGGTGGTGGAGAGGAGGTAGCACCTCTTACTGAGTTCCCACTATGGCCACTCACTGTACTGGATCTCCTCCATTTAATCTCCCAACAATCCTCAGTGATTATGTTTATCATTATCCCATTTTGCCTAATGAGGAGACAGAAGCTGAGTACAGAGTAACATCACAATGCAGAGATGCGATCAGGATGGAGCAACACCTCCTCTGCTCCCTCTGGGGTGCTTCCCTCCTGCCCTGAACTGGAGGACATATGCCCACATGTCTTCCCCTTATGGGCCAAGGTCACACCTGCCTTGTTGGTGACCATCAAAGCACAGCCACAAGAATGGAGGATGACCTCACTTAGGGCCTCAAGCCCCAGCCTCAGCCTGAACTGCTCATCTACCTTTCCCCTTCTCTGCAGCCTCCACCCCAGCCTTGCCAGCCTGTACCCCTCTCTCCAGCACAAGCCCTCCCCAAACTATAACCATAGGCAATTAGAACTTCCACCTACTACAACTTCCTGTCAGAGGAGACAGGAACCAAAGAAACTACCACCTTCTTCAGAGCTGGAAGTGAGGGTCTCACAGATCAAGCCACTGAACATCTCATCACGAGCTCCAGGCCTTCAGCAGCCCACCTGGGGCCCAGCCTGGCCTGCCTTCCGCCAGCACTGCTGCAGCCGTGCCCTAAAGGGACCCTGGCAACCCTAGCAGGGTTCTTCAGCCCCAGGCTCAGGGCTCATCCACTGGCTGGACTGCCTCTTACTGAGCAAGCCACCTCTGGCCTGCTTCACTTACCTATCCCATGAGTCTGGAGGTGCCGCTGCACCTCCCCCGGTGTCGGGCTGGCCCCCAGACACCTCATCACCACCATCAGGTCTGCGGCTTTTATCTTCCCCCTCTGCTGCTTGTCGTACAGGGAGAAGCATTCCTTGTACTCTGTGCACAACCCAGACGGGAAAAGCAGTTAACACTCCACTCGTTCGCTTTCCGCCCCCATCACTTCTCACTGTCTTCTTCCCCCACTCGCCTCCCTCCCCCAGCACCTTGCTTCCTCTCCCCTTTCTCTTCCCCTTCCCTCTCTCTCCCCTCCTGGGGTTGCCAGATGTAGCAAATAAAAATACAGGCCTGCCAAGTGATATCTGAATTCCAGATGAGAAAATGATAGATGTTTGGTATAAATGTATCCCATACATTGTGTGTCACATACTTATACTAAAGGTATTTGTTGTTTCTCTGGATTCAAATTTAACTGGATGCCCTGTATTTAATCTGCTATCTCATCTGCTCTCTCTCCTAACTTCCCCTACCTCTCTCTCTCCCACAGCTGACTAAAATCATGGTCAAATCTCTCCTGCCCTTCGGGGCCAGGCCAGGGAGACCAGGAGTGCACAGCAGGGCATCAGACTCCCAGGGGGTCTTTGCATACCATAGCTTATCTGGGAAACCGGGGTAAGAATGCCCAGTTTCTGGGGTACTGTAAGCACCAGAAATCTCCTCTGCTGAAGGCCTGGCAGACTGGTCCTCCATTTACGGTGATTATTGTTGCTTTTAATACAACTGTCCAGCACCCCGCCTCCAGGCTGCTGGACTCTCAAGCTGTCATCTGGAACCAGGTGCTCATCCTGTTCTTAAAAACTTCAAGGGGTACTGTCGGGAAGTCCCCCCAAGATCTGACTGCAATCTGGCTTGCTGCTGGCCCACTGAACTTCTTTATTCCTCGGCACTTAGTGGAGATGAAATGGCTGTCAGAGCTAAGTCCCCTCTAGATCCACAGACTCAGTCCAGCAGAGCACACAGGCACTCTGGAATCTGCATCATCTGTCCCTCTAGCTCTCTTTTTTTTTTTACATGGGCAGGCACCAGGAATCCAACCCGGGTCCTTGGGCATGGCAGGCAAGCACTCTTACCTGCTGAGCCACCATGGCCCACTCTGTCCCTCTAGCTCTTAACCCCTGAGGAGGCCCAGTAAAGCCAGTAAGGGAGCTTGGGAAGATCCCTGGGCCCCAGCACCAGAGACTGATGCAGGAGATGGGTATGGGGCTGCCTTGAGAATGGGTTAAATGCTCGCCAGGTGATTCTAGTCCAATCCCTTTTGCTTTCCAACTGAGGCCCACAGGAGCAAGCAGCCACCCCTCTCTACGAAGCTGCCCTGGCCCTGCGTTGGCCCCTCCCAGCCCTGGGCTCTGCCGGCTCCTTTGGGTGCCTCCTCTCGCCTCCTCCCACCACCCAGGTGACGCCCCCGGAGGCCTGGGTCTGCCGCCTTTTAGCTGATAATAATAACAATAACAACAGACAACTCAGGATACTGAGCACTTTAGCCCCACGCCCTTGTTTAACCCTCAAGCTACCCTGTGAGGTGAGGCCCTTGCCATTGCCATTTGCAGGTGAGGCAATGAAGGCGGGGGCAGCTCAGCCAGCATCTGCTCCTGGGCAGCCTGGCTCCTGAAGAAAAGCTCTGCTCACAAGGCCACCCTGTCCCCTCCTTTCTGGGACAGAGGCCATCAAAGCACCGCAGAGTTGGGGTGGGGAGGGGAGGCAGAAGGAAACCCCAAACCACCCTCCCTTCCCTAATGAAGGCTCCCCAGCCTCCTGGCCAGCAGCCTTTTGTGTCTAAGATCTCAGGGAGGTTGCTAATGAAAGGCAGGCTGGCCTAATGGGGTTTAGAGATAATAGACCATCTTTGTGCCTGCAGAGAGGCTGAGGGAAAGGGGCACTGATTTGTTCTTTCAAAACTTTCCAGAGTCTGGGCTTGGAAAGGGGCAAACCAAAGACAGGACCAGGTGGCAGGAGCTGGAGTACCCAGCGGGGAGCAGGGCCAAAGACCCCCACCTGTGCTTCCTGCAGACCCTAATTCCCTCCAAGATGGCCCTGTGCCAGTGGGGATACCCTGCCACCCCAATTCAGAGGATAAGGAAAGGACTGCCCCCAGGTATGGGGCTTAACCTCACTTAGCCCTCCTCTCAGCTGCAGCTTCTGGGGTCCCTTGCATCCAGGAGGAAGGGGGGCCTCTCGTGGCCACCCCCACCTTGTCCTTCTGTCTGGGTTTGCCCATGAGCGAGGGCTGGGACTGCTGCTCTCCCTCAACCTCTGTCTGTCGTCACTGGGCTGACCAATGTGGAAGGCTGTCACCCCACTCTCAGGGTCCAGAACTGGACTAGCTTTACAGATGGGCAAACTGCCTGTCCCCTGCATTAGTAACTGAGAGCTGCAGCCTCAAACGTCAGCAAGGCCAGGCAGGGCTCAAGTGGAGACCCATCTCCTATATGTCCATAAATAATAAGTCTAAAATCAGGCGAAAAGACTGCTACATAAAAGATGTTCTAGCCCCCAACCTTGACAAATATGTCTTTATAGCCTGGAAGGCCAGATCTGAACTCAGAATTCAGGAACCAGGGGCGCCGGGAGAACCGGCCCAGGCCCCTCTCCTTCCATCCGCCCCCCACCCACCCTGGGACCTCAGCTTTCTGCTCTGAAGCCTGCTGCTCCTCGGGGTATCTTGCCACCTAACACCCTACATATTTTACTGTTTTCTTGTTATTCTCTTACTCGAACGAATGTGAACCCCAGGAGGGCACGGAGTTTGTCTGTTGTATTTGCTCTCCTATCTTTAATCCCTAGAACAAGGCTGGCACAAAGAAAGCACTCAAATATTCATTGAATGAAAGAATTAACTGAGTTAAATGGATTGCATTAAAAACCCTCTTTAGGCCTTCCCTTTGAAAACACAAATGCCCAGGATGAGGCCAACATCGGGAGTGTGCTGGAAAAGGTTAGAAACCGTCTCTGATGGGGAGGCGTGATATTTAGCAAATATTATTTGTACATAAGTTTATTGTAAATTTTACTGACATATTTGCAAATTATAATAAAACATACAATATCCTTTATCTTAAATTTCTTAGTCAATTGATTATTACAATTGCATTTTGCCAAACTCATATCCATAGCCAACCTATAGTTGCAATTCAACTATGGTTTGACAAATGGGGTTGCAGGTCAATGAATGAAACGTCTTTTCCAATGAATGTATTGGCATTAAATCCGATATGTGATCTGCTGTTAAATTATTTCTCACCCTTGTGCAAATTATATTCACTAAAGTGAAACCTTTTGGGAAAGCTTCAGCACAAATGATTGCAATAGGGCTATCTTTTTATATTTCTATATGGGATCAGGGACCGGAACATTGTTTGAATCTACTTTATTTAGTAATAGCTGTGTTTTAAAACCTGCTTGCAAAATTCTTGAGTATGGAGTTTCACACACCTGGACGATCCTGCCCGTGCTAGGTCAAGTGTCAGGCACGTGAGGGTCCCCTTTACTCCTCACTTACAGCAGCCTGGTAAGGTGCTATCAGTATCTCCACTTCACAGATGCAAAGACTGAGGCTCAGAGGTGATTGGATCCCAGGTATGACTGCCTCCAAAGCCCCTGTTCTTCCCACTCCAGCATGCCACCCCTGGCCGGCCTTTCATTAGTTCATTAGACATCAATGGACTTTTTCTTGGGGCTAGATGCTGGGTTACAAAGAGCAGCTTATACAGCTTCCCTTCTCAGAGTCACAGAGGCCCAAAGAAGGAGGGCCAGTGAGCTCCAGAACCCAGTGAGGGGACCCTGAGGCTGAGAGCTGGACTCCAGCCCTGAGTCCACCATTCAGTATCATCGTCAGGCCCAGGCAAGGTGGGGGCCCTGCCCTGAGCCCTGTGCTTTAAGAGGCCCTGCTCTGGCCTTCCCCCGGCCTTGCTGGCCTTGGCTCTACTCCTGAGGTTAGAAGTCTAAAAAGCCCAAGGGGCTTTGTCTACTGGAGTCCACAATCTCCACCCCAATTCTAGACCAAGCAGGGTCCTGGAGTCCCTGACCAGGTAGTCCTAGGCCCACTTCCAGGACCCACCAACCCCCGGCACCGATCCCAAAAGTGCTACAGGCCCCAAGTGCCTGCAACTTTATTTCAAGTCGTCTGGAAAGCCTCACTGAGAAAGCAACGTTTTAGCAGAGACCTGAAGGAATGGCATGACTAATAGTAGAGTCTCGTGGCTGCAGGCTGTGCACTTCAGGGACAGCTTCAGGAAGCACAGCCTCAAGGAGCAGCTGCTGTGCCTCCCCGAGGTTCCGGGTTGGGTCGCTCCCATGCGCAGCCTTGCAGCTCCCGTGACCCAGGTCTGGCCCCTGAGTCCTGTGTAACCCAACTGAGGTAGGCTGAGCTGCACCCCGCCCCCCAACCAAAGACATATGCACCCGTGACGGTGACCTTTTTTGGAAATAGGGCCTCTGCAGAGGTAACCAAGTTAAGATGAGGCCCTATTGGATTAGGGTGGGCCCGAAATCCAAAGGCTGGTATCTTTATTGGAGAGAGGAGAGGACACACAGGGAAGGAGGCCATGTGAAGATGGAGGCAGAGACCGAGATGATGCAGTAACAAGCCAAGGCATGCCAAGAAGAGCCAGCGAGGATTGTCCCCCAACGACCCTGGAGGGAACGGGACCCTGCTGACGCCTTGATTTCCGGCCTCCAGAACCGTAACTGTGTGGGAATAAGTTTCTGTATGTTTTTTTTTAAAGCTACCTTGTCTGTAGGAATCTGTCATGGTGGCCCTCGCATACTATTACATCAACCCAAGTTGGGTTCTGTGGAACCCTCTCTCCCCTCGGGCTTGGGAAACAGAACCAAGGGAGACGGAGGCTGGTGGGGAGCGGGCAGGCCAGGGCACCCAGGAATACAGTGCTCACACCACGCCAGGCTTGACGTCAGGGCAGAGGGGATCTCAGAGACCACTTAAGCTGACCTCCACCTTGCGAACGGGCACACCCGGGCGCAGATGGAAGTAGCCTGAGCAGGCAGACGGAGGTTCTTTGCTTTACTTCAGCCCATTTCAAAGCCCCCCTTCCTTCTTTTCTTAGACCCTCAACTGCAACCTCTTAAACCGTCTCTCTCTAGCCCCAATTCCTCGTCCTTCCAAAAAAAAAAAAAAAAGGCCAACTTCTCAGGTGCTGGAGAAAGACCCTGTGAGCGCCCTCTCTTGTCACCCCCACTTGTAAAGCACCCTGACAGATATAAACACACTTGTACCTTTGAGCCTTCCCCCTCCTCCACCAGCCAGCGCCCCATCCCGGGCGGCCCCCCTGCGTGTGTAGCCCACCAGCTGCCCCCCTCCCGCCGCCACCACCACCAACGACAACGAGCAGAGCCAATTGCCTAATGAGACCCATATTTCGCTGAGTTGCTAATTAAAGAGCAAATCCAACCTACCATTGATTTGGTCCTGGGAAAGAAACTTGGCCTGCAGCAGAGAGAGGAAAACAGTCAGGGGGCTCCAGCCCCGCGCCCCCTCCCCAGCCCGGGCGGCCGCGCGGACTCAGACCCCCCCTCACCATGGCTGGGCCTCGGCTGCCGCCCGCCGGCTCGCGCTCCCAGCACCGCCCCTTCCCGGTTCCCTTTCCTCCCCGCTCCGAGTCGAAAGTTCGCCCAGCTGGCTGCAGGCCCGGGTAATAAATCCGCGGCTGCCATGGAGACGCGGCCCAACGCCACTGGGGTCCGATTCCGGCTTCCCCGGCCGCGCGGGCTGGCTTCGGAGGAGAGGAGCCGGCCGGAGGGCTCTCCCGGGGCTCCGGGCTCCGCGCGCCGGGCAGCTATGCCCTGTAGCCGAGCAGAGTGACGGGTACTGTTGTCCCTTCCTTGGAGCCCCGCATGCCGAGAAGGGGGTCCAGAAACGGGAGGCGCGTGCGGCCGGGGGTAGGGGTAGCGGGCCGTGGCCTGAACCTGGGATCTGCCCTGCACCACCTGCCCCCTCTCTCCCGGGAGGAAGCTGGGACCCTGACGAGCTCCTACTACGTGCCGGGCACGTGGCACCTCGTATCTTACTTAGAGCTCATTACACACCATCTTGTAGGCAAGAGGGATGCCAGGAGTGTGGTGCTGTGGAAGGCACACAGGCTTGGGTGCTCTCGGATTTGGATTCCAGTCCTTTCTCTGATGCTGACTCGCTGAGCGCCCTTGGGCCCCTCAGTTTCCCTGCTGTGCCGCACTGCAGGGCTGTCGGGAGACTCTGGTGGCCGGCACACGTGCGCTCCCCCGCCCCCCCCGGGGAACGCTGGTGGGGACGGGCAGTGCCTCAGTCCCGGTCTCCAGCCGCACCGCCGGCCGCTCCCTCCTGGGAGCCTTTCCTTCGGCCAGCAACGCCCCAGGTGCTCTTCCTTCCGTCTTCGTCCCACGCGGCGACCCCACCCCTTCCGCCAGGAGCTGCCGCCACTCCCCGTTTGCTCAGCGGCGGCGGTGCTCGCCTCCCCCATACAGGAAGCGTGGGCGCCTCCCTGCCCCTCTCGGCCTGCGCCTCCGCGACGCCGTCTCCCTCCGGTGGAGCCCGAGGCCCCTGCCCACGGCGAGGGACTAATCAGCCCCTTCCCTGCTGCCTCCCCCCGGCCCCGGGAGCCCCTCCTCTCTTTCCCGCCATCTCATCCTTCCTCCCGTCGCACCCTGTCCAAGGAACCCTCGAGCAGGGCCCTCAGGATCCCAGCCCTTTATAGTGGTTCTCTGAGACCCAAGCCTTCGATATGGGCCCCCCCAAGGCAGGCCTGCGCCCACCTTGCCAGCGCCCCCACGGAGGGCCGCGCCCGTCGCGGATGGTGCCTGCGCGCGGGCTTCCCGCCCGGGGGACCGCTGGGTCCTGGCCAGGGAACGGGCGCGCACGGGCGCCGGGCTGAACCCGGCCTGCTGGGGGGGCCCTACTCCCGCCCTCCTTCCCCGACCACCTGCATGCGGAAAGTCCTCTTTCCCCCCAGATTGCCCCAAGTCCCTTCACACGTGTGCCTCCACCCGGGGAACTGCAGTTTGAGGATTCCAGCTCTTCCCTGTCGGGTGCGGAAAAAAGGGCGCGAGGATGAGGAGGGGGATGGCCGGATGGCACCGCGGCAGGAGAGGAGGGGCGCTCCCCGCGCAGCCCCAGGAGGAGGAGGAGGTGAAAGGGAAAGCCTGGCGAGGACACAGAGCTGAGGCCCACAGGGAGCTCTCGGGGGTTCCCTGCTTTGGGGAAGAGGCTTAGCACGGGAGATAGACGTTTCCATGGGGCCTAGGTCAGGCGGGGGAGGGCATCAGGGTCGCGTGTCCTCAAAGGCGTCCTAATAGCTATGCCCTCGCTACTCCGTTGGGCCACATGAGGGCGCACTACCCCCAAATCCGCCCAGCCATCCGCCTGGGATTCGTGCCCTCCATCGTTTGTTGTGCATGGGACACCTCAACACAAAACGGAACAGAAACACCTCCAATACCCCTTCATTCTTAAACTCTGGGCCCCTCGCTGGGAGCAGATACAGCCCCTGGGCACTACCGTGACTTCTTAGCCTCTTCCCTCCTGCTCCCCACCGCTGGTCCCAGGAGCTCCTCCTCTCTTTCCCACCATCTCATCCGTGCCCTGGTCACACTCTGTCCAAGGAACCGTGGAGCAGGGCCCTCAGGGCCCCAACGCTTTATAATGGTTCTATGAGAAGGGCTCTGGGTCTTGGCTTGTGGCCTGTCTGCATCCCCAGGGCAGGAATGCAGCAGGCATTCTGTAAGACATGCCCGTCCTGCACAGTCTCCACCACTCCGTGTTTGCTTTGTTTCAGAGAACAAGCTTGGGTCCACCAGAGATGCAAGTTCCCGGGGCCCCTCCCCCCACCCCCAGTCAGGCTGACCCCCCTGGGCCCCGGAGATGCCTGAGCCCCTTCACTGGTGAGCCCGCTTCTCTCAATCCTGGAAGCCCCAGAATGGAGGATCCAGGAAGCTCAGGCTTCAGGCCCCTCGCTGGTCCTTGGAGTCTCGGGGGCTCCGGGGAACTGTGGAGCGGAGATGCAGAAGAATCAAGGCAGATCCCATTAAAATGCAGACTCAGCAGGTCTGGGTGGGGCCGAGGCTCTGTTGCTCCCAGATCCCAGGTGAAGTCGATGTTGCAGGTCCGGGACCCCACTCTAAGTAGCCAGGGCCTAGAGGGGGGCTTCTTCAACCTGAGTGGCAGAATCACCAGGAGGCCTCTCCCCACGTCTCCTCCTTCGGCAGGTCTGCATTTGCTTGCAGCTCCCAGGTCATCCTTACCCTGATCGGCAGGGCCTTCACTCTGAGAACCAGAGGCCTCGAGTTTTCCAAGTGAAGCGAAGCCAGGTTGCAATCACTATTTATTTCTATGGAAGTGTTCTTAGCAAACTGCCCAGGGGGATTTCAGTCAAGAGGGGATATGAATGTCCAAGACTCCAAATAAGTTGTTGTGATGTATTTTCCATTTTAAATAGTCACTTCCAAGCCTAAATTTTATGCACAATTAAAAAAAAAAGTTTTCTTATCAAAGCTTCCCCCACCTGAGCCCCAACCATCTCCCAAATTGTGTAAGTTTCAGACTCTACACCCCTACACAACTGGCCAGCCCCTGCTTATTCCTAAGTCCTTTGGAGGACTGTCCTGGAGCAGGGTTTAAAGGTGAGGTGCCCTCTAGGTAGGGAAGGAATCAGATGTTTGCTGGCCAAGTGGACTTCTTCCCAGGGGCACATCAAAATGTCTCATGTGCAGAACTGCTCTTCCTGTGTGCGGAGCCCGAGCACCTTTGAATAGCAAAAGCCAAGGCCCACGGGATCAAGAGACCTACCCAAGGCTGAAAGCCAACCTCCAAAAAACCAGCCCCCTTGCCTTTCCCCCAAAGGGCACCCTCTGTGCTTCCGCAATGGGACTGGCAGCATGGCTGGGGGGCTCGATGTGGCCTCCTTGAGGGGCAGGTCTGGGAATGCCTTAGCCTCCTTCCCAAGCCCAATTAATCCCCTAGTTCTGCTGAAGAGAGCATAGAGGAGGTCCTTCTTGCCCCCTCACTGCTGCCCCCAAGGAGCCTAAGTGGCATGGAGGGCCAGCGGGCAGTGGAAGCACCTGCTCTTGCATAGACCTGAGGCGGGGTGGGCCCAGGGGGTCTGCCCGCCTGCCCAGGGCTGCAGTTACAGAGGGCCGCCAGCTCCATCCAGCCCAAGCCCCAGATCTGCCAGTCTCTTTCCCCTCCAGAGAACTCTCTCCTGCATCCCAAATTCACACCAAAAAGCTAAGCCAGCCAGGCTTAGCTCTGCAGACTTTTATTCATGCCAGTTGATGGGTGCTGACTCAGGGGCTGCAGGAGCCCTAAGGGAGGCTGCATGGGGACCCCAACATAAAAGGAGCTGAGGCATGGGGCCATCTGAGAATACAAGAACAGGCGGGTCACGAAGCCCCACAAGGTGTGGGCTGCTGCTGGCCCGGGAAAGAGGCTGTGGTGCCTTCAGCTGTATAAGAAGACCAGAACCCAATGTCTGGGAGTAGGCAAGTGGGGGGAGAGTGCTTGGGTGTCCTCCCACCCCATCTTGCTGGGAAGGAGGCCTCCTTTTTCTAGGAGCAGGGCCATCAGCAGAAGACATGAGATACAGAACGACTGGAGAGAGCCTCAAGATGTCCATTCCACTCCTGTAATGGGGTGGAGGGAGGAGTGGAAGTGTTTGAGAACTTTGCCTTCAGCTGCAGCTTAAAAACCTGTGATCAGGCTGACACAGAGGGGGTGCCCCAATTCTTCTAGAGTGTGAGTAGGGAGGCAGGAGCTTCTGCAGAAGGTGGGAGATAGTTGGAGAGCTAGCACTCCTGGCTCCAGAGCACGCTGGTTTCCTGGGAGCGAGTGGCTCAATCTCCTGTAGGGTCCGAGGCTGGGGAAGGGTCTGGGGGTGTGCACACCTCCCAGGGTAGGAGAGGCAGTGACTGGCAGGTGGGCCTCCCGGATACAGCCATTTGAATCCAAGGCTGCCCCAGGAATCAGCAGCCGCAGACCCAGGGTCCATCTAGTACAAATGAGGCCCAGGAGGGGAAGTACGATTTACTCAAATATCCATGGCAAGTCCGTGTTCCCATGTAATCTAGCCTCTGGGCCAGAGGTGGGCCTGAGGGATGAAGCAGGTGGTGTGTGGTACGCCATGTCCTCCCTGGCGCCCTCCTCTGCCCCACCCAGGCCTCTCCTGCACAGCTACCAGAGGGCATCTGGCCCCCTCCTCCGGTCAGATGCGGGAAGGAAGGGACCAGGTTCCTAAAACTAAATCTGGCCCTGAAAAGTACCAAACCCAATGGAAGCTTGACCAAAGCAATGAGTCTTAAAAGGATGCACCCCGCTACGGGCCTACAACCATGCGCACCGCCCCCCATTCGTGACACGGTGCATGCCCTCACCCACCCTCCCAGCCGCCAGTTACACATGCGTGTACCCGCAGCGTGGGCTCGGATGCACGGCCCGTCTCCCATCGGGAGGGCAACCAGGGCTGCTCAGTGCCGGCTGCTGACGTGGAGGGTGTAGACGGCCCAGGGCTCAGGGACGTAGATGACGCCTGGGTACTTCTTCCTGAGCGTGGGGTCATCCCACAGCCAGGCGACCCAGAGCGTCACGAGCAGGAGGGTGAGGCCGAAAGAGGCGAAGAGGAAGAGGCCGTTGCTGTCTAGGAAGAGGCGCTTGCGCTTCTGGTGCAGGACGAGCGCCAGCATGGCGAAGAAGGTGAAGATGAAGAGGATGAAGATTTGGCCCTCGGTGACCAGGTACCTGAAGAGGCAGGTGTGTGTGTGTGGGAAGCGGTGAGGCGGGTGCCATGGCAACGCCACCCCATCCTGCATCCCACTCAGCGTCGGAGCAGCTCAGAGCGAGAGGGCTTGGGGAAGCGTGCTGCTCAGAGCAAAGCTCATGGGCGCCGTGCTGGTTTGGCTTGTATAATTACTACTTTTTAAACTTTTGAGTTTCTTGCCAATATTTAAACATCAGGAGATTGTCTGAAAATGTGCATTTCTGGCTTCTCTGGTCATGTGGGGCCTGTATTCCCACGTGACTACTGAGTAGAGAAGTAGCTGCCCCGTTTAGAGAGGGCATTTTGCCACAGTCCCCGCCACTCCCTGTTATCACCTGCAGCCTGCTCGATGCATTTGTTACCAGCTTGCTTTCTGTAGGCATCTGAGCTTGGAAATGCAGTTCCAAATTTATGGGGTTGTCATTACTGTCTCCTTGAAGGTTGGGACACAGACCTCCAGGGTTCCCTGTAGCATCCACGCCAGAACCTAGCACATAGCTGGGAGCACAGTCACACTTGTTGGAAGCTATTCTGCGAGGTCATCTGGTCCACTGCCCTGCCTCTAAGGAGAACTGTGATTTTGACCTATCCCACTCCGGGGACTACAGCTCTGCAACTCAGTGGCTGTGAGATCCTGAGGAAGTTACATGACATCTGGGAACCTCTGTTTTCTCACCTATAAAAGGGGTGGTGGCAGTATCTGGTCTCACTTCCCAAGGTTATGAGATGAGCTGTGTACATGTCTTATCTGGGCACATTTTACACCGAACAAATGATTCCCACGACTCCTGTAACTATTACTGAAAGAACATGCATGGGGAAGAACTGGGCAGGAAGCCCTTTCTCATGTCTAACCTCTTTCCCTCTGGCTGTAGTTTACACCCACTGATCCCATCCTCATGGGAGAATAGATTATGAGGATGTGGGAGGGAGCTGGAGCTGGCCCCGTTTCATTTCCAGGGAGGCCTCCACATTCCCCAGGGGCACGTGTTCAGGAAGGGACGTGACGGGAGGGACAAAAGCCCAGCTGAGGCCTAGGCCATCTATAATGGCCCTTTGCCATCTCCATGGTGCGTGTCACAGTAAAGCCCCTTTCTTTACCCCTGAAACCATCCCCATTTCACAGAGGAGGAAACTGAGGCCCACAGGGCTCTCTAGGGCTTGGAGCTGGAGGTAGATTCTGGTCCCGAGGTGGCGCTGATGCTGGGGGGTGGGGGGATAATGAGGAGGGAGAGTCTGTGCATCCCTGCTCCTTCCACCCACCTCCCTGTCACACACAGGCCTGGCTTCCTGGAAAGAAGCCACAAGGTACTCTCAGTCCCACAGCAGGGAGGAGGAAACAGGGGCCCCCAGGAGGAAAGTCCTACCTGGGGTGACCCCGCAGGTTCGGCTGGAGTTTTACCTCTGGGACTAAGAGCCCGTCCATGCCTCCCAACGCCCAGTGCTGGTGTCCACTCACCAGTAGTACAGGCCACTGGGCACTACCAGGAGCAGGGCCGCTCCTGGCATCGAGCTCTCGGTTTTGGCAGGAGTGAAGCAGCCAGTGAAGTACATGAAGAGGATGAGGAAGAAGGGGATGTACCTGCAACAGGGAGGCCCAGGTCTCAGGGGCCTGCCCGCTGTGCCCGGGCCCCCTTTCCCACACCCTGAGCCCGGGCCTAGCACCGTCCTGTGAGGTATCACTTCATGGCATACAAAATGCCAGGCTCAGGGGAGGCGCTTGCCCCTGCTTGGCCTTTCCTGGGGGTCCAGGTGGGGCAGGATTGGAACCAGGAAGGTGAGGCAGCTCCCAGGGTGATGCAGAGCAGAGGCTCATAGGCCCCACGGCGGGGTCTGTGTGTGTGTGTGTGTGTGTGTGTGTGTGTGTGCATGCGCGTGCCCCTCTTGTGCACACCCCCACACAAGCAGCCCTGGCCCCACGCTGGCCTGGAAAGGGGTACACCTTGCAGAGGGGAGGAGGGAGAGGCCCGAGGGGTTAACAAGCCAACCACACCGGCCAGCAGCCCCCAGGAGTTCCGGGAAGCCCCTTCACCCACACTCAGCCCCGCGGCCACACCCTCCGCCATGCATCCACATCCCCTGGCCCCAAACTGCTGCCTTCCCCCCTCCCTGGCTACTCTGACCCAGACACCCCTTTCTCCTTCTCATGTTCTGCCCTGTCCCTTTACCCATCCCCCACCACACACCTCTCCCCCCGGGTTGCCTCTCCCCATCCCCACATCCTCTCCGGTTATTTCTCAGGGTCTTGGTTCCTCTTTCCTCCTCCTTTCTCCAACCTTCTGAGGGAAGAGTCCCACAGCAATGGCCAGGGACAGCGGGCAGGAGACCTGTCCACAAGCCCTCGCTGAGCAGGCAGACCAAATTTTCATGCCCCACAACAGATTCTAGAAACACAAGCGCAGGGCACGTGTGACATGAGTGAGTCCACGTCACCAGGACGAAGCCCCCTGGCTGCCATGATGGCTCCGTCACTTACTAGCAATTTCCCCCGCTGGCCCCAGTGTTTCCTGTATAAAGCGGAGGGCTAGAACTCATGACCACTTGGGTTGCTCCCAGCTTGGGCCCTGAATCTTCCTGGGCTGAGCCCACATTTCTGAAGTTTCCTCCAGACTGCGGGGTGAGGTGGGGGCAGAGGGGTTCCCCCCGGGGGTTCTGCACCCCCTCCCTTCTAGTCTGGTGTAACGGGTCCTTTCTCAGTTTTCTTCCTGCTTCTATGGCCCCAGATCATGGCCCTGCCCTGGATGGGAGTCTCCTCTTCTGTCTGCACCCCTGCATCACCCTTGGGGGGCTGTGTGTGTCAGGCTGCAGGACCCTCCCCCACCCCTCAGGCTGCAGGCTAGGCCAGGGAGGGGTGACAGCTGCTAGCTGCCCCCTAGTGACCGCTGTGGGTACTGCCAGACTGGGAGGAGGCAGAGGCCAAGAGCTAGGTCTGGGGCCAGTGAGCCCCAGCATCCGGGGCAGCCTTGCCAGGGGCCATGCGCTCAGAACCCTCGCAGGGGGAGAGACCGCCATTCCAGCGGTGCCACTGGACAGATGGAGACCCAGGGCCTTGTTCCTGAGGCTGGTGGCAGAACTGGCCAGGGGCTAGGACCCCTTGGGGTAGACAGTCTGGATGCTGCACACTTTCTCGGCCCAGGCTGGACCCATCACTCACCACATGCAGTGGCCCAGGTACTCGTCATAATAGTAGAGCAGCTCAAAGGAGTCGATCTGGGGGAGGCATGGGCATGCAGGGTTAAAGGGGCAATTGGTTCACGGAGGGTGTCGGGGCCCCGAGCAGCCTCTCTGGCCAGTTTTCTCCCTACTCCCAGTATAGCCTCCCCCCACCCCCCACTTTCATGGTCCCACCCATTCCCAGAGGCCAGGTGGGAGCCTGTTAACAGTGCCACTTGCTAATAACACACTAGCATCCTAGCTTGGTGAGGGTGACGGCAGACTCTCTTGCATGGAAGATGGTCCGGCATGGCGATGGGTAGGGCAATTTCTCTGGACTCCCAGGATGGACAGTGCAGTAGTGCTTACTCACAGGGAGGGGAGGCGGCCTTACCAGCGTCTCCGGCTTGAGGTTCTTGATGATGGGGTTCTCGCGTACGGACAGGTGGTGCTGGTAGCCACTGAAGAGCAGGCGGTGGTTCACGGAGTCGCCCACCAGGTGGATGCTGGCGCCCATGATGAAGGTGATGATGCTGACGTAGAGGATGGAACGAGGCAGGGTCCGGGGGGACCGCTCGATGAGCTGAGGTCCACAGGGAGGCAGGTCACAAAGCAGGTCACCCTCGCTTCCCTCCCTCGCCTCCCTCCCGGTGTGGCACGGACACAAATCACTGGAAAGTCACTCGGAAGCTAGTGGGTTCCTCTGGGAGCCAGACCAGCCTCCAGATTTTCACATGATCCCTGGGAACCCAGCAGAGGAGCGCCCCATTTTCCCAGAGAGGAAACAGCTCATCACCCAAGGACACACAGGAACCATGAGCTGCAGCTGGCAGCCAGGCCTTCAGTGCAGGCTTTGGGGTCCCAGGCCCAGCCCTCCACACCCCTCGTTGTGCTCAGCCTCTAGGCCTTGGGGATAGATGGTAGCGGCTGTTTTCTGAGCTCCTATTTGGCAAAGTGCAAAGCTGATATTACTAGAGCAGTCTTAGTTCTGTGATCTCAGTGACATCCCTAAGTCAGGGAACCCCGGGCCAGAGGATGGAATTTGTGGGCACCCCAATCACTCCTTCTGCCTCAGCTTCCCCAAATGCTTTATGGTTTCTCAAGCATGGCCTTGTCTTCAGCTCCTTCTACCCTCAACACCCCCCCTACTTCACCCCCAAGCACAACAGGCTAAGGCCCAGACCAGACGTCTCTTTAAGGGGAAACTTCCTCTATCCCTGCTGGCTGGAGGTGGCCCCTGCCTCCCTGGGGGCGCCAGGCATAGGACACTTCCTTCTCACAGTTGCCATCCCCCAGGATCAGGCAAGGGACAAGATGAGCACCGCACCTGGGATGAGGGTGGGAAGGGAGGGGGGCTGCCCGAGGAGGCAGGGAGCCGGGGCCATACCTTGAGCAGGAGAAAGGGGGTGATGATGTTGTAGGCCATGTGGAAGTAGTCCCCCACGCTGGGCTTGTTGAGCGGGAACCATTCGAGAGGAAATACCAGCTGGGAAGGATGGAGATCACGGTGTTCACGCAGGCCCAGACCACGAGTTCCTCCGGGAGTTAGCCCCCCGAGCCCCCGTCCACACACTTAACTCCTTCTGCGATCTCTAGAGACCCACCTTGGGAACCCCGGGCAGAGGTATCTCCAGATGGAGAAACAGAGGCCCAGAGAAGGTAAAAGGACTTGACCCTGGTCACACAGTAGATACCAAGCTGGTCCTTGACCCCGTGCTCCTCTCCCAGTAGGTACTAAATAAATGTCCCCAGACATTGGTCTGGGAGCTGGGAGGCTCCACCATCACCTTGCTGGGTGACCTTGGGCACATCCTTCCCCTCTCTGGGCCTTGGTTTCCCCAATTATAACACAAGAGGGGTGCCCCGGGGGTTGACTGGAGCTTTAGGAGCCTCAAGACTCTGCCACCCCATGGCCTGTTCTGACCGCTTGGCCAGTAGCCTGCCCAGGCGTGGAAAGAGGCTCCATCCACGGAGCAGATGTACCTCTTCCAATGAGGTGAAAAGTATACTTTATGAAACAAAGTAGAAAATAAAAACAAGGAGATTCAATTTTTTTCTTCCTACCATGCCTGAAGGAGGGAGTAGGCCAGGCAGCGCCCACCCCTGGAATGCCCTCTCCTCCTCTCCCTCTAGCCCAGAGCATCCAGGCCTCGTCAGGGTCAGTGTGACGATCCCTCTGTGACAACCCCTTTCCCCCAAACTTCCAGTATCTGCGGACTGAGAACATGTGTAACGACTACAAGTTTCAATCAGACATTTAAATGTGCATCTCTTAACTCAGAAATGCTGAGTTAAATGCTTTGAATGAAATGAACCTTCAGAAATAAAATCCCAAGGATACAGGAGTCTCCGTTTGTCTATGTATCTCCCTGTCTTTATATCGGGATGTACGTTTGCTGAGACAGTCTTTGTGATAACAAAATACTGGAAACAGGATGACTCTGCAACCAAACAGGACTAGTTGAATAAATTGTGGTATATCTTTACTAGAGTAGGTTAAGAAACTATAAACAGAAATAGATATACTTATATATATTTAGATACATGGGCAGATATCAATGAGCTAGTCTAAGGTAAAAAACAAAAGAAAAAGCAAGTTGCAGAATAATCTGCTGAGTAAAGTCTCATTTTGGTTAAGGGAAAAAGCACAGGGGGAGATACAGCCCTCCGTACGCATGTATGTGTTTGTATGAACAGAGAACATGGGCTGTCCCCAAACACTGCAAAGGCGTGGGGGAGTTGAACCCTTCTTTACATACCTAAGTGTGAATCAACTTTTTATAACTACTCCGTATTACTTTTACAACTTATAAAAGTTTTTCTTCTGAATTACTACAATGTGGAATATCATCCCTTCATTTGAAAAGCCCAGTGAAGACATGAGCCAGGTGTGTATTTGCTGCAGCTCTCAGAACCTCCTCCCCGTGGGGCAAGCGTGGGAGGGTCTCCCCCCAAGTCCCTCAGGCTTGCATGGACACAGCAACTTCCTGCAGGTTGGGGGAGCGGCTCCAGGTCAAGCCAGCAGAGGCTGAGTCCTAGAGGGTGGGGAGAGTCACGAGCCTACTCCTGACCCCATCTCTCCTCCTTGCCGCGCCCTCCCTGGGGCAGCTCTTTTGGCCTCAATATGTGGGACCTTCAAGGAAGGAGGCTCAGAGCAGCCGGTCCAAACAACAATCGTTTTACAAATGAGCGAACTGAAGCCCAAGGGGCAGTGACTTGTCCAAGGTCACTGCCAAACCCAACAAGGCATCCTGACTTCTGCTCAGTGTTTTCAAGAAACATGGTAACACTACAGAAGTCTGCAGAAAGGACAACCAGCAAACACCATAACTTCTCTTCCCTGACTCTACTGCCAGGGCAGCTTTTCTGTGGCTCTAACCAGTCAGTTTAGATGCTGTTTAGGAATCTTTTTCTTTTCCTCCTGAGACATTAAATTGTGGACATTTTCCATTTGCTCTACAGTCTTCATAATTCCTGTTTAATGCCCAGGTAAAGTTCCCTATACTGGATACAGCAAATTTGTCTTACCCAGTCCCTACTGCTGGACACTGAATCATTTCCAATTTTTGACTATTATTAGTAACACTGCAACGAACATCTTTGGGTATAGGGACTGTTCTCTTCTTGCTGATTACTCCCTTGGGACAGATACTTAGGAGAGGAGTATCTGGGCCAGGGCCCACATGACGGAGTTTAACCTTGCTGGGAAGAGGGTAGCCCTGGGCCCAGAGTGACCAAGTTCAGCTCCTGGCTCGGCCACTTGCAAGTTGAGCCAGTTCCTTCCCCTCTCTATCCTCAAGTTCCTTCATCTATAAGATGGGGATTAAAATAGGGCTGATTAAATATGTTGAAATACATAAAGAGCTTAGATCGGGGCCTAGAAGAGTAAGCACTCCACGTGTTAATGGCTCTCTTTACCCTCATTGGTATTATCCGTTCAATAAAGGTGTATTGAGCACTTACCAATTAGGCGCTATCCTACATACTAATTATTATCTTGCCAAACAGCTTTCCAAAAGGCTCTGCTAATTTGCATTATAATTAGCATGCATTATTATTTTATCAGAAACAGTTAACAATTAGCAGATAATGGCATCTCGCTGAATTTTTTTTTTTTTCACATTCTGGTTTTTTAATTTTTTTGAAATGTTTCATTTATTCATTTATTTATTAATGACAGGTGAGCAGCTCTGGGGCTCTTCCAGCATTCATCTCCTTTGTGGAGGGCACTACTGTATACTGATGCATGGAGCAGCTGCGGGGGGGAAGAAGGTGGCTCCCCAGGTGACATTAAATATTATTTGAGAGTCTCAGTCCTATGTGATATGCAACATCAGCCTATATCCTTCACCTCCAGAAAAATAATATCCCAAGGATGTAGGGAAAGACAGAGGGCACGCTCCACTTTCTTTCCCATTATTCTCTGCCTGGCTTGGTGATTTGGTTAAACCTGGTTCACTAGCATAAGATGTGGGTCGAGAGGGGCAGGGCCCCACTTGCTGGCATCTGCCTCGCTGGCCGTAGTCACAGGGCTAACAGATCTGAGAGCATGTAGGCTCTTCTTTCAGTTTACTGGTAAGGCAAGTGACTTGTCTAAGGTCACTCAGCAAATTTAAGTCCCACTAGGTCTCCTCCCTGCTGGCTGGAGCTCCGTCCACAGCTTTGCACTCACCATGGCAATGGGGCGGCCAAAATCGAGAACCCAGTTCTGCAGGGTGAAGTAGAACCAGAGATCGAGGTGGAAGGGGGCAGCGCGGGCAGCCTCGTCAGCCTTGATGGAGCTGTGCCTAGGAAGGAACCAGAAGGGAGGTCAGCTCTTCTCCCCTCCCCTGAGAGTCTTCTCCCAGAGGTGAGCCACAGAGCGTCCCGGGTGTTGGGAGAAGCACAAAAGATAAAGTTTTAGGGGGAGGATTTTGCTGGAAATACTGGGGTCTGGTCCTGTGGTCAAGGAGAAGGGGTCCTGGGCATGGACTCCATCTGCCCCCACCTCAGCCTCTCTGTGCTTCGGGAGGGAAACTGCTAAAGCGGGATGCTAACTACATCCCTCATGGAATGACGGGAATCAAATGCAGCAAAGGATGCAATGCAGCTGAAAAACGTGAAGCGTGACAAGGGATGATGGCACTATTGTTAGCTCTTTATACGTATTATCATATTTAACTCTTTTAATCCCCAAGGAAAAACTTTGAGGTTGAAATGTTACTCCATTTTATAAGTGAAAAAACTCAGCCTGAAGAGGTTAAGTTCCTTGCCCAAGGTCACACCTCGATGACTGGGCCTCAGAGTTTGAACTTCTTTCTATCCCACCATTGTGCCCTTCGTCATTGGGCCACGGGGTGGGCGCGTGACCCCAGCTGGCCAATCAGAACCCTCCAATGAGATTTCGCACCCACCAATGAGTTTAGTCTTACAGAGAGATGGAGCTGGGAGAGGGATGGTATTAGGGCTTCCCCTTGGGTTCCTGAACCATGAGGAGGTAAAGCATATAGCTGCTTGTGTCCCTCTTCTCTCCAGGTGGAGAAGGGCTGTCCAGAGTGGGACCTGAGCAGGAAGCCAGCAAGGATAAATTGATGCAAGAGACATGGTAAGAAATGGAGTACCGCGTGACAACCCAGCTTCAGGCGCCTGATCTGTCAGCGAAGTCATTTGCTATCTACTGTTCCCAGATGAGCTGAACTTCAAGGGCCAGCACACATGCCACCTCCTCTGGGAAGGTTTCCCTGATTAACCCTTTCCCCAGAGTTCCCCTTGTGCCACTACAGGGGGCACTTCCTTCTCTGTCAGGTCATAACATCATGGGGCTGGAGTTTTGTTCTTTCATCTAGACTCTCAGGAAAGGGGGGGACATTTAAGATCCTCTTATCTCACCCCCCTCTCCACAAGAGTCCAAATCTCACAGTATCCCTGCCATTTCCTGCAAACCTCTAGTGACAAGCAGCCCACTCCCTCCTAAGATGACAGAGATGTGCGTTTTATCATCTCATCTGTGCCAAGAACAGGAGCTGTGTGACATGAATCTGTTCCCCCGAGTTCTCAGTTCAGTAGTTTATGCTCAGTAATTATTGCTGATTTAAATCAATCTCAACTACACGCTACTCATTCTTTTTTAGTGGCAAATGCCAGCTTAGTCACCATGAAAACTTTCCTCTTCAATGCAGCCATTGGCCTTCCTTCTGTAACTTTGTGGGGCCCTCTAAAGCCAATTCCAAGAGCAGCTCACATTGGGCTGGTAGAGGAACCCAGGGTCCAAGGAGGCAAAGACTTGGGGGGGGGGGTCTTGGCAGACAAGATGGGTGGAGTAGGCCTTCCCCAGGTCAGTTAACTCTTCCTGTCACCTCTTCTCGGTGTCCCCACCACTTAAGTGAGCACCAGCTATGTACTATGCAAGACACTTTATCTGCACCCTCTCATCTAATCCTCACAGCTATACCAGGAGGCAGGAACTGCCCCCTTTCTGTTTTACAAAGAGGGTGTCAAGGCTTAGAGGGGTTAGGTGACTGTCACAGTCACCCATCTAGTGAGGAGCTGGGGCACCTATTCCTTTTCTTTGGCCTATTTCCCACTCCCCGCTTCCTGTTAAGAGGAGCTGTTTCCTTGATCACAGGGATGGCCGGTGATCCAGGCTGGCCCAGTGGGACTTTTCTAACAGAAGTTGGTTAAAAGAGCTCCTTCCACTATGCAAAGGCTGCATGAAGGAAGGGGACCTTGCAGCACGATGGACAGCTTTACCAAGGCAGGAAAGCAGGATCAAAGGTCTGGAGGTGGAAGTGATAAAGGTACTGCATGGAGTCGAAATGCCTGGCTTACTGGTGGGAGAGGAAGAGAAGGGAGGAATCAGCTGGGTTGTAGACTCGGCAGATGTCCAGACACTGTAAGGTCTGCTCAGGGGTTGGAGATGAGTGACCGGCATGAGGCCCTCCTCCCCCCTCCCGTTAGTGACCATGGGGGTAAGGCCTCAAAAAGGAGATAAGGATAACCTCTAGGCCTGGAGAGCGTGTATGTATATGGAGAAAGAGGATAAAATCCCTTTTGCTCCTTTTTCTTTGAAATCTCCAAAATGGATGTGGTGGTTTAGAGTTCTATGTACCCCAGCAAAACGTGTTCTTAAATCTAATCCCATTGTTCAAACTTCCTATCCTATCAATATTTTACCGTTCTTTACATAGAATAAAAATCAGCCCTCTAGGGGGGTTATATGGAACTCTGTATAAAATCGAACCCATTGTAAGTAGCGCCTTTTGATGAGGTTGCTTCGGTTAATGTGTGTGTGGCCAGCCCAATCAGGATGGGTCTTCATCTAATTACTAAAGTCCTTTATAAATGGAATGAATTCAGACATGAGAAAGAGAAGGCATAGGAAGCAAGAAGCCGAAACAGAATGCAGAAGAGAACAGGAGACACGGACATGTGTCTTGCCATGTGACAAAAGAACCAAGGATTGCGGGTAGGCAGCATCACCTGCAAATGCCACAGTTTTTGTAGAAAAAGCATTGCCTTGATGATGCCTTGATTTGGACATTTTCTCAGCCTCCAAACCGTAAGTGAATAAATTCCCATTGTTTAACATGCTCCATTTTATGGTATTTGCTTAAGCAGCCTAGGAAACAAAAACAATGGGCAAAGAGTGGGATGGTTGGTACAAGGACTAAAGGATTTTTGAAAACCTGTGTGTTCTAGTTTGCTAGCTGCCGGAATGCAATATACCAGAAACAGACCGGCTTTTAACAAGGGGAATTTAATAAGTTGCTAGTTTACAGTTCTAAGATCGAGAAAATATCCCCATGAAAACAAGTCTATAGAAATGTCCAATTTAAGGCATCCGGGGAAAGACACCTTAGTTCAAGAAGGCCAATGACATTCAGTGTTTCTCTCTCAGCTTGGAAGGGCACATGGCGAACATGGTGGCATATGCTGGCTTTCACGTGGCTCTACCAAAAGGGCCTCTCTCCAAAATGTTTCCTCTTTTAAAGGATTCCAGTAAGCAATTCCACCTTCAGTGGGTGGAGACACACCTCCATAGAAATCATCTAATTAAAAGTTACCACCCACAATTGGGTGGGTCACATCTTCATGGAAACAATCAAAATGCTCCCACCCAGCAATACTGAATGAGGATCAAAGGGCATGGCTTTTCTAGGGTTCACCACAGATTCAGACCAGCACACTGTAGAAGTGCTTAGGTATGGGTCTCTGGAAGCTGTGGGCACCACACATTCAGGGCTCATCAACTTTCTCTCTTTACCTTGGGAGGCACTTTGGTCTATGGAGAGCCTTGTCATTAGCCCATCCTAGCTTAGCAGGGCAGGGAAAAGAGGCAAGCACAGGGCAGACATCCAGCTGGGGAATCAACAGTGACCAGTACCTGGCTTGTTTCCTTCTGCTGGGATCCTGACATGGGATGGTAGTCATGGAGGGTAAAGGCATTCTCTTCCCCAGCCTCAGCTTGGAGATGAGCAACCTCAAGCCTCGAGACAAGTCCCTGTGTCCTGAGACATCACACACTGAGCCACCAGCTCATGCCAGCCCTGGCCAAAGAACACTGGTGAAAGCACAGTGGTTTTCAGGTAACCTGAAACGAAGCTGGCCTTTTCTCTCCCCCACAACTTACAGGTCTACCTTATGGGGAAACTGAAACCACAACAGTCGGGAGAGCATACCATCCAGTTAAACTGCTCAAGGCATCCAGTGGCATCTGCAGGACAGCCTGGTAGAAGAGAAAGGGGTCTTTTCTTGGGCGAGTTAAGCAGGGGTTTTTAGGTGGGGACTATAGAGGGGCTGATTTAAAAATATACATCAGGGGTGGTGTGACTGTGGCTCAGTGGCAGAGTTCTTGCCTGCCATGCTGGAGACCCGGGTTCGAGTCCCAGTGCCTGCCCATGTGCCAAAAAGAAAAAATATATATATATATTGGAACAGTTAGTTGTAGGCTTACAGAACAATTACTCAGAAAGAACAGAGTTCCATATAACTCCCCTAGAGGGCTGATTTTTATTCTAAGTAAAGATTGGTAAAATATTGACAAGATGGGAAGTTTGAACAAAACAATGAAATGAGAGAAAAGAAGAAAGACAATTTAGCAACTCCAGGAAAAACAAAAGTATTATAAGAAAGTGTATTAGTCAGGGTTTTCTAGAGGAACAGAAACAACAGGAGATATCTGTAAATATGAGATTTATAAGTGTCTCTCGCAACCGTGGGGAGGCAAGACTCCCAAAGCTGTATGGTTGGCTTCAAGGCTAGCAGCTCTGATGAAGGGTCTGGGCGAATTCCCCAGGAGAGGCTGGCTGGAGAAACAGGGAAAATTCTCTCTTCTCCTTTAAAAGTTTTCACTGATTGGATCAAATTCAACTAATTGGATTCTCTTCTTTGCGGAAGACACACCTTAATGGATCATAGATATCATGAGTCACAGCTGCAATCAACTGACTGATGATTTAATAAACTCGCCTTCCAGTTTATCAGCCAGGCACAAAATATCCTTGTAGACAACTGGGTTCCATCACCTGGCCACGCTGACACCTGAACCCATCCATTATGGATGGTTAATGGAATTGCTGGACATAACTCGGTTCTGTAGAGAACAATATTTGTTGGGCTAAAATAATGTAAATTTTCAAGGTTTACACAGTGGAAGGCAGTTTGGCGGTTCCTCAGGAAGCTAAGTATAGAATTGCCATAGGATCTAGCAATCCCATTGCTAGGCATCTACTCAGAGGACATGAGGGCAAGGACACAAACAGACCTTTGCACACCAATGTTTATAGCAACATTATTTACAATTGTGAAGAGATGGAAACAGCCAAAATGTCCATCAACAGATGAGTGGCTAAACAAGCTGTGGTATATACATACGATGGAATATTATGCAGCTGTAAGGCAGAATAAAGTTATGCAGTAACAACACAGATGGACCTTAAGGACATTGTGCTGAGTGAGATAGGCCAGAAACAAAAGGACAAATACTGTATGGTCTCACTGATATGAACTGACATTAGTGAATGAACTTGGAGAATTTCAGCTAAGAACAGAGACCATCAGGAGATAGAAGTAGGATAGATATTGGGTAATTGGAGCTGAAGGGATACAGAATGTGCAACAGGACTGATTGTAAAAACTCAGAAATGGGTAGCACAATACTACCTAACTGTAATACAATAATGTTGGAACACTGAATGAAGCTGAATGTGAGAATGATAGAGGGAGGAGGGCTGGGGGCACAAATGAAATCAGAAGGAAAGATAGACGATAAAGATTGAGATGGTATAATTTAGGAATGCCTAGAGTGTATAATGATAGTGACTAAATGTACAAATTAAAAAATGTTTTTGCATGAGGAAGAACAAAGGAATGTCAATACTGGAGGGTGTTGAAAATAGATGGTAATTTATATTTAAAACTTTAACTTGTGTTCGACTAAAGCAAAAAATATTTTTGGTACAGAATTTATTTTTTGACCAGTGCATGTCCTAATATAACTTATGTGGACAGCTTAATTGAACACCATAAGTACATGGAACCTTGAGTAGGGCATGAGATTTTCTAGGTTTGTCCAGAGTGATGCCCTGATAGATCCCAGAGTGAAATGAACAATGAATAAAAAAGTATTTGCAAAGTCCCCCATTCCTTTGGGGGAATGGTGAGAAAGGGGGAAAATTCAACTTTCCCAAGTGGAGAATTCTTGATATTCTCACAAGCAGTAGGGACAACCAAAGCAACAGGCTAAGCCCCCAATCTTGGGGTTTGTACATATGAAACTTAACCTCGCAAAGGATAGGCTAAGCCTACTTAAAATTAAGCCTAAGAGTCACCCCCAAGAGAGCCTCTTCTGTTGCTCAGATGTGGCGTCTCTCTCTCAGCCAACACTACAGGCGAACTCACCACCCTCCCCCTGTCTACGTGGGACATGACTCCCAGGGGTGTGGACCTTCCTGGAAATGTGGGACAGAACTCCTAGAGTGAGCTGAGACTCAGCATCAAGGGATTGAGAAAACTTTCTCGACCAAAAGGGGGAAGAGCAAAATGAGACAAAATAAGGTGTCAATGGCTGGCAGATTCCAAACAGAGTTGAGAGGTTATCTTGGAGGTTATTCCTACGCATTAAATAGATATCACCTTTTTTAGTTATGGTGTGTTATATGTGAGGCTGGTGGGAACTGCCTGAAAATGTAGAGCTGTGTTCCAGTAGCCATGTTTCTTGAAGGTGATTATATAATGATATAGCTTTTGCAATGTGACTATGTGATTGTGAAAACCTTGTGTCTGATGCTCCTTTTCTCTACCTTATTGACAGATGAGTAAAACATATGGATTAAAAATAAACAAATGAGGGAAAAATAAAAAAATAAAAATTTTCAAGGTTTAAAATCATTCCACAGACAAAACATGGAAAGACAGTTATGGTCATGGTAAATATTGTCAACCTTGACAACATGAAAGTAAGAAATACAGATGGAAGGAGTTGGGAGAAAGGGAGAGGAAAGCTAAGGGTAAGGTTGGGACGTTAATATCCTCCTTTCAAAGTTGACCAAAAAAGAAATAATGGCGTGTGAATATCCTAAAGATAGTTTTTCTAGAAAACTAAAAGTAGCAGCTGTGGAAGACTGAATTTGTCCACCAAAAAGATATGTTGGGGGTGGGGTCCTGGTGAGGGAAGGTGGGGATGGTGGCAGATATTCATCCTCCAGTTTCAGCCTGGTCTTGAACCAGCCTAGTGGGTTCAGCTGGGGCCGAGCGGTGACCCCCTCAGGAGACAGCCAGCTCACCCCTTCCCTTGGCCTCACCGTGTCGCCTTCTGGGCAGAGCTGGCAGAGGAATGTGCATCCTCCATCATATGCTGACCCTGGCAGAGCGGCTAGAGATATTTTCAACAAAGAATTTGGTTTTGGCTTGGTGACACTGGATGTGAAAACGAAGCCATGCAGTGGCATGGGATTCTCAACATCTGGTTCAGCTAACACAACACTGGTCAAGATCCTGGGGCCTTGGAGAGCAAATACATTCTGTGTGGGGTTGGCCTCACTTTCACAAGAAAATGGAATGCTGATAACACTCTGGGCACAATCGAAGACCAGATTCGTCCAGGTTTGAAACTGACATTTGATACCACCTTCTTACCAAACATGGAAAAGAAAAGTGGTAAAATCAAGTCTTCTTGCAAAGCCAGAGTGCATAAACCTCGGTTGTGATGTTGATTTTGATTTTGCTGGGCCTGAAATCCATATGAGGGCTGGCTACTGGTTACCAGGCGACCTTTGATGGTGCCAAATCCAAGCAGATGGATGAGGAACAACCTTGCAGTGGGCTGCAGGATTGCAGCTACACACTAATGTCAATGACAGGACAGAGTTGGGCGGATCAATTTATCAGAAATTGTGTGAAGATCTCGACACTTCCGTAAGCCCTGCTTGGACATCGGGTACCAACTGCGCTCGTTTTGGCATTGCAGCTAAATATCAGTTGGACCCCACTGCTTCTATTTCTGCAAAATGCAGCAACCCTTGTTTAATTGGGGTGGGCTACACGCAGACACCGAGGCCTAAGGTGAAACTTACAACATCCGCTCTGGTAGGGGGGAAGTGCATTAATGCTGGAGACCACAAACTTGGGTTTGTCCTGGAGTTGGAGACTAAATCCAGCTGCAGAACCTCTGGGAACAGATAGTGGGTGATTTGGCCTTAATATATTTCTAGTGGGACCATCAGACTTTTTTTTAAATTTCCTCCCAAGAAGGTGATCAAAACAAAGGATGATCTAAACAAGAGCTGTATTTTAAATATTTAGACATCTATTTGTTAGTTGGTTTCTAGTTGCATTGGTTATCTAGTTACTAATGCTGCAGTCGTGCAGTCACCTATACATTATTCAAATGCCTTTAACTGTTAAATGTGCTACCCACCAATAATGAAACATCTTTATTAAAATTGCAACTGTGTGCATGTTTGTTTTTATGTTCCTTTTAACATTTGATACATTGCCATTGAATGAGATGGAGCAGTGGGTGCTTTGAGATGAGGTTAAAAAAATTTTGTTAAATTCAACCATCATTAGAAATACTTTGGTATCTCAGTACATTACAAATTATGAATAAAACAAGTGTACATAATTATGACTCCAAGTATTTGCAGAGTTAAAAACTTGTCAGCTAGGATTAAAACTCCCCAGTATGTTGAGCATTTTGCTCTTTACCTACGTGCCATAAAGACCACTGTGTCCCTAGAATAACTCCATAAACTTTTTTAGATTACAATAAAATAAGAGCATAGATGCCTGTAAAAAAAAAAAAAAGATATGTTGAAATCCTAACCCTTGGGATCTGTGACTGCGATCTTATTGGAAATCGGGTTTTTGCAGATGTGATCAAATTAAGATGGGATTCTACTGGATTAGGGTGAGCCCTAGATACAAAGACTGGTGTCCCTATAAAGAGAGAGAGATTTGGAGACACACAGACACACACAGAGAGAGGATGGCCAAGGGAACATGGAGGCAGAAACTGGAGTGATGCAGCCATGAGCCAATTCCTTGGTAACCACAGAAAGCTGAAGACAAGGAAGGGCTCTTCTCTAGAACCTTCAGAAGGAACCTGGTCCTGCTGATGGCTTGAATTTAGACTTCTAGCCTACAGAACTGTGAGGAGAGGGAATAAGTTTCTGTTTTTTTAAGCCACCCGGTTTATGATACTTTCTGTTACAGCAGCTTTAGGAAACTGATTCATAATACCTAGAAGATAAAAAAAGAACCATCTTGGGAAGATGGGAGAGGTATAAGTGAGCTAAATTATAGCAGGAAGTCAGTAGGTGATATTTAAAATTGATAAACCAAGAAATAGTAGTCCAACCTGGCTAGTAAGAGCACGGACTTTGGACACTGCTGGGTTCCCATCTCAGCTGCCACTAATCAGATCTTGGACCTGAGTTTCCTCATCTGTAAAATGGGAATAATAGTAGATTCTACCTCAAGGGTTGTGGCTAACATATGCAAAGAGCTCTGAATAAGTCCCAGCCCACAAAAAGTACTAATGTGTTTGTTATTATTATAAGCTTATTATTTAGAAATATAAATTTAATTCTGGAAGAAACAGATAAAAGAGGCTGACATGGTCATCTCTGGTGCTGGGGAGGGGTGGGACAGAGGGCTGTCAGTTTTTACACAAAGCCCTTCTATAACATTTGATTTAATCGTGGCAAGTATTACTTTGACAGGAATATAAAAAGCTGCCTAACAGAGCAGTTGGGAGTTGGAAAGTGTGACCCTGAGTGGTAGTGAGCCCCTTGTCACAAGTGGTGTGCAAGCAAATCACAGATGCCACAGAGGGAAGCCACACTTCCTAGGAACTGAACAGGATAAATCCATCTTCTGTCTTGAGCAGCAATAATACTGGGAGTGGGTCTGGAGACACCCACTGAGGAGGGAGAGGTGTCTGGAGAGGCCCTCCCGCCATCCCCAAGAAGTGTCCTGGCTGGGAGGGAGCTCATGCAGAGACAAAAAGGACATCACTTCTTGGCAGCCAAGGTAGAGTAGTAAGAGCAGAGACCAGGAGTTAGAAGCTATGAGCTCAGACCCTGGTTCTTGCCAGCCAATGATAAACTTCTCTGGGCCTCAATATCCTCATCCGTACATTGGACACGACACCTGGCAGCTCACAGGTGTTGTGAAGCCTGAATAAGATGCTGGACAGAGAACCATGAGGGATAAAGTGGTAACCATATTTGACACTATTGTAATTGGTAATATTTGAGATAAAGTGGTAACCATATCTGATATCATATCTGATACTATTACAATTGGGGCTCTACAGTTTGGGGCAATTAAAGACCCCCTCCCCCTCCATTTGATGGGGATCCAGGATGACATGTCCCTTAGCCAGAAGAGACTCCCTGGAAGAAAAGAGCTGGCAAGTGGGCTGGGGGCTCCCACTGGCTCCTTAACCCATCTGGGCTGAGGTGAGACTTAGAGGAGTTAATGGGTTTAAAGTGTGTGCTAAGCAGGTTGTTTCTAAGTAAAAAAGAAAACACACAAAACCCCTCAGTCCACATTTCCCTTCCCTCAGAGAAGAGTTAACCCCAGCCCAGACTCCCCAGCATCTGTCATCCGAAATCACACCAAAAACCTTCTAACATTGCCTGTGAGAGCGCCAGTGCTCAAAAACCTTCCGTGGCTCCCCAGTGTCTGTGGAATGAAGGCCGCTCCCTTAACCTACTATTCAGGGCAGGAACTCGGTTGAGGCAAGTGAGGCACCGATGGCCTAACATTTACGGGGTGCTCACTGCGCCCCGGCTGTAGGCACCTCACACTAGACCCAGCCCCGTGGCTATGAAATCGTTCTGCATCCTCCCGCCACTTCTTTTTAGGGTGGCGAAGCTCCCGCACCATTGCACTTCCGGCTTTTCTCCAAACCGCCTCCCTAGCTGAAACAGCCTTTCTCCCCCGGGTCCACATCGAGTGCTCTGAAGCTCAGCTCAAGTGTGCCTCTTCACAGAGCCTCGTCCCCACTCGGGCTCTGCTCCGCCCGGCCCTCCCAGGCGTTCAGCCCTTCGCGGCTGGCGCTGGCGGGCTCCTCTTAGGGCCTGGTGCGGAGCGGACACACCGTAAGCGCTGAATGAATGCCTTCTGAACGCAACGCAGGTTTCTGGTCAGTAAAACACGATGAAGACAGAATGGAGGGAAAGATTAAAAGGCGACACACACACACACTCACACGCACGCACGCACACACGCGGCTTCCGTGCATCCGCTCCGCCCCCTCCCAACAGGAAAAACTTCTGTCCCCTGGGGGCATCCACTGCTCCCCGCGGTCTCGGCAGTCTCACACTCCCGGCACACGGAGAGCCTCCGATTAAAAGCAGAATCCCAGTCCCATTTAGGGCTGGGGGGGGAGGGATCCCCGAGAACTTGGAGGTGGCCCCTAGGGTTTGCTGATGCGCCGCGGCCCGGAGCGAGCGGAGGTGCCCTCGGGGCCCGGCGCCCTCCACCCGCAGTGTCCCCGCCCTCCGGGGGGGTCTCCCTAGCCGGTGACTGCCCAAGCGCCGGCCGCGCGGGCGGGGGGAGAGGGGCCGCGAGTCCAGACCCGGGCCGGGGAAACCTATCACTAGGGCGACGGCGGGGCCGGAGAGGGGGGCGCTGGCCCTCAGGGACCCCGGGATCCCCAGGAAGGGAACGCAGGGCGTGGGCGAGTGGGCGAGGGAGAGGCTGCAAAGCGAGTCCAGGGAAGCCCGACTCCGGCTGCAGCCTCCGGCTCCCACCACGCCGCGCTCCAGCCCGGGCCCCCGTCGCAGACGCGGGTCCCCACCGGCCGCCCTCACCCCGACACGTGGCGGGGGACGGGGGGCGTTTGCAGCGCCCGGGCCTCTGCACCCAGCCGGCCCGCGCCCACCTGGCCTGGAGGAAGGAGGCGCCGGGTTGCGCGCTCGGGCCGCCCGCCGCTCCCGGGTGCTGCCGCCTGCGCGCCGCCGCCTCCATGACTGTCCGGTCCGCCGGCCGACGGGCCCCTCAGCCCCGCTTTCCGGAGCAGGGCGCCGTTGCGGCCGGCAGGACCGCGGCGACCTCAGGGGCGGGCCGAGCGGGCGAGCGCTCCGCCCCCCGAGGCCCAGGCGGGACCCGCGAGGATCCGGGGCGGGGCCGGCAGCAGCCGCGGGCGAGGGGGGGGGAAGGGGGGCGGGGGCGGGCTGGGGGAGAGAGGGGCCCCGCCTTTGTGGCATCCACCGCAGAGAGCAAGGGCGAAGGGCCTCCCCAGCGTCGCTTGACAGCGACCATTGCCTGGGCTGGCTGAGGCCCGAGTTTTGGGAAGGGGCGGGCTAGGGACCTGCGGAAAGGCTAACCTGACCCAAAAGCTCCCACTGGGAAGAGACAAGACTGGATTCCATCTGGGCAGGGTTGCAAGTCGTTCCCGCTGTGCCAGACGCCTTGGTTCCTCAGGAGAAGGATGGTTCTTTAAACGTCAACTCTGTGACCCTTGCTGCCTGGAATTTAATAAGCGGTGGGGTAAGGCAGGGCAGGGCACCGAGGAGCAGCGAAGTCCTTCCAAGTTGGGGGAAGGGACCAGAGATTCCGGGCCTGGTTTTCTTACTCACTTGGGTCTTGGAAAAGTCACTTAGCCTCTTTCTCATTCAGACACTTTTCCACAGAGGGACAGATAGACCCTCTCTAGTAAGGCTTACAGTTGGGGTGGGGGAAGTAATTGGTAGGTGGTATGATGGGAAAAGTTTAGAGATGAAGAGGGGATGGGATGAGACAGGCTTCTGGAGGCAGACTTTCCAGCCGTGACTTCTGAGCTGAGGATGAAGTCAGAGCAGGAGTCAGCCAAACGCTGACGGGGGAAGAGTGTTCCAGGCAGAGGGAACAGCCAGGCAGGAGACCCAGTATCCAGAGAGGTGCTGGGTTTGGAGGAACAGAGAGAAGTTCACTGAGAACAAGCAGAGGGTGCAGAGAGCAAGAGCAAGGAGAGATGACCTGGGGGAGGGACAAGCGCAGAGCTGGGATGCTCTGCCCTGAGAATGGGAAACAGGGGGATTGAGCAGGGGAGTAGCCCATCCTTTCCAAGGACAGGAGGCAGGTCTGGAGACCCCAGATGCAGGGCAGCAGCCATTCTAACTAGGGGCCTAGACTGGTGGGGAGGAGAGAATTGATGACATGAGAGTGGGGTAGGAGGTACCGTGGCTGTGACCCCTGGTGAGGGAGAGGGAGTTCAGGCCATTGCCAGGTTCTTTATTTGGTAGTTGGATGGAGGCACCTACTGGGAAGTGGGTTGGATCAGGCTTAGGGTAAATGAGGAGTCACCCTTTGACACATTAAGCTTGAGATAGTCAAAAAGACTGTTGGACCTGTAGACCTGAAGCTCAGGTGAGAACTGGGAAGCTGGGCCGACAAATTGGGAGTTATAGGAATATAGAAGACAAAGGAACCAGTGCCAGGCTGAATAGTATCCCCCCAAATTTATGTCCACCTGGCACCTCTGAATGGGACCTTATTTGGAAATAGGGTTCTGTGCAAATGAAATTAGTCAAGATGAGGTCAGGCTGGATTAGGATGGTCCTAAATCCAATATGCTGGTATCTATAAGACAGGGAAATTTGCATATAGACACAGGGGAGAAGGCATGTGATGATGGAGGCAGAGATTAGAGTAATGCATCTACAAGCCAAGTGATGTCAAGGAGAGGGATAGCTGGCCACTACTGGAGGGAAAATCCAGAGAACAGAGCCTGGGCTGTGGGGCAGATTGCCTGAGTTTCAGTCCTGGCACCACTGCTAGCTAGCTGTAACACTTGGATCAATTGTTTGACTCTTCTCAGCCTCAGTTTACTCATCTGCAACACGGAGAAGTTTGTTGCATTGACTCCATTGGACTGTGATGATGAAATGAAGTAATACTCTGCAAAGGGCTTAGCACAGACCCTGGTGTGGTAGACTTGTTATTTACAATAATCTTTCTCTGGGCCCCAGTTATCCCTCCATGAAGTAATATGCCTACTTCCATTCTATCTTCTTTCCTGTCTTTTCTTTTGGGAGATTTTTATTAGTTTTAGTCCTTCTCCTTTTGCCTCGGAACCAATGCATCCTTCCTCGCCTGTGAGAGCTGGGGCTGCCTGGACCAGATGCTCATTTTCCATCAGCCCTTTTCTGGGCTCCAGCAGCCCAAAGGCCATCCCCCACCCCCGCACTGCAGCCCTGCTGAAATGCGCTTTTGCCTTACAACTTTCATTCTCTTATTTGATCCTTGCCGTGCCATAAGCAGAACAGGGAATGTCCCTATTCTGCAGCAGAGAATGTTGAGGTCCTGAGCTGACATAGCATCCCCAAGGTCAGCTAATGGTAATCCTCAAGGGACTGGATCCCAGGTTTAACTCCGGCTTTGTCAGGCGACTCTGATCTGCAGATTGGTGCGTGAATACACCATGGAAGAACTGAGGCTTCCTGTGCTCACTCCAATCTCTCATTCTGTCCTGGCTTCATCAGCCTTGTGGCCCTGGAGGAAAGGACATGAAGTGCTCATGATGTAATCAATGATTTAATAACACTCAGGGGTGGCCTTCCACCCGTCAGAGGATGAGGCCGTATGGAGGGGGCTTTTCTGTCCCATTTAATCCCCCAATCCCTTAAATACCAACAAATCTGCCTTCTGCCTGGAGCCCTCAGCTGCCCGCTTAGTGGAGCGCAGTCCAGGCCGCCAGGGGGGCCAGGTCTTCTGGAATGAACTAGGTGAAAGCTCCCAGCCTGGCGGGGTCATCATCCCCACTCTTTCCTGTCCCATCAGGACTCCTTAAAATACCGTCTTTATTAGCTCTCAAATTGCATGGAAATTTGGAGGGGGCGTGTCAAGCGACATTGGTGCCAAATGTTGCGTCTGAGGAGTACACATTTTCAGGGTCTTGCTTGCAACCCTCCGGGGACACGGTCCCTGCACACCAGATGGGTAAGTGGTTGCAGCTGTCTGAACTGCAATTTCAGTGAACAGCTTCAAGGAATTTTTCAATGGAGAAGGTCCTTTAGGATTATCTAGTCCAATGGCTTTAATTTTTATCTCAGCAGAGCCTCCCTCTGTGATTCGATTATAATTTAATCAAGTATTTTATTTTTCTTTCTTTATTGTTTTTAAAGTTTTTTTTTTAATTTAGAGATGTTGTAGAATTACAGGAAAATCAGGCAGAAAATATAGAGTTCTTATATAACCCTCCCTCACATACACAGTTTTCCCTAGTATTAATACTTTGCATTAGTGTGGTAACTTTGTTACAATTGATGAGACAATTCTATTATAATTACACTGTCAACTATAGGCCACAGTTTACAATAAGGTTTACTGTTAGTGTTATGTACTCCTATGAGTTTTTTTTTTCAAATTTTTTGTTTCAGGAATTTATCTAATATTATTATAGCTGCCTATAGTTGTTTATTTTTTTATTTTACCTTGCTTTGTTATAAAATATAACTATATATATATATACAAAGAAAAAAGCAATAATTTTCAAAGCACACTTCAACAAGCAGCTACGGAACACTTTTTTTTTTTTTTTGCTTGGCCTGGCACCGGGAATCAAACCTGGGTCTCTGGCATGGCAGGCGAGAACTCTGCCTGCTGAGCCACCATGGCCCATGCCAGAACATTTTTATTCTAGTAACATAGATGCAATCTAAAATTTTCCCTTTTAAACATATTCAAATATATAATTCGGTGGTGTTAATTACATTCACAATGTTGTACTGTCATCACCAACATCCATTTCAAAACTTTTCCATCACCCCAAACGGAAACTCTACCAATGAAGCACTCACTCCCTATTCCCTAACCCCTGGTAAGCTGTATTCTAGTTCCTGACTCTATTAATGTGCTTATTCCAATTATTTCATATCAGTGAGATCATATATTTGTCCTTTGGTGTCTGGCTTATTCTACTTAATATGATGTCTTCAGGGTTCATCCATATTGTCACATGTATCACAGCTTCATTCCTTTTTGTGGCTGAATGACATCACACTGAGTGTATATACCGCATTTCCTTTATCCATTCATTGTTTGATGGGCACTTGAGCTACTTCCATCTTTTGACAATTGTGAATAATGCGACTATGAACATCAGTGTGCAAATATCTGTTTGAGTCCCTGCTTTCAGTTCTTTTGGGTATATTCCTAGAAATGTGATTGCCAGGCCATATGGTAATTCTATACTTAACTTTCTAAGGAACTGCAGAACTCTTTTCCTCAGTGGTTGCAGGATTTTACATTCCCACCAACGATGGACGAGTGTCCTATTTCTCCACATCCTCTCCAACATTTGTTATTTTCTATTTTTAAAATAGTAGTCATTCTAGTGGGTGTGAAATGGTATCTCGTTGTGGTTTTGATGTACATGTCCCTAATGGCTAATGATGTAGAGCATCTTTTCATGTGCTTATTGGGTGCTTGTATATCTTCTTTGGGAAAATATCTCTTCAAGTCTTTTGCCCATTTTTAAATTGGGTTGCTTACCTTTTGGATGTTGAGTTATGAAATTTCTTCATATATTCTGGATATTAAATCTTTCTTGGGTGTGCAGTACACATGGTAGCCTCTTGGCTTCTCTCTTCTCTTCTGGGTTCTGTTGACCTTCAGCTTCTGGCTGCTCCCTCAGCTGGGCCCCATCTTCCCTGAAGTAACCTCATCAATAAATTCTTTTCACTTAGGATTTATACCCACAAAATCCTCATGGATACACTAGAAATGGTTTAAGTTTAAGAACAAACACATTTTCTGGGTTACATGGTGCCAAGCCACCACAACCACGCAAGACCATCCCTGAGAGGACAGAGATACTGAAGGGAAGGGTGAGGGGCCGCAGAAGGAGAGGGCAATGAGCTTTAGCTGGCAACTGGTATTGCCTGTAGGGTGCCTTTCTCCTTTTTCTTTAATTTTTAATGGCTAACATTTATTGCACAATTTCTATGTGCCAGGTACTGTTCTCAGCGCTTTATGCATGTTATCTCATTTAATGCTCACAGCAGCCTTAAGAGGTAGAAATAACTTGCTGGCATTTACAGATGGGAAAAATCAGGCACACAGAGAGCCTGAGTTGCATTCCCAAGGCCACACAGCTTGTCATGGCGTATTCATAGGTGCACCAGGGTGTCTTGTCTCTGGGGCCCGCACTCTTCAGAAACTACTAAAATGCCTGATCGGATAGTTCATGGAGGCTTAAGGGAGATTTTTCCATTCATAATGAGCACTGAGTAATATCTGCTTTGAAAACTATTAAATGTTTGTCAACTCTGACATCTGTGTGGGAATTTAATCGTTTGTTCCAAGTGTTACAGGAGACCCAGGATGGTTAATCTTTAGAAAATCTTGGCTTTCCTTGGAGGCATTCTCTGAGATGTCATTCTTTAAAAGTAAGGCAGTTTCCATGCCAGTGAAGGGGCATGCTGCCAAGAGCCCCATCTTTGAGGTTGGGCTCAGAAAGTGAGGGCTTTGAAGAGAGAAACCTTAGATGAGATCTAGTCCCATCTAGGTTGACCCAGGGCTGTGTGATCCTGGAGAAACTACCCAAGGTCTCTGAGTCTTTGTTCCTTCATCTGTAGAATGGGGGTGACCAAAAGCAATCCCCTTCCAAGGTTATGGGGAGGTTCAAATCAAGTAGCAGAAGGTCTAACAACTCATGTGCATTGTCCTGGGGGCCAAAAAGGTGTTTCTTAGGTGAGAGATTCTGAGAAAGCAGTGCTTAATCCAAAGGAAGCATTAAGACTGGAGGTTCTAGCACCAATTTGGGGCGCCTCTGAAGAATTTCCTGGGCTTGGTCAAATGCCACTAAGTGGTTTGGTATCCCTTTCCGTGCCATAAGAAGGACTCTTAATTCCTTTCTGGGCTTTGAATCTGTGAACTCTCAAAGCAGAAAACCCCACATAAATGTTCTGATTTTTAGAAACCGGGCACACATCAGCCTTTTTACACCACAGGCTCACAAGCAGATCTTTAGTAATTCTTCTGAGGCCCACTAACCTGCTGGAAATGTGAATCTAAGATCAAACGCAAGTAAATTTAGCCGATTTTGTTGAGAGATAAACATGATAACTTAAAGTCATACAGATTTCTAAAAAAATCAAGTTTTTATTGAGCTATAATTTTCATACAATAAAAATTCACCAAATGTATGTACAATTCGATGAGTCTATCATATAGATGTATATTCTCATGTGATTACAGCCAGGGTGGGGGTACAGAAGACTTCCATCACCCCAGGAAGTTCCCTCATGCCCTGGGGCAATCCCTCCACTCCCAGCCCTTGACAACCACTTACATTCTTTCTGTCGTTAGCATTTTTTTTAAAAAAACATTTTATTGACAGATCTTCACACACATATTGTCCATACATGGTGAACAGTCAGTTGCTCACAAAATCATCACGTCTTTGTATGTTCATCGCCAGGATCATTATTCAGAATGTTTCCATCACTCCAGGAAAAGAAATAAAAAGAAAAAAGAAAAAACTTGTACATCCCATACCCCATACCCCTCCCTCTCATTGACCACTAGTATTTCCATCTACCCAGTATATTTTACCCTCTATCTCCCCTATTTATTTATTTATTATCCATATTCTTTTTACTCATCTGTCCATGCCCTGGATAAAAGGAGCATCAGACACAAGGTTTTCACAATCACACAGTTACATTGTAAAAGTTATATCTTTATACAATCATCTTCAAGAATCAAGGCTACTGGAACACAGCTCAACAGTTTCAGGTACTTCCCTCCAGTCACTCCATTACACCATAAACTAAAAAGGGATATCTATATAATGCATAAGAATAACCTCCAGGATAACCTCTCAACTCTGTTCACGAAATCTTTCAGCCGCTGACACTTTATTTTACCTTATTTCTCTCTTCCCTCTGTCATTATCGTTTTGCCTTCTCTTGAATTTAGGATGAATTAGACAGCACAGGTTTTGGTTCTTTCACTCAGCATAATGCATCTGAGATTCGTTTGTTTTGTGTGCATCAAGAGTTTAGTCTTTCGTGTTGCTGAGAAGCTTGCATCCATGGATCTACTGCAGTCTGCTTATTCATGTGCCAGATGAGGACGCTGGGGCTGTTTCCAGTTTGGAGCTGTTATGGGCAAGACCCAGATGTGGTCTTTGCGCGTGCAGATGTTTTCATTTCTTTCGCAGTAGATAACCTAAGGATGGGATTGCTGGGTCATATGGCGAGCCTATGTCTAACATTATAAGAAACTGCAGACGGTTTTCCAAAGTAGCTGTAGCATTTCAACTGATCATTCCTCTTAAAACCTTCAGACGCTCTGCTTCCCAGTAAGAGTCATGGAGGACTGCTTTCTGGGCTAAAGCAGTGGTGACCACAGCAGGGCCGCGCTTTCCGTGTGAAGCCGCTGACTCCTGTGGCCCGGAGCATCCGGGTCCCTGCGATGTGCGAAGGGGAGCTCTAAATTGGGTCGCTCACCCCCACCCCTATCTCTCATCCCTCCTCGCCCTTCCTGTTCCATCCTGGCCCACCAGTGCCAAGAGCAGAATCAGGTCAAGGAAGTTTATACATAATGCATAGATTGCCTGGGAATTAAGTTTCCCTGCAAAGCCAAAGGCTTCGTCGCCTGACTTAAGCTATTCATTGGTTTGGCTACAGGATCCCCCCATCAAACAAAGGGTGAGTCAGGATTGTAATGGATCCAGCAGGCAAAGTTGGATCCGTTTTCCCAGCTAAACAATGCACCAGAGACGCTTCTCAGTTTACATTCTGTCAAATAAGCGATTGTCTGGCTACACCGGACTAAGGTGCATCCAGAACTAGTATTTCTTGCAGTCTTACCACCCTTGCCACACCACTTCACGGGGATTGCCATTACCCTTTGACAGATGGTTAAGCTAAAACTCAGAGACATGCACTACCTGCCTAGGGTTACCCAGAGGAGCCGGGGTGGACTTCCAGGACTTTCTGCCAGATCATTCCTTCCCCGGGGAAAAGTGGAAGTTGGCACGAGAGGCCAAGACTAACATGTGCAAAGCAAGACAATACAGGTTTTCACCCAGGGCATTCTCTTTTTCTTTCCGCCCTTAATATTTTTATTGATAAAACAATACACAAGCATACCTAACATACGAACATTCCAAATATGGTGTTTACCCCATCCCACAGCTGTGGATTCATCACCATGATCATTCTTTTGAACATTTGCATCACTCCAGAGAAAGAAACAAAAAAGAAAAAAGGAAAAGCTCACACATTCCATACCACCCCCTCCCACCGACCACCAGTGCTTCCATCTACCCAACTTATTTTAACCACTGTTCCACCTAAGGCATTCTTGAAAACTCTATTGAAAAGCTGACCATTGCATAAAACTTGTGTTTACCCTGTAAGAATGGTGAGCTAATTGGAGTTTGTTCTTTTTTTTTTTATTATTGTGAAAACTTCACACAAATCCCTCCTACGCGTGGTGTATAATCAGTGGGTCACGATATCATCCCATAGTTGTGTATCCATCTCATGAGTTTGTTCTTCATTAAGACTTTAACAAAAATGATAAAACTGTCGTATAAGCAAAGTTATCACTACCAGAAACCCTTACAATAATTCATTAGTAAAAGCTCAGTCTTTATGAAACAGGCATGAGGATATCACAAGGGCTCTATTCCACAGCAAATCTTTTATGCAATATGAAAAACAATGCTACTCTGCCTTTAATGCATTTAAAAATGTTGAATGGTAAATATTTAATTAGGTGTTTAGAAAAGCATTGGGAGAGGCTTTGGACCTCTGATTTGACCTCGATGGTTTGCTTTGAATACATACATTGGCTTCCAGTTTTCTAACGGGAGCCTGACGGACAGAGGGTGACGCAGCCCCAGCCTTGTGTGCGACCTGGCACTCAGCAGAGGCAAAGGCACAGACTCTCTGTGGCTTCCTTTCCTGCCTAGGTCCTGAGAATTCACTTATGCATTTGACAGTGTGACTGGGTAGGAAAATGTATAGAGATAGAAAGGATGTAAGTGTTTGTTGGGGGATGGGGACAGGGCAGATTTGGGGGTGACCGCTAAGAGGTGTGAGGTTTCTTCTTGGCGTGATGGAAATGTTCTGAAATTAGATAGTGGTGGTGGTTTCACAACTCTGTGAATATACTAAAAACCACTGAATTGTATATTTTTGAGGTTTAGATTTTATGGTATGTGAATTAGATCTCAAAGCTGTTATTTAAAATATATATGTAAGTGAGGTAAAGAGACTGTTATAGATTTCAAGAGAGATCTGAAAAATAATCAAATGGAACTTTTGGAAATTAAAATTTTAATTAAAAAATAATTTTTATTAGAGAAGTTGTGGGATTACAGAACAATCCCACATGAAATACAGGATTTCCATGTGCCCCCCTATGATTAACACCTTCCATTGGTGTGGTACAGTTTTACAACTGATGAAAGCATGTTTTTAGAATTGTAATAGTAGCGATAATCCATGGTTTAACTTAGGGTTCACTATGTGGTGTAGTTCCATGGATTTTTTGAAAATCTATTTTGTTACCATATGTACAACCTAACATTTCCCCATTTGGCCATGTTCACGTCTATTTTTCCGTGCTGTTAATTACATTCACAATGCCATGTTACCACCCACACTATCCGTTACCAAACACTTCCATCGTTCCAAATAGAAACTCCCTACATTTAAAGCCTTAACATCCTATTTCCTATGTCCACTCTGTTCCCTTGTAACCTCTATTCTAGAATCTTACTTCATGAGTTTTGCTTATTCTACCTATTTTGTGTCAGTGAGGTCATGCAATATTTATCCTTTTGTGTCCGGCTTATTTCCCTCAATGTGATTTCTTTAGGGTTCATGCATGTTGTCACGTGTGTCCGGATTTCATTCCTTTTTATGGCTGAGTAATATTCCGCTGTATGCATTTACCATATCTTGTTTATCCATTCATAGCCTGATGGACACTTGGGTTGCGTCTATCTTTTGACAATTGGGAACAGTACTGCTATGAACATAGGTGTGCTGATCTGTTCGAGTTTCTTCTTTCAGTTCTTTTGGGAGCATACCTAGAAGTGGGATTGTTGGGTCATATGGTAATTCTATCCTAAACATTCTGAGGAACTGCCAAACTGTTTTCCGCAGCAGCTGCACTATTTTACATTGCCACCAGCAATGAATGAGTGTGCCTGTTTCTCTGCATCCTTGTCAACACTTGTAATTTTCTGTTTTTTACTTTTTTTTTTTTTTACTTTTTTTATTAATCAAAAAAAAGAAAAGAAATTAACACAACATTTAGAAATCATTCCATTCTACAAATGCACTCAGTAATTCTTAGTATCATCACATAGATGTATGATCATCATTTCTTAGTACATTTGCATCGATTTAGGAAAAGAACTAGCAAAACAGCAGAAAAAAATATAGAATGTTAATATAGAGAAGAGAATTAAAATAATAATACTACTAATATATATATATATATATATATAAAGGAAAAAGAAAAAAACAAAAACAAAAGATACAAACACACAAACAAACAAAAAACCATATTTCAGGTGCAGCTTCATTCAGTGTTCCAACATAGTTACATTACACTTAGGTATTATTGTGCTGTCCATTTTTGAGTTTTTGTATCTAGTCCTGTTGCACAGTCTGTATCCCTTCAGCTCCAATTACCCATTATCTTACCCTGTTTTTAACTCCTGCTGGTCTCTGTTACCAATGATATATTCCAAGCTGATTCTCAAATGTCGGTTCACATCAGTGGGACCTTACAGTATTTGTCCTTTAGTTTTGGGCTAGACTCACTCAGCATAATGTTCTCTAGGTCCATCCATGTTATTACATGCTTCATAAGTTTAGTCTGTCTTAAAGCTGCATAATATTCCATCGTAGGTATATGCCACAGTTTGTTTAGCCACTCGTCTGTTGATGAACATTTTGGCTGTTTCCATCTCTTTGCAGTTGTAGATAATGCTGCTATAAACACTGGTGTGCAAATGTCCGTCTGTGTCTTTGCCCTTAAGTCCCTTGAGTAGATACCTAGCAGTGGTATTGCTGGGTCGTAATCCATTCTGCCATTCTATGTCTTTTGATTGGGAAATTCAGTCCATTAACTTTTAGTATTATTACTGTTTGGATAATATTTTCCTCTACCATTTTGGCTTTTGTATTATATATATCATATCTGATTTTTCTTCTTTCTACACTTTACTCCATACCTCTCTCTTCTGTCTTTTCGTATCTGACTCTAATGCTCCCTTTAGTATTTCTTGCAGAGCTGGTCTCTTGGTCACAAATTCTCTCAGTGACTTTTTGTCTATAAATGTTTTAATTTCTCCTTCATTTTTGAAGGACAATTTTGCTGGATATAGGAGTCTTGGTTGGCAGTTTTTCTCTTTTAGTAATTTAAATATATCATCCCACTGTCTTCTAGCCTCCATGGTTTCTGCTGAGAAATCTACACATAGTCTTATTGGGTTTCCCTTGTATGTGACAGATTGTTTTTCTCTTGCTGCTTTCAAGATCCTCTCTTTCTCTTTGACCTCTGACATTCTAATTAGTAAGTGTCTTGGAGAATGCCTATTTGGGTCTATTCTCTTTGGGGTGCGCTGCACTTCTTGGATCTGTAAATTTAGGTCTTTCATAAGAGTTGGGAAATTTTCAGTGATAATTTCTTCCATTAGTTTTTCTCCTCCTTTTCCCTTCTCTTCTCCTTCTGGGACACCCATAACACGTATATTTGTGCGCTTCATATTGTCATTCAGTTCCCTGATCCCCTGCTCAAGTTTTTCCATTCTTTTCCCTATAGTTTCTGTTTCTTTTTGGAATTCAGATGTTCCATCCTCCAGTTCACTAATTGTAGCTTCTGTCTCTTTAGATCTACCATTGTAGGTATCCATTGTTTGTTCCATTTTTTCTTCTTTGTCCTTCACTCCCATACATTCTGTGATTTGTTTTTTCAGATTTTCTATTTCTTCTTTTTGTTCAGCCCATGTCTTTTTCATGTCCTCCCTCAATTTATTGATTTGGTTTTTGAAGAATTTTTCCATTTCTGTTCGTATATTCAGCATTAGTTGTCTCAGCTCCTGTATCTCATTTGAACTATTGGTTTGTTCCTTTGACTGGGCCATATCTTCAATTTTCCAAGCGTCATCCATTATTTTCTGCTGGTGTCTGGGCATTTGATCAGATTTCCCTGGGTGTGGGACCCAGCTGGTTGAAAGCTTTTTCTGTGAAATCTCTGGGCTCTGTTTTTCTTTTCCTGCCCAGTAGGTGGCGCTCGTGGCGCTCGTCTGTCTGCACGGCAGTCGGCCCGGGAAACCGCGCGTGGAGGGCGGGGGGTGTTGCCGGCCGCCCTGGCTTGGGGGAGTGCCGGTCCTAATTGCCCAGCTGGCCCGAAACGCCAAGCGTGACGGGAGGGCCCCGCTATCCAATGTTCCCAGTCAGACCGGGGAGCCACGTGCGTGGAGGGGACCCCAGTCGCCAGCCGCCCCGGCCGGGAAAACGCGCGCCCCTCGGGTAGCTCACCGCAGCAGATTCTCCCTGCCCGTTCAGCTGTTCCAGAATGGGGTACGCTGTCTTTTTGGTCTCTGTCGTGACTCCGGGAGCTGTTTCGTATTGTTTCTGTTTCTTTAGTTGCTTTTCTGGAGGAGGAACTAAGACCCGCGCGTCTTACTAAGCCGCCATCTTCTCCGGAAGTCCGTGTTTTTTACTTTTAATAGTAGCCATTCTATAAGGTGGAACAGAAATCCCGGAATGAGCTGGGACCCATCATCAAGGGACTGGAAAACCTTCTTGACCGAAAGGGGGAAGAGAGAAATGAGACAAAATAAGGTGTCAGTGGCTGAGAGATTTCGAACAGAATCAAGAGATTATCCTGGAGGTTATTCTTACACAGTATATAGATATCCCTTTTTAGTTTATGGTGTATTGGAGTGGTTAGAGGGAAGTACTTGAAACTGGAGTTCTGTGTTCTACTATCCTTGTTTCTTGAAGATGATTGTATAATGACATAGCTTTTGCAATGTGACTGTGTTATTGTGAAAACCTTGTGTCTGATGCTCCTTTTATCTAGGGAATGGACAGATGAGTAAAAAATTTGGATAAAAAATAAACAAATATAGGGGGAACAAAGGTTAAAATAAATTGAGTAAATGGAAATACTAGTGGTCAATAAAAGGGAGAAGTAAGGGGTCTGGTATGTATGAGTTTTTTCTTTTTTATTTCTTTTGCTGGAGTGATGCAAATGTTAAGAAAAAATGATCATGGTGATGAACCCACAATCATGTGATGATATTGTGAGTTGTTGATTGTATACCATGTATAGAGTGGTTGTATGTCAAGAATATTTGTATGTTTGTATGCTAAGCTTTTGCAATAAAAATATTAAAAAAATAGTGGCTATTCTAGTGGGTGTGAAATTATATCTCATTGTGGTTTTGATTTGTATTTTCCTTGTGGCTAAAGATGGTTAGCAACTTTTCATGTGTTTCTTGACCATCTGGATATCTTCCCTTTCTTTTTGGTAATTAAATTAAAAAAATATATCAACAAACAAAAACATTCTTAGCATATGATCATTCCGTTCTACACATATAATCAGTAATTCACAATATCATCACATAGTTGCATATTCGTCATCATGATAATTTCTTAGAACATTTACATCAATTCAGAAAAAGAAATAAAAGGACAACAGAAAAAAATTCATACATACCATGCCCCTTACCCCTCCTTTTCATTGATCACTAGCATTTCAATCTACTAAATTTATTTTAACATTTATTCCTCCTATTATTCATTTTTATTCCACATGTTTTACTCGTCTGTTGATAAGGTAGATAAAAGGAGCATCAGAAACAAGGTTTTCACAATCACACAGTCACACTGTGAAAGCTATATCATTATGCAATCATCTTCAAGAAACATGGATACTGGAACACAACTCTACATTTTCAGGCAGTTCCCTCCAGCCTCTCCATTATATCTTGACTAACAAGGTGATAGCTATTTAATGTGTAAGAATAACATCCAGGATCACCTCTTGACTCTGTTTGGAATCTCTCAGCCATTGACACTTCTTTTGTCTCATTTCACTCTTTCCCCTTTTGGTCGAGAAGGTTTTCTCAATCCCTTGATGCTGAATCTCAGCTCATTCTAAGACTTCTGTCCCACATTGCCAGGAAGGTCCACACTCCTGGGAGTCATGTCCCACGTAGACAGGGGGAGGACAGTAAGTTTGCTTGTTGTGTTGGCTGGAGAGAAAGGCCACATTTGAGCAACAAAAGAAGTTCTCTTGGGTGTGACTCTTAGGCCTAATTTTCAGTAGGCTTGACCTATCCTTTGTGGGATTAAGTTTCATATGAACAAACCCCAAGATTGGGGGCTCAGCCTAAAGCTTTGGTTGTCCGTACTGCTGTGAGAATATCAGGAATTCTCCACTTATGGAAGTTGAATTTTCCCCCTTTCTCACCATTCTCCCAAGGGGACTTTGCATATACTTTTTTTATTCACTGTTCAATTCACTCTGGGATTTATTGGGGCATCACTCTGGACAAACATACAAAAATCTTATGCCCTTCTCAAGGTTCCATGTACTTATGGTGTTCAATTAAGCTGTCCACATAAGTTATATTAAGAACTGTACTAACCAAAATATAAATTTTGTACCAAATAAACATTTTTTGCTTTAGTCTCACACATAAGTTAAAAATTTTAAATATTAATTACCATCTATTTTCAACACCCTGCAGTATTGACATTCCTTTGTTCTTCCTCATGCAAAAACACTTTTTTTCAAAAACATTTTTTAATTTGTACATTTTAATTTGTACATTTAGTATAATTATCATTATACACTCTAGGCATTCCTAGATTATACCATTTCAATCTTTATTGTCTACCTTTCCTTCTGATTTCATTTGTGCCCTCAGGCATCCTCCCTCTATCATTTTCACATTCAGCTTCATTCAGTGTTCTAACATAATTGTGTTACAGCTAGGTAGTATTGTGCTATCCATTTCTGAATTCTTACAATCAGTCCTGTTGCACAATCTGTATCCCTTCAGCTCCAATTACCCAATATCTTGCCCTATTTTTGTCTCCTGATAATCTCTGTTGCCAATGAAATTCTCCAAGTTTATTTACTAATGTCAGTTCATATCAGTGAGACCATACAGTATTTGTCCTTTTGTTTCTGGCTAATCTCACTCAGCATAAGGTTCTCAAGGTCCATCCATGTTGTTACATACTTCATAACTTTATTCTGTCTTAAAGCTGCATAATATTTCATCATTTGTATATACCACAGTTTGTTTAGCCACTTCTCTGTTGATGGACATTTTGGCTGTTTCCATCTCTTTGCAATTGTAAATAATGCTGCTATAAACATTGATGTGCAAATGTCAGTTTGAGTCCTTGCCCTCATGTCCTCTGAGTAGATATCTAACAATGGTATTGCCAGGTCATATGGCAATTCTATACTTAGGTTCCTGAAGAACCGCCAAACTGCCTTCCACAGCGGTTGTACAATTTTACATTCCCACCCACAGTGGATAAGTGTGCCTCTTTCTCCACATATTTTCTAGCACTTGTCATTTTCTGTTTTATTGATAATGGCCATTCTGGTGGTGTGAAATGATATCTCATTGTGGTTTTGATTTGCATTTCCTTAATAGCCAGGGAACTTGAGCATCTTTTCATGTGCCTTTGACCATTTGTATTTCCTCTTCTGGGAAGTGTCTGTTTAAGTCTTATGTACATTTTGTAATTGGGTTGTCTGTCTTTTGGTTGTTGAGTTGAACAATATCTTCATATATTCTGGATATTAGATCTTTATGTGATATATCATTTCCAAATATTGTCTCCCATTGTGTAGGCTGTCTTTTTACTTTCTTGATGAAGTTCTTTGATGCACAAAAGTGTTTAATTTTGAGGAGTTCCCATTTCTTTCTTTCTTCAATGCTCACGCTTTGTGTGTAAGGTCTAGGAAACCGCCTCCTATTATAAGATTTATAAGATATCTCCCTATATTTTCTTCTAACGGTTTTATGGTCTTAGATCTAATGTTTAAGTCTTTGATCCATTTTGAGTTAATTTTTGTATAGGGTGTGAGATATAGGTCCTCTTTCATTATTTTGCATATGGATATCCAGTTCTCTAGGCACCATTTATTGAAGAGACTGTTCTGTCCCAGGTGAGTTGGCTTGACTGCCTTATCAAAGATCAATTGTCCATAGATGAGAGGGTCTATATCTGAACACTCTATTCAATTTCATTGGTCAGTGTATCTATCTTTATGCCAGTACCATGCTGTTTTGACCACTGTAGCTTCATAATACGCCTTAAAGTCAGGTAACGTGAGACCTCCGACTTCATTTTTCTTTCTCAGGATACTTTTAGCTATTCAGGGCACCCTGCCCTTCCAGATAAATTTGTTTATTGGTTTTTCTATTTCTGAAAAGTAAGTTTTTAGAATTTTGATTGGTATTGCATTGAATCTGTAAATCAATTTAGGTACATCTTAACTATATTTAGTCTTCCATGGATATCTTCTTTTGATGGAAGTCTGTTAAAATCTTTTGCCTATTTTTTAGTTGGGTTGTTTTTGTTGTTAGAATTACTTTATATATTTTGGCTATAAATATATATATATATGTTTTTTTTTTTACATGGGCAGGCACCGGGAATCGAACCCAGGTCCTCGGGCATGGGAGGCAAGTATTCTTGCCTGCTGAGCCACCATGGCCCGGCTATAAATATATTTGAGTATCTCAGGTATGTGGTTTCCAAATATTGTCTCTGATTGTTTAGGTTGGTCATTTCACTTTCATGATCAAGTCCTTTAAGACACAAATGTTTTTACTTTTGATGAGATACCATTCATCTATTTTTTCTTTTGTTGCTTGTGCTTTGGGTATAAAGTCTGAGAAACCATTGCTTAATACAAGAACCTGTAGATGCTTCCCTACATTTTTGTCCACGAGTTTGAAAGCTCTGGCTTTTATATTTAGGTTTTTGATCCATTTTTAGTTGACTTTTGGATAAGGTAGGAGGGAGGGAATCATCCTTCTTTCTTTCACACGTGGAAATGTAGTTTTCACAGCACTGCTTATTGAAGACACTATTCTTTCCTAATTGAGGGGTCTTACATTTTCATTGTTGAGATTAAAAACTGAAATAGGTAAATGAGAACTCCTCAAATCAAATGCTTCTCTGCCTCAAAAGACTTTGTCAACAAGGTAAAAAAGCAGCCAACTCAATGGGAGAAAATATTTGGAAATCATGTTTCAGATAAGGTTTGATATCCTGTGTAAACAGGCTTTAGAGAAAAGAATGAAGCTGATCAGGTCAGGACTAAAGTAAATCAGAATACAGGGGTAAGGAGAACATTGTCTGTATTTTAGAACTTCACCCACCAATGAGACCAAAGGAAGACAGGTTTATTTTCTCCAAAACCTAAATTTTCTAGAGTACCTAATCAACTCAATCTGTCTGGATAGGCCATTTAAACAACTCAAACACATGGAGCCCAGAATGGGAATGAGGGCTTGTAATTCGGTATAGTTTAGTGTAATGCCTGGATACATCCCAGAATATGCTGAGCAGATAATTAAAAGTTTTGGCAAAGACCCTTGAGAGACTGGAGAAAAAATATGGAATTATTAAACTTTACCAGTAGGGAAACCCCTGAAAGTAGCTCAACCGTTAAGGACTCCCAAGTCAATAGGTCAAACCCTTAACCTTAGGTGTGTTCTTATGAAGCTTATTTATGTAGCAGAGAGGCTAAGCCTGCCTATAGCTGTGCCTAAGAGTTACTTCTTTTCTAGACAGATGTGGCCTCTCTCTCTCTCTCTCTCAGCCCAATTCTGCAAGTAAAATCATTGCTCTCCCCCCTACGTGGGATATGACATCCAGGGGTGAAAATCTCTCTGGCAATATGGGTTATGAATTCCAGGGATGAGCCTGGCCCTGGGACCGTGGGATCAACAATGTCTGCCTGATCAGCTAGGGGAAAAGAATTGTAACAAAATAAGGTATCAGTTGCTGAGAGAGCTCAAATAGAGTCAAGAGACTGTTCTGTAGACTACTCTTATTGCTTCAGCTAGATATTGCTATTTATCATGGTTTGCCAACCCCCGACCAAAACCATTCCTGCCAACCCTAAAGACCACCTGGGGCTCTAGCCGAGATTCTACAAGAGTTCCATGCGCTATGATTACTTTCCAGAAACCAAGAATCTCCAGATGGGTTCTTTGATCGTATAATGCCTGAAACCCTAAGGGGCTAGCCTCTCCAGAACGTCAACTAATTCTGTTTCCCATCCCATATTACTGACAGCCTTTTCCAACATAAAAAAGTTAGAATGGGCATAGTTCAAATACTCCTAAAGAGTTGGAGAAAGATCAAAAGAGAAGTTAGAGTTATAACAGAGAAGAAAGGATTTAACAAATGAATATGACTGCTGAATCATTCATTATATTGATATTTCTTTTAGTCTCCAGTGTCTCTCAGCAGCTAGAAGGAAAAACCTGAAATCGTGGAACTGTAACCCATACCAAACTATTAACCATACTGTCCTATAACTACTTTTTACAACTACTTGTTACAATGTACTTTGAAGTTTATTGCTTTTTTGTATATATGTTTTATTCACAATGAAAAAAAGAGAACTCAATGGACAGACTAAACAACAGATTAAACACAGCTAAATAATGAATTAATGAATTTAAACATACAACTGATAAGATTATCCAGAATGTAGCACAGGGAGTCAAGGAGATGAGAAATATGAAGGAGTGGTTTAGAGAAAGGAGAATGGAATGAAAAGGTCTAAAAACATCCAATCAGAATTCCCAAAAGAAAGACTAGAGAGAATGAGGGGAAAGCAATATTTGAAAAGCTAATGGCTAGACATTTCCAGACTTGATGAAAGACATGAAAGAAGAAATGCAATAAGAGTCAAGTAGATTAATAAAGAAACCCAGAGGGCATGATGGCAGCGTAATGAAGTGTGAAATTTAGTTTGTCTTTCAGAACAGCTAGGAAATAGCCAGGAACTGTACAGAATAACCGCTGGGGGGTGGGGGGGGGGTGGGGGCAGGGTGTCAGTGACCGGACACACAGCATACACCAGTCTAGAATGGATGGAATGGCTCAGATCCCAAAAAGAACTGTAAATCTCCCAAGCCACGGAGACCGGCAACCCTCCCCTGTGGGCATGGCAGGCTGGTTCTCCAAGGGGAAAGGCAACAGACTTTACTAGTAGTAAAGAGTTAGTTAGCTAAACCAAGCTCCAATTGAGGAATTAATTAACAGATTCTGACTTCTGGAAAATAGGCCCAAGCACAGATAAACCTAGAGTAAGCCCTAAAGGAGTTTTCGCCTCTGCAGAGAGGTGGCGGGGCTGACGGAAAACAACAACAACCACCACGAAGGCCAACAGAGGGTTTTGAGTTGGACAGCACAAAATTCTGCAAAATGGCTGGGCCCCAAGAAAAGGGAGCCCATAGATCCATGTACCAACTCTATCTCTTGTTTGGCAAACCCAAAGAGTGGGGGTCCTGCTCTGGAGAGGTTTTTTTTTTGTTTGCTTTAACTTCTTAACATCTCATTAGATAGAACTGCTAGCACTCTCAAGCTCCAGCACTTACCTAGGCAAAGGCATAATTAAGGCATGTGTGAGAGACAAAGTAAATAGTCAGCTGGACTATTCCCTAAAAGGGGTATCTTCCCCAAGAAAAAGGAGGTGGGGCCCAGCTCAAGTGGAGGCCCTCTTTCAGGGAATTCAGGCCCTAGGACTGGAAAACAGAAGCAATCAAAGCCTGTCTGCCACCTCAGCCTTGGTCTCAACCATGCTCCTGGCAAGGAGAGGCTGCTGAAATTAAAGGCATCACATCACTATACCCTGGTGGGAAGACTGTGTACAGACAACCACCACATACTGGGCAGGATAGGAAAAGCACAGAGTCTAGAGGCTTCATAAGAAAATCTGACAACCTGCTAGATCTCATCTTCAAGGAAACTTGATACTGGCTACTCTCCCCTCCTGAGACATGAACCTGTCTGGTCTAGGAAAATCTGACTGGGGTTGTTTTAGTTTGTAAGCTGCCAGAGTGCAATATATCAGAAACAGAACTGCTTTTAAAAAAGGGAATTTATTAAGTTGCAAGTTTATAGTTCTAAGGATGTGAAAATGTCCAAATTAAGGCATCCAGGGAAAAATACCTTAACTCCAAAGAAAGGGCTGATGACAGTTTCTCTCCCAGCTACATGGAAGGTACATGGTGATGTCTGCTAGCTTTCTCTACTCATTTCATAAGGTTTTCCGGCAGGTGTTTTCCTTCTGCATCTCCAAAGATCTCTGGCTTGGCTCTATTTGTTCTAAGCTTTTTCCAAAAACAGTTCCCTCTTAAAGGGCTCCAGTAAGCAACTGCACCTTGAATGGGTGGGGACACATTTCCATCGAAACCATCTAGTCTAAAGTTACCACCCATTATTGGGTGGGTCACATCTCCATGGAAACAATAAAAAGCATCCCACCCAGCAATATTGAATGAGGATTAAAGAAGTTGGCTTTCCTGGGTTGCACAACAGGTTTAAACCAGCACAGGGGTCAATCATATCTGAGAACACTCTCCATATCAGCAGGGCAAGAAACAGAAACACAAGAACTGAAAAATTCTGATCAAACAACCTATGCTAGAGGTCTAGAATAAGTTGAACTGAATTCCAAAGAACAGATAGAGAACAAAGCCATCCAAGAAGAAAACTCTAGGTGAAAGAGTGAAAACAACCTCCAGAATAAGCTAATTAAGGAAATCAAATCTCTAGACACCAACAAAAAATAACAAGTTATACTAGGAAAATCAAAGATATAGCCCAGTCAACAGAACAAACCAACACTTCAAATGAGATATAGGAGTTGAAACAAGTAATTCAGGATGTTCAAACAGACATGCAAAATCTCATCAAAAATCAGATCAATAATAAATCCCAGAAGGATTTGAACAGTGAATAAAAAAGTATATACAAAGTCCCCTTGGGGGAATGGTGAGAAAAGGGGAAAATTAAACTTCCCCAAGTAGAGAATTCTTGATATTCTTACAAGCAGTGGGGACAACCAAAGCAATAGGCTGAGCCCCCAATCTTGGGGTTTGTTCATATGAAACTTAACCCCACAAAGATAGGCTAAGTCTACTTAAAATTAGGCCTAAGACTTATCCCTAAGAGAACCTCTTTTGTTGCCTCTCTCTCAGCCAACACCACAAGCAAACCCACTGCCCTCCTCCTCTCTATGTGGGACATGACTCCCAGGGCTGTGAAACTTCCTGGCAACGTGGGACAGAAATCCTAGAATGAGCTGAGACTCAGCATCAAGGGATTGAGAGAACCTTCTTGATTGAAAGGGGGAAGAGACAAATGAGACAAAGTAAAGTGTCAATGGCTGAGAGATTCCAAATAGAGTTGGGAGGTTATCCTGGAGATTATTCTTACTCACCTTTTTAGTTAAGGTGTTACAGAGAGACAGGAGGGAACTGTCTGAAAATGTAGAGCAGTGTTCCAGTAGCCATGTTTCTTGAAGATGATTGTATAATGATATAGCTTTCACAATGTGACTGTGCGATTGTGAAAACCTTGTTTCTGATGCTCCTTTTATCTACCTTGTCAACAGATGAGAGGAATATATGGAATAAAAATAAATAATAGGGGGAACAAATGTTAAAACAGATTTAGTTTGAAATGCTAGTGATCAATGAAAGGGATCAGTAAGGGATATGGCATGTAATTTTTTTTTCTGTTTGTTATATTTTTCTGTTGTCTTTTTATTTCTTTTTCTGAATTGATGCTAATGTTCTGGGAAATGATCATGATGATGAATATGCAACTATGTGATGATATTGTGAATTGCTGAGTGTATGTGTTGGGAATGTTTGTGTTTCTTGTAATTTTTTTAATTAATATAAAATTAAAAAAAAAAGAAGAAAGAACAAAAAGTGATGAATCATCTGTTCACCTGGAAGAACTAGAGGAAGAACAGCAAACTAACCCCAAAGCAAACAAGAAGAAAGGAATAATGAAAATTAGAGCAGAGATATGTGAAACTGAGAATATGAAAACAATAGAAAAAATCAACAAAACTAGAAGCTATCTTTTTTTTGAGAAAATCAATAAACTTGATGGACACTTAGTTAGGCTGACAAAAAAAATAGAGAGGATGCAAATAAATAAAACCAGAAATGGAAGAAGGGACATACATAACCACTGACCCTGCAGAAATAAAGGAGGTAATGAGAGGACACTATTAGCAACTTTATGCTAATAAACCAGACAACATAGATGAAATGGACAACTTCCTAGAAAGACATGAACAATCAATGTTGACTCGAGAAGAAATAGATGATCTCAACAAACCAGTCACAAGTAGAGATTGAATAAGTCATTAAAAAGCTCCCAGAAAAGAAAACTTCAGGACCAAATGGCTTCACATGTGAATTCTACCAAGCATTCAAGAAAGAATGAGTACCAATCCTGCTCAAACTCTCCAAAAAAATTGAAAAGGAGGGAAAGCTACCTAATTCAAAGTCAGACAAAGATATTGCAAGACCAATCTCTTTAATGAATATAGATGCAAAAATCCTCAACAAAAATACTTGCAAATTGAATCCAGCAGCACATTAAAAGAATTATACACCATCACCAAGTGGGATTTATTCTGAGTATAAAGGCTGGTTCAGCACAAGAAAATCAATTAATGTAATATAACATATCAGTAAGTCAAAGAGGAGTTCAATTCCCAGTCCATGCACTTCCCCGAAAAACAAGCAAGCGAAACAAACAAAAAATTCAACAAATGATGCTGCAATAATGGGATGCTCATATGGAAAAACAATGAAATGTGGCCCCGCCATACAGTATACAAAAAAAAAAAAAAGGAAATAAGCCAAAGAGGAAAAACCACACAATCATCTGGATTTAAGCAGAAAAGGCATTTGACAAAATTTATAGCTTTCTTGATGAAAAACACTTCAAAGGATAGGAATAGAAGGGAACTTCCTCAATATGATAAAGGAAATATATGAAAAATCCACAGCTAACATCATCATCATTTGGAAAAGACTGAAAACTTCCCCCTAAGGTCAGGAACAAGACAAGGATGTCCACTGTCACCACTGTTATTCAACATTGTGTTGGAAATTCTAGACAGAGCAAGTACACAAGAAAAAGAAATAAAGGACATCCAAATTGGAAAGGAAGAAGTAAAACTCTCACTGTTTGCAGATGATATGGTACTATATGTCAGAAATTCCCCAAAATCTGCAACAAAGCGACTGCAGTTAACAAGTGAGTACAGCAAAGTGGGAGGGTACAAGTTCAACATCAAAAAAATCAGTAGTGTTTCTATACATGGGTAATGAACAATCTGAGGAGGAAATCAATAAAAAATTTCATTTACAATAGCAACCCAAAGAATCAAATATTTAGGAATAAATTTAAGTAAGGATATAAAAGACCTGTACACAGAAAACTATAAGAAATTGCTAAAAGAAATCATGGAAGACCTAAATAAATGGAAAAGCATATTGTGTTTATGGATTGGAAGACTAAATACAGGTAAGATGCCAATACTATCCAAATTTATTTATAGATTCAATGCAATACCAATTAAAATCACAAACAACGTACTTTACAGAAATATAAAACCAATAACCAAATTTATTTGGAAGGGCAGTGTGCCCTGAATAACTAAAAATACACTGAGAAAGAAAAATGAAGTGGGAGATTTCACACTACCTGATTTTAAAGCATATTACAATGCTAAGTGGTCAAAACAACATGGTACTGGCATAAAGATAGATATAATGGAATTGAACTGAGTATTCAGAAATAGACCCTCTCATCTATGGACAATTGATCTTTGATAAGGCAGTAACGCCAAGTCATCTGGGAAAGAGCAGTCTTTCCAATCAATGGTGCTTGGAGAACTGGATATCCACATGCAAAAGAATGAAAGGATCCATATCTCACACCCTACACAAAAATTAACTCAAAATGGATCAAAGACCTAAACATTAGAGCTAAGATCATAAAATTTTAAGAAGAAAATGTAGGGAAATATCCTATAAATCTTGTGATAGGAGGTGGTTCCCTAGATCTTACACCCAAAACACAAGATTGAAAAAACAGATAAATGGGGTCTCCTCAAAATTAAACACTTTTGTGCATCAAAGAACTTTGTCAGGAGAGTAAAAAGGCAGCTTATGCAATAGAAGACAATATTTGGAGACTATATATCAGATAATGGTTTAATATCCGGAATATATACAGAGGTTCTACAACTCAACAACAAAAAGAAACAACCCAATTACCAAATGGGCAAAAGACATGAAAGACACTTCTCAGAAGAGGAAATACAAAAAAGGCACATGAAAAGATGCTCAACTTCACTGGCTATTAGGGAAATGCAAATCAAAACCACAATGATATGTCGTCTCACACCCACTAGAATGGCCATTAAAAAAAAATCAGAAAACAAGTGCTGGAGGGATGTGGAGAAAGAGGCACACTTATCCACTGTTGGTGAGAATGTCAAATGGTACAACTGTTTTAGAAGGTAGTTTGGCAGTTCCCTAAGTATTCTAAATATAGAATTGCCATATGCTCCAGCAATTCCATTATTAGGTATAGATTCAGAGGCATTGAAGGAAAGGACACAAATGGACATTTGTACACCAATGTTTATAGCAGCATTATTTATGATTGCCAAGAGGTGGAAACAGCCTGTTCTAGTTTGCTAGCTGCTGGAATGCAATATACTAGAAACAGAACGGCTTTTAAAACGGGGAATTTATTAAGTTGCAAGTTTATAGTTCTAAGGGCATGAAAATGTCCCAATTAAGGCAAGTTTATGAAAATGTCCAAATTAAGTTATCAACAAGAGGTTGCTTTCACTCAAGAAAGGCCGATGAAGTTCAGGGTTTCTCTCTCAACTGGAGAGGCGAACAGGGTGGCATCTGCCATCTTTCTCTCCAGGCTTCTTGTTTCATGAAGCTCCCTGGGGATGTTTTCCTTCCTCATCTCCAAAGGTCTCTGGCTGCATGGGCTCTCGTGGTTTTCCTGGCTCTCTCTCCTTTTCCAAAATATTTTCTCTTTTAAAGCATTTCAGTAAACTAATCAAGATTTACCTGGAGCGGGAGGAGTCACATGTCCCTCTAATCAAAGGTTATTATCCACAGTGGGCACACCAAATCTCCATGGAGATAATCTAATCTGGTTTCCAACCTGCACGGCTTTTATAGGGTACATAATCCTTTCAAACTGGCACACAGCCCAAATGTCCATCAAAGGATGAATGGGTAAACAAGCTGTGGTATATACATACGATGGAATATTACACAGCTGTAAGACAGAATAAAGTCATGAAGCATGTAACAACGTGGATGAACCCTGAGGACACTATGCTGGGTGAAATTAGGGCAAATACTGTGTGGTCTCATCAGTATGAACCACATGAAGGAGTGAACTTTGAGAGACAAAGAACAAGGGTGCTCTAGTTTGCTAGCAGCCAGATTGCAATATCCCAGAAACAGAATGACTTTTAAAAAGGGGAATTTAATAAGTTGCTAGTTTACAGTTCTAAGACCGAGAAAATGTCCCAATTAAAACAAGTCTATAGAAATGTTCAATCAAAGGTGTCCAGGGAAAGATACCTTGGTTCAAGAAGGCCGATGAAGTTCAGAGTTTCTCTCTCAGCTGGAAGGGCACATGGTGAACATGGCGTCATCTGCTAGCTTCTTCTCCTGGCTTCCTGTTTCATGAAGCTCCCCAGGAGGCGTTTTCCTTCTTCATCTCAAAGGTCGCTGCTGATGGACTCTGCTTCTCGTGGCTGTGTCGTTCTGCTCTGCTCTCTCTGAATCTCTCATTCTCCTAAATGTTTGCTCTTTTATAGAACTCCAGAAACTTATCAAGACCCACCCATATGGGTGGAGACATATCATCACCTAACCCATTTTAACAACCAGTCTTGATCAAATCACACCTCCAGGGAGATGATCTAATTACAGATTCAAACATACAGTATTGAGTAGGGATTATTCTGCCATTATGAAATGGGATTTTGATTAAAACATGGCTTTTCTAGGGTCCATACATCCTTTCAGATTGGCACAAAGGGTTATGGACTGAGATTGGGCAGAGATTGGGCAGTTGGTGCTGAAGGAGTACAAACTGTGCAACAGGACTGACTGTAAAAATTCAGAAATGGACAGCTACAATGCTATCTGATGGTAGCACCATAATATAAGTGAATATAACGGAATGAAGCTAAATGTGAGTATGGTTGAGGCAGAAGGGCTGGGGGCAGGCGTGAAACCAGATGGAAAGATAGAGGGCAAAGATGGAGAGGGTATAATTTAGGAATGCCTCGAGTGAACAATGATGGTGATTAAGTGTACAAATATAAAAATGTTTTTGCATGAGGGAGAACAAATAAATGTCAACATTGCAAGGTGTTGAAAATGGAATGGTGTGATAGTTAGATTCATTTGTCAACTTGGCCAGGTGAAGGCACCTAGTTCTGTTGCTGCGGACATGAGTCAATGGTACGTGAACCTCATCTGTTGCTGATTACATCTGCAGTTGGGTAGTAGGCATGTCTGCTGCAGTGAATGATGTTTGACTTCTGGCTGGTGCTTAAATGAGAGAGCGCAACGTAGCACAGCCCAAGCAGCTTGGCATACCTCATCTCAGCACTCGCAGCTCAGCCTAGGCCTTTGGAGATGCAGAAAAAAGTCACCCCAGGGAAAGTTGTTGGAACCCAGAGGCCTGGAGAGAAGACCAGCAGAGATTACCCTGAGCCTTCCCACCTAAGAAAGAACCTCAGTTGAAAGTTAGCTGCCTTTCCTCTGAAGAACTAACAAAATAAATCCCCTTTTATTAAAAGCCAATCTATCTCTGGTGTGTTGCATTCTGGCAGCCAGCAAACTAGAACAGATGAAAAAATACAATACAGGAAAAAATACAATCAGTGCAAGTTAAGGTCTATAGTAAACAGTATCACTGTAATCTGCTTCCACTGAATGTGACAAAACTAAATGTCAGCAAGTGGAGAATATGGGGGAGGGGTATGGATTCTTTGCAGAAGAAAAGGAAATGTCTTCAGATAGATTATGCTGGCAAAAGCATAACCATTTACTTAGACTGGATTGTATGATGTGCGAATAAAACTGTTTAAAAATGAAGAGAGAGAGAAGCAGGTGCTAGAGAAAATGTGGAGAAAGAGATGCACTTATTCCCTTGGTAGGGAAATGAAAAGTGCAGCCCCTTGGAGGGCAGGGTGGTGACCAAAAGGAGAGAGAGAGATTTGAGACAAATTAAAGTTTCAGTGCCCTAGAGATTTCAAGCAGAGTTGAGAGGTTATCCTGGAGGTTATTCTTATGCATTATATAGATATCTCTCTTTAGTTTATGGTGTATTGGAGTGGCTGGAGGGAAGTATGACACTACTGGGCTGTGTCCCAATAGCCTTGACTCTTGAAGATGACTATATAGCTTTTTTTTTGTGGGGGTGATGGTCCAGGAACCGAACCCAGGTCTCCCGCGTGAAAGGCGAGCATTCTACCACTGAGCCACCCATTATATAGCGTTTACTATGTGACCATGTGACTGTGAAAACCTTGTCTGATGCTCCTTTTATCCAAGATACCGACAGATGAGTAAAAAAAAAAAAAAGATAAATAAAAAAATAACAGAGGTGGATAAGGGGTTAAAAAATTGGGTCGATTGAAACACTGGGGGTCAATGAGAAGGAGGGGTAAGGGATATGGGATGTATGAGCTTTTTCTTATTTTTTTTGGAGTGATGCAAATGTTCTAAAATGATCATGGTGATGAATACTGAGTCATTGTTTGTACGCTGGATGGGTTGTATGTGTGTGAAGGTTTCTCAGTAAAAATATATTTTTAAAAAGAAGTGGATTTAAACTACTCCTTTTCCTTATTACTAAAGAGCATTTTATTTTTATTTTTTTGATGGGCAGACACCGGGAATTGAACCCAGGTCTCTAGCATGGCAGGCGAGAATTCTGCCACTGAGCCACAGTGGCCCACCCTAAAGAGTATTTTAATTGAAAATAATATATTTTAAAAATGTAACGCTATTATAATTCTTATTCAAATCTTGCAGCTGGAAGTGGAAATTTCTGACTTTACCTTACAAACAAGGTAAATCCCAACTTCACAGACAACTGACATTAAAAAAAGAGAGAGAGACTCATGCCTGGGCATTTTTGTGGAGAAGCCACAAAATGCCAAAGTCAAGGATCTTTACAAAAAGCAGCTAGCAACAAAAGACAGATTGTCCACAAAGAAACCACAGATTGTAGCAGCACCAGTGAAGCCAGAAAACAGAAGCACATCTTCAAACCACTCACAGAAAATAACTTTCAATCAAGAATTGCGTAGCCAATAAAACTACCTTTTAAAAATGAGCGTAAAATACAGTTTTGACAGCTGATCAAATGGTATCTAAGTTAGTATTTAATACTTAGAATTTAAGAACTTTGCTATCTAAATTTGTAGATTTTTTTCCTTGATGCCTTCATTTTAAATTAATTTATGAAACTCACTGCAAAAACACAGGCTTTACAATGATTATATGGATATTTTATTTAAATATGCCTATGATTATTGTAAATCTTGACAAACAAACATACAAACATAAATATGCCTATGGTTAAGCTAACTAAGATATCCAATTTTGTTGGTTCTAAATGTATTGTTTGTTTTCTTCCATAAAAAAAAATGTGTGTAAAATAGAAACATGAAGGTAAATAGGGACATTTTCAGGAAAAAAAAATGAGAGAGTTAACCATTAGCAGACCTTTACTAAAACAACTTCTGGAAGATGTATTTCAGGAAGAAAGAAAATGATTCCCAAAGGAAGGTTTTAAACACCAGAAGTGATGGTGAACAAAGAAATTGTTAACAGGTAGATAATTCCAAACAAACATTGTCTGCTAAACTATCAATAAAAGATGATGATGGTATATAATTTGTGGGGTTGGAAAGGACAGAATTAAATGCTAGCCAACAATAATTTTTAGGTAGGGAAAGAAGGCGAGGGAAGTTAGTCTTCTGAGATTTTTGTGTTCTCTTAGGAAAGGTTAAGGCACTGATTAACTTTAGATGTTACATATGAATGGTAAAATGTCAACAGTAATCACCAAAAACAGAGAATGTGTTCCACACCAGTAGAAGAGAAGATGAAACAAGAACATAAAAACAAAAACTAAGTGTAAAAAAAGAAAAAAGAAAAGGAGAAAAAGAAGTTAAAATGGGAGAACTCATAGAAAGCAAAAAATAAGATACTAGAAATCTAAATGCATCAGTTATCATATTGAATATAAATAGACTAAACACATCAATTAAAGGACAGAGTCTTTAACCTCAATTTTTAAAAATCTAGATGCACCTAAAATAAAAGGACAGAGAAAGGGTGAAAATAAAATGATGGAAAAAGATGTACCAGGCAAACACTAACTGAAAGAAAGCTGGTGGCAGCTATAGCTACATCAGACAAAATAGATTTAAGGCCAAAGGTGTTAAGGATAAAAAAGTTTACTACATAGCAATAGACGCTTTATTCATCCTGAAGATAAAATAATCATAAGGTTGTGTGCATCTCCTAAACTGGCATCCTAACATATAAAACAAACATTTACAGGACTATGGGGAGAAACTGACTAGCCTGTAACAGTGGGAGATTTTAACACAGTGCTCTCCATTACTGATGAGACAGGAAAGATTTGAATAACACAACTAACCAGCTTGATTTAGTGTTCATTTATAAATAACCTTGTATCCGACAAGCAAGCAACAGGCATTCTCTTAAAGCGCACATGAAACATTTCCAAAAATTGACCATATGAAGGCCCATTGAGAGAAAATTGTCTACAATTGAGAGTGCCGTTGACTGTACAACCAAGGATACTATAAAACATGGTTTGTTTATTTTGGACATTATCCACCATGCCCAATAGATGGAGAGAGCCAAAGGATACGATGACTGAGAAGCAGAATGGTGAGCTATGATACACTTAAATTATGGCATATGGTGTGTCTACAAAAAGGAAGCATGTCAGAGGCATGCAATGAACTGAATAAACCTTGGGGACAATGTGTTGTGCAAAAGAAGCCAAGAAACAAATATGCTAAGGCTTCTTCAGAAAATACTTACAAGAAAATTGGAGCCTAGACTGTAAACCCTTAGAGAAGTCACGTTTAGTCTAAAGCTGTAAATGTATTTCTGGATTCTGAGGCGCTGAGCTGTATGCATACCAGCTGGTATTTCCCTGGAACTTGGAGTAACTCTGTGACGCCTAAGACCCACAAATGGAGCGCTGCAGCCCTGAGAGTTAGCCCAGCTATATATAACAACATCAAAGTAACTAAAAAAGAGATCAGGCCTTAATGAAAGATAAAAACGAAGACAATCCAGCTGGGACTAAGCTCAATCAGAATACAGGGTAAGAGATGACAGTGTGTGCACTCTAGACCTCTGCCTGCTGGATGAGACCACAGGCAGAGAGGTTTATTGTGTCTAGACCTAAATTTTGTGTAACACACAAATCTAAGTCAACCTGTCTGGATAGCTCGTTTAAATGACCCAAGCTCCGGGAGTCAAGATCGGAATGAGGCCTTGTAATTCTGTATAGCTTAGTTCTGTATCCTTAAAAAACCAGGATGCCTCTCGGGCTGTGGTGGGCTGGTAAGTAAAAAAGATCGGTAGAGTCCCTTGGGGGTCTGAAGAGGAAAACAAATGGAACTATTAAACTTTCCCATCTGGAAAACGCCAGGTACCCTCTTGGGGACTCCCAAGAAAATAGGTCAAGCCCTGGATTTTGAGTCTTTCCATCATGAAACTTATTTCTGTATCAGAGAAGCTAAGATTATCTGTCAAGAGGTCTAAGAGTTGCTTCCAGGAAACCTCTTTTGTTGCTCAGATGTGGTCACTGTCTGTCTGTAAGCCCAATTCTGCAAGGAAAATGATCACCCTTCCCCCTACGTGGGACATGACATCCATGGGTGAAACATGACAATGTGAGACATGACTCCCAGGGATGAGTCTGGCCCTGAGATCAACAGTGCCATCCCAACCAAAAGGTGGAAAAGAAGTGCAGGAAAATAAGGTATCAGTGGCTAAGAGAGATTAAATAGAGTCAAGAGGCTATTCTGGAAGCTACTCTTATACAAGCTTCAGTTAGATGGTGTTAATTGCCATGGTTTGCTAAACCCCAACCAACATCACTCATGTTTACTCTTAAGAACCCATAGGGCTCAAATTGAGACTCTATAAAGGTTTCATGCACTAAGTTTGCTTTCCTGGAACCTATAATTTCTAGGAGGGTTCCTAGACCAGATAAATCCTGAGACTCAGAGGGACCAGCCTCTCCATTATTAACTAATTACATTCCTCCATCCCTTAGTGCAGACACCCCTTCTCAACACGAAAAAATCAGAATGGGCATTGCCCAAAGATCCCTATAGATTGGGAAAGGGATCCGAGGAGAAGGAGGAGGTGTAACAGAGAAAACAGGATTTAACAAATGAGTATGACTGTTGAATCACTGTGTTGATATTTATTTTAGTGTCCAGTATTTTGGAGTAGCTAGAAGGAAAAATTTGAAATGGTGGAATGATAACCCATAACAAATTCTGAAATCTCTTCTGTAACTACTTGTTGAAGTGTACTTTGAAAATTATTGCTTTTTCTTTCTTTTTTTTGTATATATGTTGTATTTCAGAATAAAAAACATTAAAAGGAAATGGTACAGAGAGGTCCCATGTAACCTTCACTGTTTCCCCTTTCACTCTGAACATGACCATAATACAATATCAAACCAGGCCACTGCCTTTGGCACAATGTGTGCATGTAGTTCTATATCCTTGTCATATGTGTGGATTCATGTAATCACTGACTACAGTCACTAATCAGAGACATGCCATCACCAAAAAGATCCCCCATCGTGGTACCCCTTTATAGTTTCACCCACCCCTTCCACCATCTCTAATCCCTGAAACCACTAAGTGTTCTCCCATCTCTATAATTCTGTCATTTTGAGTATATTATATGAATGGAATGATACAATTTGTGGCTTATTGGATTGGCATGTTTTACTCAGGGCAATGTCCTTGAGAACCACGTAAGTGTTCCTGTATCAATAGGCCGTTCCTTTTTATTTGCTGCATAGTATTCCATGGCATCGCCGTACCACTGTTCAATCACTCACGTACTGTGGGACATTTGGGTTGTTTCCATTTCAGGCAATTACAAAGAATACTACTTAATAAAAAGGCCATTGAGAAAGGCCATAAAATCAGCTCGAACAAATTTCAAAGGCTATGATTCACATAAACCAGATTTCCTGACCTACAATCATAGATCTAACATATGCAAGTAAACTAGAAGCTAGTAACAGAAGGATAAATAAAAAAATCCCCTAAGAATTGGCAATTTGAAAGTACACTTCTTGGTAATTTATGGATCCAATATGAAATTATAAGGAAAATTAAAAATTATATAGAAACAATGATAAAAATCTACACATCAAGATAGTGATTACAGGGAAATTTATGCCTTTAGATCCTTAACTAAAAAAAGAGGAAAAGCTGAAGATTAATGAGCTACTTTTTGCTAGCCGTCACAAGAGAAATAAATAGAATAAACCCAAAGAAAGTCTAAGGAAGGGTTAATATGGGAAAAGCAAAAATGATCGAAATAGAAAAAAATCCAATCTCTTAGTGCAGACACCCCTTCTCAACACGAAAAAATCAGAATGGGCATTGCCCAAAGATCCCTATAGATTGGGAAAGGGATCCGAGGAGAAGGAGGAGGTGTAACAGAGAAAATAGGATTTAACAAATGAGTATGACTGTTGAATCATTGTGTTGATATTTATTTTAGTGTCCAGTATTTTGGAGTAGCTAGAAGGAAAAATTTGAAATGGTGGAATGATGACCCTATTCCCAATAGATCATCTCTATTGAGATGATCAGTAAAGCCCGGATAAAACAGACCAACTTCGGCAAGCTTCTTAAAGAGGATAGTAGCATGCATGAATAGCTATGGGAAAGAAGGACAGAAGAAAGCTGCCAATACAGAGGAGATTAAAAAAATAAGAAGCATCCACCCCAAATAACATTATGCCAGTACATTTGAAAATTTTGTAGGGTGGGAAACATTTCTAGAAAAATATAATCTAACAAAGCTGTATCAAGAAAGTCTGAATAGTCCAACAACTATAACAGCAATTGAATCAATGGATTAAAAAAAAAAATCCAAACCTAGATCGTTTCCAGGAATTAAAAAATCTGCTAAAAAGCAGATTTTCATAGAACAGATTATCCAAATGTTACACAATCATTTACAAAGAATGGCAAAAGAGGATATACTCCCCAACTCATGAAATGAGGCTAGCATAACTTCAATTTAAAGCCAGTAAAGGACTGTATAGTAAATATTGAGAGACCAGTGTCCTTCAGAAACATAGGTGAAAAAATGATAACATCAAACCAAATCCAACAGTGTATGATAAAGACAATTCATCATGACTCAACTGGGTTTACCCCAAGAATATAAGGATGATTAAACACAAAACATAACCGTAATTCGTTATATTCATGGGTTAAAGGAGAAAAGTTCTATGATCATCTCAGTGGATACAGTAAAGGCATTCAGTAAAAGTAAAAATCAGTTCATAACAAACACTCTTGGCAGAGCAGGAGGAAAATGAAACTTTAATGTTGAAAGATTATCTTTTTAAAAAGCCTGCAGTAGTTGGCATTCCTAACGGTGAGTCGTTGCACGCTTGTTCTTTTCAGAGTAGAGCAAGACAAAGTATCTGCTGGACCCATTCTGTTCAACAGGGCTAGGGAAGACAGACGTAAGGAGAGAGAAACAATACTGTCATTGGCAGCCAATGGAACAGTGTACACAGAAAACCATCAAAGAGTCTTCAGACAAATAATCAGAATAAATACGAGAGTCCAGCAAGGTTGTTAAATGCAAAAATACAAAAGCTCGGAGAAAATATTTATCATATATGTAACTGACAAAAAATTAAGCTCATGAATATAGAGAGAGGTAGAAATCGTACAATAAGAATAAGACAAACCAGTAGAAAAATAGGCAAAAGACAGGAATAGGTATGTCCCACAAAATAGGAAATTGAGTTAACCATAAATATATGAAAAGATGCTTAACATCCTTAACAATTAGGTAAACATAAGTCAATATCACAAAAAGATACCATTTTACAGTAGCTCTATGGCAAAAAATTAAAGACACTAGAAACATCAGGTGCTGGTGAAAAGTACACAATGAGGGTGGTGCGATGGTGGCTCAGTGGCAGAATTCTCATCTGGCATGCCGGAGACCTGGGTTCGATTCCCAGAGCCTGCCCATGTTAAAAAAAAATAGACCAGTGAGACATATATAACACATGCGGAGTGTAATTTGTTACAACTTTGAGAAACATTTTGGAGTTTTTTATACACTTTAAGCTATTACAGAGAAATTCTTGCAGAGGTATAAAAGTATTCACTGCAGGACTCTTTACAATAGCAAAAAAAAACCTTGAAACCATCAAATGTCCATTGATAGGAAAATGGATAAATAATGAGATACTATGTAGCAAATAACTTCAATTACAGGCATCAACTTGGTGGAATACAACATGCAAAAAAAGCAAGTTGCAGAAAAACTACACGAAGTCATTATGCTGCTTTTATAAAACTCAAGCAAGTAAACTAAACAGTATTCTGTTTAACGAAGCTTACACATGATAAAACTACCTATTAAAAAATAAGAAAATGGTAAACGTAAAATTCAAGCTAGTATTACCTCCGCTGAGGAGGTAGGATGAGAAAGGAAAGCAGCAGATAGGTGGATGCATCAATAGATAATATTCTAGTTCTTAGGTAGGCTCGGGGGTTCCCAGGGGTTCATTTCATGTTGTGTTTAATTTGGGGGCTGTATCAAATATTACATATAAAACACTTTTAAGTGGCCTGCAGTTCCCCCCTTTCGCCACTATGTGGCAGGCTAATCCGTAAAATAACTCCTGAGCGTGTAAGGCTGGTGAACACTGACAGGAACCGGATAGCAGCATTCTAATTTCCCCATGGGAATACATATAAAATAGAGCGTGAACATTCTCGCCGTGCCTAAATGCACAACCACGGCAGCCCAGGAGCACAGCACTGCAGCGTAGGTCTTGCAGTCAAGTGGTCAGTCTTTTTCTTTCTGTTTGCTTGGTTCTTTTGCAAACGTAGAAAGTGCACCTGCTTAAATGTTACTTTTTTATTTTTCAGCAAATTCCAATATTTCCCAGGGAATCTTCTTTCCCGAATTGACAATGTGGAGCGTGAAGGTGGTCACTTGGCCTTCCACATGACAACCGACAGAAACATCTAACGCCCTCTTCCATGTTACTGATTTGGGACCATGTTTTTCAGCCCTAACATTAGAACTATGGGTTAATAACTGACCGCATAACACTGATAAAATATATAAAAGAATATGTTACGCTTAGTAAACACCAGTGTTAAAATAGCAGGACAATAGGCGTCAAAGTCTCTCACAGAAATTCCGGTGACCAAAAGTGGTTGGCATGATGTGATGTTGACAAACATTGGCAGGTATTTCTGTTCTAGCCTCCGGTGCTAGGCTACCAAGTGGCAAGAGCATAAACTGTCCCTCAGCATCCCCTTGCGTTCCCATTCTCCAGACCTGTGCAACCACCACTGCTCACACAAAGCAACCAAGCTCTTGAAATGAGATGTGCTGTGTCTGTAAAATTCACACTGGATTTTGAAGACTCAGTATGAAAAAAATGTAAACTGTTTCTTGACTTTTTTTTTGTATGCTGTATGGCGGGGGTGACATTTCATTCTTTTTGCATAGGAAGTATCCCGTTATTGCAGCACCATTTGTTGAATTTTTGTTCGTTTGTTTTTTGGGGAAGTGCATGGGCCAGGAATCGAACCCGGGTCTCAGGCGAGAATTCTACCACTGACTTACCTTGCACCCCCTTGACTCTTGACTTTTGTGTTGATTCTCTGTCAAGGTGACATTTTAGATGAAGTGACATTTTAGATATAATGGGTCAAATAAAATGTGCTATTAAGATTCATTTCAGGGGCGGGCCGCGGTGGCTCAGTGGGCAAAGTGCTTGCCTGCTATGCCGGAGGACCTCGGTTCGATCCCCGGCCCCAGCCCATGTAACAAAAACGGAGAAACAGAATACAATAAAACAAGAAAATGTTTAAAAATGTTTCCCTTTCTTCCTTCCTTCCTTCCTTCTCTCTGTCTTTCCTTTAAAAAAAAAAAAAAAAAAAAAAAGATTCATTTCAGGACTTCCGGGTCAAGATGGTGGCTTAACAGCGTGCGCATTTTAGTTCGTCCTCCAGAACAACTACTAAATAACCAGAAACAGTACAGAACAGTTCCCGGAGCCACAACAGTGACCGGACACACAGCGTACCCCAGTCTGGACCAGCTGGACCAGCTGCGAGCACCCCCCAGAACCGTGAGTTCCCAAAACTGCGGTGGCCAGCGCCCCTCCCCCACAGGTCGCTTCCCAGAGGGGAAAGGACAGGACTGTACCAGCAGCAGGGACTGGGCACAATCAAACGCCAATTGTGGAACTAATTAACAAATTCTGACATCTAAAAATAGGCCCCCAGCTTAGGTGAACCTGATCGAAGTGGAGGTTGCTCATTTTTGCCCCAGCGCCAAGGGGGCAGGACTGACAGAAAAAGGGGGGAAAAAAGAGAAGGAAACAGAGGTTTTTGTGGCTGTGTATCTACAAAGGCTTGACTGCCTCTGGATACAGCGGCAGGACTTTTCAGGCTGCAACTGCCCCGGGCATAGGCAGAAGTGAGCTCTTTTGGGGGCTTATCTGGAGCTTGTGCCTTCCCCAGGGGAGGGGTGAAGCCCCACCCAAGTGGAATCCCTCCATCAAGGAATTCAGACACCAGGGCTTGGTAATTTGAAGCCATTAAAACCAGCCTACAACCTCTCCTCTGTCTCCACCACGCCCCCAGCAGGGAGAGCCTGCCAAAGTTAAAGGTACCGCATCATCTTATGCTGGTGGGACCTGCAGTCAGACAAGCGCCATATACTGGGCAGGATAAGAAAAACAGAGTCCAGAGACTTCACAGGAAAGTCTTTCAACCTGCTGGGTCTCACCCTCAGGGAAAACCGATGCAGGTGACACTTTCCTCCGGATAGAAGGCCAATTTGGTCTGGGAAAATCTGGCTGGGGTCTATAATATCTAAGTAAACCCTCCTAAGTGTGTGTGTGGGGGGAAAGACACCACACAAGCAGGGCAAGAAACAAGAAAACAAGAACTGAAAAATTCTCCTCTGTTAAACAAAACTTAAGCTAAAGGTCCAGATAAAGCTGAACAGAATGTCAAAGAACAGATAGACAACAAATTCATCCAGAAAGAAAACCCTAGATAAAAGAAGTGAAAGCAATCTCCAGAATAAACTAATTAAGGTAACTAAATGCCTAGACACCAGCAAAAAATAACAAATCACACTAGGAAAATTGAAGATATGGCCCAGTCAAAGGAACAAACCAACAATTCAAATGACATACAGGAGCTGAAACAATTAATTCAGAATGTACGAACAGACATGGAAAACCTCATCAAAAACCAAATCAATGAATTGAGGGAGGACATAAAGAAGGCAAGGAAAGAACAAAAAGAAGAAACTGAAAGTCTGAAAAAACAAATCACAGAACTTATGGGAATGAAAGACACAGTAGAAGAGATGAAAAAGCAATGGAAACCTACAATGGTAGATTTCGAGAGACAGAACATAGGATTTCTGAACTGGAGGACGGAACATCTGAAACCCGACAAGAAACAGAAACTGTAGGAAAAAAAATGGAAAAATATGAGCAGGGACTCAGGGAATTGAAAGACAATATGAAGCGTACGAATATACATGTTGTGGGTGTCCCAGAAGGAGAAGAGAAGGGAAAAGGAGGAGAAAAACTAATGGAGGAAATTATCACTGAAAATTTCCCAACTCTTATGAAAGACTTAAAATTACAGATCCAAGAAGTGCAGCATACCCCAAAGAGAACAGATCCAAATAGACATACTCCAAGACATTTACTAATCAGAATGTCAGCAGTCAAAGAGAAAGAGAGGATCTTGAAAGCAGCAAGAGAAAAGCAATCCATCACATACAAGAGAAGCCCAATAAGACTATGCGCAGATCTCTCAGCAGAAACTATGGAGGCGAGAAGACAGTGGGATAATATATTTAAATTATTAAAAGAGAAAAACTGCCAACCAAGAATTCTATATCCAGCAAAATTGTCCTTCAAAAATGAGGGAGAAATTAAAACATTTTCAGACAAAAAATCAGAGATAATTTGTGACCAAGAGACCAGCTCTGCAAGAAATACTAAAGGGAACACTAGAGACAGATACGAAGACAGAAGAGAGAGGTGTGGAGAAGAGTGTAGAAAGGAAGACTATGAGTAAAGGTAAAAAGAAGGAAAATTAGATATGACATATAAAATCCAGAAGGCAAAATAGTAGAAGAAATTACTACCCATGCAGTATTAACACTGAATGTTAATGGAGTAAACTCTAAAATCAAAAGACATAGTCTGGCAGAATGGATTAAAAAACAGGACCCATCTATATGCTGTCTCTACTCAAAGGACACGAGGCCAAGGACACAAATGGACATTTACACACCAATGTTTATAGCAGCATTATTAACAATTACCAAGAGATGGAAATAGCCAAAATGTCCATCAACAGACAGTTGGCTAAACAAACTGTGACATTTACATAAGATGGAATATTATGCAGCTGTAAGACAGAATAAAGTTATGAAGTATGTAACAACATGAATGGACCTCAAGGACATTATGCTGAGTGTGATTAGTCAGAAACAAAAGGACAAATACTGTATGGTCTCACTGATATGAACTGACATTGGTGAATAAACTTGGAATATGTCGTTGGTAACAGAGACCATCAGGAGATAGAAATAGGGTAAGATATTGGGTAATTGGAGCTGAAGGGATACAGATTGTGCAACAGGACTGAATATAAAAACTCAGAAATGGACAGCACAATATTACCTAACTGTAATACAATTATGCTAAAACACTGAATGAAGCTGCATATGAGAATGATAGAGGGAGAAGGGCTGGGGGCATAAATGAAATCACGAAGAAAGATAGACGATAAAGATTGAGGTGGTGTAATCTAGGGATGCCTAGAGTGTATAATGATAGTGACTAAATGTACAAATTTTAAAAATGTCTCTGCATGAGGAAGAACAAAAGAATGTCATCACTGCAGTGTGCTGAAAATAGATGGTACTTAATATTTTAAAATTTCAACTAATGTGTGAGACTAAAGCAAAAAATGTTTATTTGGTACAAATCTATACTTTGACCAGTGCATCTCCTAATATAACTTATGTAGATAGTTGATTGAATACCTTAAGTACATGGAACTTTGTATAGGACATGAGATTTTGTTGGGTTGTCCAGGTGATGCCCTGATGAATCCCAGAGTGATTTGATCAGTGAGTGGAAAAGTATTTACAAAGTCCCCTTCGGGGAATGGTGAGAACGGGGGAAAACTCAACTTCCCCAAGTTGAATTCTTGATAGTCTCACAAGCAGTGTGGACAATCAAAGCTATAGGCTGAGCCCCCAGTCTTGGGGTTTGTTCATATGAAACTTAACCCCACAGGGGATAGGTCAAGCCTACTTAAAATTAAGCCTAAGAGTCACCCCCAAGAGAACCTCTTTTGTTGCTCAGATGTGGCCTCTCTCTCCAGCCAACACAACAAGCAATCTCACCACCCTCCCCCTGTCTATGTGGGACGTGACTCCCAGGGGTGTGGATCTCCCTGGCAGCGTGGGACAGAAATCCCAGAATGAGCTGAGACCCAGCATCAAGGGATTGAGAAAACCTTCTGGACCAAAAGGGGGAAGAGTGAAATGAGACAAAGTGTCAATGGCTGAGAGATTCCAAACAGAGTCGAGAGGTTATCCTGGAGGTGATTCTTATGCATTAAGTAGATATCACCTTGTTAACCAAGATGTAATGGAGAGGCTGGAGGGAACTGCCTAAAAATGTAAAGCTGTGTTCCAGTAGCCATGTTTCTTGATGATGATTGTATAATGATATAGCTTTCACTATGTGACTGTGTGATTGTGAAAACCTCATGTCTGATGCTCCTTTTATCTACCTCGTCAACAGATGAGAGGAACATATGGAATAAAAATAAATAATAGGGGGAACAAATGTTAAAACAGATTTAGTTTGAAATGCTAGTGATCAATGAAAGGGATCAGTAAGGGGTATGGCCTGTAAAATTTTTTTTTTCCTGTTTGTTATATTTTTCTGTTGTCTTTTTATTTCTTTTTCTGAATTGATGCTAATGTTCTGGGAAATGATAATGATGATGAATATGCAACTATGTGATGATATTGTGAATGGCTGAGGGTATGTGTTGGGAATGTTTGTTTCTTGTAATTTTTTTTAATTAATAAAAAATTTTTAAAAAAGATTCATCTCACCTATTTCTTTTTATGTTTTAAAAGCATAGCTCCTGGAAGGTTTAAAATCGCCCACGGGGCTCGCATTTGGGGCTCACGTTGTGATCCTATTGGGCAGCGCTGCTGCAGCCGTGGTCTCTGCAGAGGCTTGTGATTCCCACGTACAGGCAACTTCCCAAGCCGCACAGGGTCCGGCGCTCGCAGGGGCCCCACCCTCGGTCGATGCTTTGCTGTCATTCATTTTTTTTTTGCACGGGCAGGCACCCGGAACCGAACCCCGGCCTCCGGCATGGCAGGCGAGAACTCTGCCGGCTGAGCCACCGTGGGCGGCCCTGTCATCCCTCTTGAATAGCTTTAATCTTTGAATTTCGAGTTTTCTGAGTGAACTCTCCTAGAAGAATGGCGTTTGCGTCAATGATGCGGAGCCTTGACTCTTGAGCTGTCCTGGTCACCGGGCTGGTTTCTTGGCTGCGGGCTCCGCTGCCTCCTCCTGGTGTCCCTGGCCTGGCTCAGCCTTTCCCTCCTGGCGTCTGGCCTGGGATTGCTGCCTCCGTCGGCCCCAGCAGGGTCGAGGACGTGGTAGTGGGGATCAGGCGTGTGCCCGCCCCTCTCCCCGCAGCACGGTGTCTTAGGGTGAGCGTTGGCGACGGCCAGCCCTTCCCCCAGCGCATGGCCGCGCCTTGGCGCCTCGCGGCTGGGCTGAGCCTCTTGCTCCGGCGGGATCCAGGCTCCGAGCGGGACCCGGCACAGAGGTTGCAATTCCCTGGGGGGATTGCCTGTCCGCCATGGGTTTGGGGGCGGTTCACGGGAAGAGGAGACACTTGGCTTGGCTTTGCCAGTCTCCGCCCTGTCAGGGACCAGCACGTTGGACCAGTGGCTGGTGGGGTGGACGGACCTAGCAGGCCTGAACTCGAATACACACACACCGGGCATGGCGGGATCGGAACCCCTGGGCGCCTGTGAAGCCCAGAGAGTTCGGACTCTCAGGGGGAATGCTCCACCAGGCTCCATGGCTGGGGGGGGGGGGGGGGGTGCCTTGAGAGGACCTTCCCTTCCTCCTTCCAAGCTTCTGAAGATCTTCTTGTGTTTGAGGCATTCTCTGGGGACAAGCAACAAAATAGGAACTGTGCAATTTCTGTGACTCCATGTGTGATTAAATATTTGCATTTCAAACCGGCATTGCATAATATAGAGATGGATGGTAAAATTTATGATCATGTTTTACATTTTACTTACCTTGGATAACATTAAAAGCAAATAAATAAGCCAAAAGTCAAGAAAGAGAGCACTGCAGAAGGGAAAAAGTTTTTTCCTGCTGTTTGATCAGGCCCCCTCATTTCCCCTACCCTGCCCTACATTATGCGAATTTTATAGCTGATCATGCCTCCATAATCCCAGCTTGAATCATCCCAGGCTCTGACCACTCCTTCTGTTATTCCACCTCACCTCTAGCATCCCAGGTCTAGCAACTCTTTGATTTCTTTGGGACCTACAATTGATCTATCTTACCTGTTTCTCTGTCCTTCACTCTGCACCCTCCTTAACCAGCTTAAATGTCACTGTTCACCATTATACTCCCTCCCATGAATGCATCCTCAGTCCTCCTGCCCCTTCTCCCTTCACAACATGTAGCTGGCAAATACCAACTCCAGTAAAAAACTCTCTGCTGCTCTTGATCTCTCATTCTTCAGTAGCTGGCTTAGGACTCTTCAAATGATAGTCACGGGTTGCAAGGAACAGCCAGAGCCTAAGACCCAATGTACAGGCCCTTTCTTCACCTCTGCTTTCATCATCTTTGCTAAAGTCCTATTGACCAGAGCAAGTCCAGACTCAAAGTATGGAGAAATAGACTCTGCTTCTTGATGGCAGAAACGACAGATTCACATTGTAAAGAAATGGGAAAAATTTGTGGCCAGTTTTTTCAGTCTCTCCCAAACGTGAAAAGAATGTGTACTTGAATCTTTCTCCTCCAAGGAGGCATCTCAGTTTCTGCAAATTTAACTACTCTCTCCCCAGCAACTTGGGTTAATGGGATAACGGGAAAGAGAGAGATAACTTTTGTCAAGTCATTACATTCTCCAGAATTATGGATTGTGATTGGCTGCTGACCATACACAACTGTGGAAAGTTGAATTATATATCCCAAAAAGCATGTTCTTAACCTTAATCCCAGTCCTGTGGGTGTGAACTATTGTAAACAGGACCCTTTGGAGATGTTAACGTGTGGCCAACAGAATCAGGATAAGTCTTAGTCCTAGTGGAAGCTTCATAGAGACAGCCACGGAGAAGAGCTGGAGGCTGGAAATCAGTGGAATCCGGAAGAGAAAAGAGAGGACATTGCCATGTGACAGGAAAGCCAAGGAACCCTAGGGATTGTCAGCCTGCCAGAATGCTACCTACCCCTGGTAGGTATACAATTAAAAAGGTACACAATGCAAAATCTCCTTCACATTCCTGTGTTCCTACACCTAATTTCTCTCCCCCAGAAACCACTGCCGTTATGAGTTTCTATATTTCTTCTGAAAAAAATTCTGTGCATCTGCATGTACATACATTTATATTTAGTTTTAAGGACATTTTTACACAAATTGCAGTGTGCATGTAGTTTTGGTTTTTGCTCTTTTGCTTCCTCTTCACTAATCTGGAGATTGTTCCATGGCACCAATACAGAGCTGATGACCTTTTTGTCCTTTAAATTAAATAAGGCTTTATCATTCATAGGAATAGACATTTAGGGGGACCTGAACCAGCCAGGAACTAGGCAATCACCACCTTTCAGTTTCTTAACTCAAAATGTTAGGTTTGCTTTTCTCTACATGTACCAGTAGTGTTAAGAATTGCCCTGTAGTCGCTGGAGGAGGGGCTTCGGGATGTCTGGGTTTGAAGGTGAAACCTCATAACTCATTCTACATAATGTTCCCTTGTGTGAAAGGTCCTTAGTTTGTTTATTCCTGTCTTAGTTCGCCAGGGCTGTTGCGACAAGTACCACACAATGCGTGGGCTTATACAACAGTTTACTGCCTCACCGTTTTGGAGGCTAGAAGTGTAACATCAAAGTATTGGCAGGTAGGGCGGTGCAACGGTGGCTCAGTGGTAGAATTGTCACCTGCCATGCCAGAGACCTGGGTTTGACTACCGGATCCTGCCCATGCCAAAAAAAAAAAAGTACTAGCAGGGCGTGCTTTCTTCCAAAGTCTGTGGCATTCTGGAAATCCCTCTGCCACATGGCGAGCTCTCTCGCTGTCTGCTCCACTGGTTTCAGCTGACATCTGGCTTCTACTTCTGTGTCCAATTTCCTTTGATTGTAAGGAATCTAGTCACGTGGACTAAGGCTCACCCGATTTAATTTGGCTTCATCTAAATAGGGTCTTTGGAGATCATAGTCACAAATGAGTCCACACTTTAACTAATATATCTTCAAAGGTTCTATTTACAAATGGGTTCACACCCACAGGAGTGGGGTTTAGGATTTGAACCTATCTTTTGTGGGGTATGTGATTCAATCCCTAACAATCCATTCCCCTCTAAATATAAATTTAGGTTGTTTCCAATCTTTTGCAAAATTAAACAAGGCTGCAATTAAGATATTTTTACACACTCCACTTTGCACATGTGTGAATATATCTGTAGGGTAAATTCATAAAAGTAAAATTATTGGATCAAGGGAAATGTGTATTTTGTAATATGATATTGTCAAGATGCTCACCATTGAGGTTGAACCGCTTTATACAGTCTCACCAACACTGCATGTCTATCATACATTTTTTTTTTTTTTTGCATGGGCGGGCACCAGGAAATGAACCCAGGTCACTGGCATGGCAGGTGAGAATTCTGCCACTGAGTCACCTTTGCACCACCCATTATCATACCTTTTGATCTGATGATATGATAGATTGAAAACAGCATTTCCATAAAAAAGAACACATCAACTATATTTATATCCATGAGTTTGTAATGAAATGAAAGAAAAAAACAAACCAACAAACCAAAACCTCAATGACCACTTCTGGGCGATGCTAGGGGAACAATACACTACTTGAAAAACCAAAAAACTGGGAAGCAAAAGAAAGGAGTCAAGTATTTAACCTGTCCTTTTAATGTAAACTGTACTTCAGGATATCCACATAATTGATGAGGGGAAGTTTCTCTTTCTAACAGTGTTCTAGGTAGTAAATAAAAAAGGAATAATGCAACCTCCAAGGAAATGACAGATGTAGGCAATGATTATTAACGGCTGCAAAAGAGAGACAGAGAAAGTGAGAGAAACAACTAGCCACCCCATGGTTCCTACTGGAACACAACACTATCTAGGAAGTAGTCTTGCCTAAAAACTTGAACCTGAATTCTAATCGAGTTACTAGACCTAATTACTATCTGCCAAGCTTCAGAAAATAGAAGGATAAGAACACGTTAAAAAAAATATCATGGGAATGCAGTTGGAAAAGTCCAGACAACAGGAAAATCTATAGGACAATCAACGTGTTTTTTTTTTAATAAACCAATTAAAAGGAAAAAAAAAGGATAGAGAATCTCTAAATAAATTTATGGATAATACAACCAAATGTAACATATGGATCTTATTTAGATCCTGATCCAACAAACAAGTGTGTGATATCATTTATAGAAGATTGGAAATTTGAACCCTGATGGGATGGATATTCAATGATATTAAGGAATTAATTATTAATTTCTTTCGGTTTAATGATGGTGTGGAGGTTAAATTTATTCTGAAATAATTACTGATGAAATGATACAATATCTGGGATTTGTGTCAAAATAATAAAATGGGTTGTGTGTGTGTGTTTGTGTGTGTGTGTGTGTGTGTGTGTGTGTGTGTATGAACCAAGATTGACTATGAATTGATGATTGTTGAAGTCGGGTTATGAGTTTTCTCAAAGTTGCTCTACTTTGTATGTTTAAAATTTTCCAAGTTAAAAAGTTCATTTAAAAAAAGAGAGAGAGAATGAGAGGAGGATAATTGGAAACATTGAGTACCGACAGCTAGTTTTAGGACTTTTTTTTATAAAAAAAGAGAAAAAAGAACCAGTAGTCAGTGGGGAAGTTGGGTCAAGGAGGATATTTGTGTTTTGTTTTGTTTTGTTTAATTCAAAGCATTATATACATACAGAAAAGCATACAGCTCAATGAAGTCAGAAAGTGAATATCTCTACATATCCCCCAAATGATATATTATTCAGTTTTTTGGTGAACATTTTGTTAAAGTATAACTTACATACAATAAAGTGCATAAATATTAAGTATACTTAGGTGGATAAATTTTTCAAATGAGTGTCCCCACATAACTAATCACCCACATCGAGAATAGAACATTTTGGGCTGGCCACGGTGGCTCAGCAGGCAGAGTTCTCGCCTGCCATGCCAGAGACCCAGGTTCGATTCCCGGTGCCTGCCCATGCAAAGAAAAAAAAACATATCCAGAAAGCCAGAAACTTCCTTCATGTTTCCTTCCAGTGAATACCTTCCATAAAAAGCAACCTCTCTTCTGACTTCTATTACCAAAGATTAGTTTTGCCTACTTCCAAATTTCATGTAAATGGAATCACCAAGTAGGTATTATTTTTCATCTGACTTCTTTTGTTCAACATTATATCTGGACCTTTATCTGTTTTGTGGCATGTAACAGACATTCATTCTGACATATGAATACAACCACAGCTTATTTGTCCGTTCTACTGCTGATGGACATTTGGGTTTTTCCAGTTTTGGGCTGTGATGAATGGTGCTGCTGTGAGCACTCACGTGTATGCCTTCCATTACCATAGCCACTTGTTTCTGTTAGGTACATATGGAGAATGGAAACGCAAAAGGATGCTGAGGTCTTATCTGTGCTACTGCCATCGGTAGCCTAACTCTGGAGGCTAAACCGAAATACCTGCCAATATCTGTCAAGATCACATCACGTGAACCAGTTTTAGGCACCAGAATCTCTCTGAGAGACTTTGATGCCTATTATGCTGCTATTTTAACATTGATTTTTACTAAATTTTATATCTATATAAAATACAGATATACATATATATATTTTAACAGTGTTGTTCAGTCACTTATTAATCGGTGGTTCTCATGATAGTACTGAAAAACAAGGTCCCAAATCAATCATATACTCCACTCTGTCCTGTGTGTAACACATACTACAAAGCTATACAAGCAAAAACTGTATAATCATGACATAGGCATGGACACAGTAATGGTCATAGAAAAGAACCCAGAAACAGGTCCATGTATATAAGGACATTTTTTTTGGTTTTTTTAATACATGGGCAGGCACCAGGAATCGAACCTGGGTCCTTGGGCATGGCAGGCAAGCATTCTTACTTGCTGAGCCACCGTGGCCCAAGAACATTTTATGGATGGTAAAAGTGGTAACAGAAAACAATGGAGAAAGATGGATTATTTACAGATTATTTTAGAAAAACTAGCTCATTATATGGAGAAAAATAAAAACACATCCTTACTTTGTACACATTCAAAAGTACACCCCAGGTGGATTAAAGACCTAAAAGTGAAAAAAAAAAATTGACCAAATGATTTTAAAAATGTAGGCAAAATATCTTTATGACTTAGAAGTATGAAAATACCTCTTAAATAAAAACTCGAGAATCAAAAATAAGGCCAAATTTTTGTAGATTTGACTGTCAAAATTAAGAATTTCTGTTCAATGCAGATCAAGTTAAAAGTATATGTCTGATTTGGAGAAGATATTTGCAATGTCTCAATTCAGATAAGTGAATTTTTCTAGATTATATAAAGAACTCACGCAAATCAATAAGAAAATAAATCCACAAGAAACCCAATAGAAAAAAAATGGACATAGACAAAGAACAAGCTATTCACAGAAGTAGAAGCCCACAAATATAAAGAGATGCTCAAATTTATTAGTAATCAGAAAAATGATAATCATAGCAATGAGATACCACTTTATACCTGGACATCAAAAAGTTAGAAAGATGGGCAATACCATATGTTAGCAATTATCCCAGAGAAATTCTTACAAAGGTCTTTATGAGGACATGTACAAGGATCTTTTTAAAAATTATTTTTATTCAGGTGGTTCAGTACAGAATGCTCACCTTCCATGCGGGAGACCCGGGTTCGATTCCCAGACCATGCACCCCTCAATATATATATATATATTTTTTATTGACAAATCTTCACAGACATACAGTCCATACATGGGTGTACAATCAGTGTCTCATAATGTCATCATATAGTTGTATATTCATCACCATGATCATTTTTAGAACATTTGCATCACTCCAGAAAAGGAAATAAAAAGAAAAAAGAAAAAACATACATCCTATACCCCTTATTCCTCGCTCTCACTGACCATTAGTATTTAAATCTATCCAATTTATTTTACCCCTTATCCCCCTATTATTTATTTATTTATTCTTATTTTTTCACTCATCTGTTCCTACCCTGGATAAAAGGAGCATCAGACACAAGGTTTTCACGATCACACAGCCACACTGTAATAGTTATATCATTATACAATTGTCTTCAAGAATCAAGGCTACTGGAACACAGTCCCAGAGTGTCAAGTACTTCCCCTCAGCCATTCCAGTACACCACAAACTAAAAATGGATATCTATATAATGCTTATGAATAACCTCCAGGATATCCTCTCAATTCTGTGTAAGTTCTCAATAATCTCTCAGCCACTGAAACTTCATTTTGTCTCATTTCTCTCTTCCCCCTTTTGGTCAAGAAGGCTTTCTCAATTCCATATACTGGGTCCTGGCTCATCCTGGGATTTCTGTCCCACATTGTCAAGGAAATTTACACCCCTGGGAGTCATGTCCCACGTAGGGGAGAGGGCAGTGAGTCCATCTGCCAAGATGGCTTAGAGAGAGAGGCCACATCTGAGCAACAAAAAAACGTTCTCTGGGGGTGACTCTTAAGCATAATATTAAGTAGGTTTAGCTTCTCCTTTGTAGGAATAAGTTTCATAGGTGCAAACCCCAAGATTGAGGGCTCAGTTTATTGACTTGGTTGTCCCCACTGCTTGCGAAAATATCAGGAAGTCCCCGGATGGGGAAGTTGAATATTTCCTCCTAGTCCCAAGGGGACTTTGCAAATACTTCTTTATTCACTGCCCAGATTAATTACGAGGATCTTAAGCATGGCTTTGTTTTAGTGGTTAGGAAGTGAAGGTAACCTGGGTCCATTCCTAGTAATGGAGACGTACAACGTGAGGGATGCAAACGGTGGCAATTGTTGGCTAGCTGCTCACCAAACCTACTTCCTCTTCTTCCAGGACACACAACTGGACCACATTTCCCCGGCTCCACTGCAGTTAGGTGCAGTCGTGTGGCTGAGTACTAGTCAAGGAAACATGAATGGAAGTGATAGCACTATTCCAGGCCCATTAAAAACCAGAGTTCTCGCCTGCCATGCCGGAGACCTGGGTTTGATTCCCGGAGCCTGCCCATGCCAAAAAAAACAACAACCTTCCACACGAGATCTTCCCTTTTACCTTCTGCCTGTCTGATGCAGATGGACATGACAACCTCGGAAACCGCATGTTAAAGAAGGCAGAACCCCAAGACAGATGCCGCCTTGGCCGTAAGTAAACACTTGGGAGGAAACCTACATACTAATTAGTAATATCCACTTATGGACTTTCTAAACAAGAAACTAGGATACAGTTTTGTGTTCTTTGTTACAGTAGCTAATGTCACTGCAATAAATGTCCCACACTTTAGAAAACAGTTCCAGGGAAAGAAGTAATAAATTCGATACACATAAAACACTGTGGATCGGCCTCAAAAACAGGGTTGGCTGAGGAAGTTGATGAGAGTTATAGCAAAATATCAGTTATTAAAATGACATATATACATGTTTTCTAAGGATACATAAGTATTTAAGGACTTGCAATAAATGCTTTAGAATGGATTGCAGGGTAAGGATCAGAGAAGGGGAAAAAACGAGAAAAATCCTGAGAGGAACATTGCATCAACTTGTGAGCACAATAAACTATGGATTGAGGAATATAATTAATCAATCCTCAGCACTAGTGGATCTGGGATCCCATTTTTAAAAAGAAAATAAAACATGTAATTAAAAAATTAAATAGAATAAATTAACGTATGGAAAAATTGCCAACACTTTTAGGAATCAAACATACAACAATGAGCTATCAATTATATTGTCAAATTGAGAAGTGTTTTAAAAAGTATTAACATCCAGTGTTATGGGAAGTTTGATGAAATAAGGATCCTCATATGTGGCTGGAAGGTATGTAAAAATGTTTATACCTTTTGTTTCAGTAACTTAATTTACGGGAATCCAGCTAAGGATGTAATCTCAATTTCCTGACATTTAACACTAGAACGATGATAAGTACACTTTAGTATACTTACATAGCCACCAAAATAGTTTTATAAAGATTGCAAAATATGATGGTAAAATGCTTATGTTACAATATTAAGTAAAACAACAACAGCAACAAAAAACAAGGAAATAAAATAAAAGTTACGTATATAAACTACAAATTTTTAAAACAAACAAACAACCCATGTGCTGGTTTGAAACTGTCGTGTACCCCAGAAAAGTCATTTTCCTTAATCTTCATTCAATATTGCTGGGTGGGATCTTTTTTATTGTTTCCATGGAGATGTGCTCTACCCAACTGTGGGTGGTAACTTTTGATTAGTTGGTTTCCATGGATATGTGTCTCCACCCATTCAAGGTGGGGTTGCTTACTAGAGTTCTTTAAGAGGGAACCATTCAGGAAAAACTATAGAACAAACAGAGCTCACACAGCCAGAAATCTTTGGAGATAAAGAAGGAAAACGCCCCTGGGAAAGCCTTATGAAAGGAGGAGAGAAAGCTAGCAGAAATTACCATGTGCCTTCTCAGCTGAGAGAGAAACCCTGAACTTCATTGGCCTTTTCTTTGGAGTTAAGGTATCTTTCTCTGGATGCCTTAGTTTGGACATTTCTATGGCCTTAGAACTGTAAACTTGTAACTTAATAAATTCCCTTTTTTTTTTTTTTAACTTCTTTTTTTTTTTTATTAATTAAAAAAAGAATTAACAAAACAATTAGAAATCATTCCAATCTACATGTACAATCAGTAATTCTTAATAACATCACATAGTTGCATATTCATCATTTCTTAGTACATTTGCATCGATTTAGAAAAAGAAATAAAAAGACAACAGAATAAGAATTAAAACAATAATAGAAAGAAAAAAAACAAAAAAAACAAAAACAAAAAACCTATACCTCACATGCAGCTTCATTCAGTGTTTTAACATAATTGCATTACAATTGGGTAGTATTGTGCTGTCCATTTCTGAGTTTTTATATCCAGTCCCGTTGTACAGTCTGTATCCCTTCATCTCCAATTATCCCTTCTCTTTTTTTTTTTTTTTTTTAATTAACGGAAAAAAAGAAATTAACCCAACATTTAGAGATCATACCATTCTACACATGCAATCATTAATTCTTAACATCATCACATAGATGCATGATCATCATTTCTTAGTACATTTGCATTGGTTTAGAAGAACTAGCAACATAACCGAAAAAGATATAGAATGTTAATATAGAGAAAAAAATAAAAGTAATAATAGTAAAATCAAAACAAAACAAAACAAAAACCTATAGCTCAGATGCAGCTTCATTCAGTGTTTTAACATGATTACTTTACAATTAGGTATTATTGTGCTGTCCATTTTTGAGTTTTTGTATCTAGTCCTGTTGCACAGTCTGTATCCCTTCAGCTTCAATTACCCATTGTCTTACCCTGTTTCTAACTCCTGCTGAACTCTGTTACCAATGACATATTTCAAGTTTATTCTCGAATGTCCGTTCACATCAGTGGGACCATACAGTATTTGTCCTTTAGTTTTTGGCTGGATTCACTCAGCATAATATTCTCTAGGTCCATCCATGTTATTACATGGTTCATAAGTTTATCTTGTCTTAAAGCTGCATAATATTCCATCGTATGTATATACCACAGTTTGTTTAGCCACTCTTCTGTTGATGGACATTTTGGCTGTTTCCATCTCTTTGCAATTGTAAATAATGCTGCTATAAACATTGGTGTGCAAATGTCCGTTTGTGTCTTTGCCCTTAAGTCCTTTGAGTAGATACCTAGCAATGGTATTGCTGGGTCGTATGGCAATTCTATATTCAGCTTTTTGAGGAACCGCCAAACTGCCTTCCACAGTGGTTGCACCCTTTGACATTCCCACCAACAGTGGATAAGTGTGCCTCTTTCTCCGCATCCTCTCCAGCACTTGTCATTTTCTGTTTTGTTGATAATGGCCATTCTGGTGGGTGTGAGATGATATCTCATTGTGGTTTTGATTTGCATTTCTCTAATGGCCAGGGACATTGAGCATCTCTTCATGTGCCTCTTGGCCATCCGTATTTCCTCTTCTGAGAGGTGTCTGTTCAAGTCTTTTTCCCATTTTGTAATTGGGTTGGCTGTCTTTTTGTTGTTGAGATGAACAATCTCTCTATAAATTCTGGATACTAGACCTTTATCTGATATATCATTTCCAAATATTGTCTCCCATTGTGAAGGCTGTCTTTCTACTTTCTTGATGAAGTTCTTTGATGCACAAAAGTGTTTAATTTTGAGGAGTTCCCATTTATTTATTTCCTTCTTCAGTGCTCTTGCTTTAGGTTTAAGGTCCATAAAACCGCCTCCAGTTGTAAGATCCATAAGATATCTCCCAACATTTTCCTCTAACTGTTTTATGGTCTTAGACCTAATGTTTAGATCTTTGATCCATTTTGAGTTAACTTTTGTATAGGGTGTGAGAGATGGGTCTTCTTTCATTCTTTTGCATATGGATATCCAGTTCTCTAGGCACCATTTATTGAAGAGACTGCTCTGTCCCAGGTGAGTTGGCTTGACTGCCTTATCAAAGATCAAATGTCCATAGATAAGAGGGTCTATATCTGAGCACTCTATTCGATTCCATTGGTCGATATATCTATCTTTATGCCAATACCATGCTGTTTTGACCACTGTGGCTTCATAATATGCCTTAAAGTCAGGCAGCGCGAGACCTCCAGCTTCGTTTTTTTTCCTCAAGATGTTTTTAGCAATTCGGGGCACCCTGCCCTTCCAGATAAATTTGCTTATTGGTTTTTCTATTTCTGAAAAATAAGTTGTTGGGATTTTGATTGGTATTGCATTGAATCTGTAAATCAATTTAGGTAGGATTGACATCTTAACTATATTTAGTCTTCCAATCCATGAACACGGTATGCCCTTCCATCTATTTAGGTCTTCTGTGATTTCTTTTAGCAGTTTTTTGTAGTTTTCTTTATATAGGTTTTTTGTCTCTTTAGTTAAATTTATTCCTAGGTATTTTATTCTTTTAGTTGCAATTGTAAATGGGATTCGTTTCTTGATTTCCCCCTCAGCTTGTTCATTACTAGTGTATAGAAATGCTACAGATTTTTGAATGTTGATCTTGTAACCTGCTACTTTGCTGTACTCATTTATTAGCTCTAGTAGTTTTGTTGTGGATTTTTCCGGGTTTTCGACGTATAGTATCATATCGTCTGCAAACAGTGATAGTTTTACTTCTTCCTTTCCAATTTTGATGCCTTGTATTTCTTTTTCTTGTCTAATTGCTCTGGCTAGAACCTCCAACACAATGTTGAATAATAGTGGTGATAGTGGACATCCTTGTCTTGTTCCTGATCTTAGGGGGAAAGTTTTCAATTTTTCCCCATTGAGGATGATATTAGCTGTGGGTTTTTCATATATTCCCTCTATCATTTTAAGGAAGTTCCCTTGTATTCCTATCTTTTGAAGTGTTTTCAACAGGAAAGGATGTTGAATCTTGTCGAATGCCTTCTCTGCATCAATTGAGATGATCATGTGATTTTTCTGCTTTGATTTGTTGATATGGTGTATTACATTAATTGATTTTCTTATGTTGAACCATCCTTGCATACCTGGGATGAATCCTACTTGGTCATGATGTATAATTCTTTTAATGTGTTGTTGGATACGATTTGCTAGAATTTTATTGAGGATTTTTGCATCTGTATTCATTAGAGAGATTGGTCTGTAGTTTTCTTTTTTTGTAATATCTTTGCCTGGTTTTGGTATGAGGGTGATGTTGGCTTCATAGAATGAATTAGGTAGTTTTCCCTCCACTTCGATTTTTTTGAAGCGTTTGAAGAGAATTGGTACTAATTCTTTCTGGAACGTTTGGTAGAATTCACATATAAATTCCCTTTTTATATGCGTTCCTGGTATATTGCATTCTGGTAGCTTAGCAAACTAAAACAGCCCACATCTAGCAGTGTAAAATTTAGGCCCTAACCCCAGTTAACTCACAGTATAGAAAGGACAGATGGCAAAACAGGGAAAGATAAGTGGGCGTCCCTTTTTATGAGAAGGGGATGAGTCTCATACAAAAAGCTGGCAACAGAAATGTAGGTTAGAATCTCCTTTCAGGCCACAAAGGCACAGCTTATTGAAGGAAGACTGAGACCACCCAAGTTACCACGACACAACTGGTCCAGAAAATTCTTGCTCAGGAAAAGAAGGCAGTAATAAATAACAATAAATAACTTCACTGTTTGCCTCAAGAAATTAATTTACCTGGGTAAACACTTTGCTCATTGACCAAACACCCCATCTAAAATTACTCACGTGGGTAAACAGCTTGCTTACCAAAGTTTATTTATCACAACTCGCCTCAGGACCCACATTTCTCTGTGTCTACCAAGCCTAAATTGTTCTAAATATTCCAAACTATGTCCAGTCCCCATCAGCTTCTTGCATTGAATGACTGCCCTAAACCACATGAGCCCAGACCCTCCCAACTCCTATATTTAACCTTCCTTGAAATCCCCCTTCTGAGATACTACCAAGTTTCTTTCAAAGTGGTGCCCTCCCTAATAAACGCACACTGATTTTGCTCAGTCAACAGGTTTTTCAGGTGTTCTTTGGGGAGTTGGCAGTAGACAAGAAATGAGGAAAAAAAACGACATTTATGTTCATAAACCTCTAACTGAAATTTAGCACTTCCTTCAATGGTGAATGTAGAGAACAAACCACAGCGACTTTGTCACCAGTAAAAATTCATTGTTCACTTTATTGTTGCATGTATCTCGAAATATCATTTATACTCACCATTCCTTGGAAATTACTATAGAGTCAGAACTGAGAAGGCTCTAAGATTTTACGCTATTTGCAAGCTAACAAATTAGCTAGCCATACTTTCATGGATAATGACAGAAGACATGAGATGCCTGAATCCGAGATAAGAAAGATGAAAATACAGCAAAAGCAATAGTCAGAGTACGTTTGTGCTGTTTCTGTGAACTCTAATTTCCACAAGGGAACTTGGAAGCCTAGACGAAATGAGCACATATAGGGTGTAGGTTATAAGAGAGGAACCCAGAATCAAGGGCTTAGAACTTTTTGAGCAAGCAGGGAATGCAGCAAGCAGCAAACAAACCAATCCAGTTGCCCAAGTGACGAGCTACAGAAACTGGGCATCAGGGGAAGGATAAGCCTTGCAGTCTGGCACACTCAGCAAGAAGGTGCAGGGGAGTCAGGGCTCACGGTGGACTTGTTATTTAATGCATTAATAAAGAAGTAAATGCATTACTAAGTCATCTTTTTTTTCTTTTTCTTTTGTGGGTGCATGGTCTGGGAATTGAACCCAAGTCTCCCTCATGAAAGGCGAGCATTCTACCACTGAACCACCCGCGCACCCAGTCATCTTTCTTTTATATGTTAATATAATTGGTTTCCTTTGCCAGCCTACGCATTTTACTGTATCCAAAAGATTATATTATCCTGAGATGGGGTCCATAGGCTTAACCAGACTACCAAAGAGATCCATAGCATAAAAAAGGTCGAGAAACCCTGAGAATTTTCAAAAATATTTTCACCAATAACTATTGAGATAAAAATAGATTCTTACATAACTCCATTACTCGGGAAAACGTCTTCATGAGTTCTTCTTCTCTGGAGACAGAGTGATGTGCTAGGAAGGCACTGCCACCAACTCCAGGAGATCAAAGTGTGGCCCTCTGGTGTGTGAACCTGAGCTGGGTACTTCAGTGCCCCGTGCCCAGCTTTCCTCATCAGTGACATGAGACGCGTTTCCTACTTCTCTGGGCTCTCATAAAGCTCAGAATGGAGAGGGTGAGGAACACTCTCAGATGTTGCTAGGTGGAGTTTAAACAGAAAATAGTTTCTGGAGAGCAACTGGGCTATATATACTCAAACACATTCAAAGCCTTTGGGCTGGTCATTCCATTACTAGAAAGTTATCCTTAGGATAAAATCAGATACATAGATAAAAATGTAAGAAAGAAAATATCCATAGTGGCATTATTTATAATACTAGTAAAGTTTAAATGATGTGAATATCCAACAGTCAGGGCATGGGTACAGAAATTGTGTCACATTTATATTGGGAAACGCAGCCATTAAGAATTGTTATAGCAGAATATTTGGTAACATGATTTCATGTTAAGTGGAAACGAAACATACAGAACTATTTATATAGTATGTCTCCAATTTTGTTCAATGAATTATTACGTGTATATGGGCTTAGGAAAAGACAGTTGGAAATTTACTGAAAATGTTTTTGCTAGTGGGGTAATTCTATACATGTACTTAAAATTTTCTTATTTACAAAAAAAAAAATTCCCTAGTATTCCTCAATAGCATGTGTTGCCTTGTAAAAAGAGAAAAAAATATATATTTTTTTAAAAACTTCAGCATCAAGGCAAGTTTTTTGGGTGAAATTGCTTTGAAAATCAGATTGTGCTACACAACCATGAAATGCTACTATTTTTCTGGGGTTTTAGAAGCACAGTTGGATTCATGTTTAAGTCCATTTGACTGCAAGGAAGAGTTTCATCCAGCTCCTCCAGCAGGTTCTGTCCCTTGACCCGGCCTGGCTCCTCCTTCCCCGCACTCTACAGCCCAGCAGCTGTGGGTTGAGCCCAGCTCCACCCCCTGTTTGTTTTTCTTCTTCCCCCTGGATCTACCACCAGACTCTCCTTCCTCCAGGGTGAGTCTGTCTGGTCTCGTCTCCTGGGCTGATTCATCCTCAGAAATGGGAAAAGCCTCCAGGCCAGGGCCTGGCTGTGTTGAGAAGCTGGGGCCCTGCGGAGAGTGTGACCTCAACGTGCATAATGAGGGTTTGGCTGCAAGATTCCAGGCTAGATGGAGGGTGTGGGAGGCATGCTTACTGGCATCTGGGCCCAGCCCTGATGGAATGCTAGAAGGACGTCACCATGTACAGGTGAGGGAAAGGATGTCTTCTCTGGTATGATTTGAGGACATCCTCTGCTCTCTCTGACTCTAGAAGTCTCTGGTGTGGACTCACTATCCTCCCCTCCTGAAATCTCCCCCATTACAGAAACTCCTTGCTGGTGGGGATGACTGAAAGGAGTGGGCACAGAAGGCGCCTATTAAAGTGTACATGGGTTATATGGGACAGCAACTTGCCCAAACATTAGGACTGAGGCTCCGTATTAGACAGGCTTGAGTTTGGATCCTAACTCCACCTTCTGCATGGGGATGTCACTGAGCCTGGGTCTCCTCATCTATAAATGATGACAAAAAGCACAGACATACACTAAGCATATGCCCGGCACAGTTCTAGGTGGCTTTTTTATATTAACTCATGTGATTCACAAAATAACCTGAGGAGGCAGCTACTGTTATCATCATGCCCAATTTACAGATGAAGAAACTGAGGCACAAGTTAACTAACTTGCTCAAGGTCTCAAAAAGTTAGCATTTACAGGAACCAGGGAATTTGGCTCCAGAGTCTACATTTTAACGACCCTGCTTGAGAGTTTTGCTATAAGATGGGCATAACAATAGTAGCTACCAATTATAAGGAGCTTAATAAGTGTCAGGTACTCTGCCAAATGCTTTATGGGACTTTTTTCATTTGTTTGTCCCAGTGCCTGGATGAAGCAGAAACTATTGTAATGCTAACACTGTCCTGGTAGGACAACCTACCATAGATAAGGCCCTTTGCTAAGGGCTTGGCACTGAGGTGACAGCTATAGTATAGAAGAGCTAAGACAGGTCTTTAATAATTGTCATTCACTATAGAATCACAACTTGATAGAGTTGAGAGCTTAGAGTTCATCTAGGTTAAACTCATTTTTACTGATGACAACAAGAACTGACTTGCCTTGTTTATCCCCACAGGGTTTGGGGGAAGATCAAGTTAGATAATGATAGCAATAGTCAACACCTAACTGAGTTGTTACTTCAGGGCAGAAGCTGCCTGTATGTGTGTTTGTGTGTGTGTGTGTGATTATCTCATTTAACCCTCACTACTCAAGAGGGAGGCATGATTTTATTCCCATTTCACAGATGAACTGAGATGTGGAGAAATTAAGTACATAACTTGTCCAAAGTCATACAGCAAGTGGTGGAGCTGGGATGCTGGTAGAGTGGATTCCAGAGCCTGGGTGCTGAACCACCATGCTTTGTTCTGCCCCAGACACAGAAGGTGGTTAAGAGGCCAGGTTAGGTGGATGGGAGAGTGTTTTATAAACTATAAAGTGCTGTGTAGATATGAGTTATTATTAGAAAAGGGTCCCAAGAAGTATGAAGTGGTATAAAGTTAAGGGCAAAATCAGGGAAGATCTGATGAGATGGCATTTGCTTTTTGATGAGATGGCATTTGCTTTGGATTTAACCTGCATTCCTGGGGGAGGAATGAGGAATGGCCAAGGTGTGTGTGTCTGTGTGTTTCCTCTAACCACTCCTCCATTTGCAGTTTGCCTGATCAGATTAGCTAATTGACACCTTGGCCCCGGTGGGGTGAGCAGGACCACAGAAAGCCACGGGGCGCCTGCATCCTGAGTCCTGACTGTGGAGAACAGGCTGGGTGGGGGCAACTCATAAAGGGGCCCATTCCCTGGGTAAAGAAAGGTAGGCACAGAAGGCAGGTAGCAGGGGCATGGAAGGGGTCAACATGGTAGAGTGTTTCTTGGCATGGGCTCTCGGGTCAGTTAGCTTAAGTTCAAGTTGTGGCATTCCACCTCCCCCTAATTATAAGGCTGTGGGCAATCTGCTCAACATCTCTCTGTCCCAGTTTTCTCATATGTAGAATGGGAACGATTAATAATGGTATGTAATTCAGAGGCTTGTGCCAGATTTAGCTAGCTAATCCATTTAATGCTTACTAGGATGCCTGCCACATAGTAAGTGCTCAGTAAAAGCTAGTCGTTGTTATGTCTATTATAATAGTCCTAAGATATTTGATTGGTATCACTACCCAGAGGTGAATAGGGTTAGAACAAAGCAGACACACATGTCTATTTCACTGGTAAACCTAAACCTGTTAGGTTTAGGGATGAATTGGTTTGCAAAATAACAGACTAGATGTTTTCTCTCCTCCACCCTAGATTTTTTCATCAACCATTAAATCTTCTTTTCAAGGAAATGCAGGCGAGTGGGAGGCAGAGCAGGTAAAGACAAGGGACTATCAGTCTTCTGAAATTTGGCCAACAGAAACTGGTCATTAATGGCTTCTTGGTGTTACACTGATTTCTGACACCTCCCTGCGGTAAGTCTTTTGGAAAATTTGAACATTTGTTAATTAGCCTCTCCAGCCCCTTGCATTCTAGTGGATTTACTTTCAGACTCAGAGGCAGACACATTCTTAGGGAGAAAATGCAGAAAGAACTGGAAGTTGTTCCTTGGAAAGGTTAATGTTACGACAGAGGGAAGAGGGCTGGGGTGGGTGGGAATGAGAGGGAAGAGCATGTACTAAGCAGCACTCCTTTACAGGATGAGGCTGGGTGCAGGAGCTTTTGCATCATGGTCACATCAGCCATGCAAAGTATTTATCAACTCCATTTTACAGACTGCCCAAGTCACACCTAGCCAGCAGAGGTGGGGATCTGTTTAACACCAGGGGTCATCCTCTTCTGTTATAGTATGTGGGAGGGTTATAGGACTAAACAGCTATGTTTATTTGTGTTCAAAGAAAGACATTTTGCATATAGATTATAAAAATCTGGAAAATTCCATTGACTCGGAGCTGTAGGGCAGGGCCAATTTGGCTTGGAAAAAAGGATGCTCTGCGGTAGGCACAGCCAATTCTTTTCCTAGGCCGCCACTCAATCCCAGGAAGCAAAGTACTGGAGAAGCTAGATCCTACCTCTTGTCCAGATGTAAAGTTGCAACTTCCTTGTCATTAGCAAGTCAATTTTGATCAGGATATAACTATTCAAAGTCATATTTTAGTATTGTTCAGTTGCTCTTTTTTTTTTTCCCCCTGTCAAGGAGTAGGGCAATAGCTCAGAAACACAGGGAACTATTTCTGGCCTTTGGGAAAGCAGCCTTGTCCTGTTTACACATCCTCTCTCAAGATTTACACAATCTGACCACAGAAACGTCACCCTCTAAGAGCAGGTAAATAGAATTGACCAAATAGTCTCCAGTCAGCCAAAGCTATCGCTCTCTCAGGAAGCCCATAACCCTGTACCAGGCAACTGTGACACAGAGGAAAACAGAGGAAACTGTTCCTGGTCTTCAGCTGCTGAAGCAGAAGTCCATTCCCATCTGGGGGAGGAGGCCATGCCGGACATTTCTGGGCCCCACTCTAGTTAGCCCAACCTTACATCGATCATAGTTGGAATGAAATCCCATCCATGGGATCAGACACTTGGAGCTTAACTGTGCTCCCATGATTGATAATGATTGATAATATTCATTGCTGCGCTGGGAGGATCACTTGTTCTGACTCCACGTGGAGAGGATAAGGAAATTTGCTTTTGAGAGCCCGGCCCCCACCCCCACCCCGGCCCTGCCCCAGATCTTACTTTATGCATCTCTTCTTCTTTTGACTTCTTATTTGTATCCTTTTACTATAATAAAACTATAACCCTAAGTACAGCACTTCCAGTGAGTTCTGTGAGTTGTTCCAGCCAATTATGGAACCCTAGAGGGTGGTGGGAGTCCCCAGATTTGCAGCCAATTGGTTAGAAGTGGAGGTGACCTGGGCCCCTGAGCTTGCTAATGGTGTCTGAAGGGGCAATCTTGTGGAGGATTGCCCTTTCCTGTGGAGCTTGGCCTAACTCTGGGTAATTAAATCAGAATTGAGTTGTCGTGTTTGAAGTTACAGCAGTATTTGCAGTTGGTGTCAGAAACTAGAAGTTATCGAACTTAATGTAAGGAGGAAGGAGGAAGCCTCTTATTCGGCAATAAATGTCTAGATGAATCAGGTCTCTCTCAGAAAATCACATTCTTCAAAGAGTTGGGTGGGAGAAGCAGAATGCAGAGTCATGACAGGGCAAAAGGCTGGGTGGAGAACATCTTTTCTAGGGAGGAAGGTCCTCCTCCATGGCTGTCAGCCTGAATTCAGGAGGGGTCACACTATGCCTAGACAGAGAGAGAGAGAGAGAGAGAGAGAGAGAGAGAGAGAGAGAGAGAGAGAGGTTACTCTACAGAAGCCAGCATGAGTCAGAGCGCAGGTGGGGAGGGAGATCCCGGGTCACACATCTGCATGTGTCACTGCCAGGTCTCCAGATGCCAAAAAGCCTGGTTCAGCCTTTCAAGAACCGGATTTTCTTAGAACTCTGAAACCCCAGAATGAAACCAGCTAGCTTCCGCCTCTCGACTAATAGCTGTTTCAGAGACAATGTCAGCAGAACTTCATCTTCAACCTTCATTTCCAAGGCTTTTTTGTTTTTGTTTAACTACTGTAAGGGGAAAAAAACTGGTATTAGTATAGGGATCTGCAAAGCAGGCAAAGCTCCACTGTAAAACAGAGGATAGAATTTGAGAAGTGGCCAAAATCCCCACCAATGACTCTGCAACTGAGGCAAGGCCTTCCCCTCCTAGGAATGGGACGGAGGGGATCAAATAAAATAATTTATGAGAACTTTTTGAGCCTAGCACCGTCCCTTGGAACCATACAAATGTATCTGTTCTCTGTGGTAGAGATTGTCCTTTCCGGGGGAAGGAAGAGGAAGTAACTTCTGCATTGAACCTGTAGTTTTTGTGACTCTGTCTTTCCATCACCTTCATTCTTACCATTCTAGCCCTAAGACTTTTTCTCCTACTTTACTTCTACCCTTGCTACTCTATTCCCAGAGTCTGTTCTCTCCACAGCAGTCAAGAGTGATCCTGTTTCAAACATAAGTCCTATCTTGCCATTTTCCTGTTTAAAACTCTTCAAATGCCCCATCACATAAGAGTAAAATCTAAGCTCTTTATCATGGTTTACTGGGCTTTAATATAACCAGCACCTTTGCTGACTTGATTGCCTATCATTCTTCCCCTCACCCATTCTGCTCCAGACTCACTGATCTAGAAAGAAGAAAGAGTTCCTGAGCCCAGGCTGTTCCTGTCTCAAGACTTTTGAATTCTTCAAAACTCTTCAAATTCTAGGCAGAGAGAAGAATATTGCCTTGTCGACAGTCACTGAGGTCTTGCCTGACAATCCAAACTACATTAGCCCCATCGCCCATCACTCAGTTTTACTTGCTTCACGGGAAATGGCAATGATAGTAACTCAACATGGCCTTCTTTATTATTTGTTTACTCATTCATTGTCTGCCTTCCCCCCAATGGAAGCCCCTGTCTGTTGCTGAATTCTTAGGGCCAACAGAGACCCTGGCATATAGTGGGCTCCTAATATTCGTAGGACAGACCATCCTTGCACATCCTAACAACCATTTGCGAAGTATGCAAGGAAACGGCGGTTCTGCCAGGCTCAGGATTGGGATCCTGTTCTGACAGCACAGAGCCGGCCTTTCTCCCTAGGACACCCCTTCCCCTTCCCACCCCAGCACAGCTCCTCCTTCACCTTTCTCACACTTTCTCTCCCTTCCCGGGGAGGTCAGGCCCGAATTCTACTTCTTATTTTAGAGCCCGGGACCACGACCCTCCCGCCCTCCCATATTGGGGTGGCCCAGAGAGGCCACGCTTTCCCCCAAATGGACCCTCGGCGGATCCCAGTCCCGGGCAGAGAGGGGTCCCCACTATCTGTGGTAAAAGAGGTGGCCCCCCGGGTCCACAGGTAGGATCGGCTCAACGCCCCCACTTCATCCTCTCCTTGGTTAGGGACTCCCAAGGGCCATGAGCGAAGGGGAGGGAAGGGGATGGGGTCCAGTCGTCAAGGACAAAGAGGACATATGGGCCCAAATTGGGGATGCGCCGGCAACACGCACCGGAACCTTTCTTCACTGTGGTTCCGTTTCCCGGCCGGTCGGCTTTGGAAGAGACACGGCACTTAACCGTCCCTCCCAGGCCTGTCTGCGGAGGCTCGTCTTCCTCCTCGCCTGGGGTTCTGGGGCTGCTGCTGCGGACGCGTTCCGCGTCGCTCCGGAGACCTGCAAGCGGTGGATTCCTGAAGTTATAGACAGCGCCTGGCGCGTCCGAGCTCCGGTGGAAAAGTGCCTGCAGGTTTCCCTCCGGCCAGGGTGGGCGGAGAGCAGAGGCAGAGGAAGTTTTAGGCCTTAGGCCCCGTGGGTCGGGTCCTGTGGGACGCGCCCATCTTTCGCCATCCAGGGTGCGCGCAGCCCACTCGGGACCCTGCCGGCGACCCGTACCTCGGGCACGCGCCTGTCGCAGCCCGCAGGAAGGAGGCGACCGGCCTGAGGCCCGGGGCGGCGGCCCCCATGGAGACCCCGTCGGCCCAGCGCCGGCCCCTGGGGCTTTGGCGGCGGCCTTGATCGCCCTCCATCCCGGCCGGGCTGGGTCGCGGACGTGCCCCCGGTGGCGCTCGGCCACCTCTGCGTCTCCGCCCTCCCCGGGCCGCGCTGCTGCCTGGGCGCGGCGGCGGCGACGGCTCGGCGTTGAATGGGCTGTGAGGGCCCAGGTTTGAAGCGCTGGAGAACGCGGCCTCCGGGGGCGCAAGGCAGCAGCAGCGGTGGCGACCAAGCGGGTGCTGGAGTTGGCGGCGGCCATGGAGGGCCTGGCTGGCTATGTATACAAAGCGGCCAGCGAGGGCAAGGTGCTGACTCTGGCCGCCTTGCTTCTCAACCGGTCAGAAAGCGACATCCGCTATCTGCTCGGCTATGTCAGCCAGCAGGGAGGGCAGCGCTCCACGCCCCTCATCATCGCAGCCCGCAATGGGCACGCCAAGGTGGTGCGATTGCTGTTAGAACATTACCGGGTGCAGACTCAGCAGACTGGCACCGTCCGCTTCGACGGGTAGGTCCATCCTAACTCCAGCTCACGGCACCCACCACTTCACGAGACCTCTCCATCACTCCCTTCTCGTGTACATACTTGTCCCATTTTATACTTCCTCTTCTGTCCCACGTTTTTTTGCCCATCCTCATCGGCCCCTACCCTTTATTCCCTCTGTGAGCAGAGAGCCACACCCTCTGTCTTGATATCTAATAGATATTCTCCTTCTCTACTAGATAGGCTGTGAACACGCAGTGTGGAGGAGGTGGCTGCCTTTCCAGATTTTACCTTTATCAGTACGTGGGTTGTAGCCGAGATCAGGAATTAACAAGGTCAGCAATTAACATTGACGACCTCTGTTTGATGAGTTATTTGGCCACCAAGTTTCCTCCCCACCCTTTTCAAGTAAGTGAGTGGTCCTATAATGCCCTCAGCCGGTTGCTATGGCGTTAATGTCAAAATAACCCCCCAGAACCAGCACAGCTCCAGGCTATTCAGGAATTGTGTCAGCCCGACATTCCAAGACATGATTCTGACTCTTCTACATCGCTCAGGGTAGATATATTTGGTGCAAAAAGGCACTGGACCAGATGTGAGAAATAATGCTATTGTTAATTAGATATTACCCTGTGACATTTTGAGGAAGCTTGATAATTTACTGTTATTCCAGGTGGGATATTGTGTTAGTTAAATTTTTTCCTTTTAGTTTAATTGTACATAATTTTTTAGTATGATAGTATTCAATTTGGGAGGTTTCACCTTACCTTCTTTAAGTAAAAGGATTTTAAAGTGTTTTACAGATTACAACTGCATTGATATTTTGCTTTCTTCCTTGCATTTATTTTGTTGACTTGTGCCAGTAAGTGAGCTGTTCTGGCAGTTTCTTTTGAAATAAATGGGATCCAAGCATAAACATATGTTTCTTTAGTTTTGAGTACTGAAAGCTACCTGGTTAAGATCTGATTGAAAAAACATTTTTTAAAAATAACTAGGATTATTGTCAAGTTTTGGTTGCTTTTTTAGGTTTAGATCACAAAACTTTTCCTTCTGTGCTTTAGATGAAAGGAAAATATTTTAGCACATTATATTTTAATAAAATGATAGGCCAAGAGTGGTGGCTAATCTCTGGTACCACCTCTACAGACGTTAAGGAGATGGTCCTTTTCATGTTGACTAAAGATGGCAACCTGATTTATGCTTGTTTTCCTTTACTGGCTTCTATGTCCTCTCTGTAACTCCCTACATTCCAATGGCCTGGCCTACACCCAGTGGAGGAGTGAAGCGGAATGACCCCTGAACCTACATCTGCATTCCAACAGTTACAGGCACCTGCATCCATTGAGATAGGAATGTCTGCAGTAACACTACTGGGAACACTGCTTGCTGCTAAGGAGATTGCTGAGACCTGTGTGGATAAGGGAGAGACTAGTGGGGAAAGAAAATAGTTTTCTAAAGAGTTTGGAAGCTTTATTTATTGCTCCCTTCCTTGACCCTTCAGTGAAGAGGAAGTGATTGAGATGGTAATTGAAAGAACCTAAAATGACTAGAAATGTAGCTTGAGCCTGTATAGTGGCTTTCCTTACCCATTATTTTGTAGTGGCCCCATAGAATTAAGAGTTTCAGTAAGTATGTATTTATTGAACAGCTACCGTGTGCTAGGCTCTGTGAGAGAGATTTGATATACAAGATGAATAAAAAACTCTTCCCACTGTGGAGGAGGACTGTCTAGTGGGGGGAGAGAAGGAAATAGATATATAACCGAATGAGGGTTTTAGGGTTAGTGAGCCATTTAGGGTTGTGTGAATCTAAATCTACTGAGAGAGCATAGTGGAGGAAGTGCTCAGCTCTGCCTAGGGGAAACTGGGAAGGCTTCAAAAAGTAGGGGGTGTTTGAGCTGAGTCTTATAGGATAGTAGGAAGCGAGGAAGAGGCATGGGGAAGGCATTCCAGAGACAGCAGCATGGTGCACTTGGAATAACAAGTGTTTCAGTTGCTTGCAGGAAGGGACTCAGCCTGGGCAGTTCAAAAAGAGATTGTGGGAGAACTGGAGAGAGGTGGAAGCTTGATTTTGATGATCCTTATATAAAATACCATTTGCAATTACAAATGTTTATATCATTCGCAGTTTGATTATCTGAGTCTTCTTGAATTGATCTGCTTATTTTGTGGATTATAATAATTTTGAACTTATTAGCTGCTAGGTATAAGTAATTTAGCATTTTATTAAATGCCTATGAGGGACTTAGCTCTGTTTCATATTCTATGGAAGAAACAAAAGAAATTTAAGAGTGTCTGCATTTGAAGAGTTTACCAATTAATTGACAAAAGGGAAAAATTAAAGTTTATAGCCACCTTTATGGTGGCTTTATAAAGTTCTTTATAAAGACTTTATATAGTTCATCTTTATAAAGTTCATCTGCCGATTCACACCACCCTGTGAGATTATTTTGCAATTTATCCCAGTCATTTTTCATTTCAGTACCAGAAAAACAAGGGTGTTATTTGCAAATGTCATTTCACTTCGCACTCTTTCCAGACATTGTGAAAATGTTGGGCTGAGTGAGGTGTTAACAATAGGAAGCTTGCTTACCTCTCGGGCATTGGCTTTTGAAAGTATTTGGCCAAACCCCCTTTCTTAGACTGCATTGGCATCGATGGCCAGGTAGAGGCTAACAGGTTCTCTCTGCGTGCCGAACTAGGCTTGTGTTTCCTCATTTTTAGTAACTTGCATGCTATCCTCACTTTTTTTTTTTTCAAAAATTTTTTTTTCAATTTGTTGTTGTCAAATTATTCAACACTTGTTTTGTTCTTAATATTTTTCTTGAAATTATCTCAGCCTCATCCTAAACAAAGAATTATTTGGATGATCACGGACTTCATGTACTATGTTTTGTGTGTGTGTGTGATTGTGTGTAAGAGAGAGAGAGACAATTAAAATAATTTTAAAATAAAAAAAAAGTCTATTCTGCTTAAAGACTTCCATAATACTTTAGGAAGCTAAAGTGGATTCATAATAGAGGAAGAAGGGACCACCCATCTAGATTAAACTCCACTCTGATATGGAGTTCTTCAGAGTAACATCTGAGAGTTATGCTTATGGCTTAATATTAAAGACCAAAATTGATGTGGATGAGTAGACAAGAAGAAAAGTCACATGAGTGGGAATGAAAGAACAGTTAGTTGGAGGATGGGATGCTATTAAGAATCTTATAGAAATGGAGCACAACAAAGGAGAGGTGTCATGTGAATATGGAATATTGTGCTGGTCTGAGTTCTGAGGGTCTGACTGCTCTGTGTCAGTTTGTGAGGAACCCCTGTTTAGAAGAAGTTTGCTGAGAGAGAACAGAGGAGAACAGGATCTTTGAGAATTCTGAGGCATTTTGTTGAGTGGTCTTACTTTTAAAGTCAGTGCTAGTACTAATATTTTGATAAATAATCAGGTAGGGGAAAGGAATGAAAGGCACACTGTCATCTGAACTCTCAGTGACTATATTTCTTTTTTTATTTATTTATTTTTATTTTTTTATTAACGGAAAGAAAGAAAAAAAAAGAAATTAACACAACATTTAGAAATCATACCGTTCTGCATATGCACTTAGTAATTCTTAACATCATCACATAGATGCGTGATCATCGTTTCTTAGTACATTTGCATCGGTTTAGAGGAACTAGCAACACAACAGAAAAAGATATAAAATGTTAATATAGAGAAAGGAAATAAAAGTAGTAATAATAGTAAAAAACAACAACAAACAAACAAACAAGCAAACAAAAACAAAAAAAACCCTATAGCTCAGATGCAGCTTCATTCAGTGTTTTAACATGATTACTTTACAATTAGGTATTATTGTGCTGTTCATTTTTGAGTTTTTGTATCTAGTCCTGTTGCACAGTCTGTATCCCTTCAGCTTCAATTACCCATTGTCTTACCCTGTTTCTAACTCCTGCTGAACTCTGTTACCAATGACATATTCCAAGTTTATTCTCGAATGTCCGTTCACATCAGTGGGACCATACAGTATTTGTCCTTTAGTTTTTGGCTGGATTCACTCAGCATAATATTCTCTAGGTCCATCCATGTTATTACATGGTTCATAAGTTTATCTTGTCTTAAAGCTGCATAATATTCCATCGTATGTATATACCACAGTTTGTTTAGCCATTCTTCTGTTGATGGACATTTTGGCTGTTTCCATCTCTTTGCAATTGTAAATAACGCTGCTATAAACATTGGTGTGCAAATGTCTGTTTGTGTCTTTGCCCTTAAGTCCTTTGAGTAGATACCTAGCAATGGTATTGCTGGGTCGTATGGCAATTCTATATTCAGCTTTTTGAGGAACCGCCAAACTGCCTTCCACAGCGGTTGTACAATTTTACATTCCCACCAACAGTGGATAAGTGTGCCTCTTTCTCCGCATCCTCTCCAGCACTTGTCATTTTCTGTTTTGTTGATAATGGCCATTCTGGTGGGTGTGAGATGATATCTCATTGTGGTTTTGATTTGCATTTCTCTAATGGCCAGGGACATTGAGCATCTCTTCATGTGCCTCTTGGCCATCCGTATTTCCTCTTCTGGTAGGTGTCTGTTCAAGTCTTTTTCCCATTTTGTAATTGGGTTGGCTGTCTTTTTGTTCAGTGACTATATTTCAAATAGAGTTTGATCTAATAAATGATTTTAAGAACTTGGGTTAAAATAAAGTGCTGATCATTTACGTTTAATGAACTTCTTTCCAATTTCAAATGTTTCAATGAAGCGTTTCCTTTTTAAATTGAACTAGGAAATAGATTAGATTAGCTTTGTGATCAGAAATGTTGTCTTTTATCATGAAATATCTCCATTGCTTAATGCATGCTTTTTATTTGAAAAGGTAAATTTTAGAGTATAGTCTTTTTATTTTATTATTATTATTATTATTATTATTTTTTACATGGGCAGGTACCGGGAATTGAACCCACGTCTCTGGCATGACAGGTGAAAATTCTACCTGCTGAGCCACTATCGCACTATTTTAAGGTGAAATACACAATAAGATAGCTTGCATTTGCAGTTTTGAATTGGATCTTGAAAGATCATTGTTTACAATGCTGCTTCTATAGGAACTAAATAAATGTTGCATTTTTTTTTTGTAACTTTATTTTGGAATTTGGTTTGGAGGCAGTATACTGTTATAATTATAGCTTTTTTTTGTTTTTTAAATCTCTTTACTTGTTTTTTTAAATTTTTATATGCTGTATGGTGGGGGTCACATTTCATTCTTTTTCCATGTGACTATTGTGTCATTGCAGCATCATTTGTTGATTTTTTTTTTTTTTTTGAAGTACATGGGCCAGGAATCAAACCCTGGTGTCTTGCATGGTGGGTGAGAATTCTGCCACTGAACTACCGTTGCTCCCCATCTTTAGCTTAGTTTTATAGACTGAGGAATGTCATGGATGTTAGGATTATAATTCTCTTTAATTTATTTACTATTTTGGTTTAGGTATAGAAATTCTAAATTCACCCAGGCTAACATTTCTTAAGGTCTAGTCATTTACAAAACATTCTGCAATGTATTTTTTGTCATAAATATACTTTACCAAAATTTAACTGGGCTCAATAAAAGTAGATAATCAAAATGTTTTTGAGGCTCATATCACATCGCTATATAGCTGAAGGAAAGAAGGGAAACTTACTGGACTCTGCTAAAAAAAATATACTAACTGATCAGTCTCCATTATAAAAACCCAATGAAGTACATACCTATGATTTAAGTTTCACTTTTACATCACACATTTTGGAACATTTGAGATCAAACAGTTTTTTAATCTCTTTTAGTCTCATGTTTTGTCTTTTAAATGGAGGCAATACTTGTGGAGTTATTGTAAGAGTTAAAGAAAATATATGAGTGCTTATTTTCATATAACGTTTCTTGATTTGAGTTTACAGAGCTAAGATTCATGTTCCTGATACATAATAATTGTATATTTTAAAAAACATTACTGCAAGAAAACATGGTAACTATGTAAATGTAACTGTACCAACTATGTATTGGGTTTTTTTCATAATGACATTAATGATCAACTTGAAAAAATACACTTTAAAATGAAACAAATGTTTGAACAGTGACATGTACTATGTTTCCTTACATTTGATGCATTTTATGGTTTCAGAGTACCTTAGTGTTTGTGACCTCATGTGAACCTTTTAGTTATGTATCTATAAAATGGGCATATTAGTATCTGCCTGATAGAGTTATTAGAAGGGGTTGTTGTAATTGAGATATATTGCATAATTCGTGCTTAGCATAGTGTTTGGTGCATTGAAAGTATTTGAGGAAAGCCATTTGTGTTCATTTAAACTTTTTCTTTAATGTGATTTATGCCTCTTTTTAAAAAAAATACTATTTTTAATTAAGGTATAATTTAAATCCAGAAAAGTACATAAATCTCGTATACAACTTGATGAATTTTTACGTATGTTTACATCTATATAATCATCTACTAGATCAATATATAGAATACTGTTATCACTCTAAAAGTTTGCCTTATGTCTCTTCTCAGTCAGTTCCCTTCCTCCTCCCAGAGGTAATGATTATTCTGACTTCCATCACCATAGATTAGTTTTGCCCATACTTGACTTTTCCATGAATAGATCATGCAGTATCTTCTTCTGTGTCTAATTTTTTTTGTCTTTGAGACAATGTCTACGAGATTCGTTGATGTAGTTGTATGTATCAGTGGTTTGCTTTTTTTCTGTTTGTTTTTTTAAAAGTTATTGCCAGGAAGTATTCCTTTATATGAATATACTGCAGTTTATTTATCTAGTCTTCTATTGATGGATATTTTGGTTGTTTCAGTGTTTAACTATTATGAGTAAAGCTGCTATGAATATTCTTGAGTATGCCTTTTGGTGAACATTTGCATTCATTTCTCTTGTTTGTATACACCCAGGGAGTGGAATTGCTTGGTCATAGAGTAGGTGTATGCTTAACTTTAATAGATATTGCCAAACAGTTTTTCCAAAGCAGGTGAACTCAGGCACATTCTTAACATCAGTTTCCATCAGGAATGAGAGTTTCAGTTGCTCTCCATCTTCACCAAACTTAGTAATATCAGGTCAGTCTTGTGTTTACTGGCCATATGGATATTTTCATTTGTAAAATATCCTGTTCAGTTCTTTTGCCCATCTTTAAATTTGGTTATTTGCCATTTTCTTATCGATTTGTATTAGATTTTTTATGTATTCTTAGTCCTTTGTCATATATATCTATTGCAAATCCAGAGTGGGCAGATTGCCTATTTACTTTCTTGCGTAATGTCTTTTGATGAATAGAAATTCTTAATTATCATGAAGTCCAATAAATCATTATTTTCTTTTACGGTCTTATTTTTTTTTGTATTCTGTTTAATAAATATTTACAAAGGTTTATGAGTTTTTCCTAGAAGCTTTCATACACTGTGCTAGTTTTCTAACTTTTTATGCTATGAAGTATAGTGGTCAAGGTCACTTTTTTCATTTGAGATAGCTTGTTGCTCCAGCAGCATTTATTTTAAAGACCATGCTTTCTACCTGAATCTAAGTGAAACCTTTGTCATAAATCAAGTGACTCTATGTGTGGATCTATTTCTCTGTAGTTTTATTTTTGTTCAACTCTTTTTTTGGCACACTGTTTTAATTATTGTGGTTTGTCCTTCAATTTTACTTCCCTTCAAGATTATCTTGGTTATTCTAGGCCCTTTGCGTTCCCATTTCTACTTTAGCATTGGCTTGTTGATTTACATGCAGACACATACACACACACACACTCTGCTGGTATTCTGATTTGGGGTGCATTGAATCTGTAGATCATTTTGAGGGAGAACTGATATCTTAACACTATTTTTGTCTTCCAAATCATGAACATGGACTAGTTCTCCATTCATTTAGGACTTCTCTAATTTATCTTAGAAGTGTTTTATAGATTTATTAAATATTGACATTTTCTGATGTTATTCTAAATGGTATTTTTGTTACAATGAAAAATTTTCTTTTATTAAACTTTGTATATAATCACAGCAATAAAAATATAAGTGAATTTTAATTAAAAGAGTTTGCAAAAGGTACAATTTAGACAGCCACTGAAACATATCGTTGATGTATCATTTTCTTGGTTTAATCTTTAGTTTAAGAAAGCAATTAACAATTTAATGGTATTTTTAAGAAGATACTTAAGAAAACTTTAAATTTTGTTAGTATATCTCGCATACAGTAAAATGCACAAATCTTAAGTGTATAGTTTAGTGAGTTTTCCTAAATATCTACCATGTGGTCACCACCCAGATGAGGATATAGAGCATCCCTATAGTCATTTGGCTTGAGGAACATACATAGATACATACATGTATATAACATACGTATGGAAAAATGCGCTACGTATATAAAAATGTCACAAAGTGGACATATTTGTTTAATAAAGTTGCCTTTGTGCTCTCTCCTGTTCACTGCTTCTTCCCAAAGGTAACTAGTATCCTAACTTCTAACACTAGAGTATATAAATGTAATAATACAATATGTACTATTTGCTTTTGATTCTTTTGCTCAGCATTATGTTTACATAATCCATTAATATTGTTGTATGGAGCAGTAATGGTTTCATTCTCATTGCCATAATAGAGCTAAGTATAATTTTTAGCTTCGATAACCTTAGGAAAAAATTATCTGCTTACATTTTACTTCCTGAAAAGTTTTAGCATAACATTAGGTAGGCATTGGCGTGGCTTTAATACTGACTTACTGAAAAAACACTGATACCTAGGGCTACTGGGGAGGAGGAATATGCTGTGCTGCTAATAGCCATTGCATCAGCTTGGTAGTAAAGACATTACAAACTTCCATATATTTCCTCTGTGTTTTCTGAAATTTATTTAATTTTGCCAGTAGAAAGGTGGTGATTCTTCTGAGTTTTTTATAGATTTATATACTTTAGTAAAAGCAGTAATAGCTAATATTTATTAAGCTCATACTGGGTACATGGTACTATGCAAGGCACTTAACCCAAATCATCTGATTTTATTTTCACAAAAACTGATGTTTTATTAATATTCTAGAGAGCCAGGTCTTGGTCAGTGTACATGTATATATCCTTTAAATTTATATTAGTGCTTATGGCCTCCATTTTCTAACAGTTTGTTCTTTTCATGTATAGGTATGTCATTGATGGTGCTACCGCTCTTTGGTGTGCAGCAGGAGCAGGACATTTTGAAGTTGTTAAACTTCTAGTCAGTCATGGGGCCAATGTGAACCATACTACAGTTACCAACTCCACCCCCCTGCGGGCAGCATGCTTTGACGGCAGACTGGACATTGTTAAATACTTGGTTGAAAATAATGCCAACATCAGCATTGCCAACAAGTATGACAATACCTGCCTAATGATTGCAGCATATAAGGGACACACTGACGTGGTCAGATACCTTTTAGAACAACGTGCTGATCCCAATGCTAAAGCACATTGTGGAGCTACAGCACTGCACTTTGCAGCTGAAGCTGGGCACATAGATATCGTGAAAGAGTTAATAAAATGGCGTGCTGCTATAGTAGTGAATGGGCATGGGATGACGCCATTAAAAGTAGCTGCTGAAAGTTGTAAAGCTGATGTTGTTGAACTTTTGCTGTCTCATGCTGATTGTGACCGAAGAAGTCGGATTGAAGCTTTGGAACTCTTGGGGGCCTCCTTTGCAAATGACCGTGAGAACTATGACATCATGAAGACATACCACTATTTATATTTAGCCATGTTAGAGAGGTTTCAAGATGGTGACAACATTCTTGAAAAAGAGGTTCTACCACCAATCCATGCTTATGGGAATAGAACTGAATGTAGAAATCCTCAGGAACTGGAATTCATTCGACAAGACAGAGATGCTCTTCACATGGAAGGCCTTATAGTTCGGGAACGGATTTTAGGTGCTGACAATATTGATGTTTCCCATCCCATCATTTACCGGGGAGCTGTTTATGCAGATAACATGGAATTTGAGCAGTGTATTAAGTTGTGGCTTCATGCTCTGCACCTCAGGCAGAAAGGTAACAGGAACACCCATAAGGATCTTCTTAGATTTGCTCAAGTTTTCTCACAGATGATACATTTAAATGAAACTGTGAAGGCCCCAGACATAGAGTGTGTTTTGAGATGCAGTGTTTTGGAAATAGAACAAAGTATGAACAGAGTAAAAAATATTCCAGATGCTGATGTCCACAATGCCATGGACAATTATGAATGTAATCTCTATACTTTTCTGTATCTAGTATGCATCTCCACCAAAACACAGTGCAGTGAAGAAGATCAGTGCAAAATTAACAAGCAGATCTACAACCTGATTCACCTTGATCCCAGAACTCGTGAAGGTTTCACCTTACTGCATCTAGCTGTCAACTCGAATACGCCAGTTGATGATTTCCACACCAATGATGTCTGCAGTTTTCCAAATGCACTTGTCACAAAGCTCCTGCTGGACTGTGGTGCTGAGGTGAATGCTGTGGACAATGAAGGAAACAGTGCCCTTCACATTATTGTGCAGTACAACAGGCCCATCAGTGATTTTTTGACCTTGCACTCAATCATCATTAGTCTAGTTGAAGCTGGCGCTCACACCGACATGACAAATAAACAGAATAAGACTCCGCTAGACAAAAGTACAACTGGGGTATCTGAAATACTACTTAAAACTCAAATGAAGATGAGTCTCAAGTGCCTGGCTGCCCGAGCAGTTCGGGCTAATGACATTAACTACCAAGATCAGATCCCCAGAACTCTCGAAGAGTTTGTTGGATTTCATTAAGGGACTGGATATGTAAAATCATTTAATGTGGTGCTAAAAAGTAAAGGACTTTAATCACAGACAATAGAATTATGTGTTCATAAATTCTGCTTTTCTTTCCACTGCTCTTCCAATCTATCCTTCCTTAGTTCTACATTTAGTCGTTTTGCCTCATATGGGAATTGATTTCAGATACACTGTAAGCAAAACCACATTATTTAAGTGTGACTATAACCTAAGGTATTTGACTATTGGCCACTTATAACTATTTTGGGGGGGGGGGGCGTATGAATGTAAAATATTTTATGTGACGGGACATTTATGATTTGAAGTTGGTAATGTTTTGAACAGCTACCAACGAAAGTATTTCTGGGAAAAACCTATGCCAGTGTGTTTTCTATGCAGCAGTTCTGAGGAGTTAATGAAGAAAAACTAAAAAGGTGCATTAAAAGTAACGTGATGCCCAGGTGTTCTGTGCATGCTTAACTGCTGTAGATAATTTTCACTCTTCCATTATTTATATGAAATGAACAAAACATTATATGATCAGGATTTAAAAAATACATGGCTGCAGATTAATCTGAAAAAAAAAAGTGCTAACTTAATAGTTAGAGATTTCTAAAATTAAGTAAATCCATTGAAATTGTTTCATTATGTTTGGAGGTATTTACAAAGTAGTAATCTTAAACCAGTTTTAAAGAGTATTGATAGACTTCACCTTTAGGCTTGAATTCTAAAATTCTTTAAAGTCTTTGTTTTAATGTAATTTATCTAAATTGTGGCAGTCTGTATTTGACTCAGTTCCCAGACATGTAAAAATTATAAATGCAATGTTTTCTTATGACACAAATTGTCACAATGTAATTATCCATTCCATTTTTTACCCCATGTCTCTTTCCTCCTATATGGCATCTTTTAAAAATTGGAAACTACTTTCCAAGAGGCATTTTTAGTACCTACCTATTTTTAATTTTTTCACATTTCTTTACTTAGTGACAGGAAGTAGTAAAATCACTACTGTGGTATAGAAAAACTAAATGTTTTTGGTAATGGAAAGAATTCATAATGCCACTTTGAAAAGTATTTGAGAGCTGCAAATTTTTCAACCATAAAACGTCACTTATGCTGTACAGAGGCCTTTATGGTTTTTTTGTTTTGTTTTGTTTTAACTGCAACACTTTAACTGGCAGACTAAAAAGTATTGATGTGTTTGTTTTTTAAGCATCGCAGAAATTCAAGTAAAGGGTACACACCTATTTCTTGTGATGTTAAAGATGATAAAGTAAAATTAGCTTGTATCTGTATTTTTCACTCTAGTGCCAAATGAATGCCTTAGCTACTCATAGTGCATGGTTCTATAAGTAAAGACCTGCAGCTTTTTTCTTTAATAAAAAGCATTGTAATGATGTTACAACCTCAGATATAAACAAACAAAAAAACTATAAGGTTTCAATTAATGTATGGATATTATTTTGTGAAGTGTAGCATAAAAGGTTGCAGTTGGATCAGTATAAAACATTGACCAAACCAAACTTAGCACCTAGGGCCTTAAATAAAATGAGATACCCGGCAAAATGAAATGCTTTGAACGTTGGGAGAGGAGGGGGGAGCTGTAAAGACTTCCCCTAAGAAAGCAAGATACTTTTACAGTTGCTATAGTTATACCCCATGTGTCTTCCTACTTCAGTTAGGAAAATTCTGATGATAAATTCTGCCATGGCAATAGATTTCTATTTTCCTAACCTGAGCTTTATCAGGAAGGTTTTAGGATTTATTAGGGAAATATTTGAATGAACCCTCATTTCAAAGTACTGGCCTTGAGTCTTCTGGTGTGAGTCAAGGAAATATTGTACCTTGCTCTAGGCAGCTCTGGTGGTCTGAAAGAAAATGCACTTCCTCAAGGTGAGTGAGTCATGTCTTTTCCACAGCTCAGGTCAACCCCTTTAGTTTTTGGACTTCAAGGCCTGCTTATTTGACATTTTGAGGAATAGGTATGGTATTTGGTATTCAGTTGGTACCATTACTAATGTATATGATTTTTAAACACCGAAACTTAAATTATCAGATAATGCATGCTTTCAAAACATGTTTTGTCTTTTTGACTACCCAGGATCAGCACTATTTTAGATATTACTTATAAAATGAGGATGTTGTTTTTATGTGCATATTGACACCTTGAAATTTCATGACTGATTTTGAGAAGGGAGGATAGAATGCTGGAGAAAAGAATACTGCTGATTGAATTGCTGGCAAAGTTGAAGAAAAATTAGAAGACAGTGGAATAAAGTATGAACTGTGCTAATGGTAACTGAGGATTTTTTAAATTATAGTATAGTCGTATATTGTGTACTGTCTTGTAAAATAAATTGAAATATGTATTATTAAACGCCTGTATAAAACCATTTTTGAAAGAAGTGCTCTCTACATGCCTGTTTTTTAAACATTTGTTTTTAGTAGAATTATTTAAAATACATTTAGCCAAACCTTTCCCAAACTTGTTTCTTTTATTTTTTTAAGGGAAATATATAGGAATGAAAGGTTCTACATTTCAGATCTCTCAGAAATTTTCCAGTAACTTTTGTCATTTTATGTTTATTATTGGTAGAATTATGGCTTGTATTGTGACTCTTCCTTGATAGCATTACAACTTCAATCAAAACCTCTTAGGCCTGCTCAGTAATTGACATATAAATTTGGATGAACTGGAGGCTCAGGTGGATGCTTTCATTTACAGATCCTGGAAATTTATGTGAGCTTTTGTCCTTTTAATAGAGCTGGTGAGACTAAACTTTTGAGTTTAGGTAACTGTTTAACTCAAGGTATGGGCCACAACTCTATCCACTAAGCTGATAAGGGGGAAAATTTTACATAAGAACCCCAACATTGACTAGTTACTTTCCATTCACCCTGGATTGCTCTAGTAGGCCATAGTCCAACTACTTGAACGTTCTTTGCTGTAGGAACTTGAAACAAACAAAAACCCCCAAAGCAAACCGTTTACAAGCTTTGGTCTTGCTTGTTTCTGGGAAGGGTTTTATTTTATTATACTACTAGTTGATTAATAACTGGTAATTGTGAGAAACTTAGATAGGTATGACAGCAGTATTTGAAGTAAAATATATTTGGGAGGCAGCAGCTCCCTAAGTACTAACTCTGTGTTTGGCACATCTTTAAAAATTAGATCCCAAGGGAACAACACCCTGTTACCCGTTCCATCACAGTTAAGGCAGCTACTTTATGAGTAATACCATTTTGGATTATTCAAGCAGAAGCATTTCTTTTTTTGGAAGGATGGGTGAGGAGTTAGTTGCTAGATTTTAGATCACAGTCTGCTGGTTTAGAAGCAGCCAGTGGTTGAACTAGTGAATAGATAGAACGATAAAGGACTTGTTTTTATGATAGATTGTAAAAATCTTAAATGTTCCTTTTCCTCAAACCAAGGCACTGATCACACTGTCACAGTAAAATGGATTAAAGAAAACTAAACTCTGCCTTTTGGTCTGTGGAAAATTGTTGGTCCATAGATTTTATGCAGCATATTAATTTCTGTTCTGAAAATATGCAGCTCTCTCTGGATACCCTCTTTAGAAAATAGAGTGCTCCTAATGATGAATGTCACATTGCAGGTCTTTCTGATACTTTTTGGCACACTTGCTCAAATCTTCAGACAGGCTGGTTTGTACAGCATCCCCTCCACCAAATATGGGGTCTGAAATGAATACTGCACTGATAGTGGTGATAGATATATTAATTTTTAAAACTAAACTAAATGTCTGTAGTCTTAGGTTTGTGGTGTGTACATTTGTGTTAATATATAGGGAAGAGATAGTGACTTGATGGTTATGGGGAGTGTATCTTGATGTGTGTGCAAGGGTGAGTATTGCTAAATTATTAACAGCTTTTCATTTAGGGTGAGTCATGATGAGTGGACCAATCAGAAAAATGAAGGAGAGAAGATACAAGCTTGCTAAATTATGAAGTGAACAAGGTTTTGTATCTGTTTTTATCAGGTGTTGTAAAATTTGTGCATGGCCTTTTTTCCCCCTTTGTCATTGCTTAGTAATTGGTAGGGAGAAAAGATAAGGAAAAAGAACCTCAGCTTTTCTATCTAATCTTCCTAGAGGTACTAGTTGGGGAGTATAATCTGACTGGCTTAACCTGTCCTTTATAATAACCACCCCAATCCTGCAATCTTCCATGTGGAGGAATTACATTGTTGTATTTTGATAATTCACTGTGATTTATAACAAACCGGTGATGTCATTCTCTTGTGCACTTTTGTCAAAACATTTATGTGACTTTAATAAACAAAGCAAACTTGCTGACTGCATTGGTGTCAGTGATTTATATGTTGCATGACATTTCTATAGAATCATTTTCAATTTCATGGCAATTTACAATATGAATAGCTCAGCCAATCTGAAACTAACAGTCTTGCTGTGTAAAAGTTAAAAAGGTGTTTGTGTTCACTAAATGTTTAGAAAAAACTGCCTTAAAGTTTGTGTCTTTATAGTTCATTGTACCTTAGTTGAGATGTTCTTTTGTTGCGTTCCTTAAAAAAAAGTTGTCAAAGTTATACATATTCATGGTATAGTAAAAAAAAATTCAAAGAGTGAAAAAAAGTTCTCTTTCCATATCTCCCCACTTCTCATTTGAGCTCTGCAGAGGCAATCACTATTAATAGTTTTTTGAGTAGCTTCCCGGAATGTTTCTGTGCATAGGTCTCCTTATTTTTTTAAAAATGCAAACTTACCTTTACTATATTATTCTGCATCTTGTCTTTTTATTTAACATACTTAGTTTTTGCCAAGATGATTATTGAAAAATGGTATTTTTGATATGCACTCCATTATGAATATGGTTGAACACTTTCATGTATTTACTGGCCATTTCTATTTCCTTTTTTTTTGCTTTTGGTTTGTGGTCTTTTTCTTTTTTTATTTATTAAAAAAATTAACAACAAACAAAAATATTAACATATCATTCCATTCTACATATACAATCAGCAATTCTCAATATCATCACATAGTTGCATATTCATCATTTCTTAGAACATTTGCATCGATTTAGAAAAAGAAAAAGACAACAGAAAAAGAAATAAAATGATAACAGGAAAAAAAAGATTATACATACCATACCCCTTACCCCTCTCTTTCATTTATCACTAGCATTTCAAACTGAATTTATTTTAACATTTGTTCCCCCTATTATTTATTTTTATTCCATATGTTCTACTCATCTGTTGATATGGTAGATAAAAGGAGCATCAGACACAAGGTTTTCACATTCACAGAGTCACATTGTGAAAGCTATATCATTGTTCAATCATCATCAAGAAACATGGCTGCTGGAACACAGCTCTACATTTTCAGGCAGTTCCCTCCAGCCTCTCCTGTGGTCTTTTTCTTGTTAGAAACTCTTTGGAAGTTTAAAGAAATTTTTGGTCTTGTGTCATAGTTTGTAGTTTATTCTTTGACTTTAATAATGGTAGTTTTTGTGTCATAAGTTTGGATTTTTATGTAGCCAAATATGTCACTTTTTAATTGTCTTTGGTGTGTTGTATCCTGCTTGTAAGGCCTTCTTCATTCCAAAGCTTTAAATTTTATTCATGTTTTTTTCTAGTGGTTTTGTGACTTTTCCCTCTCCCTACCCCTTCTTCCTCCTTGGCTGCTACTTCTTCAGTTTAAATCTTTGCTCTACCTGGAATTTATTTTGTTATAAGGATTCTGCTAGCCAAGGGCCCTCTTAATTTCCCCACACTGATTTGAATCATAAAATGAATTCCCATAATGTAATTGGATCTTTTTTTGATTCTCTTTCCTATTCTGTTGTTCTGGCAGTGTGTTAGAGCTGTGAGGAATATTATCTGGGTTTAAATCCTGTATGTTTCACTTATTAGCTCTGTGATCTTGGGCAAGTTAATTTTATATCCAAGCCTTAGTTTCTGTAAATTGGGACAATAATATTATCTATCTAACTTGGACTGTGATGAGCAAATGAGATAATTAAAGTGCTTACCATAGTATCTGGTACAGAGCAAAATGCCTGGTAAATGTTAAGTATTATAAATGTCTAGTGGGCCTAGTAGTTCGTCATTTGCTTTGCTTGGAGAAGGGGATAATTTTTTCATCGTATTTTATATTTTCATATAAATTTTGGTGTCATTTTATCATGTTAAAAGACTTTTTTGTTTAATATTGACTTAATAGGTTAATTTAAGGAGACTTGACATTTGTAGAGCTTAAAGTCTTTTTATGCAGCATTAAGACATGTCTATTTAAAATTCAAGTCTTTTATGTCTTTGTCTAGAGAGTTAAGTTTTTTATTTTAATGAAGGTCTTGCAAATATCTTTATTGGTTTTGTTTGTTTATCTTGAGAATAGGAGCTTCCATTGTACATCCAAAAGTTAATGTTTGTACATGGACACTTTTAAGGGATTTGCCTTATTAAAAATAATTTTTTTAGTTGTTTCTCTTGGAAGTCCCAGATACACCAATCACAACTGCAAATAATGATAAATTCACTCTTCTCATATCTTGTATTCACACCTTTAAATTCTTTTATCTGATTACAGTGGTTAAGATTGGCTTATAGCATTAAATGTTGGTGTTGGAGCACATCATTGTTGGCACATATTTGTTTTCAAATTTAGATTTGAAATCTAAACATTCTAGTTCCTTTGGAGACCTGAAAAAAAAAAACAACAACACTTTGAGTAACTCTTATTTTAAAGATGAGGATAAGTCCCCAAAAGAAATGGCTTGGCTATTCAAGGTGACACAAAGACTGCATGTCAGAGCTGGGAGTAGATTTGGGTCTTAACCTAGGAAGCAGTACTTCTCTTTTTTTTGCATGGGCAGGTACCAGGAATTGAACTCGGGTCTCCAGCATGGCAGGTAAGAATTCTGCCACTGAGCCACGATCACACTGCCTGGTAAGTAGTGCTTTTGCCCCTTTAAGACTCATACCAGTACCAGAGAAGCTCATCTTGGTATCTCTCCCAGGTCTGTGCGTGGTTGCAATCCCCAGCCCTAAGGCAGAATTCACCCAGACAGATTTTAGGACATTTTTTTTTCTGTTTCAAGTGATGCCTGCTGTATTCAAGAAACAGATGACCAAGCTAAAGAAATATTGGAAGTAATATCTTTCTAGAGATACTTGATCTGGAAAATTTCATTACGTGAGATGAAACTTGAAGTGTATGTGCAATATTAGCTTGTTGGCAAGCTTAGATGAAATATTTTTAAATTTGTATGTGCTTTTTAAAAAATTTATTTATTAATTTAAAAAATTTAACAACAAATGAACTAAAACATTAACATGTGATCATTCCGTTCTACATATATAATCAGTAATTCACAATATCATCACTTAGTTGTATATTCATCATTTCTTAGAACATTTGCATCAATTCAGAAAAAGAAATAAAAAGACAACAGAAAAAGAAATAAAACGAAAGCAGAAAAAAAAGATTATACATACCATACTCCTTACCCCTCGCTTTCACTGATCACTAGCATTTCAAACTAAATTTATTTTAACATTTGTTCCCCCTTTTATTTTTTATTCCATACGTTCTACTCATCTGTTGACAAGGTAGATAAAAGTAGACACAAGGTTTTCACAATCACACAGTCACATTGTGAAAGCTATATCATTATAAAATCATCCTCAAGAAACATGGCTACTGGGCAGGCCACGGTGGCTCAGCAGGCAAGAATGCTTGCCTGCCATGCCAGAGGACCTGGGTTTGATTCCCAGTGCCTGCCCATGTAAAAAAAAAAAAAGGAACCATGGCTACTGGAATACAGTTCTACATTTTCAGGCAGTTCCCTCCAGCCTCTCCATTACATCTTGACTAACAAGGTGATATCTACTTAATGCGTAAGAATAACCTCCAGGATAACCTCTGGGCTCTGTTTGGAATCTCTCAGCCATTGACACTTTGTCTCATTTCACTCTTCCCCCTTTTGGTCAAGAAGGTTTTCTCAATTGCTTGATGCTGAGTCTCAGCTCATTCTAGGGTTTTTCTTAATCCCTTGATGCTGAGTCTCAGCTCATTCTAGGATTTCTGTCCCATGTTGCCAGGAAGGTCCACACCCCTGGGAGTCATGTCCCACGTAGACAGGGGGAGGGTGGTGAGTTTGCTTGTGTTGGCTGGAGACAGAGGCCACATCTGAGCAACAAAAGAGGTTCTCTTGGGAGTGACTCTTAGGCCTAATTTTAAGTAGGCTTGACCTATCCTTTGTGGGGTTAAGTTTCATATGAACAAACCCCAAGACTGGGGGCTCAGCCTATAGCTTGGTTGTCCACACTGCTTGTGAGAATATCAAGAATTCAAGTTGGGGAAGTTGAATTTCTCCCCGTTCTCACCGTTCCCCAAAGGTGACTTTGCAAATACTTTTCCACTCACTGATCGGATCACTCTGGGATTCATCAGGGCATCACTCTGGACAAATCAACAAAATCTCATGTCCTACCCAAGATTCCAAGTACTTATGGTGTTCAATCAAGCTATCTACATAAGTTACATTAGGAAATGCACTAGTCAAAATATAAATTTTGTACCAAATAAACATGTTTTGCTTTAGTCTCACACATAAGGTGAAATTTTAAAATATTAATTACCATCTATTTTCAGCACCCTGCAGTAATGACATTCCTTTGTTCTTCCTCATGCACAAACATTTTAAAAATTTTGTACGTGCTTTTTAAAGGTGTTTTGCTTAGTCCACTAGAGAGCAGGACTGGGGTTTTGCTATTACATGAACAGACTTGGAAATAAGCATTTATTGAGTACTACTCTGTATCAGGCACTGTGCCAGGAATGGTCATACAAAAATAAGAAAGATGGTCTCTGCCCTTATTTGCCTGTGGTCCTGCTAGATGCCCCTATTTAAAATCTGATTTTCTGCTTTTCCCCCAGAAATTCTAAATTTTAATTCCCCCAATGAAAGTTTTTGATGTTTCTTTTTAACTCTGACTTGGGTATCCTTCTGCAAATATTTCAGAAAACATCATTTGAGTTGCTGCTCATGATTCTTTTATGCAGTACAAGGGAGATAAGAACAGAGAATGTGCAAAACTGTTTGTAAAGGATGGGTGCATCAAGGAATGGTGCTCTTCCCCACCCCTGATTTTTTTTTTCAGCACATAACCCATTGTGAAGGCGGTGCAATGGTGGCTCAGCAGGTAGAATTCTCACCTGCCATACGGGAGACCCAGGTTCGATTCCTGGTGCCTGCCCATGCAAAATATATAAGTAAATAAATAAAATAACCCTTTGTGAATCTGCTGAGTTTGCTAGGTGCATTTTAGCCTATATCTTATAGAAACATTTCGAATCCAGGTGCAAGGCTTCTAATGCTCTCTTCATGCTAAGCTGGCAGAGCTCCTTTCAGTTTTTTTTTTTTTTTTAACTTTTTTATTGTATAGTATAACGTATATACAAAGCAAAGAAATAAAAATTCAATAGTTTTCAAAGTACTCTTCAACAAGTAGTTACAGGACAGATCCCAGAATTTGTCATGGGCTACAATACGATCCTCTCAGATTTTTCCTTCTAGCTGCTTCAGAATACAGGAGGCTAGAGGACTTAAATATTTTTTCTATCATCACAATTGACTTTTTTTTCCTTCTTTTTTTTGTGTAAAGTAACATATATACAAAAAAGCTATAAATTTCAAAGCACAGCAACACAATTAGTTGTAGAACGTATTTCAGAGTTTGACATGGGTTACAATTTCACAATTTTAGGTTTTTACTGGAGACTGAGATATCAATTTAATGATTCAGCATCCATATTCATTAGTTAAATCCTATATTCTCTGTATAACTCCACCATCATCTGTGATCGTTCCATACCTCTCTTTAGGATTGTTTGAGCTAAGGCAATTCTAAATTTTTGATATTGGAAGGGTCTGCCACTAATATGGGGTAGGGAGATGGAACTATCTGATGTTCTGGAGAGGCTGGACCCTCTAGGTTTCAGGACTTATCTGGACCAGGGACCCATCTGGAGGTTGTAGGTTTCTGGAAATTTACTCTACCGCATGGAACTGTGGAATCTTATATATTACCCTAGGTGTTCTTTAGGATTGGTTGGAATGGTTCTGTTTGGGGGTTGGCCGGTTATGGTAGGTAGCAAGGCCTACCTGAAACTTGCATAACAGCAACCTCCAGAGTAGCCTCTCGACTCTATTTAAACTCTCTCTGCCACCCATATTTTATTAACTACACTTCTTTTCCCCATTTTGGTCAGGGTGGAATTGATGATCCCATGGTGCCAGGTCTGGATTCATCCCTGGGAGTCATCACCCACCTCGCCAGGGAGACTTTTACCCCTGGATGTCATGTCCCATATAGAGGGAAGGCAATGATTTCACTTGCAGAATTGGGCTTAGAGAGACTGAGGCCACATCTGAGCAACAGCAGAGGTCCTCCAGAAGTAACTCTTAGGCATGCCTATAAGTAGTCTAATCTTCTCCGCTACCTACATAAGCTTCACAAGAGTAAGCCTCATGATTGAGGGCATGGCCTATTGATTTGGGTGTCTCTAAAGTTTGACACAGTATCAGGGGATTCCCTGATGGTAAGGGTTAATAGTTTTATATTCTTTTTCCCCTCCCTCGGGGGACTTTGCCAATACTTTTTGATTATCTGCTTAATATGTTAAGCAGATAATATATTATCTAGGATATACAGATGTTTGTATAGATATAAACATATATAGATGTTTATATAGATATAAACATATCTATGTTTATAGGATGTTTCCAGGCATTACAATAATCTATACAGGATTAAAGGACCTTTTTCTTATTCTGTGCTTCCTGGGTTTCAGTTGTTCAAATGAGCTATGCTGATAGGTTGAATTAGATTATGCACTACAGAAAATTTCAGTTCCAGACCAAATAAACCTTTCTTCCATTGATCTGAAAGGGTAATATGTGCTTCTAAAATATAGACACTGTCTTTTTTATCCCTATGTTCGGAATTATTTTAACCCCAACCTGTTCGGCTCCATTCTTATCTCTAAATATCAGGTTATATATATAAAACAGCCCCTTAAAATCCAGAAATATTAATCACCACTCCAAACTTAATGTGTCTGCTCTAAAAGCTTACAAGCTAGGCCCCTGTTTTCTTATAAGCATTTTCTAAAGGTGACCACACCATTGTTGTTCTTTTGTTTCTGGCTTATTTTGTCTCTATTCATGTGCTTTTGAGCCATCTGTATTTGCTCTTGGGAAAAATGCCTATTCATATCTTTAGCCCATTTTATAATTGGGGTGTTTGTTCTTTTGTTGTTGAGTTGTATGATTTCTTTGTACGTACAGGATATCAAACATTTCTCAGATAGATGATTTCCAAATATTTTCTCTAATTGAGTTGGCTGCCTCTTCACCTTTTTGACAAAGTCTTTTGAGGTGCAGAAGCATTTGATTTTGAGGAGTTGTCATTTATCTATTTTTTTCTTTTGTCACTTGTGCTTTGGGTGTCTGTTTCAGTTTTTGAACATGCTGCCCTACTTTAGAGTGATGTTAAAGCTAATGGAATAGGCAGTGACACAAAAGCACAAGGCGGATTTTCACGTGGTTGATTCAGCTTGACTGCCTTTTGAGAAGTGCCTGGACTAAGTTAATGTTAATGTAAGGAGAGTTTCTGGGATTTGTTTTTTAAATCGTAAGAAGCAGTACGGAATAAAAGGCTGGCATGATAGCTGAGGATAAAAGCAAAGGCCAGTGTGCTGAGTGAAAGTACTAATGGCTTTATTAAGCCAGGGCACATCTGGCTGGTAGAGAGACCTGGTGACTTACTTCTTAGTTTGTGGGTGAGGGGTGGTTGCAGTGAGTCATTAAGTCAGAAAAGGAGCGTGATTAAGTCAGCTGTTCCTATAACAGGCTTCTTAACATCCTGGGGCTGGAAGCCAGAGAGATTGACTTGAGGCTCGAGTCTATTCTGGGAGAATAGGGATGATAAAAGCTCTTGGATACTGATGAAAGTAGCAACTTGCCTTTTTAAGAAACAGTTAAGTGAGGCGAGTTCCATTCCTGCAAGTTCTTCCACATTCCCCTGGGCAGTGTTATTCCTCTTCTGTTCTGTTCTGTTTGTGTTACATTTTGCTGCCTCCATTTTGCATCAGAATTACCTGGATACCTGCCTTCCTGTTAAGAAACACCACCTTCCTTAATAAAAGTAAAACCCAGAAGCTCCACTGGAAAAACTCTCCTTGGGTTTTTCTCTTTTTTTTTTTTGCTTACTATTGCCACCACCAAGACAGGTCCAGGCACTGCTGAAGGAACACTGAACATTGAAAATTAGGGAATAAAACAAAATATTATAGCTCAATATTGGTGGTTCTATAAGTGTAGATGCGCTTAGAATTACCTCACAGAAATTGGATTTATGAGGTCTAGGGTGGAATTTAAGGGTCTGTGGTTCTAACAGAGATCACCATGGGACCCCACTTTGAGAAGCTGAGTTCTGACTAGGTAAGCTGCTTTTTGAGATACAACTTGCCTTCCAAGCTTGCATGCTTATAGCACCTAATGCTAGCAAGAAGCAGCACTATTGTCCAGATTCCTCTTTCCAGCTCTCAGTTGGCTGGAACTGAGGGATGCTATAATTAACACCCCCCTTCTCAGGACTCTATGACAGCAGGAAGGCCTGAGGTCTCTGAATCTAGCCAGGGCCAGCCTCACAGCCTGTGAATCTTCTCTGATGACCTGCCCCCTTCCTGTGGGATTGGCCTCATGAGGGTGGACTCCTCTCTAGACTAATCATGTCAGAATCAACAGGATTTCACAAATCCTTATTTAGGTCTGTCTCCTCCACTAGACAGACCTTAGACTAAAACCAATTCCTGTGGGAAATTTGCTTTACCAGAGCAGATCTTGCTCCAGACATGTTTTCTCCTGTGTACTTAAATTTGTATTAGACTTAAGTCTGCATGGTCACAAGGAAATCAAAACAGCCTATTTACAGTACTATTTAGGTTAGGCCAATAATGATTTTTAAAAGATTGAAGTATTTTTAAGTTGGTTACAATTCCATGTTAGCCCTTAGTTCCATCTCATTTATCTGAAGTTCTTAACTACCAGGTAGAACTTGTTAATAGCTTCCATCTGTGAACCACAGTACGCATTTTAATATTGTTTTTGTTGGTTTATTTTTTTTATCCGAATCTTTATTTCTTATACCCAACTTAAAAAAAATTGTCAGTTTTATAAGGAAATTTGTAACCTCAATTGATACATGTGATATCATGGCCCAGAATATTTTTTCTCATTTCTCTCCTCTAATTTTTCCCTTTTGATTCTCAAACAGTAGTTGTTCCTTTTTTCAATTACAAAGGTAATGCATGCTTATTGTAGCAAATGAAGCAATATACAAAATGTAAGATAAAGATAAGTCAGTATGACTTAGACATGCATACTGGTGTACGTAGGTAGAGTGATATGTCGTCTGGTAAATTTAGGGTCCCCTCCTAAGCCTCCAGCATGCCCTTAAGCACTGTCTAAAAACATAGCCACTGCACGGTTTTCATGCTATAAAAAATTAACATGAATTTCTTAATATCAGTTAATGCAATATGGCTCTTTTTAGCATCTGTCACCTCGGGTAAAAAGTGGCATCTCCTCATTACTTCCGTTTGTGTTGCCTTGATTACTGGTTTGCTGGAGCATCTTTTCTATATTTGCTTTGATCTGAATTTCCTCTTCTGTGAAATTACCTTTGTATATTCTTTCCTTACTTTTTTCTCTTTGTTGATTGTTTTCCTCTTATCAATATGTAGGCTTTGTGTGTGTGTGTGTGTGTGTATTAGCAATAGTTTAATATTTAAATGTATTTACAGGAGAATAAAACCTGGCAATTTTGCTTCTCCCAGCCCTGGTCCAATCTCTTTTCCCTCAGTCTCACGTTCTCCATCCTTCCATCTCAGACCTAATCTCAGACCTAATGCTGGTCTCAATAGATGGTACATGCTTGGTTAACACTGCTGACAGATGCCTTGGGGCAAAAGGACACATTTTCATTACTGACAGCTTATTCAGCCCATTAAAGGGTCATGTGTCTCAAAGTCAGAAAACTCTGTGCTGAAGTGTAGGAAAGGAACCGAGGAGCATCTTCTCTGACCTCTGGCTGGCTGGCTAGCAGACCTTCGAGCTTGCACCCAATAAATAACAGGCATGCTATGGGCTGCAGGGGGTGAGAGTGAATTATAGCTGATCTTCCTTCCTTTCAACTCTTCCCTTAACCCCCAAATCCATCTACCTCCCTAAAGCACTGCCTGTCATTTTTCACTTAGAAACCAAATCTCAGTCAGGTCCAGACTTCTTAACCACTGATGCTTACCCTCCTCTCTCTGCTGCTGGGGATGAGCCCTTATTATTCACAGACATGCCCCACTCAACGCCTACCTCTGGATCTTTATACACTCTGCCATGGCTGTTTGTTGTGCCAGCCTTGCCTGTTTGCCCCTGACCCTGGTTATTTGCCCTTATGAATCCTGCCTCCTCTTTACAGTCCTGTTTCCTCCTTTGTTACAGATGCTGAGATGGAGTTTGGGTGCAGGATATTTATTAGGGATCAACGTTGTAGGAAAGGGGGTTGGAAGCAGGATTAGGCAGGATGTCAAGGTGTGATGCAGTCCTGACAAACTTCAGCCACCCCCATGGGGAACTCTGTTGCAGATGTGGCCTGTTAGAGTTGCTCTGTAGTGGGCCAAAATGACTGGGCCTTCATAGCCCCTTACAATCAGTCATTGACTGTGGACCACCTTGGGGAGGGCGTGCCCATGGGCAAGGTGGCTCTGCAGCTCAGCTGGAGAGCAAGCCCTTCCTTGAAGGGGGATGTGGATGGTGCATCATCTTGTTCACCACACTCACGAAGTTTTTTTTTCTTCAATTTGAGAATATTTGCACTGATCCAAAAAAAGAAGAATCCTATACTTCTTATACCCCCTTATTATTGGCACTTAGCATTGGTCTGGTACCTTTGTTACAATTGCTAAAAGAATAATTACAATGTTAACAGTTGACTATAGTCCATAGTTTGCATTAGTTGTTTTTTCACTATATACCACTCTTATTATTAATGCCTTGTAATAGTGATGTACCTTTGTTCTAATTCATGGAAGAACATTTTGGTATTTGTACTGTTAATCACAGCCATCATCCACAACAGAGTTCACTATAATACAGTCCAGTTTTTATCCTTTGGCTTTCCTTTTACTGCATACATGACCCTAAACTTCCCTTTCAACCACAAAACCACACACATGATTGAGTGCTGTTAATCATACTCATAATAATGTGTTAGCACCACTTTTATCCATTTCCAAACATTTACAATCAACCTTACTAAAAATTCTGCACAAATTATGCATTAGTTCCCTATTCTCTACCCTTATTCTATCTCCTGTTAACCTATACTCTAGATTTAATCCCCGGAGTTTGCTCATAATAATTAGCTCATATTAGTGAGACCATACAATAGTTGTCTATGCCTGGTTTATTTCACTCAACACGATGTCCTCAAGGTTTATTGATGTTGAATGCATTGGGACTCCATTCCTTCTTACACCTGAATAATATTCCATTATATATAGTATATATATATATATCACATTTTGTTTATCCATTCATTGGTTGATGGACACTGGGACTGTTTCTATCTTTTGGAAATTGTGAATAATGCCATATGAACATTGGTGTGCAAGTGTCTGTTTGCATCCCTGCTTTAAGTTCTTCTGAGTATATACCTAGTAGTGGGGTTGCAGGATCATATGGCGATTCTATACTTAGCTTCCTGAGGAACCACCAAACTGTCTTCCACAGCAGCTGCACCAGTCTACATACCCACCAGCAGTGAATACGTGTTCCCGTTTCTCCACATCCTCCCCAACACTTGTAATTTGCTGTTTTGTTTTGTTTTTCTTCTGACAGTGACCAACTAGATGTGAAATGGTATTTCATTGTGGCTTTGAGTTGCATTTCCCTACTAGCTAGTGACATTGGACATCTTTTTATGTGCTTTTTAGCCATTTGTATTTCCTTTTTAGAAAAGTGTCTACTTTAGGCTTTTGTCCATTTTTCAGTTGGGTTATCTTTTTATTGTTGAGTTATTGGGTTTCTTTATAAATTCTGCATATCAAACCTTTATTGTTTATGTGGTTTCCAAATATTTTCTTTTATTGCATAGGCTGTCTTTTTTACTTTTTGGACACATTCCATTGAAACACAAAAGTACTTAATTTTGAGGAGTTCCATCTATTTTTTCTTTCATTGCTTGTGCTTTGCTAGTATAAGAAACTACCACTTACCACAAAATCTTGAAAATGCTTCCTTAAATTTTCTTTTAGTTTTTTTTTTTATGGTTCTCACTCTTATATTTAGGTCTTTGATTCATTTTGAATTAGTTTTTGTATAAGGTGTGAGATAGGGGTCCTCTTTTATTCTTTTGGATATGGATATCCAGTTCTCCCAGCATCATCTGTTGAGGGACTGTTCTGTCCCAGTTGCATAGATTTGAAATCCGTGTCAAAAATGAATTGACCATAGGTTGAGAGTCTATTTATGAACTCTCAATTCAATTCTATTGATCAATATGTATATATTTATGCCAGTAACATGCTGTTTTGACTACTGTAGCTTTGTAATATGCTTTAAAGTCAGAAAGTGTGAGCCTTCAATTTTGTTCTTCTTTCTCAAGATTTTTTGTGTACTTGGGGCCCTTTATCCTTCCAATTACTTTGATGAATGGCTTTTCCATTTATGCAAACTAACCTTGCAATTTTGATTGGAATTGCTTTGAATCTGCAAATCAGTTTGGGTAGAATTGACATCTTAATGATATTTAGTCTTCTAATCTATGAACACACCAATGCCTTCCATTTATTTAGGTCTTCTTTGATTTCTTTCAGCAATGTTTTATAGTTTTTTGTGTACAGGTCCTTTACATTCTTGGTTAAATTTATTCCAAGATATTTGATTCTTTTAGTTGCTATTGTAAATGGTATTTTAAAATCAATTTCCTCCTCAGATTGCTCATTACTAGTTGTTCTAGTTTGCTAGCTGCCAAAATGCAATATACGAGATACAGAACACCTTTTAAAAGGGGGAATTTATTAAGTTGCAAGTTTACAATCTAAGGCAATGAAAATGTCCCAATTAAAGCAAGTCTATAAAAATGTCCAAATTAAGGCACCAACAAGAGGTTACCTTCACTCAAGAAAGGCCGATGAAGTTCAAGATTTCTCTCTCAACGGGAAAGGCACATGGCAAACATGGTGACATCTGCTAGCTTTCTCTCCAGGCTTCTTGTTTCATGAACTCCCCTGGGGGTGTTTTCCTTCTTCATCTCCGAAGGTCTCTGGCTGCATGGGCTCTGTGGCCCTAATGGTTCTCAAGCTTTTTTCAAAACGTTTCCTCTTTTAAAGGATTCCAGTAAACTAATCAAGACCTATCTTGAATGGGTGGAGTCACATCTCCCTCTAATCAAAGGTTAACACCCGCTACTGGGTGAATCACATCTCCATGGAGATAATCTAATCAAATTTCCAACCTACAATTCTGAAAATAAGGGTTAAAAGAAAAAATTGCATCTACCAGATGGATCAGAATTAAAACATGGCTTTTCTAGAGCACATAATCCTTTCAAACCATTGCACTAGTGTATAAAAACACTACTGATTTTTGCTTGTTGATTGTGTATCCTGCTACTTTGCTGAACTAATTTATTAGCTCTAGTAGTTTTGTTGTAGATTTTTTGGGGGTTGCTACAAATAGTGAACATTTTACTTCTTCCTTTCTGATTTGGATATCTTTTATTTCTTTTCTTGCCTAGTTGCCCAAGCTAGAACTTCTAGCACTGTGTTGAATAACAGTAGTGACAGGTGGCATCCTTGTCTTGTTCCTAATCTTAGAAGGAAAGCTTTTGTCCTTACCGTTGACTATGATGATGTTCTCTGTCATGCTGAGGAAGCTATCTTTTAATCCTGTCTTTAGAGGTTTTTTTTCCTTTGTTGTTGTTGTTTCCGAGAAAGGATGCTGGACTCTTTTAAATGCCTTTTCTGCACAATCAAGATGATCATATGGTTTTCCTCCTTCAATTAGTTAATATGGTGTATCACATTAAGTGATATTCTTCTGGTGAACCATCTTTGTATATTTTGAATGAACCCACTTGAATATGGTTTATCATTCTTGTAATGTACTGTTGGATTTGAGCTGTTAGTAGTTTGTTGAGGATTTTTGCGTCTATACTCATTAGTGAGATTGGTCTATAATTATCTTTTCTTTTAGTATCTATATCTGGCTTTGGTATTAGGGTGATGTTGGCTTCATAGAATGAATTAGGGAGTGTTCTCTCCTCTTCAATTTGGGAAGTGCTTGAGCAGGACTGATATTAATTCTTCTTGAAATGATTGGTAGAATTCACTTGTGAAGCCATCTGATCCTAGGCTTTTCTTTGTTGGGAGTTCTTGATGACTGTTTCAATCTTTTTACTTGTGATTTGGTTTGTTGAGATCTTTATTTCTTCTAGAGTCAGGGTTGCTTGGTTGTATTTTTCTGGGAATTTATCCATTTCATCTAAGTTGTTTTATTTGTTGGCATACAGTTGTTCACAGTATCCTCTTATGATCTTTTTTATTTCTGTAGGGTCAGTAGTAATATCTCCCCTCTCTTTTCTGATTTTACTTATTTGCATCTTCTTGGTTTTTTCTTTGTCAACCTAGCTAAGGGCTTGTCAGTTTTATTGATTTCCTCATAGAACCAACTTTTGGTTTTATTGATTCTCTCTATTTTTATTCTTAATTTCATTTATTTCTGCCTTTATCTTTGTTACTTCTTTCTGTCTGTTTACTTTGGGGGTTAGTTTGCTGTTCTTTTTCTGGTTCATCCAGGTGTGTAGTTAGAGCTTCAATTTTAGCTCTTTCCTCTTTTTTAATGTAGGCATTTAGGGCTATACTTTCCCTCTCAGTACCGCCTTTACTGCATCCCATAAGTTTTGATATGTTGTGTTCTAATTTTCATTCATCTTGAGATATTTACTGATTTATCTTGCAATTTATTCTTTGACCCACTGAATGTGTAAGAATGTGTTGTTTAACCTCCATATATTTGTGAATTTTCCAGTTCTCTGCCTGTTATTGACTCCCAACTTTATTCCATTATGGCCAGAGAAGATGCTTTGTATAAATTCAATCTTTAAAAATTTACTGAGACCTGTTTTGTGACCCAAAATATAGTCTATCCTGGAGGAAGATCCATGTGCACTTGAGAAAAATGTATATCCTGACATTTTGGTGTGCATTGCTCTGTATATTCTGTTGGGTCTAGTTCATTTATCACACTATTCAAGTTCTCTGTTTCCTTATTGATCCTCCATCTAGATGTCCTATCTATTGATGAGATGGTATATTGAAGTCTCCAACTATTATTGTAGAGACATCTATTTCTCGCTTCCATTTTGCCAATGTTTGCCTCATGTATTTTGGGGCACCATGTTTAGGTGCATAAATATTTATGATTATTTCTTCTTGGTGGATTGCTCCTTTTATTAATATATGGTGTCCTTCTTTGTCTCTTTTAACAGTTTTGTATTTATAGTCTATTTTGTCTGATATTAGCATAGCTACCCCAGCTCTATTCTGGTTACTGTTTGCATGGAATATGTTTTTCCAATCTTTCATTTTCAACCTATTTGTATCCTTGAGTCTAAAGTAAATCTCTTGTAGACAGCCTAAAGATGGATCATATTTTAAAATTCATTCTGCCAATCTGTGTCTTTTGATTATGAGTTTAATTCATTTACATTCAATGTTATTACTGTAAAGGCAGTATTTATGTCAACTATTTTATCCTTGACTACTATGTATCATATCTTATTTTAGTCTCTTTTTTTTACCCTTATCAGTAACGGTCTTCATTTCTTCTAGAGTCAGTGTTGGTTGCTTGTGTTTTTCTGGGAATTTATCTATTTCATCTAAGTTGTTTTATTTGTTGGCACACAGTTGTTCCCATATCCTCATTTCTATACCCTCTTCCAAGCCTCTCTTGTGTGTTTTTCCCTTTCAGCCTGTAGAACTCCCTTTAGTATTTCTTGTAGGGCAGGTTTCTTGTTTAATCTCCCTCATTTTTGAAGGATAGTTTTGCTGGATAAAGAATTATTGGCTGGCAGGTTTTCTCTTCCAGTGCCTTAAATATATTCTACCACTGAGATATTGTCTCTATGGTTTCTGATGAGAAATTGGCACTTAGTTTTATTGTGGTTCCCTTGTATATGATGAATCACTCTTCTCTTGCTGCTTTCAGAATTCTCTTTGTCTTTGGCATTTGACATTCTGATTACTCCTATTATTAATAGGAGTAAATCTATTCAGATTTATTCTGTTTGGAGAATGTTGCTCTTCTTAGGCATGCACATGTCTTTCGTAGGAGTTGGGTAATTTTTGGCCATTATTCCCTGAAGTGTTCTTTCTGCCCCCTTTCCCATCTCTTATCCTTCTGGGACGCCATGAAGTGTATATGTCTACACTTTGTGCTATCATTCAGTTCCCTGAGACCCCCTGTTCAATTTTTTCCATTCTCTTCTCTCTAAAATTTCAGACATCCTATTCTCTAGTTCACTGATCCCTTTCTCCTGCCTCTTCGAATCAACTGTCATATGCCTCTAGTGTATTTCTGATCTCTTCTGTTGTGACTTTAATTTCCATAAGTCCTGTTATTTTTTTGTATGCTTTCAAGGTTTTCTTTGTGCTCACCCAATGTCTTCTTAATATTTTTTTACCTCTTTTGCCATATTTTCCTTCTTCTCCTTAAATCGACTTAGGAGATTTGTTTAAACATCATTGATTATTTGTTTCAAATCCTGTGTTTCATCTGAAGTTTTAATTTGTTCCCTTGATTAGGCTGTATCTTGCTGTTTTTTAGTATGGTTTGTAATTTTTTGCTGGTGTATAGGTACCTGATTTTCTTGATGAATTTTCTCTGGAGGTCAGTTCTCTCTCTTACCTAGAGTTTTCTTTTTAATTGGCTTTGTGCTAAAGCTCAACTTTGACACTTGCTTCAATTATTCTAGACCATTAGAAAAATTGTATTTAACTGATCAGCTCTCTTCAACTCTTATTAATCTAATTCTTGCCCTGGGTGTATGGTACGATATTTTGAGATTGCACTATTGGTGCAATAATTTCAACCCCAGAAGAAAGCTTCCTTTCCCCTGTTCTTCCTCTGAGAATGTTGATCTGTTCTGTTGCTTTTTTTCTTTTGCCTCTCTGTATTTTTAACTCTTAAATTTATCTCTAGCTGCTTTTACCTGGATGGATAATTCTGGGAGGAGGGTTCCCCTGGAGAGGACTTTCACAAGTCCAAACAGGGCCCGGAACCTGCGAAGGTGGGTGCAGATCAATTCCAAGGTGCCCTGCGGAGACCTGGAATGATGCCAATATTCTGTTTGATGACTCCCCGAATCTGTGCTTTCCTGGCCTTCCCAGGAAAATATTTAAAATATTTTGGTGCTCTTCAGCCAACTTTTCCATGCAGTCCTAAGGTGGTACTGTGCCTTTAGTTCTCAACTGACTCCATCCCTGCCAGGGATGTGGTGTAGAGACTGCCAGCCACTTTTGGCCTGGGCAGGTTGAAACTTGCTCAGATCCCAGACAGACACTGCCCTCTGAATTCTCTAATGAAAAGCCACAGGTTGCGCTGGGTTGCCTCTGAACCACCCCCACCCCCACCCCGCCACCTTCCGCCCTCGACCCCCACATTTCTTGGGGAAGAGCTGCCCTTCAGTAAACTGTTCCCTCTTACCCCATGACATCATTGTGTCTCTTAATTAACTTTGCTTCTGCCCTGCTGGGGTGGGGTTGAAACAGAGGCTGCCAGCTGCTTGCTGTCCTGGGTGGGAAGCTGTATCTGTCTTTGGAGCTGGAACCCAATGATTTGAATTTGCTAATCAAAAGCCATAGTAAGAGCCCAGCCATGCTACCCCCTTTTCTTGGGAAAAGAGCTACCCATTAGCAGACTGTTCCCTACCGCCTGGAGAAGTTATTGCATCTCTAAATCAGCCTCACTTCTGCCCCTGTTGGGTGGGTTTGAAACAAAGGCTGCCGGCTGCTTCCTGTCCTGAGTGGGTTGAAAATTTTAAGCTAGCCTCAGAGCTGGAACCCAGCAGTACAAATTCACTAATAAGAAGCTGCAGTCGGTACCCAGCCGTGTCCTCCTTCCTCCATCCTGACAGTTCTTGGGAAAGAAGACTTCTATCTCCAGCCAGGGATGTGTACCATACCAGCCCCTACACTGTGCAGAGATCTGCTCACAGATCTTCGCCCCAGTTGATCCGTGTCTTCCTTTTGTTCTTCCCTGGAGAGTGTACAGTGTCCTTCTGGTCTCCGGAGCCCCCACACAGCTGTTTCCGACAGTTCCTGGCTGTTGGCTAGCTGCCCTGGAGGACAAGCTGAGTCCTAGGGCTCCCTATTCTGCCGGCTTTCACAGCATGGATTTTAATGTTGGTTTGACGTTGTGCTTTGGGCTGCTTGCCTTTAAACACCAAAATTTCTTCAAGCTTCCTTCCCACACCTTAACAAATATGCTCAACTCCTCCAAGAATCTCCAGGAAAACTAGATGAAATCCACTGCAGCACACCCTACCCTGGAGATTTGCTGCAACAAAAAGGAGTCCTAAGCTTCAGACTTAACTTGAATGACATTTGTGACAGTACAGTGTCTGAAATTCATCATAGAAGGTCACCTGGGCATGCTAAACCTGTTTAGTCATTTTCTTGCTTATATGCCCACTACCTGTTGAGCTCAACTCTCAGCACATTAGAATTACCTGTGTAACTTAAAAACAAACAGAAAACAGTGCCCTGGCCCCACACCCAACCAACTAAATCCAAATCCTGGGGATGGGTCCTCACATCAGTATTTTTTAAACCACCCCACCTCATTCAGATTGAGAAGCAAATGCTCTGGCACGAGGCTTTGCTTCCTATTAAAATATGTTTTTTTCTGTCTGTCCTGCCAGGCACACTTTGGAACAATCTTGGACACTTATTTAGACTTAATAAATTTGGGAAGAGAAAGTTGATAGGAGAAAGAAAAGAAGGAAGAGACATTCCAAGGGCTGAAGGCCTTGAAAATAAAAGCCTCCCAAGTTTTCCTACAATTTAGTTGGTCTTGGTGTAAGGCTGGTGGGGGACATGGAAGGAACTGAGGGGTCCTGGGATTAAAGGATGCTTCTGACTGAGAGACCAGAGGTTTCAGTCTGGTGGCCTCTGGGTTCCATCTGACCTGAAGACATTTTTTTTGGCCTGTGAATGGCTGCACATGGCAGTTTTTTTTAAAATATGAATGCCATCCTCTAAAAATCAAGTTTCACATAAAACACATCCTCACAGATTTCTCAGATCCGATGACGTCTGACTGAGGACTGGGTACTAAATCAACAATGCAATTTAGAGTGTAGGTTCATGGATTCTCATTTAGTCAGATCATCCCCTCATGAGGGTGGTGCCCGAAATGGAGAAACATGATTTGAATTTCCTTCCGCTTCTGCTCTTAGAAGGAAAAGTGGGTTTGGTACTCAGATTTTGGTTTCAGGGTTTGAGGGGTGAAAAGAATCCATAATGAGTTACTTTACATCAGTTCTTTCTGTTCCTTTACTAAGCTCTTCTGAGGCTGGGCTAGGATGACTCAGTCTGGCTTGGGAGATAGCAGTCTTTGGGTTTGGTCTTGATTTTGCTCTGGAACCCCGGGCTACCTGTTAACTTCTCTGGTTCCAACGGTCCTCATGTATGCAGAAATAAGACCAAATAACTTCTAAAGCTCTACTTCCGGCTTCTTGGGATCCTAAGAAGCCAATGGCACAAAAATAGAAACGAGACAACTTATTTTAAGAGCAGCCTGTGTATAAAGGTGGTGAAGGGTCAGTACTGAGAAGGCAGAGCTGAAATTAAGGGGTGTGGAAGCCACAGGGAAACGTTTGGGTTCTAACCATCCAAACTGGCCAAAGGTGGAAGGGGGCCTTTGGAGGGAGTAAGTGTTCTGCCACTGGACGGTGAGCAGAGACCAGGCAATCGTGGCGGGGATGCTGGAGCTAGCAAACAGTGGGCAAAGCCCTTCCCAACATTTACAGATACTGACAAGGAAGCCAGAGCCCCTCCGCTGTCTGCTCTCCTTCTAGGGAAAATGTGGCTGCCTGGGACGCGGAATGGGACGTCAGCACTAGGGTGTTTTTACACGCTTTTCCTTTTTTTAATTTCTTAAAAATATTTACGACAGTAAAGGCCGTACTGTGCTACAGGGGGACAGGTGTCTTTGATGTGCCCCCCTCTCATTTGTACCTCAAAACAAGGCTAAGGCATAAATTATTCTGCTGGACACCAGGCCTGCCCCTTGTCCCTGGGGCGCCGTCACCGGCAGTACCACTTGACCCGCTGGGACCATTGGCAAAGGCTGCACAGGTTCCAGGGGTCCCTGCACGGGGTTTATTCAGTGCATTCCAGAGAGGACCCCTCAACAGCGCGGCTGTTGCCTCTCCCGGGCACATGGACGTAATGGAGGAATGGGGGGCAGTGCGTGTGTAGGACTGGTGCAGGAAGGGGAGGCTTCCCAGGGCAGCTGCAGCGGGAACACCGGGAGAGGGGACGCAGAGGCCTGGGGACTGCATCGCCCACGCGCTTCCCACGAGGTACCTGGGGGCGCTGGGGGCAGCCGGCAGGGCGGGGAGAATGGGTGGTGGCAGTGTGACTGCTTGGGCAGAGAGCCATGGTGTCCCCGATCTCAGGGCCAGCGCCCCTGTGCCAGGCCCCACCTGCCAGGCTGTCTCAATGTCTGCAGCTCCCAGTCTTTCTTCACCCCTGCCCAGTGGCTGTCACCATCAAGCCCTTAGGCTTGGGTTCATTCATGGGAATGGGGGTGGGGTGGGGGTGGGGGTCGGACTTTAGAGCCATGGTTGAGGGGGGAGGGGGAGGGGACGAGGTTTCAGAATTCAGACCCAGCCTCCCGCTGTCCTCTGGGGTCCATTCGGAACTGGAGGTGAGCCGTGTGTGGGGTTGGTTTGTTTTTACAGTCCTCCTTGCTGGGTTTCTTCTGAGATGGGAATGATTATAAGTCCTAGCACCATGATGGTGGGGGGCAGCAAACGCGCCCCCCCAGGGCCACCCCCACGGCCTGGGGGCGGCCATGGGGTAGGGCATGGGTGGTGTCCCTTGGAATCCCTCGGAGGCGTCAGGGCTTTCCAGTGGGCCAGTCCCTCGGGAGACCAGCTTGAGTCCCCTCCACAGGGGGCAGGTGTGGCCTCTCAGGAGATGAGGTCAGATGCAAAGCCAGCTGGCGACCTCACAGACCTGGCCTGCACAGCACCTGGCCCGTGTCCTGTCCTGGTCCCCATCAAGTCGCAGCCTCCTCCAGGGCCTCACTCCAGCGCCTTGCGGTGCGGGTCCAGGCCGGGCTCCCTCCTGCGCTTGGCATTTTTAAAGAAGCCGAGCTGTGGGGAAGCAAAGGGAGCCGTCTTGGGCAGACAAGGGTGCACCAGGCCTACCTCGCCTTCCTGCTGTCCCTCCCCTGACCCTCCGCAGGGCTGAATACCCGAGCCCACTGTCACAGCCGCCCCCCCAGTCCACGGTCACCGCCCCCCCCCACTGTCACCACCTCCCCCCCAGGCCACTGTCACCGCCTCACCCCCCAGGCCACTGTCACCACCTCCCCTCCCAGCTCACGGTCACCGCCCCCCCAGCCCGCCTCTCCCCCCAGGCCACTGTCACCACCTCCCCACCCAGGTGACAGTCACCGCCGCCCCCCCAGTCCACTGTCATCGCCCCCCCAGCCCACTGTCACCACCCCCTCAGTCCACTGTCACCGCACCCTCCAGCCCACTGTCATCGCACCCCCAGTCCACTGTCATCGCACCCCCAGTCCACTGTCATCGCATCCCCTCAGTCCACTGTCACCACCCCCTCAGCCCACTGTCACCGCACCCTCCAGTCCACTGTCATCGCCCCCCCAGCCCACTGTCATCACACCCCCAGTCCACTGTCACCGCACCCTCAGCCCACTGTCACCGCACCCTCCAGTCCACTGTCATCGCCCCCCCAGCCCACTGTCATCGCCCCCCCAGCCCACTGTCATCGCCCCCCCAGCCCACGGTCACCGCGCCCCCTCCCCGCCTCAGCCCTCCTGGGGGCAGTGCACAGTGGGCCACTTGATTGCTAAGGGGAGGCTGCAACAGAGCGGACAAAGCTGTGGGCGGCAAGCCAGAGTCAGGCTGCCTGCCGGCACCTCACCGCCTCCCCCCAGCACACTTCTCCGGCCTCACCTGAGACAGGAGGGGACTGAGGGCAGGGCTTCTTAACCCGGCTCTCAGAGACAGAGAAAGGACTTTGGGGAGTTCCCTAACAGACTGACATTGCCGGAGACATCTTGTGCAGTTGGGTAAGCTTGCTTTTTTTCCTGATAAGGGGAGCCCTAGCTGTCCGATCTCAAAGGGGCCGGTGTCCCCCACGAAGGTGGAAGCCACAGTGTGAGCGCCCCCTGCTGGCCGGGCCAGTCTGCCTGCTGCGGTGGGGGTGGGGGGCTGGGGGCTGTGGCTGCACAGGGTGGGGAGCATGGGGAGAGGCCCAGAGCCCAGAGGCCGCTCCCCCCGCCCCCGCCCCGCCGGCGCTCACCTTCCACAGCGCCAGGACCAGCAGGGTCAGGAGCAGGAGGCCCCCCAGTGAACTGCCCACGATGACCCAGGTTGGGATCTGCGAGTCTTCTTGCTTCGAGACCTCAAAAGTGATCTGTGAGGGGAGGCGTGGAGGCCACCGTGTCACTGTTCCCGGGCGGGGTGGGGGAGCAGGGGCTGCTGGCCCCCGGAGATACCGGGGGCACGGGTGGCTTGTGGCCCGTGCAGGCCTCAGAGCCCCCAGCCCCCTGCACAGCGGACCCCCGACTAATGTGGCCTTGGTCACTTGGCTCCTCCTGCAGACGTTCTCTGCCTACGGCCTCTGGGACACCCCCTTTCCCTGAATGCTCACTGGCCACTTGTCTTGACACTTCCCCATCATCTCCCAAACCTCTAAATGTCCCAAGGTTCGGTCCTTGGGCCTCGTTCAGCCCTGGGTGAACTCTGGCTGACTTGATCATTAGGAGCAGCAGGCACGGCGCCCAAGGGCCCACGGGACTTTTAGGGGCCCGTGAAAATGTTTTTAAATTCCTTTTAGATTCAGAAGAAAAACGAATATAATCGAGCCTGGATTATATTTGTCTTTATACCAATGAGGTTGAAAAATAAAATTAAAAAAATTTTTTTTTTTATGGAGGAAGGGGCTCTCGAAGGCAAAAGCGCCCAGGGCCGGTGCACGTCACCCCACGGCCCTGAGACAAGACCGCGACTTCAGCCATCTACAGGTTCACAACTCCCACGTGTGTCTGTCACCTGGACTTTCCCTTGAATCCCCAACTCCTAACTAATTGCCTTCCTGGCTCACCTGGCATCTTTCACAGGCCCCCCCCAACCCAAACCCCAGATTCTGCGCTTCACTTCCCAACCTGCTCTTTCCCCATCAAAGCACATGGCGGCGTCATCCTTCCTTCCTTTTGCTTGGGCCGGAAACCTATTTATTACGGACACTTTCACAACCGTAAGGAACCTATTGGCAAAGTCTATTTACTTAAAATACCCAAACTGCAGCCACTCCCCCCACCTCCAGGGCTACCTCCTTGGCCTGGGTGCAGCTGAAGGCTGCAACCTCCCCGCTCTGCTCCTCCAAGACAGTCTATTCCTGGTGCAGCTGCCAGAGGGGTCCTTTCAAACAGTGAGGAGTCTCCGCTCTGCTCGATGCCCCCACTGTCTTCCTATCTCACCCGAGTGAAAAACCACAGTCCTTGCCCTGCCTGTGAGGGACTGTACCATCTGGTTTGTCCTAAAAACTCTTCTCCCGGTCTCCTCTCTCTGCTCTAGCCCTCCAGCCACCTGGCCTCCAACATGCCCCTGTTAGGGTCTTTCTATTTACGGTCTCCTCTGCCTGCAAGGCTTTGCCCCCAGATATCTACATGACTCACAGGCCTGTCTCTGTTTGATGGAGAGGCTTTTTTCAGCCTCCCTGTATGAATAGCACCTCCTGACTCCCCACCCGTACATGCCTGCATTTTTTCTGAATAGCCCATTATCACTACTTGTCACGATATATATTTATATTTATTGCCTTTATCCCCATCTACAATATCCACCCCAGGAAATCAGGGGCTCTGTCTGTTTTGTTCACCGCTCTATCCCCACGGCCTGGAACAGTGCCTGGAACAGAGTAAGTGCTCACTAATTGAGTGCTGAGTGACTGAATGAGCGAACACCTTGCAACAGCATGATGGAGTCCTGGTTCTCCACCCTATGACTCATGCTGCATCTTCACCCACCTCCCCTCTTCTGCCTTATCTCACACAGCTTCAGTGTCCATATCTGAAAAAGTGTGAGGAGTGAGATAAGTGGAGTAAGACATGTGAAGTGTCTGTACGGTGCCTGGCACATAGTGACGGTTCAACCCCTTGGCAGGTCCCTTGTATGTCTCCTCTATCCCTGAAGGCTGGGGCACTGCTCTGCTTCCCTACCCACACCCCTGCCCCTAGCACAGAGTGGAGCACCACAGGGCTTAATTTTTGGGCTTCTGGATTTCTAAAAGAGAAGTGAGTCACCTGGAGAATATACGAGAGATTTTTGGGGAGGTGTGTGGTGGGGGCTAGAAGAATTCACCTAAAACACACACATCAGCATGGGGCAGAGCGGCACTTAGGGGTGGGAGTGCCTGTAACATAGCTCCCCTCTCCTAGCGGCCTGCTAATTCCAAGATTCAGTTCAAATGCACCGTCCCCAGACAGCTTCCCTTAGCCATCCTTGCACTGACTCCCCACAGAGGCTGTGCCCACCCTCTGATTGCACCCACAGTGTTTTGTCATTGTCCCTTGTTTGCCTAATTCATCTCTATCTTCTGTGTGACTGAGTTCTAGGAACAGCACCCAATAAATGCTGAATGAATGAAGGAATGGAAACGGCTCCTTGGGCAGGTCCCACCCAAGCCGCTTTGGGGCTTTTGCACCTGCTACGCTGCGAATACCCTGACCCAGGTTGTGATTAATATTTGTTTGCTTGTTTTATTAAGGTCTGGCTCCTTGACCGTGTCTACTTTGCCCCCTGGCCCCTCAGGTGGGGAGTTTCCTGGGCATCTGCTACACGAATGCTCGCTTTGAGCCCAGGCCGGCGCTACTGGGACATGGCCAGTGGAGGGCAGCAGTGTCCCAGCCCTGAGCGCCTGGTGTGTTTTCAGAGGGCTGGGTTTTTCTTCAACACCCAACTTCTCATTTTCCCAGGAGAGCACCTCCCACAAGCTCCCCCGTTTCCTGGATCGTTATTCTAGCCAGTTTGATCTTTGACATTCTGTCTCTACCCAATTACAAAAGAGTCCCAGTTGAGACATTTGCACGCTTTGGACTTCAAATTCACACCAGATTTGCACACATCCCTTGCATTTCATTAGATTTGAGGTGTGAATGGAATGGAGGAGGGGCCGGGATGCTCATTCCAGGGACTGGTCACGAGCCTGCCCAAGGACACTGCTTCACAGCTGGAGAGACAATCCTATCAATTGATTGATAATCAATTGTCAATCGATGGATTGACAATCAATGAGCAACCCTTCCCCGCAGGAGGCCCAGGGGCAGGCAGCTCTGGGCATTTCTGCTTTTTGTCCCCTTGCCAGTTTTGCCCCCAAAGGCTCATTTATCTGCTTTCACTCTACTCGGTGGGGCGCTTACTGCTGGTGGGTCTAACCACTGGGGTCTGCCAGTCTCTTTCCCGTAGGAGCACATGGGCAAAGGGTGTGGGAGAACTCTAGGGGAGAGGGCTTGGGGCCTGGACCCCAGGGGCTCACCTGGCGGCTGGGATCGTCCTCGCGGAAGATGAAGGGACTGTGGAACTGCCGCTGCAAGGCTGCACTGACCGTGATCTTCATGGACCGGTACTTGAGCTGTGTGGCCAATGCCCTTGTCAGAAGCAGCAGTGCCGGGTGGGAGGCTCCCCAGCACCTGGGGAACCCCTCCCCCTTCTTCCTTCCAGTCTAGTCCAGGTGCCTTACTTACTGCTTTTAGGGACCTCAGCCACAGATTCCCCAGCAGGCGGAAACTGGTTTCCTGGTTGGGAGCCAGCTTCACGTGGCAGTCGATGGAGACGACATCAGAGTTGCTGCGGTTCTGAAAGAGCAGACGGGGCTCAAATGCGAGCAGCGGGGCTCCGAGGGAGCAGGGGGTCAGCCAGCCCAGCTGTGACCTGAGCTGGAGCCTGGGCCACAGGCGATGGCTCAGAGGCCCTGCTTGACCAGCTGGGGTTTGCTGCCGAGAAGGAGGCAAAGGGGCCGAGGACAGGAGATGAAGGGAGAGGTCTGGGGTGGGAGGCAGGAAGGCTGGGGCTGCCAGGGGATGGCTGAAGGGCAGGCTAAGGATGGGTGGGTCTGGCCTACGTTCCATCCGAGGGGAGCATCGTGACCGGATCAGGTACGTTCCAGCAACATAAGTCTGGTTCAACATTAGACCATCTAGAAATGTCACCACCACACAAATAGATTCGAGGCAAAAATTAATACGGTAGCCACAATAGTCACTGAAGGGGGTGTTGGGAAATCCAACCTCCATTCATAATAAAAAAAAACTGCCAAGGAACATCCTGAATCTGAGTAAAGGGTATTTATGAAATATCTACAGCATTATATTTAATAACGAAAAATTAAAAACACTTCGTTTAAAATCAGGATCAAGGCGAGACTGTCACCCTTTCCATTTTTCCATTTTCCTGGAGGTCTTAGCCAGAGGACATTTGAATATGGGGACCGAAAGGAAAAACAAAAAGCGTTATTACTTTCAGATGGTCTCTTAATAGAAAGCCCAAACAAATCTTTGCACAGATAGAGTTTAATAGTCGGAAGTTGTGTTGCTGTCTTGCTGCCCTGCCCCCAACTTCACTCAACTCCCCACCTTCAGGAAAGTACACTGCACTCAAAAAAATGCTTTGTGTGAGGTGTTTGTTTGGGGGAAATGAGACTGAACCAGCTCAATTTTGTGTTCAGGTAAAGATGAGTGAAAACATCTCAGAAATTGGTATTTGGAAGCAGAGTGCCCAAGAGAACATAATCCTGGAGACCAGCAGATGCCTTGGGGAAGGCTTTGAAATTTCTCCCTGTTCCCACCTCCGGGGCCAGCCAGGGCCCGGCCGCCATGGCCAGCCATCCAACCCAAGCCAAGCCCGGTTGCTCTGGTCTCCACGGTGCAACTCTGGCTGGCAGCTTCTTCTCTCTGCTGATCCGTGTCCTACCGGCCCTTGTGGACCCAGGCGCAGGCCCCCTGTCCCCGTTGGCTGTCTGTTCGTACCGGCACTCTTTGGCACGGATCCCAGCCTTGTCACCCGGCTGCAGCAGCACTCTTTGCCTGCCTCCCCCATCTCCTGAGAAGCAGCGGGTTTGCTCAGGGCAGGAAGCATTTTTTCCCACATTCGGTCCCTCCTTGGTTTGAGGCTGGGCCCATGCAGTGGCTCAGTAAGTGCTTATTGACAGACTAGTGGGTTTGGAGAGAAGGAGCCCCTGACGCTCAGGGAGTGCCTCCCCCACCCCCCAGGGCCGTCGCAAAGTGTGTGTGTGGGGGGTTCTCACCAGCTGTGGGGCACGACTCATGTCCTCCTCCGATGGGGCATGCCGATACTCGGTGCTGTTCCCCCAGACATTACAGGATGTGTTCCCCTGCACAGAGACACGGCCCCACAAACAGCTCTGGCAGGCTCAGCATCCCTTCTCTCTCCAGGGAAGGCCCACCCGGGAGAAGGCAGCTGTGGTAGAGGGACTCGGGGACATAACCAAGGGCTCCGACACTCTCCTTCCGGGCCCCTCCCCTGCACGGGCCTTCCTGGGACCCCGGTACCTGGTCGGTGAGGAATTCCCTCAGCATCAGCAGGCGGTTGCCGCCCCTGGTAGCGATGGGGACCGTGACCTTCATCATCACCCCGTGGATGGGGAACAAGCCCAAGTTCTGGATCTGTGGCCGGGGAGGCGGAGGTGTCAGTGCACCCAGGCAGCTGCGGGAGGCGGAGGATGAGGTCCGCAGCGCTCGCCCAGCCCCGTGGGGAGCGCAACCTCACCCGCTGCCCCTGGGTCTCTGTGCACTCTGGGGGACAGGAAACGGAGCCCATTCACGGCCCCTGGGTTTTCACTGTGGACGCGCCAAAGCTCTGCCAAGTCGGGCTGGGGACTGCGTGGAGGACAGCGTGGGGCTACAGGAGGCTGAGAACAAGTCGGCGGGGGGCCAAGATGCCGGAAAGCAAGGGTTGCTTCCATTTTCAGCCCTGAAATGCTGCCTGGCATTGGTGGACACTCTGAACGGAGGCCAAGGGTGGAGAGGGGGACGGCAATTAATTTATTATGAGATAATCACTAATGAATGAAGGATATAGTGAGTGTGTGATAGCTCAAATCCTAGCCAGGACACATCCTATACCAAAGCAGGAGTGGCTACAGCCAGGACTTTAGAATCAGAAAGGCCAGCGCTATAACTCTGAGCTACTTCTACTTATGAGCTGCGTGCTTGACCTTGAGTGGGTTACTAAATCTCTCGTGGCCAGTTATGCAGCATGTCTGAGGCCCAGTTTTTAGGTGTCTGTCTGTTCCCAACTCTGAACTCAGCTGTGGGAGAAACTGATAAACTCATAAAGTTCAGGGGTGAGGGACAGCTTGGGTCCACTGTGGCAGAAACTGCTAGAACTGCCTCCTAAATCTCATTCCCCTCCTTCCTTAGTGACAGAACCCAAGCTGAAAAGCCACACTTCCCAGCCTCCCTTAGAGAGACATTGGGAGGTTTCTTAATGGGGAGTGAGCATGCTCATCTCGCCTTCCTTCTTCTTCCTGCCCGGAATGAGGATGTGATGGCCGGAACAGCAGCCATTTTGAGCAGTGAGGCTGTTACTTGCATGCTGAGGATGGTGGAACAGAAAGAAAGAAGGAGAACCAGTCCTGGGTGACTTTGTGAAGCTGCCAACTCTGGGCTTCCTTCGTGGAAGAGAAGAAATCCTGGTGTGTTTGAACTGCTGTTTTTTTTTTTTTTCTGTTTGCACGTTTAATTTTTTTATATTATCAAACCCAAACAACATACAAACATGAACATTCTCAACATACAAACATTCTGTGTATGGTGTACACTCAGTGGCTCACAATAATCATCACATAGTAATATATTCATCACCACGATCATTATTTAGAACATTTGTAACACTCCAGAAAAAGAAATAAAAAGAAAAAAGAAAAAACTCACACAGACCATACCCCTTACCTTTCCCTCTCATGGACCACTAGTATTTCCATCTACTCAATCGATTTTAACCTTTGTTCCCCCTATTTTTTTCTATGCCCCTTACCATTCCCTTTCATTGTTCACTAGTATTTCAATCTACTCAATTTATTTTAACCTTTGTGAACCACTGTTTTTAAAAAAATATTTCCAACACTTTATGCTAGCAAACCTAATCTCACTGATAGGCCCAGTGCAAGCCCCTTATTTTCCACATGCGAACTAAGAGACCCAGGGCTGGGGTGGGGGGGTGACTTGTCTAAAGTCACACAATGAGTGGGTGGCAGGGTTGAGGGTGAACCCCTGGCACTAGAAATAACTCCAGATTCTTCTCCCCGCAAACAGTGGGTCTTTAACTTTTGTTCCTCACCCTCTGCCTGGCTCCTCTCCAGCTTTACCTTGAAGGCACAGTTGAAAGGGGGCCCAATGCCATCATATGTCTCCAGTGAGCTGCCGGGTTTGACCTCATAGTGACTCAGGCTGCTGCTCCTGCTGGGACAGAGGACAGGGTTGACATGAGCTCAAAGTTACTGGAAGAATAAATGAACAAAAGAAGGGTCGGGCATGTACCTGCCTCCCTGGAGACCAGGAAAAATAGGTTTCGTCTTTGTCCATTGATTGGCTGCCTGGAGTGTTGTGTTAGGAAGGATTCTGAAGTCTCATTTGGGCTTAGCAGAGGTAAATGCTGAGATCAGTCAGCAATATGTGCTTTGTGTGTGGGGTGGGGTGGGGCATGAATCAGAAGACCCAATTATGTGCCATCCCTGCCCTGCCATCTTGCCCAGGGATGTGGCCTCTTCTGAGCATGAACTGGCCCAGTGGGCACTATAGAAGGTTCTAATTTCTAGGAATGGTCATGGGAGGGTCTGAGTGTGCTTTTGTGTGCTTGCCATATCTTGACTTCTTCATCCACCTGGAAGCTCTCAGAGCATTGGGGGCTGGCAGCCTCCCCAGGCGGGGTGGAAAGTGGAGCCATGTGCCTTGTGGGGAGGAATATTTTATCGCTGACATTGTTTAGAATTGCTGGTGCAAGGTGACAACAAAAAGCAGATAGACTTTTAGTGGGTTTTGGTACTGTTTGTAAATTTTCTATGTACAAAGGACCTACTTATTGCTTGTGTCTGGGGTGGGTAACTCCCCTGTCACCCCTTTGCCACTGCAGGGGCCAGGCCTGTGTATTCTCCTCTGTGCGACTCCCGCGCTCCACTGTGGGATGAGGGGACCACCGCTCTGACCCTTAGGGACACACTGGGTTTCCATCACACAGTCCCCCAGGGCTGGGGCCCTGGGACCTCTCACTCTCTTAAGGCCCACCAGAGGCTGCCCCCATCATAGCCTCACTCCTCCGTGGCCCCCTTCCCCCAGCCCACCTGGTAAAGAGAATGTCGGCCTCATATTTGAGGTGGAAACGCAGGAGGGCCGTGTTGTCTTCCCTGGTGCTCTCCTGCTCGTCACTGTCACTGCAAGGAGAGCCAGGCAGCAGCAGTCAGCCAGGAGCCAGCCCTCCCTGCACCGGGCTCGGCCAGCGTGGCCCGGCCAGCTCACTGCAGCAGGGGCGGCCTCGCTCATCCAGGGCTGAAAAGCACAAAACAGACAACTGGGGGAGCCCGAGGTACCTCCTTAGGGGAGGAAGGGCCTCACTTTCCAAGGCGGGGCAATGGATGACACTGGCTTTCCTTGCCCCTTTTATAGGTGTAGAGCACTGGGGCTGGGTGGCGTCAGGGGAAGACTGGACTGCATTTGAAAGGCTGAGCCCAGCTTGGCCAGCAGCTGCCCATGGGAATTTCTCTCTTAGCGTCCTCATTCTGTCTGTGCTGGTGGCGTCTCATGGAGGGGAGAGAGCGCCTGAGGGAAAAAGCCTGCCTGCTCTCCCCACAGGAAAGACAATTAGGAATCCACAAGAGAGTGGTTTGGTCATCCTTGAACCACGAAGGAAAGTCACTCCCAGCTGTCTGGAGGGGCAGCCCCTACTGTTCCTGCTGGATGGCCTGAGGTCACTTTGCTGCCTTGGAAAGGCCCAAGAATGTGCATTTAGAGAGTTCTGTCGAATGTACTTTCCTTTACATCTGAGCACCATGAACTGTCAGGAAGGCCTGGGAGACAGATGGACAGACAGTCCGACCCACAAAGTAAAGTAAGCAAAGGTCTCTGGAAAGCGGAAAGACTTCCCAAGGGGGAGAGGTGAACAAGAAGGAACACAGGACACGGAGCAGGACAACTCGTGTTCGGCACTCAGGTGGGCTGGTGGATGTCGTGTGTCCCTGGAAATTCACTCAACCTCTTTGCATCTCACTTTTCTTACCTGTCCCTGGGTAAGAGGCAATAATCTGTGAAGGGTGAGGCAATAATCTGTTCCTTGCATATTTTAAGGGGCTGCTGGGTGACTAACTGAGCTTTATAATAGTAATTTTTTTTTAAAATAATAACTGCTGTATAGAATGCTGTCTAAAGCGAAGGGACTGACGTTATTATTCACCTCCAAGCAGCCCAAGATGGAAGAAGAGTGGCGCATGGCAGGTAAACAGGTCGGCCCATACTCTCCGACTGCCCCAGGGGCCCTCCCAGGTTTGGGCAGTGAACGACAGGGGGCGGTGGTGGGAGGGGCAGTCCCAGTGGCAGGACTGAGACAGCAAGGCAGCAGGACAGCGGGACAGGAGGGCCCAGGACAGGGGAAGGAGTGGGGCGGGGCCCTGACCTGCCCGAAGTGAGCTTGATCTCCAGGTAGTGTAGGAACACGGATTTGCTGAATTCAAAATCTAGACGGAAAGCCACCTGCAAGGAAAAAGTGACCTGAGCAGGGGCAGCTGGGAACTGCACACCTGTGCGCTGCCCGGATCAGCCGCTCCTCGCCCCGCCCCCTGCCCCCCCTCCCCGAAATGGTTTGTGTGTGTGTGTGTGTGTGTTGGGGGGGGGGGGTAGGACCGGATGAGGCTGGGGGGCTGCTGAGGGGGGACTCAGCCAAAGAAAACAGCCCCTGCAATGGGGCTTCGTGTTTGCGGGGCCAGCCCCTCTCCTTCTTCCTTCTTTTTGCTTTTAACATGGGCAACGTCCAACCTCAGACATTTTCTGTAGGGTTTTGGGGGCACAGGGGGGCTTGACAGTAGGAAGAGGAGATGAGCATCACCTTGTCCTACAGGACGCGGGGGCCTGAAGCGAGTAGTAAGACCACCTCCACCTGTTCCCCTGCTCCTGAGATTGTCAGTGCGTGTGGGGGGGGAGGTGGGGGCCATCAGGCTGGAGAAGGGTGGAGGCTGCCCCAGGCTACCCCGCAGGCTACATAAGGTGCTTGCCTCCTTGCCCAGCTGCCCTCCCACCACATTGCTGACTCGGACCCTGACCTTCCCTTGCCCTCGGCCCTGGAAGGGCGCCTGTGGGTCCCCTGGCTGTGCCTCTGCAGCACCTGACCCTTCTTGCTTCCTCCCCGTCCTACTTGGGGGCTTTGGAAAGATCCCTATTGCCATCTCCAGGTCTGACCCTCAAGTTGAGGTTTCCAAAGAGTGCTCAGGGGCCCATTCTCCCAGGGAGGAGCTGTGGACGGGCAGCTTCAAAGCAGAAGCTCTGAACTTTGCTGGTGCTTCACCCTGAAAACCACAGCCTCGACTTATTCCCCACTGGGTGGTGGGGTTTGGGGGGCTCTCCTACAAGGAGCCCTCATGCCTTCTTTCATTTCCTCCCCTCCCCCAGCCATGCAGGCCGTGTTCCCAGAGCACCCAGCTCTTACCCAGCCATGCAGGCCGTGCTCCCGGAGCACCCAGCTCTTACCCAGCCATGCAGGCCCTCCTCCTGGAGCACCCAGCTCTTATCCAGCCATGCAGGCCCTCCTCCTGGAGCACCCTGCTCTTATCCAGCCATGCAGGCCCTCCTCCTGGAGCATCCTGCTCTTACCCAGCCATGCAGGCCCTCCTCCTGGAGCACCCTGCTCTTACCCAGCCATGCAGGCCCTCCTCCTGGAGCACCCAGCTCTTATCCAGCCATGCAGGCCCTTCTCCTGGAGCACCCAGCTCTTATCCAGCCATGCAGGCCCTCCTCCCGGAGCACCCAGCTCTTACCCAGCCATGCAGGCCGTGCTCCCGGAGCACTCAGCTCTTATCCAGCCATGCAGGCCCTCCTCCTGGAGCACTCTGCTCTTACCCAGCCATGCAGGCCCTCCTCCTGGAGCACCTTGCTCTGATCCAGCCATGCAGGCCCTCCTCCCGAGAGCTCCCTGCTCTTATCCAGCCCGGCTCCTGACCCAAGCTCCCGCCAGCCTGCTTCCTGCTTCACAAGCAGGTCTTCTGCTCCCAGACCTTCAGTAGCACCCACTGCCCATGGGGGACGGCCAAACACTTCCTGCAATCTAGAGTCTCTTCATCCTCTCCACCCAGGTGCTGGGTGAGGGGGTGGGTGTTACTTTCTCTCCCCACCCTTTCCCATAGCAGCATGATGACAAAGAGGCTGGAAATCCGAAAACTTTAGGTTAAAGGACAGTGGCATTGGCCAAGATGTGGTGGGAGAATGGGGGAGGGGGCAGGAGTGGGAGGCACCCCCCCTGGAGAATGCAGCGTGGGCTGCCAGCCCTGGGGATAGCTGGCGAATTAGGTCATTGGAACGTCATTTATGGGTCAAAAATTAATATACAGAAAAGGTACCCCAGGCCTCTCTCATCCTTCTCTGGTGCTCCCCCTTTTCACTTCCATTTCTCTTTTCTTCCTGTACCCCCCAATGTCCACCCTGTGCCTCCCCGGCCTCCACCTTGGCCTTGGCTCGGAAGAAAGGGTAGCTGACATTGCAGACTTTCTTGTGGAGTCGCTTCTCCTCGTTCACGCACTCGATGCTGCCGTCCGAGTCATCCTGCGGGTGGGTGGAAGGCATTGGTCATGGACGGCACTCTGGCAGGGCCCGAGACCCGGTCTGGAGACCCTACCCCCACTCTGATGTTAAGCCTGGAGACAGATTCTGGCTTCTGGGAGGACAGAGGTACCGAGGCTCGGGGTGGCTGCTCGCAGTGTGGAAAGCACAGGGGCAGGGCACAGAGCAGCCCTGGGGGACATACTCAGTGACCGAGGGGTTGTGGAGAGAATGGGCAGGTGCTCATGTACATGCTGTGTCAGTCCTGCTTTATATCAACCCCAAGTGCAGGACTTATCATCCTGTTTACAGGTGGGGATACTGAGGCCCAGAGATGTACAAGCTCAGACTGCTGGAAAGTGGCGTGGAGCTGGGATCTGAATGCAAACTCCAAAGCCTGTGGTTTCTCCACTTATCCAGTCTCTTGGATTTTTGATTGACTGCACATCTTTCCATCAGAAGGACTGGAAAGGATCCTTTGGGCTAGTGTGCTGGTTTGAAAGGATGTAAGTTCCCTAGAAAAGCCATGTTTTAATCCTAACCCCATTTTGTAAAGGTAGCCATTTCTTCTAATCCTTATTCAGCATTGTATGTTTGAAACTGTAATTAGATCATCTTCCTGGAAATGTGATGTAATTGAGAGTGGTTGTTTAGCTGGATTAGGTGACAACATGTCTCCACCCATTTGGGTGGGTCTTGATCAGTTTCTGGAGTCCTATAAAAGAGAAAACATTTTGGAGAATAAGAGATTCAGAGAGAGCAGAGCAGAACGACATAGCCACGAGAAGCAGAGTCCACCAGCCAGCATCCTTTGGAGATGAATAAGAAAAACAGTTCCTGGGGAGCTTCATGAAAGAGGAAGCCAGGAGAAGAAGCTAGCAGATGATGCCATGTTCACCATGTGCCCTTCCAGATGAGAGAGAAGCCCTGACTGTGTTCACCCTGTGCCTTCTCATTTGAGAGAGAAACGCTGAACTTCATTGGCCTTCTTGAATCAAGGTATCTTTCCCTGGATGCCTTAGTTTGGACATTTCTATAGACTTGTTTAATTGGGACATTTTCTCAGCCTTAGAACTGTAAACTAGCAACTTATTAGATTCCCCCTTTTAAAAGCCATTCTGTTTCTGGTATATTGCATTCTGGCAGCTACCAAACTAGAACAGCTAGGAAGTGAGGTTTTTGGGGTCTTGCATGACTTTGTAACCCAGAAACACAGAGAACAGACTTACCTTGTCCTGGGGGTCTGTGGAAGGGTTTATTAAGGCCCTTGTCCCAAATCCCCCATGATAGTTGCCACCATTAGCTGCCTGGGAGCAGGGAATGGGGCTCCCAGAGTCTCCCAGCACAGCCCCACTCTATGATTGCTATGCGTGGGGCCCTGGGCTAGGGTGCTCCAAGTTCCAGTCCTGCTTTGGAACCAACATGCTGTGTGATCCTGGGAAAGCCTTTCTCCTTCTCTGGGCCTCATTTTAAGGTCCCCTGTTCTTCTGGGACTAAGGCTGGGGGGTGTGGACATGAGGGGAGAAGTGGCAGGTGGCAAAGCAGGGAAGGCCCTCGAACATCACAATAAGGAATCTGGAATTTATTGTGGAAGCAACTGGGAATCATCAGAAGTTTTAAAGCAGGGAGTAAATGCCAATTCTTGTTAGAAGGACCTTTCTGAGAAAACCTAGAGGCAGAAGGTGGTGTCTGTGGCCCTGACTGGGGCCAAGAAGACAAAATGATACCCCCCCATCCCACAGAGTTCTCAGATGCTCGGATAGTGGTGGTTCTCCGCCCTGGCTACAGGTTGGGATCACTTGGGAAGCTTCCAAACAGACTGAGGCCATCAGCCCCCAGACCAAATCAATAAGAACCTCCAGGGGAGACGTCTGGGCCAAGGCTTCAGCTCCCCGTGATTGAAACCTGCAGCCAGGTCCTGCCCTGGCCATTGGTTTCCTGCCTTCCCCCATCCTTCCCCTCCGCAGCCGGGGCAGGTAGCTGAGATCTCACCTTCTGGATCAAGCTGGCAAACTGCAGGTTCGCTGACTGTGAAATGTTCAGGACCGTGCTGTAGGCGTTTTCACCCCTGTTCTCCAGCGAGGCCTCCACCGCCACCCGGCGCCGCGTGCTCTCTATGATGAAAACGGTGGTGTCGAAGGACAGCGTGTAGGCGGAGCAGTCCTGCGCCGGCCGCCCCTGCACCCGCTCGCAGTACTCCCTGCGGGAGAGGCGCCACCAGGGGTTAGGCAGACGCGGTGGTGCAGGGCCCGGGGGGTCAGCGTAGACAGAGGGGTCTGGGGCAGCCATCTGGCTCCTGCCCGGGGGAGAAGCTACCTGGACAGGACAGGGAACACCGATAGACCTGGGAAGAGCTGAGCCTGCAAGGCCACGTCCTCCACCACGGGCCCCTGGTCTCCCCAGCACAGAGCTCGTGCCCTCCCCGGAGCCCACCCCTCACTGATCACCTCCCACTCATCATGTCTCCCTTTAGGAAGCACAGAGCTGAATGTGGGGACATTAGCCTAGATGGTTGGGATATTTGCTTCGTCATCATTCTACAAGGTTTGGATGTGCTATTTCTAGCTATTGTACATGGAATGGGATTTACGTCTTCTCCCATAGAGTGGGATTCAAGGTGAGCACAGACGGATTTGGAAATGTGTTATATAAATTCAAGACGCGACATTGTTCATTGTTTCCCTCGTGCGTGAGTGGGTTTCTCCCCAGGGGATGTGGTCAATCTGCTCAGTCTCTGCTTAGCTTTGGGTCCAGAAGTTCGGCCAACGGCCCTCAGAGGTCCGCTAGTCTGGGCGCTCCGAGGACCAGCAGGCCGCACTCGGGGCTCCCCTCACCACTCGTGAGGAACAGCCCCGGCCTAGAGAGCGCGGGGCCAAGGAAGGGGGTGGCATGAGGACCGGGCCTGGAAGGGGCGGGGAGAGGGCGGGGCCTGGAAGGGGCGGGGAGAGGGCGGGGCCTGGAGGGGCGGAGCGTGGGCGGGGCCGGGAAGGGGCGGAGTGTGGGTGGGGCCGGGAAGGGGCGGAGAGAGGGAGGGGCCTAGGGGGGTCGGAGAGAGGGCAGGGCCGGGAAGGAGCCAACTCACATAGCTGTGGGCAGGTCACTCCGGGCGTCCAGGACGAGGTCGGGGACACAGTGCTCATCCTCATTGCATCCGTTCCAGAAAGGCACCTGGGCCAGGAAGAGTCAGGGGTAGGGTCCCACCCCCGAGAGTTGGGACCCTTCTTGAACCCCCAGCACGCCGCCTTCTCTCTCTACCTCAGTAGAAGGGGCTTTGTCGTATCTGCCCTTCCCTAGACACATGCTGCTTTTTCTCATGCTTTTGCATAGATATTCCCTTCCTTAAAGCAAGGCTCAAAACCCAGCTCCTCCTGGGTCCCTTTCAGTTCTTGACTGAGCTGTTAGCACAGAACACCCCACTTTTCCAGCAGAGCAATTCCAGGCGGCGGTCGGTGGTCACCTGCTGCGGTGCAGAGGCAAGGTCTTTGGTACTAGGGGAATAGGACGATGAGGATTCAGCTCCTTCCCTCAGCTGATGGGAAAGATAGATGTGCAAACAAAGATTACAGTGTGAATGGTGCAAAAAGTAGGAATATGTACGAGGAACAAAGAGGCGCAGGGAGGAAATGGTTATTTTGGATTCTAGGTGATCAGAGACGGCTTCAGAGGTCATCTGAAGGGTGACTGAGTCAGCGGGATGGACCAGGGGGATGGGGGCACCAGGAGGAAGGAGGAACTTGTGCAAAGGTGCAGAGGCGTGAAGCGGCACAAGGAGTTCAGTGTTGTTGTAGGAAGAGACACAAAGCGTGGAAGAGATGGAGAGGTGGGCAGGGGCCCTTGCAGGGCCTTGCGATCATGGGGAGGGGCAGTGGCATCACCAAATGCTTTCAGCAGGGGAGTGTCCTGCCAGAAACTGCGTGTCGAAAGTTCCCTCTGGCTGCCTGAGAGGATGGAGCGCAAGGGGCGAGGCTAGTGGCAGGGACACAGGCTGCCGCTGTCACAGCCACGTGGGCAATGGTGACGGTGTGGAGGGGAGAACAGATTGGGGACCTCACAATCAGGGCTGAGGGAAAAAGGGGGGCAGGACGTTGACTGAGTTCCATTTTTAGGTGTCTGGAAGGATGGTACTGCCATTCACTTATGGAGGGGTTAAACTGAGGAGCCCACTTTGGGGCATGTGGAGGTGGAGGTGAGAGGGGCGCTCAGCAGGCAGCTGGGGATGGTCTGGAGCTGCGGGGCAGCTTCTGTTCCTACCAAGAACACAGCCAGAACCCAGGAGTGGGGAATCGCGTGTTACAAAGGCTACGCAGATCTCAAATCCGTTAAGTTTTCCCAAAGTCTCCACGGGGAGAGCTCTGAGTGCTCACTTCAGTCCACGCCCTCTTATTGAACGTGTTTCCATCAAGCACGCCACTCGGCAACTCCATCTCACAGCAGATTTGCACCTAGAGGCAGGCACAATGCAACAACAGCCAGAAGGGCAGCTGACAGCAGTGAAGACAGCCAGGCCATGTAACGTGGGGTGAAGTGGGGTGCTTCAGTGAAGGACGGGGTTCAAGTCACGTACGTGGCCCCTGTGGGCCCCGCTGCGTCTGGCACTAATGATCAATCTGACGAGCTCAAGACTCCAATAAAACCCTCCTCCAGCAGAGTGGTTGAGAAGTTTGAGAACGAGATAAGAACCTTCAGAAAAATTTCTACCCAGTTGATTAAGAGGAATAATTGCATCTGTTATGCTCAATTATATGGGATGGCTCATTCGCCAAGAGGCCAGACATTACGGTATTAGAACCAGTGCTGGGCGTTCAGTAGACGCTAAATGAGAATTTGCAGAATGAATGATGGGAAGAATGTTTCTAATTTGCTGAGGGCTAGAAATCCTGATTAGCAAGCTTTTTAGAAATGTAGCTGCTATTCACTATCCCCGATAATATGCCCCCAGCTTATCTTTTTCAATGTTATTTCTCACTTTTTCTTTACATGTACCTTTCCTTTGCTTCCCACTGACATGCCTTGGTTACACTCTCTCCTGGGATAAAAGCCCATCTTCTGCATGTCCCAGTCCTGTGTATCCTTAAGGTCCAGCCAAAAGCCACTTCCTCCAGGAAGCCCCCCATGCCCTCTCCCATCTGGCTGCTTGGTTACACTTCCTCTAAGCTTAGGCAGCCTCCTCCCCAGTGACTGTTATCACCACCCTGCATTGATATCATCGATGTCAGAGCTGCACTCCCTGTGAGCTCCTGGAGAGCAGCGATTACCCTTCATAGTAATCTGGGCTTTAAAATACTCGTACAGCAAATACCACACACTCATTTGCTCTAGTGGCTTTGTAATTATCGTGACAGGAAAAATACTCATAACTTAGTGTGGTTTGAAAGGATGTATGTCCCCTAGAAAAGCCATGTTTTAACCTAAATCCCATTCCGTAAAGGCAGAATAATCCCTATTCAATACTGTATGTTTGAATCTGTAATTAGGTCATCTCCCTGCAGATGTAACCCAATCAAGAGTGATTGTTAAACTGGATTGGGGGAAATGTGTCTCCACCCATTTGGGTGGGTCTTGATTAACTTCTGGAGTCCTATAAAAGAGGGAACATTTTGGAGAATGAGAGAGATTCAGAGAGAGCAGAGAATGCTGCAGCACCATGAAGCAGAGTCCACTAGCCAGCGACCTTTGGAGATGAAGAAGGAAAACGCCTCCTGGGGAGCTTCATGAAATAGGAAGCCGGGAGAAATAGCTAGCAGATGACGCCATATTCGCCATGTGCCCTTCCAAATGAAAGAGAAGCCCTGACTGTGTTTGCCATGTGCCTTCTCACTTGAGAGAGAAACCCTGAACTTCATCGGCTTTCCTGAATCAAGGTATCTTTCCCTGGATGCCTTAGTTTGGACATTTCTATAGACTTGTTTAATTGGGACATTTTCTCAGCCTTAGAACTGTACACTAGCAACTTATTAAATTCCCCTTTTTAAAAGCCATTCGTTTTCGGTATATAGCATTCCGGCAGCTAGCAAACTGGAACACTTAGTGTGCCCGTTTTCTCCTTCTCCTAGTTCATTGCCAAAGATTCCAGCTTTTCAACCTACTTTCTTCCCCTCGCTTGAACTGCATTTTAAGACACCCTCCCTTAGGCTTTTGTGACCCAGAATCAGGAGTGAAAGGGGAAGATGTAAAGGACAAGGGCTGGGTGGGGGCGTTGGGAGGTGTGGGCAGAGGGGTGTCCAGGGAGCTTGGGGGCTGGTGGGTGTGAATAAGAGAAGAGAGGGGATTTTAAGAAGCCTTGCTGCCTACTCTACAGTCCCTTCATGGTACTGGAGAAATACAAGAACTTGAATTCCTCTGAAATTGTTTTCCGCCTCAGCTTGATAGTGTTCACAGAGACACTTTCAGAGAATGGAACTCATGGGTCACGGTTTCAAGAATATTGGGGTATATTGTGAAGTTGTTTCCTAAATTCACTTAAGAATTTCATTTAGGAAACAACTTCACAGTATATCCCAATATTTTATAAATTTTGTCTGCTTTCCCAGCACAGCTCAGACTCAACTGATGACTATCTGACATTTTCTTTGAATGGGATTTATATGGAGTTGCACATGCAAGGAGTGGCTGAGCTGTAGATACCAGAACATTCTATAGCTCTAGAGCCAGAGATTAGAAAATGGGGTGAGGAGCGGGGCCACAGCCTAAGATGAGGCTAAAAAAGTCTCTTATTTTTGGAATACTTAGTGGGCTGGGGAATTGTCTATCAGTTAGTCATTCAACAAACAGACAACCTAGCTCTAGGCCTGGCCCAGATGCTAAGTGCTTGAATTGCCCTCTCTGGCCTCCAGTATCCTCATCGGTAAATGAGGGAGATGGGCGATTGAGAACCTTCTGGTTCTATGTATTTCTTCAGCATCCACGCAGTGCTCACCCTGTGCTGGGAATGTGGGGAACCTCAAACAGAGGTTCACACCTGGTACAGCTCTAAGGGAAACTGTTCTGCTAACTTCCAGCATGATGCACAAGGGGAGGAGGGAAAGTGCCATGTTGTGGGTTTTCTGGGGACAGGGTGTAGCAGGGGAGGAGCTCTCTGAACTCTTCACACTCCAGGTGTAGAGTCTGGGGAGGAGGCAGGGCAGAGACCCACTGTGTGCCCGAGTTGTGTGCCCCACATGCCAGGTTGTACCGAGACTCTGAGGGTGGTGGGCCAGCTCTCATCCAACATGGGGCCGTGGGCGGGGTCCTCCAGGCAATACTCCACCGAGAAGGTCACAGGCTTTACGTAGTCAGCGGTATCCTGTCGGGGAGGAGATGAGGGCAGGAGTGAGGCGGGGATATCAGTTTCTGGCAGGATCCCTCATGCTGGGATAGAACTTCCACCTCCCTGAGCGGCAGCTGCCTTCCTGGCTCTAAGCACACGTTGGGGTTAGAGGAGCTATCATCCACGGGTAGATGGAGGTTCCTGGGGGGCCCATAACTGAAAAGAGTGCACCACATGGAAAGGGCCCCCTGGCTCAGCTTATGCCAGTCTAGCTGCTTGGATCCTTCACCGAACTCTTGAGCATCCTTCAAGGCCCAGTCCCCATAACCCCAAGGCTGCAGCCTCCACAAAGTCAGGCAGCACCGACCACCCACCTGTTCCTCCAGGCAGCCCCACACTCTGTTCACACCCATTATTACCACTTCTCACATGGCATTCGAACCATCTGATTGTGCATCAGTCTTTCTTTCCAAGCTAGGAATGGGCCAGAAGCCTCTTAGCACAGACCCAGCCCAAGCTTAATAAATATGTTGAATTGGTGAATGGATAAACATGTGGATGAAGTAGGGGTGCTTCAGGCAGGTCCTATGTATTAGATGGTAAATGGAAGGGGTGCTCAGAGTTGCCTGAACAATCTTCTCCATGGAATCTAACAGTTCCTGACATAAGTGGCTTCTTTGTATATGAAGAAGGCTCTCAAACTGTAGGCTACACCAGAATCACCTGGCGGGTTTAATTAAAATACTGATGGCTGGGTTCCTCTCCTAGAGTTTTTGATTCAGTAGGTCTGGGGTGGGGGACCCCACAATGTGCCCTTCTAACAAGCTCCCAGGTGGGGCTCATGTTGCCGGGTTGGGCACCACACTCTGAGAACCACTAAAGGAAACCATTGCCCAGACGTATCAGAGGGGACGAATACACAAGCAGACGTCAGGACTTCTCATATCTGCTCACTTTAATAGCCCTTTGGCCACTGAACAGATGGACCGGACATGTTCCGAGTGCCCCCTCTGCTTGTGTCTCAGGGGCTGGAGCTGTGGCCTGGGCATTTGGTGTTTCTGGATGGCGGCAAACTTCTTGCCCTCTGTCTTTGCTGAAAATAGGGCAGCAGGCCACAAACTTGCTAGTGACACTACTGATCCCCCCTTCTGTCTGGCTGACCTCTCTCTGTGCCCTTCCAGACATCGCTCCCTGATTGACCCCATTTCTCTCTTTTGATCTCACTGAACTCACAACCCTCCTAGAATTTCATCCCTTTCTAAAGAAACTGCAGGCATCTGAGATCTGAGGTGGTAGGTAGTGTGTCCTTTTTTCCTGGGATGTGGGGTGGGGATGCGGAGTGGCCAAGGTCCAGGGCCCTGCCCCCCGCTGGTCTCCTGCAGTCCAGTGGGTGCTCAGAACCAGACTGGCACCAACTGGGCTCCCTTCTCTCCATGGCAGGCATGTCTGCCAGCTCTGTGTCCGCTTCCCATAGGAGCTGGGCCCCCGCCGGCCGGGGCTGCTGGGGTGTCAGGCTCACCAGGACGTGGAAGCTGATCCGCTCACAGTGCTCCTGGCCAGAGGAGAGCAGGACAGGCCTGTGGGTGTATCGGTCCCCGCCCTCATCCAGGTGGGCCCGGGGCATGTAGCGCCTCTCATCCATGGTGGCATTGTACCTGATGCCTGGAGGGGCGGAGAGAACAAGGAAGCCATGGAGGTAGAGCTGCATTCCCACTCAAGACACTCTTTTAAAATAGCCTCTAGGAAGTCTTCCTCCTCCAGGGAGCATGCTGGATAGCTGGGAACGAACTGCTGCTCTCCCCAAACAGAGTGGGTGAGAAACTCCCATGCAGAGAGCAAGCCATGGAAGGAAGAAGGGGGAAAGGAAGGAACTGGAGAGCAGAGGGAGGTAGAAGGAGGAGAAGCAAAGATGGGACTGAGAGGGAAGGGAAAAGGGAGAGAGAAATGGAAGGGACAGTGAATAAGGCAGAAAAGAAGGAGACAGGATAGGGCCCAGTGTAAGCCTCTGGCTGGAGTCGACACACCCCTGCCTCTCTGCCTTCATTTCCCTGGCCCCACCTTTGGCTCTGGGATTCCTGCCTGACCAGGGTCATAGCCTCTGGAGCTCACAGCTCCTACCCGCACTGAAGAGGGGCTGGCTGGGCCCTTCCCTCCGGGTCCTCTAACCTAAGACTTTGTGCTGGGGTTTACGGCCTGCAGCGTCCTTTTTTTCAATGAGGATGACCTTTGGCTAATCCTGGGAAAGGCTCAACATCTTCTCCTGTATCCCAGCCAGCCCTCTAAGGGCTTCAGGCTCTGTATCTTTTTCCCTTCATAGATGGACATGGAAAGGGAAGGGCATGGGCCTGCCTGTGCCTTTATCTTTCCCCCGGACCTCTTCTCTTCATCAGCTGATCAGACCTCCTCCTGGGCCAATTCAGGGTCAGCCCAACTGGGTCATGGGCCCTGCAGATCCTGCAGCTGTCCTTTCCTGGGGTGGCCTGCACTTGGGGGGAGCCTGCCCTGCTCAGACACATGCCCACTCACGAGCAGTGACCACTGCCATCGGAACCTTCAGCTGCCTGACCCCCTGGTTCCCAGCTCCCTGCCTGCCGCACTCCTGGGCCGGAACGCTCCTCTGGGTCCCGGCTGACCCCTTAGCTTCCGCGCCCCACTCTGCGTCACTGCTCTCAGTCCCCCGTTCCGATCCAAACTCTGCACCTCGACAGACTATTTGCTCGTTCCCCTGCCTCTGCCTCCTGGCCACCCTCGCTCACTGCCATCCACCCCCAGGCATGACATCCTCTCTTTGCCTTTTGGAAGTAGAGCATCGAATGGGCATCTGCCTGTCATCACAGGAGGCTCCAGGAATGACCTGGGTTTACAGCCCATTTAGCTCATTTCAACAAAAGCCCAGGTTTTGAAATGGAGCGATTGCAAAGTCAGTGGGAGGGGCAGCGGGGCGGCTGGGGGGCAGGGGAAGGGGAAGGGCCCGGTTTACCGACAGTGGCCGTTTGGAAATGGGGTGCCAGGAAGACAGGCATGAAGCAGAGGAAGGCAGCCAGGCAGGTGGCGTCTCTGCCGCTGCGTTTGCAGTCCCTGTGGAAAATGTTGATCTTAGGTGGCTCAAAGTGGAGGCTGGCATTGATCTGAACCACGGGGCGAGCCCTGGAGAGAGAGAGAGAGAGAGAGAGAGAGAGATTGAGAGAGGGTGAGTTGGGGTGGGGCAGGGGCCCAAGGCTGCTTTGCTGTGACGAAGGGGGAGAGGTGGAGAACCTGGTTGGGGAGTGGGGAGCAGAATCTGCAAAACCACCTGTGCAAGGTGAAGTGGGGTGGGTGCAGAGAGGATGTAGTCTCCAGATGCCAAAGAGTTGGGCAAAAGCGTGCACAGGTGGATGTGGGGTTGGGAGCCTCATTTTCCCCTAAGGCGGTCACTCAGCATCTCCCTAGGGACTGTATTTGCCGCAGACTATGTTGGATTCCTCTTGTCTCCTTGGTCACCTTTACATCAGTGGCTGTACATTAGAATAATCTGGAGAGCTTTGAAAAATCCTGATGCCCAAGCTGCACCCCAAGCCAATTAAAGCAGTGTCCGGAGATAGGAGCAGGATTTCGGGCATCAATATTTTCAAAAGCAGTGCTTCTCAAACTTTAATATTTTTTTCAAATGCCCTGGGGCCATGTTAAAATGAAGATTCTGATCCAATAGGTCAGCAGAGATTTTGCATTTCTAATGAGGCTTTAGGAACTGTCCATGGATTACATTTTGAAGAGTAAGGCTTCCAAGAGCTCCAGGGGATTCCAATGTGCAGCCAAGGTAGAGAACTTGTTACTGTTTCACAGCTTCCCCATCCAGGTGGGTAAGGAAATTAAAATTTACTCCTATATTGGTCTAAGTCCAGCATAATTAGGGAAAGAAACTTAGTGCCTTTCCAAACTGTGTATTCATATAAAAAGATACGTGTTGTGTGATTTTGATGATTCAGAGTGTTAACATGATTATCTGTGCTAACACTGTTCTTAGATTCGAGGGCGAATGGTACCTCCTCTGTGCCATGGGGGGAAAAGGGTGGATTTGAATCCTGGCTCTCTCGGTTCCTCACTGGTCCTTGTGTAGGTCAGACAACCAACCCGAGGAGGAATTGTGAAAATCAGAATCAAAGGAGGTGATGAGTGAGGGCCCTTTGAAAGTGTAGAGTGCTGCGCAGACATAAGAGGCTACAGCAGTGGTTCTCAAACTTGCTGCCCATTGGAGCTACTTGGGGAGTTTTAGACAATTACTGGTGCCCAGGCATGCCCCTGGAGATTCTGCTTTAATTGGTCCTTAATTTAATCGTGATAAAGTTTTGGCAACGAAAGTTTTAAAAACTTCCCAGGTGATTTTAATGGGCAGTCATGTTTGAAAACCATGGAGCTTTGTAACTGAGAGTCAAGGATTAGCAAACGATTATGATTCCTGAATCATTACATAGATGCTTTTCTTACTTTCTTGTATTCTGTAAAATAACCAAAAGGAAAGGCTTGAAGTTACTGATCTGTAACTCAGCTGCCTTGATTTTTGATGATGATTGTGTAACTATATAACCCTTCTCCTATGATTGTAAAAACCTCGTGACTGGCCCCACTTATAACCCCTTTATCCTCTTTTACAACTTTAGAGTCTTATGATCACAAAGACAGCCCTTAATGCTTATTAATGAAGGAACTTGAGTCATCCCAGAACTAACTCTCCCCAATTCCTGAACTATCTTACTAGACAAAACTAGCATATAATCAATCTGTGCATGCTCAATAATTAGATCATCTCTAGCTTTCTCATCTTGAGCCACTATGCTCATTACCCTAAAGCTTGCCATCTTTTGAAACTATAAAACTATTAGAATTACTGCAGTTCAAGGAGACAGATATTTAGGCTGATAGGCCATCTGATCTCCTGCTTCACACCCAGCAACACGCTTTTTCTCTTTTTGAAACGGTGTCTCAGGAATTGGTCATTTAAATGCCTCAGTTAGAGAAACCCACCCCTCGACCCCACCTCCTTGCCTTTGATAGGTATCAGTTCGACCAGGGGGCTCTGGCTCACAGTTTCATCCCTGTTTAGGGGTCTTAAGATCTAGACCTCAAAAGCTGGAGCTTGATCAAATCCTTTCAGAAGACTGATTATTTTGCATGATGTGTGAGCGTATCTCATCTCCTGTAAAGGACTTAGTTTATGTGTCACCCCCCAAACCTGCTAGGGCCATGTCTATCCCCTCTGGGTTCTGGTCACCCAACTTGGTGTAACTATGGATCCAATATTGCAAAAATCTTTACCTTGGCTTTAAAGCCCCAGCTTTACCTAAGCACCCTCAGTTGTGAGACAGACCATGTCATTGCACTGGTGGAGCTGGACTGCAGAGACCCTGGCTTCCCCAGTAATGCCTAGAGGGGGCAGGGGATACCACTTGGAAGTGTGGGGAAGCTAGTGCTTTGGCCATGGAAAATGGAGGATAAAGGAGCCCTCCCTTCTGCCCCCTCCCTACAATGCACTGTTGCAAGAAGCAGAGATGTTGTAGCACTTCTCTGGAGACATCCTGAGGTATTGAGCAAGTAGCTGCATTTACGGAGAAGCTGTGCCTAACCCAGGAAGGAACTCCTGTGTATCTGTTCTTTCCTGCTTCAGTGCCCTTTTTCTCTTAATTGCTTCTCAATCCCCAAAGTATTAACACTGAACTTTTTGCCTCTGGCTCTTTCTTCTAGGGAACCCATTCCCAGACCCTTCCCCAAATGAATTGTAATATTCTTGAGAACCGGGACCATATCCTCTCTTTCCTTATTCCCCCTGTGAAGTCTTGTTACATCTCTGTTTAATGTCTTTTGAAAGTTGTATGAAAAATGTGATTGCATTTGTGTAAAATGATATATAAGGGAAAAAGGATTGAAAGGAAATATACCAAAATGCTAACAGAGCTCATGTTAAGGTGAGGGGACTCTGAACAGGTTTTTTCTTTATTTTACAAATTTACTTTCCGTTTTTATATTTATGACAACAACCAACATTTATGAAGAAGAGATCAAGTTAATTTTTTGGCTAAAAAAAAAAAAACCTAGCCAATATGTGGTAAGATATGTGGACTCTTTCAGAAAGCAGTTTGTATCACAGGCATGTTTTATTTTTATTTTTTAGCTTTAGGCTGTTGCTAAAAGGAGACCCTAAGTGCAGATGTATGTGAAATATTTGATGGGGTGCTGCAGAAATGAGGCCCTGAAAAAAGGAAATAAGAGGTCAGAGGGGGTGGGTGGAAAGAAATTTTCTGTATTGTATAAACATTCTTTCACACCAGGGGAGAAGGCAAATCCTCCCAGCTGGTAAGAATACGCTCGGTCTGTCCCTCTAATTGGCTTGAGAAGCTGAAGTAGAAGAAATCCAAGACTTTTACGACAAATTCTAAGAGGGCCTTTTTGACACCAGGTTGGTCTAAAATCCTAGCATTCCATTGAGAAAAAGGACTTGGACTCCAAGATAACCTATCGTGATTCTATAAAAAGGAAACTGCAATTACAGTGAGTTAAGGGCAGGGTGAGTTTTGCTGATGATGGTCAAAGGCAAGGAACAAAGAGCTGAAGCCTAGCACTTCAGCCCTGCACCCTCAGGAGAGCCCAAGCCTCAAGTAAAGTTGGGAGACCAACCACAAGATCACGGCGTTGCCAAACGCTCCCACCGCTAGGTCGACAAGCCCATCCTCATTGAGGTCCAGTTGCCCGTGGATACTGCAGCCAAAATACTGAAGGCCGGAGGCCAGCTCCGAGGCGGCAATTCTCTGCAGGGGGATGGAGAGGAAAAGCTGACTATGTGGACTGCCAGGATGGGGCCGGGCAGGGCAGGGCAGTGAGACCCTAAGAGGAGGATACAACTGGGAGCCATGGAGAGAGAAGGTTGAAACGATCCAGGAGCTTCCTTAGTGTAAAACTACCTCCTCTCCTGGTCTGTACAACACCTGCAATTGCTACCGTTCTTTTGGATTACAATAGTGCCTCAAAACGGTTCCCCACACAGGGTACACATACGCTAGTTGGCAGGGTTAATACAGGAGCCCGTCTAAGCTCTGCATTTTTATTAGACTTTCTTAGTGATAAACTATGTAGTAAAAATTAATAACTCGGAGGGGATGGGGCTTGGGCCAGTTTTGAGGTGAGCAAGCTTGAAGGGAAAGGTTATAGCATAAAGCATTTCCAGAGAAGAACAAGCCCAAATACTTGTTCACTTGCAGCCAATTGTGTGACTGCAAGGGGGGTGAGGGCAGAGAATGAGATGGGACTCTAGGCTTTTTTGGGGGGTGGTGGGGAAGGAGATAAAGGCAAGCAAGGAGGGGGTGACCAAAGGGGTGACGGGAGGTCCTGAAGACAAAATACACCCATCGCACTTGCGGCAAGTACAGCTAGGATATATCTAAATCCCTTTCTGTGCGAGGTCACCAAAAAAAACGCCCCAAATTATATGAGCAGCTGGAGCTGCTGGCACTTTCGGTCGTCGGCGCCCGCCATTTCGCAGGCGGCCTCCATTCCCCAGGGCCAGCACTACCTGCTTCGGCTTCTTTAAGATGCTGCTTCGGAAGCCGTGGAAGATGTAGACGACCCCTCCGTGGTTGTCATCCAGAGGCGCTCCCACCACAACGTCATTGTAGGAATCCTGGTTGAGGTCTCGCACCGAAACGATGGAGGACCCGAACCTGGCATTGTGGTAACTGTGGGAATCCTTCAGCGTCCCGTTGTAAACGAAGCGGCCCTGCAGCACCGGCGCGGGGACAGGCGCGGGGTCCTGGGTGGGGGCTCTCGGGGTCGGCGGTGGCCCCGCCCCAGCCCACTATTTCCAGACGCACCCCCCGCCCCCCACCACGGCCGGGGCCAGCAGGGGGCACGGGCCTCTCGTAGCCACCCAGCTTCCCTCGTGGTCGCCCAGGGGAGGGCAGGGGCCGGCCGCCCGCGGTACCTGTCTCAGGTGGTAGACGTACACCTTGCCCCGCTCGCGGCCCTCGCTGAAGTACATGGGCGCGCCCACCAGCAGGACGTCCGTGCCGCCGTCGCCGTCCACGTCCACCGAGCTGATCTCGCTGCCGTAGTAAGAGCCTATCTGCCGCGCAGGGAGGGCAGGCGCGTGGGGCCCCCCATCCAGCCTGGCCCCTCGCCCCGGCCCTGCCACCCCCCGGCTCCGCATCCCCAGCCCTGCCACCCCCCGGCCCTGCCACCCCCCGGCGCTGACCCCCCGGGCCCTGCCCCCCGGCGCTGCCCCCCCTCCCCGTCCCCCGGCCCTGCCCCCCGACCCCCCTCTCCCGGCCCCCAGCCTGGAGCGACAGCACATCCCGCGGCCCCGAGGCTCGGGCGGGCAAACCCTGCCGTGCCCTGCCTGCCTCTCCCTGGAGTGCACCGCCCGTTGTCAGACCGCCCTTCCACCCGTCCTTCTTTTCTCCTTCAGTTATTCGCCTCCCTCCTCTTTTTCCCCATGATTTATTTTTATCCATGGTCATTAATTCTGCTTACAAATGTGATATATTATAATGGTGAAATATGAGGACTCTACCAAAAACATATGAAGAGGAATCTCCCAGCATCTAACCATAACTGCCTTTAACATTTTGGTGTATTCTCTCCTAGGCTTTTTCTCTATGGTGTGTTGCCTTTTTCTATGTCTGTGTGTGTGTGTGTGTGTATTTATTTATTTACATTTAGATGAGTTCTTTCCCTACCAGTTGGGATCATACTATATATGCACTTTGGGTACTGATTTTTTACTAAAACAGGGTATGATGAGTATTTCTCCATGACGTAGTATATTTTTTCTACAAATGATCATTGTTAATTCCATAATGCTGCAATTTATGCATGTACCATAATGTATTTGATTTGTTGGGACTTTAGCATGTTTTCAACTTTTAATGCCCCAAATGAGTCCGACGTCAGCATTTCTGATCGCGGCCCGCGATGATTTCTTTGCAGTGTTTGAAGCACCCACTTCATTGAGGTCACCACCCACCCAAACCATCAAAACCCAACCCGCCAAACCCGCAGGTCCTCCCGTCTCCACCCTGCGCCTCTCCCTCCTGCAATCTACCAGCAGGTCCTGTCTGCTATGTCCCAATATGTCTGGAATCCGCCTACTTCCCTCCTCCACTGCATCTTCTCTAGGCGAGGGACCTTCCAAAGGCCCCTCCTGCCTCCAGGCTGGACGCTCAATCCATCCCCAAGGGGCTGCCGGAGTGAGCCTAACGGCCGACCGTACTGTTCTCTGGCTCTCAGGATAAAGTCCAAACTCTTCAGCATGACCCTGCTGGACCCGTCCCTCCCCTCCCTCGCCTCTGTCTCACCTCTCTCTGTGCCCCTGCTGCAATCCAGCCATGCCGAAATATTTCTCATCTCCAGAAACTCCACACCCTGGCTGGGTTCTGCACTTCCCACTGCACTTGCTTTTCTCCCACCTGGACTCCCCTCTTCTTCTCTCTCTAACCACCCTTCAGGTCTCAGCTGTTAGGATCGTCCCTGGCTGTCCCATTCCACTCCAAGTCATCCCTGCGGCCAGCACCTGCTCCTTCCATGGGGAGCCTCAGGGGTGTGGGGACAGCGTCAGGTATGTTCCCTTCCAAGCCCGAGCTCCATGCCTGGCACATAGGAGGTACTTAATAAATGCTTATTGAACCACTGGGCTGCTTTAGGAAAAGGATCAGACCCCACGTGAGATGCTTTGCAGCCTCGGGTTAGCTCGTGTGATCCTCACCCTACCTTAGGAGAGATCATCTTCCTTATTTTACAGGGGAAGGAACTGAGGTCCAGGGGTTCTGAGTCACTTGTCCAAGGTCAGAGAGCTGGTCCTGGCTAACCTGGGTAGGAACTTGGGTCTGTCTCATACCAGAGTTCAGGACTGTCCCTCCCCAGCCATCTCCGGGCTTGGTTACTTTCAGAAGAAATCTATTCTCAAGCATTAAATGCTTTTAACTCAGAAGAAAGATAAAAATATAGGTGAGAAAAGGGAGATAATGAATATGAGAGAGAGATGTGCCTATGTAAAGTAACAGGAGACAGACACAGAGGGCAAGTAAGGGAAGAGGGAAGGAGAGACTTGTCTAAATATGTGGCCTCAGCTATGTGGGTCACGGTGATTTGGAATTCACTTCATTTAGCTGCCTTCAGCACTGTGGTTTCTCTTCAGGATGTTGGAGGTGGAACCGGGCAGGAAAAATGTCATAAATTCATCAGCACATTCCCTGCAGCTCTCAAGGTCTAGCCTTCCATTCCCGGAAAAGAGTTGGCCTTAGGAGGGGTGTGGGCGGGTGGGAGCGAGGCTGGAAGAGAGAGTTGTGCCAGTACCCTTGAGACAGGATGAGGAATGGGGGATCATGGCCCCCTGTGGCTAGAGGGATTTAAGTTAGAGCTGTGGACAGGCTTGTCCTCATGATGATAGGCCAAAGGCAGAAGAAAACGCAGAGGAGGGGGCTGTTCCCAGGCTCAGGAGAAGTGGGGTGGAAGGTAAGGGTCTGGTTGGGGCTCAGCTAGGCCCAAGTGCTTTGGGTGCCAAAGCCAGGAGGAGCTGAGGCTTGGTTTAGGGGTCAGGACGTGGTGGCTTAATGCAAGAAAGTCCTGTCAAGAGGCCTGGATTCTCAACTTGACCCAGCCATGAATCTTCCATTTAATCTTAGAAAAGGTATGTTGCTTCTCAGGGCCTCAGCTTGGGTCAGAACCCTGTTTCCTGACCTTTTCACCACCCGAGACTCTTATCATTGCTTTCCGGTTTGCATCCATAACTTTGGTGGCTTGGACCTATATACCCTGGAAAAACCATTTTCCTAAACTTAATCCATTCCTGTGGGAGTGAACCCTTGTAACTAGGACCCTCTGATGAGGTTACTTCAGTTAATGTGTGGCCCAGTTTAGTTAGGATGGGTCTTAATTCTATAACTGAAGGACCTATAAAGGAAGGGCACAGAGAGAGAGAGGAAGCCAGAGGGAGTAGCCGAAGGTGAAAGTCAAGGAACGAGAGAAGAGAGAAGCCAGGAGAGACCGTCACATACAGTGTCTTGTGACACAGGAGTCAATGACCGTGAGTCACTGGCAGCCGGCCCCAGAATGCCACAATGTCTTCTGGGAGAAAGCATCACCTTGATGACACTTTGATTTTGGAATTCTCTTAGCCTCAAAGGTGTGAACCCATACATTTCCATTGTTCCAGGCAACCCATTGCGTGGTATTTGCTTTAGCAATGCTGAAACTAAAACAATGACCACGCTAACACGGGATTCCTAGCCACACAGTCTGCTTGCCAACCATCCCCCAGTTGGAACCTGGCACTGGTAACGTTTCAACTCTGCAATGTTACCATTCCAGGAGGAGGAAAGAAGTTGGCATTTGGTGAACCCCTGGGGCCTTGCTGTGGGTGGATGCATGACTCCTGCCAGGCTTCCGGCAGCATGAAGTTGGCTCAAGGAGCACCTCTTCAGGATGCCCAGGCTAGGGAGTCGAAGTCTAGATGGTCCCTCTAGCCCTGCACTCTAGAATGTGGCCAGAGAGAAACTGGTGATCAGGCACATCGGTCTGCACCGAAGAGGTGGCTGGAGGAGCGAATGCACCAGGGACCAGAGGTCTGTGAAGTGGAGGCAAGACATCCCCCTAGGGTCTCCTGCTGTAGCAGGGACCTGGCTTTCTAAAAAGAGGATGGCCCAGGCTCCAAGGCTGCTTCAGGGCAGTAAATGACCACACCTGCAGCCACCTTTGGTCTTTGATCTTGGTGTGAATGAGGTAGATGGTCAGCAAGGATTTTTCTGGGTCTGGGGACAGTCCTGTTCAGAAGGAAGAGACCACTCCAGACTCTGGTGAACCCCCAGTCTCTGCCTGGGTTGGCTGTCTTTACCGTGTCGGCTGTCTTCCCCGCCTCTCCCCATGCCACCCCCCCCTTACCTGCTCTCCCCGCAGGGCCTGGTGGATGGTGAGGCTCCGGTTGTTGTGCATGGTGAACAGGATGACCTTGCCCGTGTGGTTGAACCTGGGTGCTCCAGCTACGTACACCTGCCCGTGCCTGGAGGCTACCACCGAAGTGACTGTGTACCCTGCCACGGGAGGAAACAGGCTGGTCTCGGGTGCCACGTCCTCGGCTGACCTTGCCGGGGCCGGGGTGCTTGGCTCAGCTGTGTTGGAGTCGGCCAGTGGTGGAAATAGGGTTTGGGAAGGCTGAGCAGATGTAATAATGCAGAGCTGTAATTCCCAGGGACAGCTGGGGAGGTTAGGAAGAGGCAGGGCTCAGGAGAGGGATTCCAGGGTGGGAGAATCCCACTCACTCCACCCTCTGCTGGGAGGAATAAAGGAAGCCAGGTGAGGCCCCTGGAAGACCTGGCTGATCAAGGAATGTCCACCCCCACCCCCTACCCCCACCTCACAAGCGTATGGTGAGGGGCAGGGGAAGTGGGGGAGAGGGAGATGGGAAAACTCTATCCACACTTCATTTTATATTGGACAGACTTTGGTTTTGGTTGCCACCAGTCTCTTCTCTTGAAGATCAACTAGGGTCCTCCGTATTGCTATAACCAAGCCATAGGGCTTGCTGACAAGTGGAGTGTTGGCTGAAAAAGTGTAAGGAACTGCTCCACTCTGGGTACTTCACAGGGGTCTTAGGGGATTCCTGTATCCCAAAGTTTTGCAGACTCAAAGGAGGGAGATCCCCAGGTCCCTCTCAGCCTTACACGTACGTACACCATGAAAAACAGGAAATGAATGAAAACCTAGTGGGCTCTTTTGGAGAGTCTGCCCATCCACAGTCTCAGGATTGCTTTGCTGGGTTGCTTTGAAATTTGAGTGCCCCACAGCTCCCACCCTGGACCCAGGGGGTGGATGTGTGGCATCTTCAGGCAGCGCCTCTGAGAGTGGGGCTCCCAGCAGGTGTATTCAGCCCACAGTATCCGAGAGTTCCACTCTCTGCCAGATGATAACCAGATCTCGGAAAATGGATCCCAGGTTTGAGATGAGTGGGAGGCTTTGTTGGCAGTTTCTGGGCTGTTTCTGGGGAATGGATGTCTCCTTCTGCTGCCTGTGCATGTGTGTGTGTGTGTGTGTGTGCGCGCATGCATGTGTGTATGCATAAGTACGTACATGTGTGTGAAGTTGTGTGCACGCATACATGAGTGCAGTGTGCATGCAGAAATGCATGTGTATGTGTGTGCATGTGTACTCGTGTGCAGGGGTGTGTGTGCACGTGTGTGTGTGCATACATGTGCATGTGTAAGGTAACACTGTCACTCAGTTTCCATTGGTTGCTACCTGAGGGGCTGCAACGTGTCCAGATGAGCTGCTCCAGTGGCCAGGAGTGGGTGGTGCAGTCGGGTGGGCTACTCTGGCTCCAGACACAATGTGTCAGACTTTCAGAGGCATATCCTGGGAAATGGGGCTTTATATGTCACTAGGACCGGAACTTAGGGGGTGGTGAACATGGCAGTGTGTTTAGCTCAAATGTAAATGTAAGGGGTGGTGGGAGTTTGTTAACCTTGCGGAGTGAGTAAAGAATTCTTCTATGGACAGTGTTCTCAATTGGCTTCAGGTCTTTGGGCATCCTCAGAAGGAGGGACAGGGATGGTGAGGTGGGCGTAGGGGCCGAGCATCCTGGGTCAGGTGTGGGCAAGCTCTCAGAGCAGCTTCGAGAGCTTCCTGCTTCCTAGCTGTCTGCAGGCGGTGGCTTCAGTTCCCACATGGCTCTCTGGCCAGCAGGCGAGGCCATTCTGAAAGCTGGGTCAGCATCCCTGAAGGCCTGGTGAGAGGGCGGGGCACAGCTGGGGCCAGAAGTCCACACCGCTTCCTCAGGGTGGAGGCTGAAAGCCAGGCCTCCCAGTGTCTCCCTTGGGACATCCCAGTGTCTCCCTTGGGAGGAACCTTTTAGCTGCCCCAGTGTTAACTCAGACACTGCCCTGGCTGGATGACTCTGGAGGAAGGAGGAGAGAAGGCACTCTCTTAGAACTCCCACTCAAGGCAGTGACCGTGGTGGGGGCACGACAGCTTGCTTCAGCGAGGGTCCTTAAACCTGGCTCTACCCCGCCAGGTCCTTCTGGGAGAAGAAGGAGGAGATTGGCTCTAACAGACCAGGGGTGGCTATTCAAATGCTGCTGTTTCACTTTGATACTTTCAAGAACTCCCTACTGCCAGCATGAGAAAGCCAGAACCCCTTAACCTGGCCCTGGGGGCCTTCTACTGCAGTCTCTCTAATCTGCTCTCCTCTTCCTATTCCTCACTCCTCCCCTCTCCTCCAGCGACACCCCATGCCTCTCCCCTTTGCTTGGAGCTTCTAACCACCTTGGAGACCTGGTGTAGGCTCTAGCTCCTGCATAAGAAGAGCGTCGGCCCATGGAGCACAACCACCCACATGGTCTCTCCCACTCGCTTGGAATTAGCCACATGGACACCAGGGCCATTGTCCTCTAAGCATCATGGCACCTGGGCCTCATGCCCCTGGCTTGGTTTCCTTCCATTTGACAGAGTGCCGAGCTCACGGGAGAAGCACAATGCATAATAATTAGTTCTGGTTAAAGGGGGTGTTATACTTCGTTCTTCTGACATCTTTCCTAGCATCTGAGCATTTGCCAAGGTTAAGAATCTAACGGCTCCCTCCTTTATTTGTACTTCTATTTGAGCTCTTAACTCATTCGTGTTATAATTTTCTGTGCCCATGTCACGCTCCCCCACTGGTGGGGAAGCAGGTTGAGGGCAGGACTCTAATAACTTCAATTACAGGTGCTGTTTGCAGAGCCCAGGTTTAATACAGATGGAATTGAATTGAATTCAAAGCCTGGGACTGTGACACTGTAGGGAAATGTCTAGGGATTTACACTTCTGGAGTTTCCAGGGTGGTCCTGAAAACCGTCTTAGTCCTGTTAGCAGCTGAGGGTCCCGGGCTTGGGGATGGAAAATAGGTTAAGTCCAGCGTGGGCAGCCTCACAGGCAGGCTGTGTGGCTGCAGAGCTAACGGACGAGGGTAGGGATGGGAGGGAGCATTCAAGAGAGGACGGACATGGGGCTAGAACCCCTGCCGTCTCTGGAGGGCCCAAGCCCATGGAGGAGTGAGGTCTGAGGAGGGGTTAATGATGAGTAACTTGGTAGTAGTCGATGGAAAACTTGGTCCAGAAATTCAGAAAGATCCAAAGACGGTGGAAGCCCTGGACACGTGCCCCTTGCTGGCTCAGCCGTTTTAGAAAGGAACGCGCCATAGCGGATGGGATTTAGCCGTGCCTGGCCAGCTCTGCAGAGCCAGTGGGTCAGCGTAACAATCACAGCAATGAATTGTACTTTTCTTTACATGTCCATTTCCAAAGTGCTTAATAAGAAGCGACTTCTGCTTTGATTGTGACCATTAATAAATAAAAATGAGCCTGAGTTTCTCCTCGGCTTGCCTGATGCCTTGGGGAGGCAGGCTCAGAAAGCATTTTGCATGCTAAAACCCTAGTCAGGGCAGAAAGCTTTAAAGATGCAGCCACAGCTGACCTAGAGTCTGGAAGCATCCACGGAGTCGCATTTAAAGTGTGGGCAAATAGCTTGTCACTTATGCTAGTATTTATGGAGAGCCCATGACATGCTGGCCCGGAGATGGGTGTACAAGGCGCCAGGCTGAAGAGGGAGCAGCCCCCAGGGCCTGGACTTGCTCTGCAGTGTGGGGAACCGAAGTCCGCTCGGAACATGCACAGAGGCCCCTCGCCCTGTGTGGGCTCCGGGGGCTGTGGTCCAGCCCCACCCCCCGCCAACCCGCCTGCCACACCTCAGCCGGGCTCTCACCCAGGTATGCGCCGTGGTTCTTGAGCTCCTCGGGGAACTCCTTCAGGTAAGACTCGCGGTACGGAATGACCTTCCCGCCGCTGGTCTCCTTCAGCACAGCTCCGTTCCAATCATAGGCACCCACGGCTCCCAGGAGAATCCCGTCCTGGCGATGAGAGGGGATACACATCAGCTCACGCCCTCCAGGTGCTCCTCCGCCCCCAGCTGCTCCCCCGCCCCCAGCTGCTCCATCCACCTCAGGCACCTTCTCCCGGGCTTTTTATTCAGCAGCCTACGCTTCCAGCTGGATTCTTCGTTTTGGATGAGCTGAGGAGACCTTCTGACCCCATCTCATTCTTAGCATTAAAAAGGATGGGATTTTAGGAAAGAAGGAATATGCTAGGAACAAATTCCAAATCCAGGGTGATAATCTCCAATCACCCTTGGGTTTCAAAACCCCTCTAGGATACTTCTTTCTGATACTCCTTCTAGCTGTGCTCCCTCTGCCTTCAGCCTTCGTCAGCGTTCCTTTGCAGTGTCTGAGTTGTGTCCCTGTGTGTAAATCCTGCTCCCCGTGCATTTCTTTTATTTATTCATTTATTTATTTATTTATTTTTTTATTAACGGAAAGAAAAAAAAAAGAAATTAACACAACATTTAGAAATCATACCATTCTACATATGCACTCAGTAATTCTTAACATCATCACATAGATGCATGATCATTGTTTCTTAGTACATTTGCATCGGTTTAGAGGAACTAGCAACACAACAGAAAAAGATATAAAATGTTAATATAAAGAAAAGAAATAAAAGTAGTAGTAATAGTAAAAAACAACAACAACAAACAAACCAACAAGCAAACAAAAACAAAAAAAACCCTATAGCTCAGATGCAGCTTCATTCAGTATTTTAACATGATTACTTTACAATTAGGTATTATTGTGCTGTCCATTTTTGAGTTTTTGTATCTAGTCCTGTTGCACAGTCTGTATCCCTTCAGCTTCAATTACCCATTGTCTTACCCTGTTTCTAACTCCTGCTGGATTCTGTTACCAATGACATATTTCAAGTTTATTCTCGAATGTCCGTTCACATCAGTGGGACCATACAGTATTTGTCCTTTAGTTTTTGGCTGGATTCACTCAACCCGTGCATTTCTTGAATAAAAATTCACTGAGCGACAGGGTAAAATATATGGATAGGAAATAAACAAATAATAGGGGGAACAAAGGTTAAAATAAATTGAGTAGATTGAAATACTAGTGGCCAGTGAAAGGGAGTGGTAAGGGGTACGGCATGTATGAGTTTTTTCTTTTTTCTTTCTTTTGCTGGAGAGATGCAAATGTTCAAAAAAACGATCATGGTGATGAATACACAACTATGTGATGACATTGTGAGCTATTGATTGTAGCCATGTCAAGGATGTTTGTATGTTTGTTCACTGTTTATAATAAAAATACTTTTTTTCAAAAAGTAAGAACTATTTACGATCAAATAAATGTTATATGAAAATTAAAAAAATAAAACTCACTGAGCATCTACCTTGTGCCACCAATTGCTTGATGTTGGAGATACTGTCCCTGCCCCATAGAGCTCAAAGATGCCAAATGAATACATAAATAAACATTGTGAAAAACGTGGTGAGGGAACACCACAGCGAGGTCTAATTTAGGTTGAAATGGGGGCGGGGAAAAGCATTTTTTCTTTTACATGGCAGGCACCGGGAATCGAACCCAGGTCCTCTGGCATGGCAGGCAAGCATTCTTGCCTGCTGAGCCACCGTGGCCCAGAAAAGCCTTTTTGAGTAAATGTTCACCCAGACACCTGAATGATATGACAATTCAGAATGCAGAAGGGCTGGAGGCAGGGAGAGCTTGTGCAAAGACCCTGAGGCTGGAGAGAGTTTAGAGCTTTTGCTTTCGAGATACTGAAAGCAGTTTGGTGGGGCTGGAGCACTGAATGGGAAGGGGAAGAGAGGCTTGAGATGAGGCTGGACAGGTAAGCCAGGGGCCATGTCCACAACAGCAAACGCCCCCAGGATAGCAGCTTGGAAGGTCTTGCTTCACCCCCACCCCCACCCCCACCCCAGCCACCAGTTTCAGGAGAAGAGGATGCTGCAATGCTTGGGCACGCAGGTGAGAACCTCTGACTCCCGGAGGGGAAGCTTTCATGTTACTGCCTCCAGGGTTATTTCTGGAGTATTGGATTGACATGCTTTCTGCTCCTCCCCGGCAACCTGCCCCACCCCCACCCCCAACTTAAACAATGCACACACTAGTGGGTGCAGAAAGACAAACAGCAAGCACTTAGAAGAGGTGGTTACCAGGGGCCAATCGGGAGGGGCCTGGCGAGGGTAGAGAAAGCTGGGAGGGGGCTTCTTCCTGGGTGAACTTGATGTTTAGGGGGCTGGGGGGAGATTGTCTGTACCCCAGCACAAGCTGGGGAAGTCACCTCTCTCTCCCAGTGACCGCTCCCTGAGCCTGGCTGGTCGGCTGGGTTTGAGGTTCCCCTACCACTTGAGGCTGGAGGTGTTCAATCTCCCCTGCCCTTAAGCAATGGTGCAAGTTGAAAAATATGATTTTGAGTTTGGTGCCATCAGAGCCTTAACCAAACACAGGCAGGGTCACCAGGCACTAGATTTTGTTGTGGTTGGTGGAAGGGGCAGCTGTGCTTCCTTTTCTCATTTCCAAGGTGTCACTTTTAAAGAGTGAAGTTGTTTTTATCAAAAGCTTAAAAAACCATAACACTTGGGCAGGCCACAGTGGTTCAGTAGGCGGAGTTCTCGCCCGATTCCCGGTGCCTGCTCATGCAAAACAACAACGAACAAACAAACAAAAAAATCCGTAACACCTATTTTGAGTTTGCTGGTCAATATTTTTATAACTATAAATAAAGCTGGTCTTGGGGAAGCCTGATACACTTGGTTATGTTTAATGTTGCACTTTCTAATTAGCCTTCTTCCTGCTACTTGGGGGCGGGTGCAGGCTTCAGCTGGGAAGCTCTGACAACCTGCCTGGGCCAAGGGGGGCCCAGGGCCTCAAGTGCTTGCTGTCGGCAAAGTCACTGCCTCGCACTTAGGGTGTGCTCCGTTTTTCGTGGAATTCTTTCTCATCCAGTCACCTCTCTGGGCCCACCAAGGCCCTGTGAGGCAGCAGGAAGATGTTCTTTATCTGTACTTGAAAAATGAGGCTCAGAGAGGAGAAGTGACTCACCCAAGGCCACACAGCATGTCAGAGGCAGAGCTGGGAACACATCCAGGTGGGAGGGTTAGGCAGAGAAGAAAAAACCCAGCTGCTTCCCCAGAGCCCTGTATGGATCCCATTTGGGATTTTCCCATCTGAATCTCGGCTAGGGGGAGAGCACTGTTGGAACTCTCTTCTTTTCCTCCTTTTCTCTGCCTGCTGAGTTCAGTTTGCAGCTGTGGACCAGGCGGCTTCACTTCACAGAGGGGCCTTTGAAGATGAATTTTCATCTTTGCAGATGATAGGTAGCCTCTGCAATGTGCCAAGAAGGGTTGGCTCAACCCAGGTGCTTGGGACACAGCTGGAGGAGACCCGTGATGCTGGCTCACCACATGGGGTGGGGGTTTGGTAATTCCATCAGGATTTGGCAGCCCTGGGCTGGGTGACCCCTGCTGTTTTAACCTTTGCAGTGGCTTCAGTCCTGGCTCCCCAGTGGGAGTCAGTTTTGGAGGTCCTTTCCTGAGAGTGAGTTTGTGGGGAGGGGGATGCAGGGAGAGCCTCACTGGTGACAGGATGCACTGCGAGGCGTGGGCTGGGGCTGAGGGGGCCAGCGAAGGTGACCCCAGAAAACCTCAGCCAACATGCTTTTCCCAGCTGTGGAAGCCCAGACATTTTGCGTTTGGAAAAAATCTAGAAGGGCAAGGCCGACCCTGCCACCGAGGGGCCACCAAGGGCCAAAGCCTTGATAGAGGAAGCCCAGCTGGAAACAAGCCTCAGGCATTCAGGGGGCGAGCAACGCTCCATGCCCTGGTAGCTTGGCACTGGCTCCCTGACTCATGGCCTCCATTCCTCTGAGGCCACCCAGGCTCCTAGCGGCTATCTCCAGGGTGTGCCTGGGTGGCCTTGCACACGTGGACCGTTTGCACAGCTGAATTTCCTGGAGCTTTGTGTAGCAACGAGGAAGTTGGCTTGGCCAGTTCCATACCCTCCCCAGGGGCCTGCTGCACACACTGCCCGATCCTGCAAGCTCAGCCCATAGCTGCCCTCTGACCACCCCCTGCATCCATCCTGCCTTCCCAGCCATACCAAATGCTTTCTGGGTGGGTGACCACATCTCCTAAAACTCAGTGTTCAGGCCAGCCCATGGCCACAGACCCCAGCTTGGACACAGCCTGGGGTGACACAGTGGTTCCCAACTGGGGGTGAGTTTGCCTCTCTCCCCCAGAGGACATGTGGCAATGCATGGTGGCATTCCTGGTTGTCACAATTGTGGGAGGGGGAAAATAAGGGAAATGTATTGGCATCTCGTGGGTAGAGGCCAGGGATGCAGCCAAACATCCTACAATGCAAAGGACAGCTGCTCTCCCCCTACCCTCCCACCAACACAACATTATCTCACCTAAAATGTCAATAGTCCTAAGGCCAACAAGCCCTGGTTGAGCGGTTTGAGCATGAATCCTGGAGTCAGACATTCCTGAGTTCCAGATTCTAGCTGTGTGACCCTGGGCAGGTTAACCTCCCTCTCTGGGCCTCAGGTTTCTCAGCTGAAAAGTGGTTTTGTTGTGAGAACTAGCACTGTGACTGCTAAGCACTGGGCTTGCAGTCAGTTAGTACTTGATACAAGGTGGCTTTTTCCGTTCATTAATGCATCCTTAGAGACTCCTGAGGAGGCTGGGAATTGAAGAAAAATGAGACCTCACAGCCAAGCTGGTGTGACAGATGTGTACTCAACGGTACAACATCCCCAGACAGTGTGCCTTTGCCCTCCCCCCACCCAGCTGCCAGCTTCCAGCATGGTGTGTGGTGAGGGTCTCCCCTCCATAGAAGGGTTGAGAGCCCACCGGGGGTCTTTCCTGTCCACAGCCCATTTAAACTTCCTGGCGTCCACCCCTTCCTCAGGCTCCACTTTGAACTTGTTGAAAACAAGTTTTCCAATAACAAATCAGAGTAACTAGTTAAAGCACAATCCACCCTCTCGGTAGTATGTTCGGGCACTAAGAAACCTGCTCACACCCTCTAGGGGGTCTCCTCCTCTCTCACCAGCAGGTGGAGCCAGACTGCCCCCCTCTTTCTGTAGCCTTGCCCCTCAAAATTCAAGAAGGTCTGGAGAGAAGACTTGGGAGGGCAAAAGTACACTGTTAGGGAGTGGGAAACATCTGACTGCTCCCTCCAAGTCAGAAAGTTGGGAGTCTCTGGCCAGAGGTCTCAGGAAGGCAGAACCCAGGATTTAGGGCACTGGGCTCAGGAGGACCAAATGAGCAGATGTGATTCCTGCCACCAGGAGACAGCTTGCAAACAATCCTTGCAAACCTTGGCTACCTGGCCTCCTGGGGGTGGGGCGGTTGGGACAGCTGTGCCTTCTTCTCCAGGGCCAAGGGAACTTTCCTTTCAGTGTCACCAAAAAGGCTTTTAGGGCGATAGGACCTGATTTCAGGACGCTCAGGCAGGGTTTTTGTGCTCTAGATGTCAACTCCTCGTCTCACCAATATGAATCAATTTCTTTCATTTTTCACTGAACCAGAACTGCAAACCTAGTTCAAATGCAGAACTCGGAGGAAAGACTACACCTTAAGGTTTCAACAGCTAAGGACCCTAGGTAAAAGCTAATAATCTTGCCTATCCAGTCGCCTGCCTGAGGAGGCCTGTGAAAAGACCCAAGAGGCACAGGAGGGTGGTGGGGACAATGGTCTGGGAGGCAGGTTGCTTCTTGACCTGGACCTGTCCCAAACTCTACCTGATGGCTGGTCCTGCCGGACGAAGTGCCAGACAGACAGCCCTCACTCATCCTTAGGTTCAAGGAAAAATGATCTCTTCCCATTTCTGGTGAGTCACCAATGTTTTTGTGTAGATGAAATTCACCCCCATAGAACTCCTTCCCTTTGTAACCTTTTCTGTCAGGGGAGATTTATGGACGCTGCTGTAGGAAAGTAAATATGAAATTTTCTCAGCTAAGCCCTTGGATTGGAGAAGTTCCGTGACAGCTCTGTCACCCAAGGGCATCTCTTATTTGTAGCCCTCCTCCTCCTCCCTCCACACCTTGCCCTCACAGCCCACTTTTGAGGTACGCATCCCTTCCACAAGCTTTCTGGCAGACTCAGACAGCATGTTCTTGATTACCCAGCTTGACAGGGAGGTCACCACCTCAGGAGGCAGCCAGCCCTAACAGAAGCCCCTTCAGCAATTTGTGATCTCTGTGTTCATTTCTAAACGCTAATGGAAACATCGGCTTAAAACATCTGTTTTGAGATTTGACCAGGGATCCATCGTTAGCCTTCCTGACGGCAATTTCTGGAATCTTCTCTTTTCCCCTTTTGTAAATCAAGAGACTGTTTTCTGGGATGGTTCCAGCTCCCCAGGTTTTTCCAATGGCTCTGACCTTCCATCAGCAGCCTGGGATGCAATACCTGTGGTCTGAGGCCTTGGACTTTATGAGTGGCTGGGTGATACCTGGGGTCTTCTCACCTGCCTTGGAATCTGGTCCTTCCTTTCCCTCATTGCTTTTACACTTGCTGAACAGAAGAATGGTTTTCTTGCTAAATAACTTGGTAGCAAACCCAGGGACGGTGAGCTGGGCCTTTCCTCTGACATCTGAGAACATTCCACTGGGGCCCTCTCCCTAGCACCCAGGAAACTTTCCTTTCAAAGTAACCAAAAAGGCCCAGGAAATCTGAAGGCTTCTTCATCACGTTTTCAGGAGGTGGATATCTGAGGCCATCGGTGAGTATTTCCCGAGGAGATGGGGCTGGCAGCTCGCTCAGAAGATGGACTCACCCTACCTTGGGATCTGCTTAGAGCAAAGCCGAAAGGCTGAGCCCACCTGCCCCTGATTGCCACAGAGGTCTGAGCAGCCCTGAGAGCTAAGAAGCTGGACTCCCAGGGACAGGATGGTTGCAACTGATGGCGGTGGCAGCCTGGCATCGCAAGATCTCTCTGTTCTAAGAAAGCAACGCAATGGTTGGTCTTAGCGCCGGCAGCCCACTGCCACTGTATCATCCCTTTGGGTTCTGCAGTGTTATCTTCCCCCTTAGGATTCAAATGCGAGTGCTGTCTTTTTTTTTTCCTTTTGTGTGCATGGTCCGGGAATCAAACTCAGGTCTTCTGCATGGGGGGGCGGGCATTCTAGGCACTAAACCACCTGTGCACCTGAGCATTGTCTCTTTAAACATCCCAGCTGATGAAAGTTTCCAGGTGACTGCCCCAGTTAACAAGAGCCAGGGTGATAGAAGAGCTGGGGTCTGTGTTCAGAGGATGGGGGAGAGGCAATCGGGGTCCCCTCTGGGGGGAGACAGAAAAAGAGCTGGGCACATGTATAAGGCAGGACATGACCTTGGCTCAATAGAAAGCAGGGGCTCTGAGCTCCTGGGTCCCCACTTCCCACAGGGGAGCCCTGTGACCCTGCAAGGCCTCAATGTCCTCAGCACACTGAGCTGCCTGGGCCATTTTCAGGGCTCATCTCAAGCCTCCCCAAATTCTTGAGCCTCCTCTTCCCTTTAGGTTCCCCGTTCCTGGACACACACGGATCACATCATTAGAAACAGGAGCGGGAATGGACTTATTTAAGAATCTTTCTCCCCAACTACACTGTGAGCTGCTCCAGCTGAAATGTTCCCTCAACTTTTGTTCCATCCTTAATGCCTGGTGCAGAGTTCAATACACAGGAAGATGTCCAGAAAATGGTTATGGGGTGAGTAAAGGAGATGGTGGGACAGTCATTCTTCCTCGACGTCCCTGACCCTGGACAGCTGCAGATTTCCTGCAGTCTACAAGCACAGCTTCTGCCGCTCTCCTGCCTGCAGCTACTGCATTCTTTGTCCCTTAGGACAAACCTTGAGATCTGCTGCTCCTGATTGTTTGCAAGTTGACTCCCAGTGGCAGAAATCATTTCCAGTTCATTTTGGGGCTTTTCACAGAGCCGTGCACATAGCAGCAGCTGACAAATTAAATCTAGACTGGTTAAATCTAATAAGGACTCATAAATGTCCTTGTTTTCTTCCGGACGTTTTCTCATCAGCTCTGATCCCAGCGTTGGGAGGCCACAGCTGGTCCTGCCGGAGCTGGGAATGGTGTGAATGGGTGCCCTCGTCTCTGGATGGGCTTCCTGGCCCCTTACACTCATGCCCTGAGCTCCCGAGCGCAGGGCTCTGGCCTTTGCATCTCTCCCAGCGTCTAGCACAGAGCCCAGCACAGAGAGGGCACTGAAAAGATTTGCTGCTGTGACCACCGAAACCGGGAGTTATCACCTGCGAACCTTGCAGGGATGTTGTGAGCATGAAAGGAGGTGCAGGAATTTTCTGGAAAAGTTTAAAGTGCTCTGCAAATGTAACCTATTATTACCACTACTATGATGATGATAGAGCAGTTGCATTTTCATCTCGTCGTATTGAAGACAGGGGTCATGCGATCACCCAGATGCAGCCCAGTGAAGTCTGAGCGTGAGTTGCCTTCCCGTCCATCTGCCTGCCTCATGTTGTGCATCTCTCCCCCCTTCCCTCCAATTCGGGATTTCTGACTCAAACCCCCAACAATGCCCCCTTGGCTCCTGCTCACAGAGCGGCTGCTCAGTGGGGGAAGAGCACGAGACGGACATTTTTCCTGCTAGCAGCACTTCAGCACATCACTCCACCTTTCCAGGGCTCAGGGTCTCCCTCTAGGAACAAGGAATCCCGCCCTGTCCACCTCCGAGAAGAGTTAGGAGAATTCGACGGGATAATGAAAGTGATTTATAGATAGGATGGACCCACAGACCTTTCCTGGAAAAGTAGGAGGTGGGCAGGACACACACACACACCCTAGGCTGCCTGTCTTCGTGGGGAGTGTGTCCTGACACCGACACTTAACAGCTTTCCCTACGAGGTCTTCCTAGGTAGGATTTTACAGGTCAAAAAGCATTTTCACAGACATCAACTCCTCTGGCAACACTGTGGGGTTTCCTTTCCAGCTTACCAGCCAGAACCAAGTGAAGCTCAGACAGGGTGAGTGACTTGCTGGTTCTGAGCCCCAGACATGATGTGCTGCTTGTGACCCTGTGTTCCCTCCCTCCATGGGCCAGCACCCCCAACCCTGCCCCCGGGACCTCTGTCATCCGATGCAGAGTCTGCCCAGAGGGGAGGCCCATGCAGGCCACCCGTGAGCACATCTGGGACATCTGTACACCCTGTAACGTCGACCCGGGGAGGTGCCCTGGCATGCACAGGCTGTCCCGGACAGGGACCCTATTAGAGGCACATACAATTGGTTTTGTCGCATTGACCTGCTTTTTGTACGAAGGCTCTGTGAACTGACTGGAACCTCAAAGTTACTGCAGAGCGAACAGAGACCTGGAGTTCCCACTTCCAGCCCCTGGGGTGGGGGTCGGGAGAGAGACCCCACAAAAGGGAGAGAGAATAAAAGGCAATCTGTGGGGGTGCGAGGGTAGTTCAGTAGTAGAATTCTCGCCTGCCATGTGGGAGACCCGGGTTCGATTCCCGGCCCGTGCACTTCGCCCCCAAACAAACAAACAAGCAAAAATTCGCCAAAATGGTGCTGCAGTAATGGGATACTCACATGGAAAAAGAATGAAATGTGACAGCACCCCCCCCCACACACACCTCCTGGGCCCCATATAGCATACAGAAAAAAAAAAAAAAAAGAAGACAATCTGCGAAAGGAAGGATGATTGCCTTAAAGAGCTGGGGAGAGTGAGAGGGAGTGAGCGAGCATGGGAGGGGCTGGTCCTCAATCCGCACTTACCTCCACCACATGCGAGGAAAAGCCCGTTTGTGACATTTCCAGCCCAAAGGATGTCTCGTTCTTGTTGGTGCCTAAAACAGAGGGAAAGAAAGACATCAGCTGCAGGCCCGAAGGCTTGGGACAGGCAGACCTGAGGCTCACCCACAGCTCCTGCGGCTAGGAGGCACCTTCAGGGGGCGCGGCTGTCTGCGGAGGGGGCCCTGAGTCTGAGCCCCCCCCCAGCACGAGCACACTGAGGGGCCCCCAGCCCCTTCCACGTGACAGGCGGGCTTAATGTTTGTAACCCACTCGCTTCTGGAAAAGGCTTGAGACAACTTCTATTACAGGGCATGTGTCCTGTTAAAGCTGTTAAAATCAGGGCAGACAACCAAGCAAAGCGTACAGAGACAAATAGTCTCCATTTTTAGCAAGAGATAAGTATTCTACATTTTGTTCACCCCTGTCGTTCACCAGCTCAGGCTCTAGGTGCCTTTGGACGGTTCCCAAACACCAATTCTGCCCTCGGAGGGACACTTGTCCATTTTGCATATTTGCAGGAAAGACCCGATGTATGTGGAAGCTCCTCTCCCCACAAAGGAGGGCCCCGAACGCATCCTCCCAGTCGCTGCTCCTGTCAGCCAACGGGACTGTTCTGAGGAGCAATATGCTGATTTGGATCTAAGCTCTGGTGTGAGTGTCAAGGTCACATTCATGCTCTCTATTCATTTATGAGGGCCATTTTTGTCTCTTTTGTGTGTGTTTGTATCTCCTCATTTCCAGAGCACTGCAGACTTCTCAGGCCCTGGAACACTGCCTGCCTTTTCTTTTTTGCTATCTTTCCATATGTCCGTCATTAGAAAGGCTCCACTACAGGATGCAAATGAGGCCTGTGCAAATAAAAAAATAGGGCTTAAATCACAGGGAGAGAGGCAACTGAAAGGAACCCTGTGAAAAAATGCTTTTGGCGAAGCATAGGGAATAAGTGTCTCAGGCTGTGGGGTCAAGGTTATCAGCTATAATAAAAGAGCGCCCATGCAATTCGAATTTCAGATAAACAAACAATAATTTTAAGATGTAAGTATTCCCAAATACTGCATTTTATGTTTGCAAAATACGCAAAATCTTTTAAGCTTGCCACCCTAGTTCAAGCCCCACCCTCTCCCCAAGCCACGTGAGCTTGAGTGGTCACCTAATGCCTCGGAGCTTCAGTAGTCTCAGCAGTAAAATGAGGGGACTATCAGCAAAACCACCTTTCGAGGTTATCTGTAAAACGCAGAGCCCATGTCCTGCACTAGGTAACGTCCAAATGTTGGCACTAATGGAATGTGCTGGTTTGAATCTGTGGTGGACCCCAGAAAAGCCATGTCCTTTAATCCTCATTCAATTTTGTGGGCTGGGATCTTTTTATTGTTTCCATGGATATGTGACCCACCCAATTGTGGGTGGTAACTTTTGATTATATGGTTTCCATGGAGATGTGTCCCCATCCATTCAAGGTGGGGTTGCTTACTGGAACCCTTTAAGAGGGAACAATTTTGGAAAAAACTTTAAAGACGACAGAGGAGAGAAAGCCCACAGAGCCACAGAGTTGGAGATGAAGAAAGAAAACGCCCCTGGGGAAGCCATTGAAGAAGCTTGGAGAGAAAGCTAGCAGATGTCACCATGTGCCTTTCCAGCTGAGAGAGAAACCCCAAACATCATTGGCCTTCTTGAATCTTACCTGGATGCCTTAGTTTGGACATTTTTATAGCCTTGCCTTAATTTGGACATTTTCACGGCCTTAGAACTGTAAATTTGCAACTTAAAAAAAATCCCCCTTTTAAAAAGCTGTTCTGTTTCTGGCATATGGCATTCTAGCAGCTTCTACAAACTAAAACAGGGAGAGAGGACTCATGCTCAGCCATTCCATTTGGAGGCTGCCTGGCTGAGCCCAGGGGCATGGGCCCCCCGGCATGCCCCATCACCTTCCAGGCTGAAGATCCTGTCCCCTAGTGCGTCGACGATGTCCTTCAAGGCTGCCTCGTCCGTGACGTTGAAGAAATGCTTGTCATCGGGGTCGCTGGCGATGTATTTGATTTCATTTAGAAACGTTTCTGGGTTGATCCCCCTGCGGTTGTAGTAGCCCAGGACCTGCCAGGGAACAGGGGCAGGGACGACAAACCAGGACCTAGCACAGACTGCGAGCCACAACCCAGCCGCGCCTTCCACCAGGCCTCTTTTGGATTTTGGAGGCGAACGCCTTGAGGGGCAAGAGAAGCCCCTCTTGTGAGCAGCGGTTCTGGGGGGAGCAGGTTGTAGGGGGTTTCTAGTTTTCTGAGGTTTTAGGAACTCCTTGGAAAGGGAGAAGAAAATCAAACAACAAAGCAAGGCTTTTGTGGGTCGGCCTGGGCAGTGCAGAGAGAGGCCTCGGCCTACTCTTTAGAAAAGGACAACGTGAAGAGAGGCTGGATTTAAGGCTCTCTCCATGGGACAGCCTGGTGCACTGGCCAGAAGATGCCCCCTTGGAGTCTCCAGGGATTGGTGGCAAAGCCTTTAGAAGGCAGGCAGTGGTGCAGGGCAGGGAGCGGGCAGGGAGGTGAGACGGGACTTACGGCCACAGCATATCTGGTCACATTGTCCCTCTCGCTTTGCTGGATCACCTTCTCCAGGTCTGGGCTGTCATGGGACTCCCCGTCCGTGATGACAATCATCACCTTCTTAGCTCCTTTCCTTCCACCCTTCTGGAAAGCCTCCGAGCTGGAACCCGAGCACAGGGAAGGCTTGTAAGAGAGAAGTGGAGATGGGGGCGGCCACAGAAACTGGGATGGAGTCCCCTTGGGCAGCCCAACCTCATAAATACAGAGAAGTAGCTGGATGGAGAAGCCCAGACTATTCCTTCACCAGCTGCTTGGAAACGTCTTGTATCTCCTCGTTTTTAAAAAGCGACTTTAAAAAGGTCCTTCAGTGTCCTGACCTTGCTGCTTTGGGCAGACAGACGAGGTCAGATGGAGACCTCCAGAGGCCCTAAATTACTGGTTTAAAGACCCAGCTGGATTAGAATCCCCAGGGAGAGTCTCATGGAATCCCCGGATCCATGAGATCAGACTCTCTGGGGTGCAGCCTGGGCATCAGCATTTTTCAAAAGTTCTAATGAACATCCAGAGCTGAGAACCCACTTCCCTAAGGGGATGTGCCAGAGTAATCCAACGTTCAAATCGCAACAGTCCACAAAACATGGGTGACGACAGCTGGCAAAGCTCTGTGTCTCCCATGAGGACTACTTGGATTCTATTTGGGGCAATATTAAATATCATAAATATTTCTCTTTCATGCTTTTCATTTGTTCCCAATGCCTCAAGCACGCACGCGGCCCGCCTGTTGGGCGGTCGAGCCCCTGGGACGACATGGCGGGAGGTTCACCCTCAGGGCTGCAGAGATTGCTCTTGCAGCTGGCAGCCCATCTACAAAGCACGAAAACCCAGCTCCTGAGCCATCACTGGTCTTGATGACTCTGTGGCCAAGCTCTCCTTTCATCTGTGTGTTTCGGAGAAATACAGACACGGTCTGGCCCAGCAGGTAGAATTTTCTAGTAAAGACCTAAAATTCATGTTGCTACTGGGCTCTGTAGTGGCTCCCCGGGATAAGGCAGAGCAGCCTGCAGATGTAAGCTCTGTTGTACCGGGTCACAGTCTACCATGCCACAGCCTCTGGTGACAGCGGTATCTCTTGTGACATGACAAGCTGCTGTGAAAGACTTGGATGCTGAGGAACTCACAAGACCTGGAATAAATTAGTTCAGAATGCTTTCAGGCTCCTAGTTCAAAGAAGAATGTTGTCTACCAGTCTCCTAGCGGCCCTACAATAGTCTGGATATGCTGATTTACAAAAATCTAATTTTAATATGAGCTGTGGATTAAAGGGCTTTAGAGGCACACTCGATGTGACTAGAGCAAATCTGAGATTTAAGGCTCATTTCAAAGAAAATTCTAGATGCTTCCATGACCTCACTGAAGGGCCAGGCCTGGGAGTAAAACTCCATGGAAAAAAGCGTGGGAGGGGAAAAATAGTTTTTTTTTTTTAATATATGGAGCAGAGAAAAATCTCAGGATCACATTTCCATATAATGGAATAGTGTGACTATCTGCAGGAATCATCAGACTTTAAACTGTAATTTTGTAAAGAGACTTGTGTTTGTTCCTTTGTAAATTAGAGTATGAATTCCTAAAAGCAGCGAGAGCTTTATGCTCACAACAGGTTCCATGAACCTGGAAGGCAGAGTGATCCCACTGAAATGTAGGTTAGATCAAAGTCTCTTTTCTGCTCAGAACCTGCACTCAGGAAAAGCCCAGGTCCTTACAGTGCTCTCCCCACCCCCCACCTCCCAGGCCCTGCATGATCTGACCCCATTATCTCTCCAAGCCCCTCCCCTCCTGCTCACTCTACCCACACTGGACCCTATGCCGATTCTGGAACAGGCAGGCACGTTCCCCTCTCAGGTCTTTTGTCTGAGTTATGCCTTCCACCTGGAACATTCCCCCAAGGGTGCTTGGCCAACCCCCCTCCTCTCCTTTCAGTCTCCTGTCGAATGAGCCTCTTGGTGAATGCTTTCTTCACCTCCCTGCTAATGCTAATTAAATACAGGCTCTCTCCAACCTGCTCCACTTTTTCTACCCAGTTTTGATCTCCTTCACACATACCATGTTTTTACTTTACTTATTAGTTTATTGTCTGCCTCCCCCTCTAGAAAGTCAGCTCCATGAAGGCAAATCTTTTCTTGTTTGTTCACTGATCTATCCCTAGTGCCTCAAACAGAGCGAGGCACGTAGAAGGTGCTCAATGAATACGTGCAGCGTGGGAGAAGGTACTCACACCGGTGGGATCACACCTGTGTTCATGGACTGCCAAGCCTGTTTCGTCACAGGCCTCCCCATTCCCAGCCATGTGTGGCTTCCCGGTCCACTTTCTTAACAGTGATAGTATTGTTATGTGATGACATCTGATGATACTCCTGTGCTCACGAACCTTCAGTGGCTACCCACTACTCCTTTTAGCTAAAACCTCATCACCCTCACACTCTGGCTCCAACTCATCTTTCCAACCACATGGCCCATACCCACCCACCCCCAGCAGGAACCTCATGCTGTAGTGGAAGGAGCATGGTTATATACTTTAAAGTTCCTGAGTTCCCTTATCCTCTGCCCTTATCCACATGGCTCTCTCTGTGGAACATTTTTGCCCCATCTGTCCCTGCTGGAATCTGATGGGTCTTCCTAGGGTAGACCAAATGCCGCCCCTCTTGGCAGTCTTCCTTCGGCATGGCTCTTTCACTCCTCACTGGGTTAGGCCGAGTGCTTGTCCAAGCCCCCCCATCAGGCTCAAGACCAGGGGCGCAGGTAGCCCTCCGGTCCATGACCTGGACCTTTGCACTTAGTAGGTACACAGAATATCCAGTGAGGAGAGAAAGCCTTTCACCTTAAAAGGCAAAGGCTGTCATTTGGGATGTGAATTTGGTAGGCTGAGAAGATGAGAGTTGCAAGCTAAACTTGAGGAAGAAGCTGCTCTCAATAGTGCTGATGAGTCATTAACTGATGAGTCACCCACGTGTAATGGGGTTGGGGGGCTGCAAACAGACACCAAAACAGTGGGTTCCACCCTCGTATGAAGCAATTAGGTTTGCAATGAGAAAGTGATAGCTCAGTGGTCAGTGGCTACCTCCTTGGCCCCACCTCATAAGGGCCAGCAGGAAGTCTCAGGGGTTCAGCCAGTGCACCCCCAATGATGGCAAAGCAGCCAAATGCCCATTCCTAGCAAGAAGGAGCAAGAGTGCATCTTTGCTTGGAGGAATGCTCATTTAGGAAAAGCTTGGACTAGTTTTATCAGTAAACAGAAACACACGAGTTGAGCAGTGACTTAACCATAGAGTTGTGAGGTCAGAAAAAAAATTAATCTTTTGACCACCTGAAATAATAATATTACTAAATAGCTCTTACATTGTAGAAATCTGTTAAACACATCAGCTGGCCCTCACTATGTGAGGTGGGATTATAAGGTAACGGGACTGAGGGCTCAATGAATGCAGCCGAACTTGCAGTCATAGGTGGAAAGTTTGCACATTTAAAAATCTAAACACCCTGGATAAGGTTATCATAGGAGTTTAAGCCTCAGTTTAAAAGATATTGGAAATCGCCTTTAAAATTGGCTGATTTCGGTGCTGGTCAGCAGAGTGTTTGGGACCACAGCAGCATTAGTGGAATAAGCATGCAGCCTTCCATGGGGACAATTTCCAGAGATCATATTCTTTGGAATGAATGTGGTTTGGTGTGTACTTTAAAGAGTCTGTCTCTTTACTCTGCAACTTCAGTGGCTAAATTTCACTCTTTCGTACTGCATCAATGACAGACGCATAACCAGGCATTTTGCAGCAATGGACCCCATGGACTTTTTAGCGGCAGAATGTATTTTCCAAAGTTGGCTGCAACAACATGCCCCATCCCAAATGCTCTTTTGCAATGTGACCCTCCACTCCTCCATCAAGAAACAGATGCAAATTCTGTTCCCCTTGAATCTGGACTGGTCTTATTGACTTGCTTGGCCAATAGAATGTGGCACAGGCGATGTTCTAGGACTCCTGAGGCTCGGTTATGGGCAGTCTTGCAGTTCCTGCTGGGTCTCTTGGAAAACTCACTTTTGGGACCCTCCCTTGGGTCTAGTTGCCTTGCTGTGAGAAAATCAAGCCATAGGATTTCATGGGGGAGCTCGGGTCAAATAACTCTGGCCAGGCTCCCAACTGAGCTCTCAGCCAACAGCCAGCATCGACAGCCAACCCCGGGAGTGAGCTGTCTTGGACATCTAGCCCAGGGGGACCTTCCAATGACAACAGGCCCAACCCACGCCAGACTGCAGTCCGGTCAAAGAACTCAAGAGAGAGCCATCCAGCTGAGCCTAGTCCATCCTCAGAACTTTGAGGGCTTAATAAATTATCGTTTGAAGGTAACTAAATTTTGGAATGGTTTGCTACACCACAATAGATAACTTGAACAAGTGTCTGAAGTTTTGTTGTTGTTGTTGTTGTTTTACCGAGCAAATTCTATGCCGAATGCCGTCCGGGTCTCTGTCCCTCCTCTCTGCTCAATGTGGCTGGCGGCTTCCACCACATCTTTTACAGACCTGTAGTCGTTGAGGTGGAATTCGTGCACCACATCTTCTCCGTACTGAACAACACCGACCTGCACGATAGAGGAGAGGGAAACAGAACCTCGTGACCCCCTGAAACTTAGATCTCTGGTGGCGAGAGTCCCATGGAGTGGTCTTCCTGTCTTTGGTGGTTCAGGGGTGTGGAGGGCCGAAGACCGTGCCGGGAGAACAACTACTGCTAAGGAGAAGTCGGTTTGGCCAAGTGCCAGGAATGACTAAGACCTCTTAAATCTTAATTAAAAGAGAAGAGGATCTTTCACCTTCTAGGTCGATAAAATATCGACAGTATTAGTAGCTTCAAAATAAACAAGCCAAAAAGTCTTAATGGCCTGCCCCTGGAAGAGAATCATAAACCATTACTGTTGAATGGGCATACACCGTTTCTTAGGTACAGAGGCCATCCTGATGCCAGATCTCCACCCATGGACCCTTGAAAGATGGTCATCCACTGGTGGGGAACTTGTTACTTCGAGAGGCACCCCACTTTTAACAGCTCTAATTGTCAAAACGGCATTTCTTTGATTGGCTTGAAATCTGCCACCTTTTTACTTTCGTTCACTGGTCCTCATTTGGCATGCCCAAACAATATGGAATAAATCTACCCCCTCTTTACCCAGGCAGCATCTCAAATATGTGCTGGCAGCTATTAGCTCCTCCCAGTCTTCTCTCCAAGATCAGCAGGCCCCATTTTCCTCTGTGCTTCACTCAACAGAGTTCTAGTGCCGACTCAACATTTCTTGTCTTCCTTCTCACTTTCTCTAGCTGCTCAGTGTCTTTCTTATTAGGTGGCATCTGTCCCAAAAACAGTGTTTGACCCTTCAAGTGAGGCCTCCCCCCATTGTCCGGTGGTGTTGCTGCCCATTAGACCCTAGTGTCCCAGGCTGCAGGGTTCTGGGGCTGGCTGCCCTCCTGACCACCGGCTCCTTCACCTACACCTACTTAGTGCAAAGACACTGCCCCACATGCCAAGAGAGCAGCTGTCATTGCTTTGGGGGAGAAGGAAAGCGCCCCGGAGATGCTCACCTGGATCTGCCCAGGACCGATGTAGAACTTCTTCAGGATGTTGATGAGGAAGTGCTGAACCTCCACCCAGGGGTAGATGCTGTTAGAGCCATCCAGGACGATGATGATGTCCATGTAGGTCTGGCACCCTGGGAAGTGGGGGACTCGGTCACAGCTGCCCAAGGAGACAGTCTCTGCAATCTATGATTCTCCGGATGACTGTCCAGAGGATGACAGAAGGATGGTTCTGCTCCCTGTGTTTAACTCCCTGTGACGGGAGCCATCCTCAGGCTGGATATTTCTCCTTTGGGAGAATCATTCTCCAATGTGAATGATAAGCTCATGGGATCCCAGCTCTGCTCCATCACTCTGTGCTGGCTGTTTGCAAAACTCAAATGCAATCCTGACTGCCTCTGCCCCTAATCAGGGAATGACCACCATCAGCTGGCCAGTGGTTCTGAGGAAGCCAGCACTGCCCAAAGCAGTAGCTCCTGATCCGATGTTTGACTCTGAAGGACATGCTTGTCTTTGCCTCTGTCAGCCCAGAGGAATGCGTTTCACTCTTAGGAAGGAGTATGGTGCATGGCTGGGAAGGTGGAATCTGGTGCCTGGCTGCCCCCTGGTTTTGATACTCGAGAGCCAAGTGACCTTGGCGAGTCCCTTAACCTCTCAGTATCAGTTTCCTCTTTAGTAAAATTGGCATGATGATAGTCGAGGGTTGTCATGAGGGATTAGTGCGATGATGCTTCCAAAGGGTTGAGCACAAAGAAAATGCTCAATAAATTATAGCTGATGCGATTAAAAAAAATTCTTTTAGACAAACTGCTTAGTTAATGTGGTAATGACATTATCAGGTCAAGCTCCCTTGTCTTTATCTCTGCCTCTGTTAGGCTAGCATAAAGGTTGGTTTCTATGTATTTGTGCATATGAATGCCAAATGAAAAGGACTTATAGAAACCAACAAGTAAACTAATGAAACATCAGTACCATACAAATGTAAAGAAATCTCTTTTAAAATCTCAATAATTCCCTTCTGTTGGTGAACAACTGGGGACACTTGGAAATGCTGCATGCACCTTGTACCTGGCATCTGCTTATTTTTTCCAGGAAATGTTCATGCTGTTAGAAAAGCTACTTTATGACGATACAGCAGGTGCCTTTTGTGTGTTAACTATGTCAGAGATTCTCGCATTGCAAAGGTGAAGTGTCCAAGTCAGTACTCATTAGAGAGGGACGTGGGGTGGCCTGGAGTCCAGGGCCCGTGACAGGCTTGGCGTTTGATAGAGGATTTCATAAAAGTACTTCTGCTTCAGGAGAGGCTCTGACCTGTCCACCCGCACTGGGTACAGGGTGTGAAGAGCTGACAGAGCGGACAGACTTATCCTTCTACAGTTCGGTTTAGCTCAGTGTGTGTGGACGGAGCACACACTACATGTGTGGTGCAGGGGCCTCGGGAGTAAATGAGCTGAGAACTCCTTGTCTGGGAGGAGCATATAACCTGGTGGCGAGGACCACTTTTTGGAGCCAGTTTTACTTTTAGACTGTATTTATTACATATATTGCTGATTCCTTCCTTACAATTTTGGATTTTTCTTCTTAAGATATCTTGGGAAGAAACTTGCTCCGGGTCTGTGGTTGCTAAACATTGCTGAATACTAGATTCCTTGGGGTGCTTACCCCCGCCCCCCGCCACACACACACACACACACACACACACACACACACACACACACACACACACACACACACACACACCTGCATGCATGCACCTGGGGTTTATCTCAGATTTACTGAATTAGAACCTCCTGGGGGGGCGCCATGGAATCTCTATCTGAAAAGCTCCCAGGGCAATGCTGATGGTCAGCCAGGAGAGGACAGCCATACCTTGGCAGGGAGGGCACAGGAGCTGTAGGGGGTGGTGACGTGGTCCTTAGTGGAACCCTCCTGTGTCCTGACCTCTGGCCTTCTCCAGTGCCGCTGGCACTACCTCTGCCTCTGCCATTTTGTGTGAACAGAATCAACACCTCCTCACCCCCAAAGAAGACCAATTTCTAGCCCCAAAGAAGATGCTCTCCCCCTCTCCCAAGCAGCATCTCTCCCTCTCCGCTGGGCGCCGTGCTTTGGAAGGAGGCTGCCAGCACACCCGAGGTGCTAATCCCTCACCCTCTACAAAACGGGCTGCAGCTGCCTGGGCGGTGATATTTAGCCGGAGGAGGCTTGGGGCCAAACTGTCTGGCATTGCGGGAGGCAAGGTCTAAGGATTATTTTCTCCAGGTTTTCTTGGCGGGTGGGGAGTGAGCAGGTGATTTTGGGCTCCCTGAAGTGTTGGGCAGGCAGGACAGAACTCCCAGCTTCCCAGGAGCATGGGTTGGGCACAAGTGTTAACGGGAAGATTTCTTTATTCCTTGGCCCTCCCCCTTCAATCTACAGGGCTACTGCATTGCATCACATCAGAGGATGCCACTCACATTGAACTCTATGTGAACCGTGCCCCCAGAATTGTGCTTTGCACAGCCTGCCAGCTGTATGCAGCAGCCCTGCAACCTCTTTCTTCCACGCTCAGGGTGGATTTGCAGCGGGTTTCCCTTGCTGCTAGGATTCTTTTCATAACTTCAGCTCAATTGGCCCCTGCCACCACTCTGTTGGGGAGGGTGGGCAGAGGCACAGAGAGGGGACATGTCACCCAGAAAGCTGGGGCAGGTCAGGCTTAGAGTCCAAGTGATGCTGCTCTGCAGAGCCCCAAGCTTCCCCTGTCAGCCGCTTGGCCCAAGTCTGTGGATATGAAGCCACTTACTTTGGAGAGCTGGAGCCACAGTCTTGGAGAACCTGAAGTTGGAGTTGACCCGTGAACACATCCCTGTGGTATAGTAGGAGCTCCCACACTCATGGGACCAGAGGGGGCTGCAGGCCTGTGAAGCACAGGGAAGACCACCGGTCAGAGGGGGTCTCAGGGAGGGTCCAGGCCTAATGGCCTTGGGCCCTTCCCTAACCTCCGTGACTCAAGACTCAACCTCCATCTAAGTGTCGGTGTCTCCAGGATGTAGAGGGCCTTCTTCAAGTCTAATTGAACTCTCTCGCTGTAACAGGTACCATTCCCTCTGTTCAGGTGGAATGGATGAAAACTAATCTTGGAGTCCTACTCTGTTGTTTTTTGCAAGGCCCCGTTCCCTGTCGGTCATCTGGGGCTGTGACTTCTTCCCTACCTGGCCCCTTCCTGTTACTCACTGTCGTCAACAAATACCAACACCCCGCGGACCTGGGGAGGCCCCTCCACCTCGGACCTGGATAGATCAGCTCCAAGGCTGATCTTGGTCCCTACCGGGTGAATGTCCGAGACTGGGTCCCCATGAGACGCCTGTGGTTCTTCCCAGGGAAAGAAAAAAGAATGACTCTTTTCGTGAAATTTGCTACCAGAAATGCTGACCTCAGCCCTTCATTTAATGATGGAATGAGAAGTTCTTCTCAGAATCTAATATGAAAGCCCAGTCCCATGCTTTCTTCTCTGCCTTGGCTGATAGGAAACTCAGGGCTAAATTGTGTGCTTTGTTTCACTTAGGAAGTAATGATTCTAATCCCAACCTCCTTCTTTAATTAATTTTATTCACCCATATCTTAAAGGCTTTGCTTCATCTATGCCCTTTGTTAAAGTTGCTGTGAATTATTTTTGAAAGCAGGGGGAGAAAAAAGAATGGGAGGATGGGTTGATGGATGGAAGGGTGGATGGATGGAAGGGCGGATGGATGGATGGATGGATGGATGGAAGGGCGGATGGATGGATGGATGGATGGATGGATGGATGGATGGAAGGGCGGATGGATGGATGGATGGAAGGGCAGATGGATGGACGGATGGATGGATGGATGGATGGATGGATGGACGGACGGACGGACGGATGGATGGATGGATGGATGGATGCCCTGGCATTGGGCTCAGGATATAGCAGGTGCTGAAACATCCTGTGGATTGAATGAATAGATTTCTACCCCTTCAGCCCAAACTCTCCTCTTGTTCTTTCTCACAAAGGCCTGACTTCTTTAAAAACAAAACAGGGAACCACGGGCAGTCCAGACGGCCTGCTGCTCTGCATTCATTCCTTCAGTAGCAGCAAATCTGTTTTCACTCATTTGTAACATTTCTTCAAAGTCTGCTTAAGGTGTGTGATGTGCTTTGCCTTTTTAATCAAAGCCGGAGCACAGAAAGGGGTCCAATACTTGGTCTTGCCTGTACTACCTGCCCCCCCCACACCTTCCCGGGCCCCCCGGTTTAGGGCGAAACCATGCAGAGGGGCATAAGCAGGGGGCCGCTTGTAACGGAACCCGAGGGTACCGCTCCTGTGCGCGGCGACGTGTGCGGGGGCGTCAGGACAGTGTGGGTGTCAGCCACGCCCACGCCTCTCCTGACCCCCCGCTGGGGTCTGCGGGGGGGGGGGGGGCAGAGGGTGGGGGCAGGGGGCTCTTACCAGGAAGCTGTTGTCCTTGGGGTTGGTGGCGAGGCTCAGGCCGAGACGCATGTTGTCCTTCCGCTCGGACACGTTGGACAGGGTGACCCTTCCTGGGGTGGAAGGGAGATGCTCAGCCTGCGGCCCCCTCCCCGCCCCACCCTCCGCCCAGTGCCGCCTCCTGCTGCTGCTGCTGCTGCTGCTGCTGCTGCTGCCCACCGCCTGAGGCGCCGGGAGCAGGACGGGTGCAGGCGGGATCCCGCTTCTCCCTGCCCTTCCGGGGCCCCTCGCTCGCCCCTCACGTCAGCGCAGCACAGTTTCCCGAGGCCTCACCCAGACACGGTCTCACTGCTTCCTCACGACTCCGTGGGAGACGAGGACACCGAGTCTCAGAAAGGTCAAGCCACCTGCCCAAGGTCACACAGCAAGCACATGGCAGAGTCTCCCATCTCCCAGCCCAGAGCTTTCTCCTCCTCCAGCCAGCTGGTCTCCAACCTTCCCCTTGGGCCCCACCCCGAATATCCACGGTGCCCCACTTAGGGTGGCGTCCTCTGCTCCCACCATGTCTTTCCTCAAACCGACTTTCCATCCAAATGTGCAGGTCCGTTCCGCGCTCTCTGCTCCTCTGATAAACTGACACGTGGTCATGAGTTCTCTGTCCGGTGCTGTGAAGAGCCAGCTAACAGGAGCCCTGCAGAGGTGCCAGGCCTTGTCCCGGAAAGCCACATCTCGTGGTTGGCCGCCAAGGGAGGTGCTTAGAGCAGGGTTTTCAGCCAACGGGGTGGAAGGACCAGGCAGTGAGAAGTTCTGCTGTGCCCTTCCCGCAGGCCACCGAAGGGCAGGAAGCACCCTGAGTTGCGGGAAGTGTGTTGGTGTGCTTGTTGGGTTTGTGTGAACACGCGTGTGGAAAGGGGGATGGGGAGAGGTCGGGAGAAGAAAGCTGGCATTTCAGTGAGCTCAGCGAGCCCATCTCGTCCGTCCGTCCGTCCGTCGTCCGTCTGGCTGTGATGCGACATCCCTCCTGCTTGGGGGATGGGGAGGGAAGTAGTTTTGAAGGGGCTGGAGAGAGTTCGACCTGGAATGGCCTGCATTTAGCTTTATCCATGACTGGAAGTGTGAAAAACTGTCGTGGTCTCCAGGGACACAGGTCAGCAGGGCCGGGCGGGTGCGGGGAGTGGGGCATCAGCCACCGTCCAGGGAGAGGCCAGAACTTCAGACCCACGACTGCTAATGTGGGCTGTGGGGTGGGGGAGGGCAGCTGTATTTGTTGTTTTATCCCTTCGGTTGCCCTTGGTTTTTAGTACAGCTTCTTTTGAAATCCAGCCCCCCTTGGCTGTGCTAAGAGTGACTGGTTTGTTTTGTTTTGTCTGTCCAGACACCGGCCAGAGAGAAAGCAACGACCATAGCTCTGATCTTTCCAGGGAACTTTACTATTTACAAAGTACTTTGCTCAGGTGCCCTGCTGTGAACTCCTCTCGGCTGGGGGCGGGGTGGGGTGCCCGGCTCAGGTATCACCATTTCCATTACTGAGATGAGAAAACTGAGGCGCAGAGAAGCTCCGTGCTACAGGTCACTTCCTGGTAAGGGCAGTGGAGACCTGAGCCCAGGCCCGCTGGGTCCTGACGTTTGCCCATCAGCTGGCAGGGCTGTGGCAGGAGGTGTGTCCAGCCTTGATCGTGCCGTCTCTACCCCTCACTGGCTTGGAGAATTCTGCCTTCCACATATTGAAGGGGAATATCTCTCATCTCATGCCGTCCTCCTCTGCTTCTCCCCTACTCCAGGGACTAAAGTCCTTAGGGAATTGTGCTAGTTGGGACAATTGGGTTTGGAGAGACTCAGGTTCGAGTCCTGCTTCTGCCAGGACTTCGTGGATTTGGGGCGGTCACGGGCCTCCCTCGGTGCCCATCTAGCCCTCCGTGAAGGGGAGACACAACTCCTTCCTCGTGTCCCAGGGCACGAACCCCTCACACGGCGCCTGCCTTCCAGAGTCACGTCGTCTTCCACAAGCCCTTCCTCCCCATGCAAACCAGCCTTCTTCTGGGTGCTGAGAAGAGAGTAGGCTCTTCCATACGGAGGCGAATAAATGACTGCCATCCACTGAGTGTTCTGCAGAGAGCGGGGGAGACAGCACCCCTGGCCTGGGGAGGCTCATGCCTGGAGAGGCCAGAGCAAAACCCGAGCCTCAGGCTTCCCAGCCTTGTGATTTCCACCGTGTGGAAGCACTGGTAGATGGTCTCGCTGCCTCGCATTTTCTCCTCAGCGGGAGGGAAAGGGGTGCTCCTCAAATGAAGTGCTTCTTGACGAGTATTTCCCCATGGCTACCCCCTGCTCCTGGGCTGATGCCCCAGCTCAGGAATGTTTCCCAGGGACTGAGGGCTTCACATCTCTCATTGTCAGCAGGGGCTCCTCCTTCCTTAGGAGGGTAATAGGCTCCCTGCTGGCAACCAGAGCAATAGGGCAAAGGAAATGATTGCTTCATGTGCCATATCCCTACTTGAGGCAGGAGCTAGTCCCTGTAGCCCAGTGCCCAGGTGCCCTCCAGCTATTCATCTTTCACCACGTCTCCCTGACTCCTGCCCGTCCCACGGCCCGTCTTTCCATTCTCCAAAGGAGCACACTCATTCCCACCCCAGGGCCTTTGCACCTGCTTCCTCACTGCCTGGAATGCTCCTCCTTAAGGTAACCTGACCCCTTCTCACTGTCAGAGACATTTCCTTCCCTGAGAGGCTTTCTCTGCCCATCCTGCTAAGGTGGAACCCAGTCCCCACCTCCTCTACCACTTGTGTCTCTTATCACAGATCTCTGATTTATTGCACAGCATTCATCCCTAGCTGAAATTATGCTGCTTTTCTAACTTGTGTACTTGTAGTAGTCCCTTCCCGGCAGGGTGCTTAGCTTCTTGTTCCCACGGCATCCCTAGGAACTAGCACAATGCTTGGCACATGCTAAGTGCTCATGAAAGGTTGGGGGACATGTTAGACCAGGATGGATGTCAGGGGTCAATGAGTCCACCCTGTTCACTTTACATATGAGTGGCCCGAGGCTCACAGAGAGGACATGAGCTCCTCAAGGACACACAGTAAAGACACTACCCAGCTGGGAGGAGAATCCTGGCTTGGTCTGTTTTGGAAGCCAGCCTTCTACAAAGGCAGTGGAGGCTGGGAACCATGAGCCACCGCTTGGGGCTTACTGCCTCCCTTTTTACACTCTTTCCTCACTGAAGTTTGGGCCCCGCTGTGCTGGGTTTTGAACTTCCCACCCACACCGCTGAAGCAGATGTAGCCAGCGGGAGCAGCTAGCACCACGTGATGGGACAGTTGGCCGCCTTGGGGATCCGAGTTCTTTGGACTTTCTCTTTGATGTGGCCCTTTTCATCTATGGCTTATCTCTTGAAGCACTGCCATCTCCCAGGCCTTTGCTGCCTACCCCACCCCCCGCCCCCCACCTCTCTAGGGAGGCTCATCCCACCCTATCCTACTGCACCAGGGTACAGGCTCCCCCTCCTGAAAGAGGTTCTGGGCCTGCAGAAAGCTGGTCCTGCAGGCAGGACCTGGAGTCACGGTTTCTCAGCCCAAAGGGAACTTTTGCTCCCTCTTGAGGACAGAGGGATGGGCCAGCCACTGTCTGACCTTTAAGACAAACTGGGAGTACTTTAGTGGGTGAGTGTGTGTGCTTTAGGGGACAGGCACAAGCGTGCACCCACACACATGTGCAAACACACTTCGGCAGACGTGCACGCGCACACAAGGGCTTGAGTCTGCTCACACGACCCCCACGCCGTGCTCCAGGGCGGGCCTGAAGCCTCGTCAATGAGGAGCGAAGTTCTGCATTTCAGAAAGGCCGAGCTGCCTGGTGGCAAATGTGACTGTAGACGGAGTTGGAAACCTTGCTCCTAATTAGCTGGGTGGCCCTGGGCAGGTCACCTGGCCTCCCGAGACCCTCGTTTCTCATCCGTTAAATGGCTAAATCTCATAGGTTTTTTTTGATGTGGATTAAATGAGTCAAAATATCTAAAAGTACTGAAAACTGTGCCTGGGACACGGTGGACACATACAAGACAGACGGATGTTATCTATCGTTATTATCTCAAAATCAGGATGAGCGAGAGAGTGCTGTGGCCTGGGGCTCTGGATTTGAGGGCCGGCCAGGCCCTGACAAGCTGTGTGACTGTGGAAAGGGGCTTCCTGTCTCTGGGCTTGGCCTCCACATCTGTAAACGGCGGCAGCAGTACCAGCAGGGCCACCTCGTGGGGTGGCTGTGGGGCGCCGACGTGACCGTGGACGGGGCTGAGTGTCAGCGCCTGCCCTGCCCAGGGTGTGACTTGGCCTCGCTGCCAAGAGCCCAGCGGCCCTGCCCAGTTACCCAGGTTGAGCTTGGTGCAGTTCCCGTCGATCACCGGACACTTGTACACGTCTCCTGTCTTCTGGTGACCATTGGTTTCCAGCGGGGCACCCACAACCAGCCTGAGAAGGAGAAGAAAAGGGAAGATGCTGGGGGTGGGGGGTGGGGGTCAGCCTTCCTGGCAAAGGATGCCACAATGCCGACGGGTGGTGTCGAGGAGAAAGCGGGGCTGGAGGGGGCAGTGGTCGCTCACAGGTCCTCAGGTTCAGACCTTCGCCTCCCTGGGGAAGGAGTCTGGGCTTTTGGGGTGATGGCCTGTTCTGGGCCCTTGCAGAAGACCCTGTGACAAAGGGGACAGAGGCAATCCCTGGTAGGGGAAGGGGCGTCCTTCACCTGAGTGGGCAGGGCAGACATCATGGAGAAGGTGATGCCTGAGTTGGGTCTTGACATCCTAGAATGAATTCCTTAAGAGAATAAATGGGTGGGGGTGGGGGGGCGTCACCACGAACGTGACCTTGCTTGAACAAAGGGGCCTTTGCAGGTGTGATTAAATTAGCAGTCTCGAGATGAGAGGGTGGTGGCTCAGGTAGCAGAGCAGTATGGCTTTGGAGCTGCAGGGTCTTGGCCGTCTGTCCTGCCTCATGCCTACCTTCATATGACAGTCTCCCACCACTCCTCAGCCACTCCTTCTTTGTGCAGGGTGGACCAGTGGGGTTTTAGAGCAGGCAGGGGCTGCCACCTGGTCGGGGCTTTTGTGTAGTGAGTTGAACGATGGCCCTCTAAAAGAGATGTCCTTGTCCCTGCCTTAGGAAACTGTGAAAGTGACCTCATTTGGACAAAGGTGTCTTTTGCAGATGTAATTAAATTAGTGGTCTCGAGAAGAGTTTACCTGGATGGGCCCTAAATCCAATGACAGGCGTCCTCATAAGAGACACAAGGAGGAGAGACACGGGGAGAAGAGGAGGAGGCCATACGAAGACACAGGCAGAGTTGGAGCTGTGCAGCCACAAGCCAAGAAATGCCAGGAGGAGGCGGGAAGAACTCATCCCCAGAGCTGTCAGAGGGATGTGGCCCCGCTGGCACCTTGGGGCTGGACCTCTGAGCTGCAGAGCTGTGGGAGCATAAATGGCTGTTGTTGTCAGCCTTGTCATGGCAGCCCTCAGGGAGGAAGACTCCTTGCTTGTACCTTTTACATTACATACTCTAGGGAAGGCTAAGCTGCCACTCCTTTTCTAACCCGGCCATGTGCCAGCCAAGCCCTGGATGAAAAAGCCATGACCCTGTGGACGTGCACACTGTGGACTCACTTCCCTTTGAGGCTGAAGGGCTGGGGTTCCCCTAGCACCCCACTAGAGTGCCCCAAAGCCCTCCGCTGCACCTCATCTCCTGCCCACTGGTGAGGGTGGCCCAAAAAGGCACACAGGGGTGACAGGAGCCCCAGCGCTGACCTGAAGCAAACCCTGAAGAAGCAACATTCCCCTTCAGCGCCGCCTGCCCAGTCCGTCGGTGCCACGTGCCTCGGGCATGTCTAGAACGTTTTAGCCTCTGGGGGCCAGTCTGGCTGTCAGCGGGCGATGGCCTGCTCTGCTCACGTTAATGGCCGGTAATGACTCAAGAGCAGCAGCCCTTCCCAGGGACAGCTGGACGCTTCTGGGCAGAGGGCCCTCAGCTTCCACCAGCTCTGGGGTCTTCCAGATCCTCAGGGATAAAGCATAGATGATGGTGGGTTCGGGGCACAGGGGAGGTGAGATCCTGGGAAGCAAGGAGACCTTCCTGGAGCCCTTTAAATTCTGCTTTTCCAGCAGCTTCCCTGTCTCTAGTAACGCGGACTGACGCAGATGCTGTCACTCTGACTTCAGATGGTTGGGAGAAGATGGATTGGAGGTCCGGCGACCCAGAACTTAGTGGCTTCTTGGGGTCAGAGAATCCCCTGTTCCCTCTCGATGCTATCAGGAAGGAGGGTTGGGTTGAAGTGGAAGTAAACAGAGCTCTGTTTGAAATTAAGAGTCTGTGAAATAAGAGCTGGGGTTTCTCCCCCTGGGGAGCCAGATAATGACAGATTCTAAATATATCCCCTTATTAAGCATGCTTATTTTGACTGGCAGGAGTTAATGGGACCCATAAAATCTGTTTGTCTAGACGATGGTGATTTTTGACTACTTAATTCTACAAGCGATCTGTGTGGTCAAGGTCCCTTCATTCTTTCCAGTGAAGAAAAGAGAGGGCAGTAAGCGAGGCGGGGGCCGTGAGCTTGCTTTTCTAGCTGCCCGGTTGTCCAGGTCACCCTGCCTGGACAGTCATCCTCGGGCGCCTGCCCTCCAGGGTGGGTGGTGCTTTCTGGACAGAGCGCCTTTGACGAACACCTTCAAGGGGCTTCGGGAGAAGCAGACACTGTGCATTCCAGAGAGGAAAACCCACCATGGCTGTTTTCTGGACAAGCCACGCCTGTGGGTCTAGAAAACACTCCAATGCCCTGACAAGGGGACGCCCCGTGACAACTCCCTTTTACAGAGTGGAGCTCTGAGGCCTCAGAGGCCTACATGGAAGGTCCCGAATGCAAGGGAGGACCCTTAGGCTGAGAATCCAGGACCGCGTCTTCTTCCTGGTTCTGTCACTGCCTTGCTGTGGGGCCCGGAGAAGTCATTTAACTTCCTGGGCCTTGGGTTTCTTGGCTACGAAACGATGTGAACAATTCCTGCCCTGCACCCTGGGCAGGGTCAGTGTGGGAAGTCACGGATGGCAAAGGCCTTGGGAGGCCAAAGACCACATCTAGATAAGTGAGACGGTAACTTCCCATGGGCCACGTGTGCTGGCGGTGGCCCCAATGAGACAATCTGGCAGAAATCCATCGCCAAGTCACCGTGACCTCAAATTTGCTACAAGCCTGGACTTTGTCCTTTTCAAAGGACAAAGGCTGCTCCCTCCACTTCACCTCTGTCCCCCAGGACCTCATTTCTCTGGGGGTTCTTGGCACTTCGTGAGGCGGCAGGCAGGGCTTACCGGCCCCATGTCACAGGTGCATACACTGAGGCCCCAAGTTGGAAGCCGACCCCAGACCCCACAGTTAGCTTGTGGCAGAGCTGGGACTGCAGTTCTGGCACAGCTTCTTCTTTGCTGCCCCAAATATGTCTTTGCCAGGCAGGGAGGGGGTCTGGGTCAGTGCCCCTTTCCATCCCTGGGTCTGGGCATTATGTGTGCCTGTTGGGCTTGAGGTTTTGAGGGTATGATTCAGTCCCTGTGAGTAACAGCCGAAGCGCAGGAGAAATGTTTGCGTCACCACAGAGGCCAGTCCAATTTCTCTTGGGGCCTGGCAACCACGGTTCCTCCTGGGATCTCAGCCTTCTGTAGCCATCTGAGGCCTCAGGGCCCCTTGTGCCTCCCGGGGGCTGGATATCCTATACCTTACTGCATACCCTATACCGACTGCATGCACGGCAAACCCCAAAGGCTGTGGGGATCAATGGCCCTTTCCGAGGGCTGCCAGCCATGAGTCACCAGCTGTGGACTCCTGCATTCTTCCCGCGGGGGCGCAGAGAACAGGCTGCTGCTGCCAACAGGGCACTGGCACAGGTCTTTGTGCAGCCTCTTCCCTGGCAGTTGCCTTGTGAGGGAGGGTGCTCGCGGTGGAGAGGGCACCCTGAGGAAGACTGGACATGGCCCTGCTGGGTGCTGGGCCCCCTGACTCCCTCCTACCTGGCTCCCCACCCCCCCTGGACCTCCCCTCACCCCTCCTACACACACCAACAGGGTCCCACATGCCCTCATCCCATCTGCTTATTCTCAGATCCATTCTTCAAGGCAGGCTAGGTCTCCAAACTTCTTAAATTATACACACCTATCAGGAAAAAGGGTGAAATGCACCCCCAATATGTGTAAACTTATATGTAAACTATAACAGTGCACCACTGTCTATCTGTGTGTGAAATAATTGCAATTCTATCGACTTTTTCCCAATAAAATATAAATCTAAATAGAACTGGGATCACTTTATTTCTGCGCCCCCGTATTTTGTCTGGCACCACCCCTGCACATTCTCCTCTGAAGACCATCACTTTAAGAACTACCATAAATGCCTACCTTCTCCAGGAAGCCTTCTCTGATTACCCCAGGCTCTCTGCATAAACCAGCCTTTAATCCGTGCTGCTTGGCCTGGCCAGTGTTATAGTGCCACAAGCCCCTTGCAGCCTGAGACAGCTGTGACTGCCCTGCTGCACCAGCTGAGGGGGTCTTGAGGGCACTCAGAAAAGAGGTACTCATTGTTTGGTCTGACCTTCTGTTTGCTAGCCTGCAGCAGCTGCTGCTTGGGGGGACTTGTGGCTGTGCCTTAGGCCCAAGAGAAACCCCCAGATTCAGAGCTGGGAAAGTGGGTGCTGAGAAACTTGAGTACTTTGCATGCACAGACATTCAATGGAGTGGCCCAGCTTCCTTCCTCAAGTCAATGTGGATTGCTTCCCTGGCTTCAGTTCCCACATTTCCAATTGTCCCCATTTCTCTTTCAGGATCCAAGGAATCTGGTTCCACACCCACTTCTATGGATGGAGCACCTATCTCATCCTAGGCTGGTGGCAGTGGCTGAGTCAGGGCAGGTAAATGACTTCAGCCAGTCCAATCGGAGTGCATCTCAGAACTTCTCCTTGGGATGTAAGGGTCCATAGTGGTCTCTTCCTCTGGATGCCATCGTGTGTGGATATAAGGATTGGATCTGCTGGCAGCCACCTTGTGACTGTGAGGGGTGTGAGACGATGCATGGGCAGGGGGAGGGCTGAGGGACTCATCAAACTACACCTGACGCCTACTATCATTGTGTTTTTCAGATATATGAGCATTAACTAGCGTTTATTATATAAGCCCATTTTGAGTTGAGTTTTAGGCATTTATAACAGAAAAACATTCTAAGGTTTAGAGTATGTGAGGCAAAAGAAAAAGCACATAGTTAAAATTACCCTTAAAAGTCCCATAAATCGCCAAGCTATGTTGCAGTGAGGTACATGGAAAGCAAGACCAATGAGGGAAGAGCAGATTCATATCCCCAGCTCCGTCTGGGACATGGTAAATGCATAAAACTGTCCCCTGGCTCAGTCTTGTGGGAACAGAAAGCCTTTTGTTCTATGCGCATCCCACAAACACCAGCTGCTCGGATAGGGTCCCCTGCGCTGTAGATGTCTCTGGCTACCTGGTGACTGGCCCTGCAGAACTGGGAGTCAATGTGGAGGTTTCTCAGGCCAGCCTTGTCCTATACCAGGAGGCATCGGAGACCTGGAGCAGGGAAGTGCTGGGTCCGAGGTCTCCGAGCAGGTGGGGGCAGAGCTAGACTGGCATACAGGTGCCCCCAAGTCACAGAGGGCAGGAAGACCAGAGGCAGAGTTGGGGCTCCAGGCTGGTCTGCAGAAGCAGCTGTGAGCAGCTTAGCTGGCTCAGACAGGGTTAGCCCTGGGGCCCTGGGTACTTTTCTGCCATCAGATGCTTAGGGAAGGGAGGAGGAAAACAACTGATGGAGCTGCCTCTTGGGGACATACTGAGTGCAGAGACCCAAACGACCTGTCTAGGAGAGGCAAGATGTGGGTTCAATCCCCTCCCTGACCAACCTCATTGCCTTCCTCTTCGAAGCCTGAAATTCACACCCCAGGAAATCCAATTCTCGCTGATGATCCATTTTGTTTTTATTTTAATTAAAAGTGTTTTATTGTTATCCTTTCCATTATAAGCAATCATTTTCACACCTGTGATTGCATTGATTTTGATCACTGGGACAGCTCTGAGGCTGGAAGGGCAGTTTGCATTTTGGTTCCACGAGAGGAATAAGAGATTCAGAATGTAGATGTGACAAGGCTGCAGAGAGACAGTGGTCAGGTTCAGAGCTGGGACTCCACATCCAGTGCTGGGCAAATGGTTAACAATCTTTATGTCCCTACGCTTCCTTATTAACTAAGAGTTTGCTTTGGGGCCAGAATGTTAGGTATGTGACAACAAACCATGGATTCTGCTAGCTATCTCCTCTGAGAACAAACACAACACCTAGTATTCAAAGGTTACTATGGAAACCTGCTACCAACAAAATTTTCCTATAAAGCAAGCTGGCCCTCTCTACTCAGTGCGTCTCTCCGTTGGGCAGACCCGTGTTAACCTCTCTAACGTGTACTCTCTCCTTTCGATAAACTTCCCTTCTAATAAACTTTCTTACTTATTCCTGCTGGCCCTCGCATCTTTAAATTCTTTTAGTTTTGAGACTAACAAAACTGGATTGGGGCTCGGCTGCCCCCATGGCCAGCAGGGTCCTGGTTACACTGCCTCCAGAAGGTTCTGTGTCAGTCAGTCTGGGACAAGGTTTAGGAATCTGGAATTTCTTTAAAGCTCCCGATCGGCAGGCAGGATTGGGAGTTCTCGTTTGAAGATTCTCCTAAAGAAGCAGGTACAAGGCCCCCAGGACAAGGGAAACAAGCACTCTGCCCCAAAAAGTTTCCCTACAGCTGGGAATTGACAATCTAGACATGGTCCCGGGCTGGGCTTGTTTGCTCGTTTTGTTGGTCATAATAAAACATTTAAGAAATACCAACTTTAACTGGTTCAAAAAAGGACAAACTTATTTAAGATGTATTATTCACATTTTTTTTGATGATAAAGATAATGCATGCTTGTTGTACAATGTTTGCAGGGCAGAACTGGGCAGTGGGAAAAAACAAAAGCCAGTTCCCTCTTTCTGATCTGGCTCTCTATAGGTAACCATCATTAGTAGCAAGGGGCATAGACAATTTTCAGGCATTTTGGAGTGAATTTTAAAAATGGAATCGTTGTGCATACAGAATTCTGCAACAGTGTAATTTCCCACTTACACTGACATCTTTCCATGTTGGTACCACCTTTAGGCTCACCGTCTGATACTCTGTCCTGGGTTCCCCTCCCTAAAGGGTAAGGAATCCCGGGGGGGGGGGCACAGGGGACAGGCCCACCTAGAGCCCATTCCCCTCCGCTTGGTACCAGGCACACCAAAATCCTTTTTCTGATGGCAAATCACACCACCCACAATGCATGCAGCCCTGGACCTGGGGGAGGGGGGGAAGACAGAGCTGGTGTACAGGTGGGGGTATCCACATGTGCACAGCCCCTCAATTATGGAGAGCGAACTGAAGGTGGGAAAAAAAGATGGTGGGCCTTTTTTTTTTGCTTCCTTGTCCTAGGCCTTCAGATGCTGGGCATATATAGACAGTAGAGCTCTGTCTCACTCTTTATAGTGGTTGCACAGTGTTTTTACTTGTCTTTTTTATCCATTTCCTTTTTGATGGATATTTAAATTATTCCAGTCATTTTCCTATTGGTAGATGCTTAGGTGCTTTTCAAAAATTTTCCCGTTACACAAGCCTTTTATCAATATTATTGTATAAAAAGCCTCCATGTGCAAGTAGCAATGAGGGGCAATGAAAATAGTTGATACAGAGCCCATGCTACTCCGAAGGCTGGAAGTGGAGTCAGCTGCTCTCATCTCAGACACAGGGCTTGCTGACAAGCATCATGACGGCCTGTCATTTCACAAGCTCCGCGCTCTTGTTTTTTTTTCCTGGCAACTTTTGTTTCCACCTCAGTTTACATCCAAACAGTTTTTCCTAAGTTGCAGAAATACTTAGAATAGAAGAGGAAGGAGGGAGGGGAGATGACTGCGAAAGGAGTTCTCAGTCCATACGAAGGGAAGAGAAGAACCTGACCCACTGATGGAGAAGAATAAAAGTGGCCAGGTTGACACCATTTAGTTAAAGGGTAGCCAGCCCCGGGGGGACTGCTTGCCCTTTTTCTCAATGGCCCCTGCACTCTCTCCTTCCTGCCTCTGCTCGTGCAGTCCTCTCGGCCCAGCTCGCTGACGGTCCCCATTCCACCCACCCCTCAGTACCTCTCCCTTTATCTTTCAGCCGGAAGCCATCTCCCAGTTAGCCTGGGGCTTTGCTTGTGTTTCTCTGGTCCATGTCTTTTCTCTCCTCTAGATATTTTGCCTCTGGAGGGCAGAACACAGTCAAGGTTCAATATAGTTTGTTGAATGAATAAATGAACACACGGAGGGAAATGTCGCTTGCTTTGCCAAGACAAGCTGAGGCTTCACTCTGTTTCTTGCGCTGTTGCTGGGATCAGAGCTGGGCCGAGCACTCTCAGGCCTCACCTGCAGACAGACCACCTGAAAGTGCCCCTGGCTCACCTCTCCCCTGGCAGATGCTGGTGGTCTGCTTTTCCACCAGAGAGGCCCGGCAGACAGTGTAAAAATCCCCCTTTTTCCTTTCAAAATGCCTGAGAAGCCCTCACTTATTTTTTCCAAGTCATGCTCAGCGTTTTTCTTTCCAGTTTTGTAAAAACTCTCTCCTCGAAAGTGAAACATAAACACAGCGATCGTTTGGACAGGTGTTTCTCAGTGGAATGTATAACTTTGATTTCTTGGTATGTGTGAGTCTGACAGTCCTCAGCTATTTCGTGGTAGCAGGGGAAGGGGCCTTGGAATCCTCTGCTCTTCATCTTGGGCAGATGGAATACTTTTAAGTGATGAATGTACACACCCAACAGCTTATCTCATCTCCCCACAGCCACAGGAGGAGCCTGGGCAAGGAATGGGATCCCCATTTGACTGGGGAAGAAATATCAGGAGAAATGCCTAGAGAATGTCAGGATTTGCCTCAAATCACAGCACCAGGTAGGGGCTGAGTTTCTGGAACACTCATCACCAGCCATGTGATGATTTTTTTCCAGCTGCCATGTGGATTTATGGAATAGAGGAAAAAAGAAGGCCTGGAGGTGAAAGGACAGGTGCTGTCAGTCACGGGCCTGCTGCCCTATTTCTGGTTAACTCTGATCTATCCCCAGGTGAGCCAAGCGAAGCAAAGAGCGAGGGGGATGCCCAGGTGTGGTGGTGGCACAGGGGAAGGCCACTCGCCTGGCCACAGGGGAAGGTGGTGACTCCAGGATGGGACCCTGAAGGACGAGGAGGTGCCACCCACGTGGAGGAGGGCCGGGGGCCGTGGGGAGGACAGACAGCCCCCCGAGTCCCGCATGGTGCCAGCACACAGGTGCAATGTTTCTAATGCACTGTGCATGAGACTGACAGGGCCTGGGAATGGACCCAGAGTTGACCAGCCCAGTTCCCATCCTCACGGCGGGATCATCCCTAACCTGGGCCCATGCCATTCTCTCCATCCATGCCTCCCTGAGGTCCCGACTGCCCTCCCTAACCCCCACTCTTGTCCAGAGAACTCTACTGAAAGCGGCCCTGAGCATTGCAATGTCCCCCAATCAGGGTGCCTCCTTGGGGCTCCCCTGCAGATTGCAGGCGCCAAGGACCACTCCCAAGGTAAGCCGGGAAATTCTGTTACGTCGGGGGAACCGGGAAGGGCACTGCAACTGGAGCTGCAGAGGCTGTGTTGCCCCTCCCAACATGACTTCTGGGCCCGCCCCCTCCGGACACGTGACTTCCGGAGAACTGCCCCTTCAGGACACCTGACTTCCGGGGACTCGCCCCTTCCGGACGTCACCTGACCTGCTTGCTTAAAAACTGCCTGCCATCACTCAGGCGCAGACTCACCTCCCTCCGTCTTGGATTTGGTGAGCTCATCCCGGGAGCGCAGAAATAAACCCGCCTGCTTTAAATTTCCCAGTCTACCTTCCTTCTTTCTCACTCTTTTGCCTCCTAAACCTGTCAGTTTCACTCATCAGAGTGAGAACCCCCAGACCCCTTACAAAGGACAGTCCGTTGTTCTGGAATCTGGCTGGACATTAGCCTTAACTGTTAACTAAAAATTTGCTGATCAGTTTTAATAAATATAGATTCCTAGGTCCGATCTCTAGGGATTGTGATTTTGTAGGTCTTGGTCTGGCTGAGGAGTCTATAACTTTAAAAACTTTCACAGGTGATTGTGTTCTGCAGCCAGCTTTGGGAAACCCCTGGATGAAAACATCAGATGATCACCACACTGTGATATAACGGAACACAGCTCACACAGGGACTGAGGGCAGATGCCCGAACAAGAAAGAGTTAACAGACATTGTGTCATATGTTTATCTACTTTGAGGCATTTGATCTGAACACGCATGTAAGGCGTGCACGCACGAATGACTTAGAGGAGTCTGCTAAGCGGCAGGCGCTTTCACCGGCATTAACTTATTTTATCTTTAGAACAACCCTGTGGGAGAGACAGCAATGCCATTTTGAAGCCATGGAGACTGCAGCACAGAGAAGCTGGGTGACTCACCCAAGGTGACCCAGCTGGTTATGTGGCAGCTCTGTGGCTCCTCTCCTACCTGGTCCTCTCCGTAGCTCTGTGAATGAGATGGACTGTAGGAAAGCAGGGCATGCCCAAGCCAGAGTCTTATGCTCCCCTCATCCCTCGTTGCTGGGAACGTAAAATGGTGCAGCTGCTGCGGAAAAGTTTGGCAGGTCCTCAAACATTAAACCTGGAATTACCATTTGACCAGGCAATCCCACTTCCGGTATAGACCCAAAGAACTGAAAGCAGGAATGCAAACAGATACCTGTACACCAATGTTCACAGCAGCATTGTTCACAAAAACCAAAAAGTGGAAGCCACCCAAATGTCTATCAATGGATGAATGGAGAAACAAAACATAGTGTAGACATTCAGCGGAATATATCCCACCATCGAAAGGAATGAAGTTCCGAGATAAGCTACAACACAGATGAACCTTAAGGACATTATGCAGAACGAAATAAGCCAGATACAAGAGGGCACACACTGTATGAGTTCACTTACATCAAATATCCAGAATAGGCAAATTCATAGAGACAGAAAATAGATTACTGGTTACCAGGGGTTGGGAGGGGAGCAGGGAGGGAGATGAGGAGTTACTATATAACAAGAGCAGAGTTTCTGTCTGGGATGATGGAAAAGTTTTGGTAGTGGGTGGTGGAGATGGTAGCTTAACACTGTGAATGCAATTAATGCCACTGAATCATATGGTTGAAAGTGGCTAAAACGATGAATTTTATATTGCATATATATGTATGTATATATATATATATATATATATATATGTATGTATATATATAGACACACACACACACACACACACACACACACACACACGAAGAAAGAAGTCATCTTCCATCAGGGAAGCCCTAGGCTGCATCCATGAATCAGTTGATATGCAGAATCCTTCAAAATACCTTCCATCCAATTCAAAGCTCAGATTTATTTTCCTCCTTCCCCTTCTGGACTGTGACTAACAGCTGTTGCAGAATTGTTATTATTTTGCAAAGCCATAAACAAACAAAAAGGCCATGGACTAACTTGAACCATTGAAGGATGAAGTGTGTCATCACATTTTGGAAAACTCCTCACTGGAGAAAGTCATGGGTTCAACCAGTTGGGAAAAGGCAGAGGGGACAGGGCAGGGAGGCGAGGCTGTCACAGGGTGAGCCTGGGGCTGCTTTAGGCACCAGGCATTACCCCCTGCCCTCCTGCCTGACTTTGCTTTGGCCAGGTCCTTCCAAGCTTTGCAGGGGTAAGAAAAGGGCAGGAAGCCTCAACCTCTCCCATATAGATACCATTGTCCCCAGACTCGATTACAACAACATCCGGCTTTGGGCTTCCCTGATGTTTTGCTTGGGTTATACCCAGATATCTAGAACTACTCTCTTTCCCTCTCTCTCCTTCTGTGGGCTGGTGACAAGCACTGAAGATACAAAGATGAGTAGAAGGCCAGCCCTACCCTTCGGGACTCACAGTCCCCTTCCCTCTTCCCTCTCTCACAGCTCTTTATTCTCCATCTCATTTTCTACTCTCTTCCCTCCTTTCCCCCATTTCATTGTATATTTCTCTTAATTTTTTTCTTCCACAACTCCTTCTCCATCTCTCTTTTCATTGCCGGCTCATTTCATCCTTTACGCATCACAGCTAAACCAGGCGAGCAATGATTCATTCCTTGGATTTAGGAATTCCAATAGAAAAAGGTCAGAAACCTTGTCAAGACAACCTCAAGTCAATAATAAGCATTTGCCACTGGCTGTGTATTTAAGTGTTGCAGCTGTGTGGAACAGAAGTTTCCAAAAGAGAAGAAGAGCCATTTGAAAGAGTTTGAAGGGGAGTCAGGGAAAGTTAGAAGGAGGTATTCTCTTGAAGCCTGGGGAAAATAAGGGGTAGGTTCAGTAGTGATTGAGCACAGTTAAGATTAGCGAGAAAAGGCATTGATAGCATATTGACTTATTTTTCTAATCGCATATAATCATAAAATACATACATTGCACTTTGTGGTTTTAATAAAGAGCTCCATTTTTACATTTTATATGCCTAATAATGGAAGCTCATGGGGCCCTGAATTAATGAAGTCTATGAGAAGCTTGGATAAAGGAACCATTACCAGGAGGCACCACGCCCCCTTGTGTCAGTTATGCTAAATGCAGACAAAGTTCCAAGCAGCAATTAAGAACTCATGAGTACCAGTCTTGAAAATTCAAGCCTCTGAAATTATTGAAAGACACTCTCAAGATGGAATGACTTTCAACATAGTTTATTCTTCACCTCATGACAAGAGCTCCCGTTCCCTCTCCTGTGTTGGACTCAGGATGTTGTGAGTCACAGAATGAACTACACTGGTTTCAGAGAAGGTGGGATGGTGAAAGTGCCCACGGGTTGCAGGGAGGGCGGGGGTGACTAGAGAAGATGCTGAATTGGCAAAACATTCTGGCTTCCCTCGGCTGCCCAAATTAAATTTGTTTTCTTTCTTGGAGGTTAGTAACCAGGAGACTTTGCTTTCAATGTTTCCACTTCCAGGATTGTGCACCTTACCCCCAAAGCATGCAATGCTTGGCCCCCTGCCTGTCAGCACTCAGAGCTCAAGGACAGTTACCACCTTGGGGATTAGTTTTGGCTCCAGCTCTGTCTAGGTTTGTGTGTAGCTCAGAGGTGAGCCTTCCTCAAGACCTAGGACTTTCCTGGGTTGGTTTGGCATTAAGAAAAAAAAAAACAGGATAAGAAAGCAAAAAGGGAAGAGAAAAAATAGGCTGGGAGATGCAAAGGGGCTTCAGGGCTGTTTGCAGTCTGTAATTCAATGCATGGGTTCTCCCTAGGTTCTGGGCTGACATGCATAGCTCTCCTTGACCCCTCTCAGTGCTGTTTTGAGTTTTTGGAGGTCTGATGGTGCCCCAGCTCCTGCCAGTGAGAAATCCAAATGTCTAGATTTCCACTCTTCCAGTCCTCTGCAACTCGCTCTTCTCTTGTCCACGGACTGCCTGCCAGGGTCTGCTGGGCAGCTTGGCCTGGGGCCTTGGGACAACATTGCCCTATGAGTACAGTTTTTTCTCTCTCTCTTTCTCTATCTCTTGTGCACTGGGTGGTTTCATCCTATCCTGGACTCTGCTTCTGTAGTGATTTATCCTTCAACCAGGATCAATCATGGTGCCTGATTTTATTTGTTCCAAGAGAAAATAGCAGAGGGTGTTTATGTGCTACGGTGTTGGGAGCCTGCTCTCGCCGGTCCAAGCTGGGAAAAGAGCCAAGGATCTTCCTCAGCACCATTTCCATGGCAACAAAGGCCACAGCTGCCCCAGGCTTGACCACTGGCACTGGCTGGGGCCTCCTTGCCACTGAGGAGGGACAGACTCAAATAAGAGCTGCCACCCTGTCCTAACCAGACACTGGGTCCCGGGGGCCCTTTTCCTGGAAGCCTCTCCTCGGATGCCACAGCCTTCCTCCAGGGCGAGGAAAGCATAGGGAACTAAGTCATCCAGCATCTGCCCCATGGTGGACACTGTATACAGCATCCTCTATATAGCCATCATTAGAACGCTTTGGGGTTGCCTTTACCATACCCATTTCACAGATGAACAAACTGTGGTCCAGAAAGTGGATGGATGTGTTCACTTTCCCATGGCTTGGAAAGTGTGATGCCAGGTTTGTGTAATTCTGAAGCCTAGACTTTCCCTGCAGTGAATAAGGACTCCCTCAGATGTGTCTTCCTTCTTTCTGCTGAGACGAAAGGTCTGTGACCATCTTGGGATACCACTACAACCCATGGGAAAGGGCTGCACATGAGAGGTTGGGGAGCCTTGGGGTTGGGAGAAGACGGAATGGTAGGGCCGGTGGGCATCGCCACTGGACCCGGGCTCAGCAGTTAATGTTTGTGGACTTGTTCATCATGGAGAACCTTTCCAGTCAACCTGCGGTCAGTGGTCCTCTGGATTTAGTCATGGAAGACCCTTGTGAAAATGCAAACTTGTTACCTGGAAAGGTCAATACATGAAGTTATTTAAAGTGAATTAGTGCCTTATCCAAATTAGAATTTAGTTTAGGTAGATACCATTTAGCAAGTCTGGAGAGATGGGACCCAGAAAGAGGGGTGGGGGAGGAAGGGTGGACTAAACCCTTGGCTGTTTTCACCTAAGACTTGAGCTGGGTGCAAGTATCGCAGAAAGGGCGCCTACACTGGACTGGGGGTTGGGAGGTCTGGGTTTTTGGTCCTGGCTGTGCCGCAGACTTGCTGTGCGCCTTTGTCTTGTCCCTTTCTATCTCTAGGCCTCAGTTTCCTCCTCAGTAAAATAAGGGGGAGGAGGGGAATAAATAATTTCTAAGACCCATCCCAGGCAGGGAGGAGATGCTGCCACGGTTGGGGAAGCCCTGAAGGCTAAGCCCAGCCCTGTGACTGCCTGGCCCATCCACGCCTCGGGGGTCTCCTTCCAGCCACGGTGTCCCTCCCCAGCCCACCTCTGCCTCTGCAAATCGGGGTCTGCTGAAGACCATGGCATTGGTGGCCCTTCTTCAGACGGAGAAGTTATCCCACCTGCCCGGGGTCTCCACCGGTAGAAGACACTGCTTCTGCGGAGAGGCCTCTGGGGAAGAGACTAGGTGCCAATAGAGTGTCAGGCAGGTCCATTCCAATCCCTGTCCATTTTAGGGGGCTGATCGTGCCTGTGCTCTGTGTGGAGCCTCGCCTCTGAGAGGTGGGTGGTGGGGCGGGGTCTGCAGACACTTAGCCTGAGTGGAGGGTTTGTTTCCGAGCCTGAAAGGTTTCTGAGTCTCCCTCCCGAGTGCCTCAAGCTCTACACTCAGGACACCCAAACACACAGGCCTTTCAGCATCTGACCACACAAGCCCTGAGTTGCAGTAAAATAATCCAAAAGAATCCTTCAAAGAGATGGGAAGGCTGTCTCGGATTTCTTGCGCCTTTGGATAAATCGAGCCACTAAGTCTTTCCTTGCATTGCTGAGGGTGATGAGGAATATGTTCCAGACGTGCCAGCTTCCCCAAGAGAAGCTCCTGTTTCCCATCAAGATACCCCAGAGTTCAGGAGACCCAGGCTCTGGCAAGGTTCTGCCCAGAGATAGCACATCCAACCTCTTCCTGTAACATTCAAGGAACCGAAGTTCGCGTTCTCAAGTTTCTCTTGACTCCGGGGCCCCTCCCCGTGGCGGCGGCTGCCTCTTCCTGCGCATGCTCCCCTTGGTCCCGCCCCGCGCATGCTCCCCTTGGCCCCTCTCTGCGCATGCTCCTCTTCGCCCCTCTCTGCGCATGCTCCCCTTGGCCCCCAGCTGTGGAATCTCCCCGAGCCCGGGCGGTGTCCACGCTACCCGGGAGGCAAGAGTACCAGCTGGGCTGAGGAGAACATTAACGTTGGCGGCTTCAAATAGAGGACTCGCGGCCTCTGTTGGGTGGCGGTGAGGGGGTAGGAAGACTGGAGAGGGAGGGTTGGTCGATGGGGACAGGGCAGCCTCCCCTTGACTCAGCCACCCCAAGATCCCCCTCTTCAGCCACCAAGAGGCTTCGTGAGGGAGTCCGGAGGGGAGCGGAAGGATTGGGGACGAGGGAGAGAAAGGAGGAGGAGGAGGAGGGGAGGGGGGAAAGGAGGAGGAGGAGGAGGAGGGGAGGGGGGAAAGGAGGAGGAGGAGGGGAGGGGGGAAAGGAGGAGGAGGAGGGGGGGAGGGGGGAAAGGAGGAGGAGGAGGAGGAGGGGAAGAGCATTGAGAAAGGAGGGAGCTGGATGGGAGATCTGGAAACCAGAAGAGAAGATGGGCAAAGAGAAGGGAAAAGGCACAAGAAGAGTAGAAGTCAGAGGAAGGGGTAAGAGCACGGGAGGGGACTTCAGTGCACCGTAGTAACAAGGTGTGAGCAATCTCATAAACACTCCCTCTGCCTCGCAGCCCACCTCCGTCTGCCTCTGGGCTCCCAATGTCCCCATTTTCCTGCACGTGGGACATCTGCACAGTTCAGGCAGTTTTCTTTTTGTCATTAGCTGTGTGGTTCTGAAGACAGTGGATCCCAGATCAGCAGCTTCTGGGAGCTTGAGAGAAATGCAAATTTCCTGCTCCCACTCCAGGCCTATTGAATCAGGAAATCTGGAGGTGGGGCCCAGTCATCTGATTTAACACGTCTTCCAGGGAATTCTGATGTACATTAAAGTTTGAGAATCACTGCTTTAGAGTCGTAGTTCCAGGCACCTTACGTGCCTTACAATGAATCCTTGTAAGAACTCTAAATTATTCTGTGTATTTACGTTTGTGTAGTAACATTTCCTTACGTGTCAAGGCTGTAGTCCTGGTAAAAGTTTGCTCTGCACTGCAGGGGGCTTCTGAGAGAGTTAATGGGGCGCTCCTAGGGCTGGCTCCTCTTCCCCTGCATTTTCTCACAATCTCTCACTGCTTTCTGGGACACAACACCCCCTTCTACTGCTGCCTCTGACTGTTCTCCCTCAGGCTTCTCCTCCTCCTCCTTCCCACTCACAACTGCAGGCATCCAGGGGTTCTTTCCCCAGCACCTGTCCCTCCTCTCTGAGCTGGTCCTCTTCCACCTGTGGAATGCGGTTCTCCTGATACACGTGTGCAAATTGCCCCGATTTCCCTGCCAAACTGAAGCCGTGTCCCCAGCTGCTGTCGGCCCACCATCTGCACGTGGACAACGCTTGGCCACTTCAAACCAAGGGGTCCAAAGCTTAACTCACCTCTTCCCCCAAAACATGTCCCCCTGTTGTTGGGTTTTGCTTTTCCGTTAAGAATACCACTCTCTTTCCAGTCATCCATCATCCTGTTGCATGTACAACCCTGCCTCCTTCTATTTGTGCCCTTATGTCCTTCACACAGGACACACTGGTCTCTTTGTTGTTCCTTGAACATTCCAAAGCATACTCCCACCTCAGGGCCCTTGCATTTGCCATTCCCTCTGCCTGGACTACTCTTTTCTCAGATATCCATGTGGCTAGATTCCTTTTTTGCCTTTGAGTCTCTGACCCTCATTAGCCTATCACTAAGCCCTTCTTTGACAGACTGTATAATGTGGCAGCTCTCACCCCATCCACCCTCCTAAGCCCCCTTACCCTGCTTAGTGTTTTTCCGTTAAACATGTCACCATCTGACGGACAATGGGCAAATTAATATGTTTTTACCTCACTAAAAGTAAAGATCCATCAGGGTAAGGACTTTGCAAGTTTGATCACACTGAATTCCCAGCACCTTATGCAGGTGCTCAAGAAATATTAATTGAATGAATAAACTATTGATGTTCACAAAGCAAGCCCCTCCTTCAGGTCCCTCCCCTTGGCTCGAGCATCCCCACTGCTCCCTTAGACTTCTACAGCCCTCCTCCTTGGCTCTTCATCTCCAGGGTCTCCGTCCTCAATTCCCTCCTCCACAAAACAGTCACAGTGGTTATCCTAAATTCTATGTCTGGAGCACCACTCTCTTGTCTAAAATCTTCAGTGACTCTCACTGCCATGCAGATGCAAATGCCTTGCCTTGGAATTCAAGAGCCTCTTGCCCTACCCAGTCTTCTGCCTCAGTGCTCTGGTTTCTGAACCTTCTCCACCACAAGGTTTTCAGCCTCTGTACTCTTGACCCACAATGTTCCCTCCATCTGTTAAACTCTTCTCGCCCATGTCCACTCTGCACATCTAAAAGCCACCTCCTCTATGACACGCTCCAGATTCCCTCGAACACCCAGTCCTGCCAAATTGGAAATGAACTCTTTCAGGTGTATTTCTGTGGCCCTTTCTGTGCACCCTTTCTTGGTACTTGGCACCTGGGATAAGGGTTCTGTGATCATACATCCTCTCTTTGCAGCTGGGCTTGGCACTTGCTTTTTCCACCCGTTTCTGGGAATCTGCCTAGTTTGTTGGGCCCCAGGGTGAATCAGACACCGTAGCCTCAGCTGACCCAGGGCCAACAGTATACTGGGTGGTAAGGGCACAGTGGAGGAAGACGGCTTGTCCCAGGCTGGCCTTGAAGAGGAGCTGCTTCTGTTCTGTGCTCTCTTGGGCCTAACAGGTCCCTTGGAGGTGGGCGTGAGTGGTAGTTTGCAAAACTGATCTGGGCCCCAGATCTGGCTGTGACATTAACTATGTTATCTCTGAGTCTCAGTTGCCTTACCTGCAAAACAGGGACCATTCTACTTCCAAGTTGCTTGTGCCCTTGAATCTATACCTCAGGGAGCTCCTCATGGCCCTCTGTTAGCGGGTGCAGTGTGTCCCCTGAAAAGGTATATTGAAGACCTCATCCTCAGCCCTTCAGAATGTGACCTTATTTGGAAATAGGATCATTTCAGATGGAATTAGGCAGGTTAAAATGAGGTCAAACAAAACAGGGGTGGGCTCTTAATCGAATATAACTGGTGTCCTTATGAGAAGGGGAGAGGACATACAAAAGAGGGGGAACGTCCTGTGATAGTGGAGGCAGAGAATGTCGTGGATTGCTGGCAAGCTAGAAGCCAGGAGAGAGGCATGGAACAGGCTCTTGCCTACAGATCTCAGAAGCAGCCTGGCCCTGCTGACACCTTGATTTCAGACTTCTGGCCTCTAGAATCAGGAGACAAGGTTTCTGTTGTTTTAACCCACTGAGTTTGTGGTTTGTTGTGGCAGCCCTAGAACGCTAAGACCCCTCCTGTTCTTAAAGCCCTTAGACTCCCAAAGTGGCCCCTTCCTGAGCTCACCGGGGGCCATCCAGTTCCTGCTCGATGCCCTTTGAGGGAACTTGAGGGAAGGAGGAGAAAGGCTTGGCCTTGTTGCAAGCTGAGGTGGCTTCTCTCTCTCCAGGGGTGAGAGCTTCAATGGCCAAGTGGAAACTTGGGGGACTCAGGTCTGTTTTTTTTTTCTCAGCCCCAGGTGATTTCCTGCTCCAGAGGACCAGAGGTTCTGAGAGACCCTCTGCACACCCTGCATCGGAGATTCTGGAACAGCACATGTCCTCTAAAAACTAACCGATTTAAAGATTTCAATGTAAATGCATTAGAGTCATGTGGATTAAATTTCTTTGAGAATACACAAGAGGCGGAGAACACTAAGCTCAAGAGGAATTTGTTTACTCTTTTCCTTTTTTTGTGTGCTGTTATTGTTACTAAGACCAAGATGTGAAAAACTGTTCAAGATGTATTAAGAGTTGGTGTACAGTCAACTCTGCCTAGTTTGAGTTCTAAGTTGGGAGAGAGGTGAGTAGAAGGTGAAGAGTTAAGAAAATCAATTGGCATCCCCTCCCCCGAGGAATTTCTGCCCATCCTTTAGCCATTTACAAGGGTCCAGGTGCCCTTGTCAAGAAGCCATTGATCAAGGAGGTTCACAGCCCTATAAGCAGGGGCTGCATCCCATTGAATTAGATATGGCCTGTGGTGCCAGTGTAGAGGCAGTGGGTGGATCTTTTTCTGAGGCAATGTTCAGACCTGGAGTTTGGGGTAGGAATGGCAGGCACTGATGCTCCTTCCCACTGGCGTGTCCCCAAGTCTGCCTCCAAGTGGCACAGTGTTTGCACTTCAAACCCTTGCTCTTTTTCTTCCTTTCAGGTGCCTGCTTGCATGGAGCCAAAACAACCAGGGTTGTGCATAGCCAGTGGATCCCAAAATGACATTGTCATCAGCCTTTCTTTTCCTACGATCCCAATCCACAGGACCCTATGTCTGAATACAATTCCTGGAATGCTGCCCATAGGCCAGGGAAAATGGGGGAAAGGAAAGAAGCAGGAAGGGAAGCAATCAAGTAGGACTTGCAGTGGGGTCCATAGAATAGGGGTAGGAGTTCCCAAAAGGCCTTATGGGTTCTCGTCCATTCTGTGTGTGGCTCTGGGGATCCCTGGGCCCATCAGCCCCGTTGTGACAGTGAGCATGCTCAGGTCAAATGACCACAGTGGCTGTGACTCTGCCTATCTCTAGCATCAGCTTTCTCCCACAGTGCTCTGGCTAGCTCCGGCAATGCTTGGATCAGCAAGAACAACCAGGGGTTGGTTCTGTCATATCTTTCTGCTCATCTAAGCCCAACCTTCAAGACCCTATTCAAATGCCCTTCTTCTATGAAGCCCCCCAGAGGTTCCAGGCATAAGGATTTCTCCCTTTCAACTCCAGCTATTTCTGCTGTGAGCAAGATGCTGTGCTGGCTGCTCTCAGATGTCAAGGAGATGAAGCAGGTTGGCCACTAGGAGAGATGGGTCATGGGGCCAAATTAACTGCAACGTAGGGTGGGAAGTGATTTGTGCCATCAGAGAGGATTCAGGGAGGAGGAGGTCTTTTTTGGCTAGAGGAAGGATCCAGAAAGGCTTCTTGGAGAAAGTTGCCTTACAAAGATGAACATAATTAACACCAGCTCATATTTTGTCTTGTATTGCATTTTAATTATTTCAAGGACATTAGTGTTGCTTCCCTCATCTGGTCTAACTCATAACAATATTTTGCAGAGCCTAGTAAAATTGATTAGCAGATGCCTAATAAACAAATACTGGTCAAAATAAATTTTTCAGGGAAAAGTCAGTTCAGCTAAATTTTAACCATTCATGGCAGATAAAGAACACAGATGCCATAAATCCCGTATCTGAGCTTGTTGAGAGAGGTTCAAATCCTTCAATCAGTATTTCAAAGTATGTTCTTTTGAGCATCTCCCAAATGCCCGGTATGCTAACCAGAATTCAGGAAGAGGGATAACAAAACAGGCAGTTACTATTCAGCTTAAAAATGCTATGAAACAGGATATGCAGAGTTCTGTGGAGGTCGCTAATCTATTGCTGGGAATGGATGGTCAGAGAAGGTTTCTCATAGAAATGATATATAAATTGATAAAAAATATGAAAGAGGACTTTCAATTCCAGCCATGAGTTACTATGAAAGGTAGATAAAATACATAAAACTATTGTTTTCAGATACTGGACAGCCACCAATAAAAGCTCGATCCTTGAGAGTGCATGGTAGCCCATGACAAACTCTGGAATCTGCCCTGTAACCACTTGTTGAAGAGTGCTTTGAAAACTGTTGCTTTTTTATTTCTTTGCTTGTATATATGTTATACCATGCCATAAAAAAAAGTTAAAAAAACTAATAAAGCAAAGAGGAATTTTTGAAGGAAAAAAAAAAGCTCAATCTTTGAGAGAAGAGAAACTTAGGAGTTGATACCACATCACCTTGTTTTTTTTTCTGAGGACATTTTCCTTTTGTGGCTCAGGGAAATAGAGTACAAGAAACAGTGATTAGATTTGGGCTTGCAAAGTCGGCTACAGTTGGGGTAGAGGGCAGAGTAGCAGAAAGAGATGCATGCAAAAAGAGTCCCCCAAATCTGCTAAACGTTCCCCTCATGTCTTTGGCTTACTCTTGAGCTGTGCATACAGAGAATGAGACTATGGGCCCATCAGAGAACAGCCACTTGAAGGAGAGACTTCTCTTTTTTTTTATTTTAAAAAGTTTTATTTGGAAGATTTGAAATTTGAGATTTTTAATAAAAGCAAAAGAAATTCAGTTACACTTAATGATTAACAGAATGTAGTGGCATACTATCTAAACAGAAATCATGCTGATGTGCCATAATAAATTGTCTATTAGTTAAAAATACAGTTTGGGGCACAGTTGTATCACAAATTACAGCAAACGTTGCAAGAATTTACTCAAACTAGAGAATTCCGAATAACTATCTTTTAATTGCAGCCACTTATAAGAGGTTGCCCATAAATGGAGAGATTTGGGGGGCGGGGTTCATGCCCAACCAGAATGGGTAGACCTTAGTGAAAGCCCTAGACTTGAGGTTGGGAGCTCAAAAAATTCATGCCCTAGGATTAAGGACCACACTCTAGGAGTAATGGGGAAATAAATTAGCCTTTCCCTAACTAAGGCCACAATCAAACCTTGAAGATAGCTAGGTGATTTCACCATTAATTTAATTGCCTGTTGGACCAAAATTTAGCATTCTTTAAAGGTCAGTAGAGACTCATGCAGAGTCTCTATAATGTGTCATCCGCAACATTTAGGATAGAAAGAGGCACAGTATCAGGAGAAAGTGACTGATAATCATAAGCTAAAGTAATCAATAGAAGCAGAAACAGAGATGATCCAGAAATTGGAATTAGCCAGCTAGTACTTCAAGATAGCTAAGACTAATATGTTGAAGAAAAAAGTGTAAAAGATGGATGAATGGGAGAAAGATTATTTTAATGGAGAATTAGAATCTATAAAAATGTATCACATGGACACATTCAAGAATGGCAAAATAAAAATATCTGTAATTAAGAATACATTGGATTGGTTTAACTGTACAGTGGATACAACAGAAGAGAGGGTAAGTTAAATTAAAGACAGATGAATAGAAAATGTATAAATTGACCCATACATAGAGAAAAAATGGAATAAAAACAGACCAGAGATGTAAGGAACATGATGAAAAGAACCAGCATACACACAATTGGAGTCTAAGCAGAAAGAATGGGACAGAAACTAAATTAGAAAAAATAAAGGTAGAGAATTTTCCAAATCTGATGAAAGACACCAACCTACAGATTTAGGAAACTCTTAAGTAGAACAACTAAAAGGTAACCTACACTTAGTACACCAGAGTCAAACTGCTGAAGTTGAAGACAAACAGGAAAGCAACCACAGAAAACTGGCATATTACATTTAAAGGAACAACAAGAAACTGAAGGCTGACATTTTCAACAGAAACCATAAAGCCAGAAGATAATAGGATGACATTCTAAAGTGCTATAAGAAAAACTGCCAACCTAGCATACTATCCTTGTTGAAATATTCAAAATGAAAATGATATAAAGAGGTTCTCAGACAAAACAAGCAAGCAAATAGAAAATCAACTCCCAAAGCTGAAAGAATCATTGACAGCAGACTTTTACTATAAGAAATCCTATATAGGATTTCTGGCTAAAGGACAATGAATGATAACAGGTGAAATGACAATACTGTAGGAGAATGTGAAGAGCATCACAAAGGATAAGTAGCAGAATAAATAGAAATTCTGACACTTTAAAGCAACCACAATAATAATAATGTCTTGTGGAATTCATGACATATTTAAAGGTAACATATATGCCAAAATATTACAAAAACTGTAGCAAATAACTAGAATTAAACTGCTGCCAGTATCTGTGTTGTTTAGGAAGTACTCATTTAAAGAAGATTTTAATAATTCAAGAATGCATATTGTAATTTCTAGGAAAACACTAAAAAGCTGAAAAAAGAAGGTATAACTACAAAGCTAATAGTAGAGAAGAAAAATGAAATAATACAACATACTTGAATAACCCAAAAGAAAGTCAAAGAAGAGCAATAAAGGGACAGAAGCTAGATGGGGCAAACAGAAGTCATGGTAAAACGGTTAACTTCAATCCAACTATGTTAGTTATTTTGTTAAATGTCATTATCCAATTAGAAGGGAAGAATTGTCAGACTGGATATAAAATTTATTTGCTGTTTGAAAGAGACACACTTCAAAAATAAGGACACAGAAGGGCTGAAAGTAAAATGATGGAAAAAGATATACTATATGCAAGCTGACCAAATGACAACTCTGTTCATATTCATGTTAAACAAAGTAGACTTTAAGGCAAGAAATATTCTGAACGATAAAGAGGGACATTTTATAATGATAAATGGGTCAATTCAACAGGGCCTTACAACAATCCTAAATTTGTATGTGCCTAATTAACATAGCTCCAAAATATATAAAGCAAAAGTTGATGGAAACAAAAGGAGAGATAGGCAAATTCCCAGTCATAATTAGAGATTTTTAATAGATCTCTCTCAAAAAACTGACAGCAGACGAAAAATCAGCAAGGATGTAGAAGATTTGAACCTCACAGTTAGCAAGATGACCTAATTGATATATATAGAAAAATACTTAATAAACCATAGAACAGACATTGTTTTCACGTGCACTGGGAATTTACTAAAATAGACTGTATCTTAAATCAGAAAGTTTTGACAAATATCAGAAGATTTAAATTATGCAGTGTATCCTATCTGACCACTGTGGAATTAAATTAGAAATCTTTAACAGAAAGATAACTAAAAAATCTCTAAATGTTTGGAAATCAAGCAATGTGCTTCTAAGTAACCCATGGGTCATAAAAGAAATCATAATGGAAATTAAAACTTACTTTAATATCAATGATAATGAAAATATACAAATTCATGGGATGAAGCTAAAACAGCACTTAGAAGGAAATGTATGGCTTTTATGTATATACTAGAAAAGAAAGAAAGTTGGAAAATCAACAATTTGTATAAGAAGCTAGGAAAATAATAGCAAATTAAATACAAAAAATAGAAGGAAGGAATAATTTTTTAAAAAAAGAGTAGAAATCAATGAAACAGAAGATAGATTCAATAGAGACGATCAATAAAGCCCAAAGTTGATCCTGAGAAAAGATTAATAAAATAGATATACTTTGGCAAGACTGATCAAGAACAAAAGAGACAACACAAATTATCAGTAAAAGGAATGAAAAAGAGGAAATCACTACCTCCTGTAGGCATTACAAAGATAATGTTACATTATGAACAATATTTTGTCAATAAAATTTCAAATTTGAATGAAATGGACTAATTCCATGAAAAACATGTATCAAAGTTAACACAGGAAGCAATAAGGAATCTGAATAGTCGATTATTTTTGAAGAAATTGAATCTATAATTAAAAATTTCCCCACAAAGAACACCCCAGGTGCTTCACTCGTGGATTCTCCCAAACATTTATGGAAGTAATAATAGCAACCTTACACTCTACCAGAGAACTGAAAAAGGGAGAACACTTTCCAAAACATTTTATGAGGACTGCATAACTGTGATATCAAAGTCTGACAAGGCCATTACGGAAAAAGGACATTTATGGGCCAATGTAGCACATGAACATAGAAGCAAAATTCCTGACAAAATATTAGCGAGTAGAATCCAATTAGATTATGTATACAGACAGATTTGAAGTCATGGTGACCAAGTGAGATTTGCCCCAGGAATGCAAGTTGGGTAAAACACGCAAAAAATCAATCAATATAACTAACCATTTAAAAAGATTAAAGGAGAAGAACTATATAATCGTCTAAGTCTTTGCAGAAAAAACATGTGAGAAAATTCAACACTTGTTCACATAAAAAACACTCAGCAAGCTAGGAATAAAATAAATCTACCTTAATCTGAAGAGTTCTACAACAAACAAATGAATAAAACATAGTTAACAGCTTGTTCTTTTACCCACACCACACTGCCTTGATTACTGTACTTTTATAGTAAGTCTTGAAGTCAGGTAGTGTCAAACCTCTGACTTTGTTTTTCTTCTTCAATATCGTGTTGGCTATTTTGGGTCTTTTGCCTTTTCATATAAATTTTAGAATAAGTTTGTCACCATCCATATTTTGATTAGGATTGCATTGAATCTATAGATTATGTTCGGAAGAATTGACATGCTAACAATATTGAGTCTTTCTATTGATGATTAATACCTTATTTGGTTATGAAATACTGAGGTCTACCTTTTGATAATGGAAATAACAAAAGAATGTTCAGTGTCATTCCTTCTATTCAATTTTGTACTAAAGGTTCTAGCCAGTGCAATTAGGCAAGAAAATAAAAAGCTTTAATATTGGAAAAGAAGAAAGAAAACTAGCTATTTCAGATGATATGATTGTATACATAGGAAATACAAAAGAATCTACAAGGAAACTATGAGAAATAAACACATTTAGCAAAGTTGCTGGTTAAATGTAAGTATAACACAAAATCAATTGTATTTTTATATACTAACATAAAAGTTTGACAAATGAAATAAGGATATTCTGTTTTAATAACATTTATATACTTTGTTGTTAATGAAAAGTATGCAAGACTTTTACACTGAAATTTTCAAAACAGTATTGAGAAAAATTTTAAAAGTTGAATAAATGTAGAGATATACATGTTCATGGAATTGAAAGACTCAATACTAAGATTTCATTTCCCCATAGTTGATAAAAAAAAAAAATCAATGTTATCCAAATCCAAATCCCTCCAGTAAGTTTTGTTGGAGGAAATTGAAAAGTTGATTCTAAACTTCAAATGGAAATATAAATGACGCAGATTAGCCAAAGCAGTCTTGTAAAAGAAGAATAAGTAGGGAGAACTCACAGTCTTTGACTTCAAAATTTAATTGAAAGCTACAGTACCCAAGTCAGCTTTTACTGGTGTAAATTTAAATAAATAGACAAAATGAATAGAATAGAGTCTAAGAAAAGGTCTACACATATATAGTTCCCTGATTTTCAACACAGGTGCCACTAGATTCAGTGGTAGAAAATAGTCTTTTAATAAATAGTGCTGGATCAAACAGATATCCATATGGAAAAACGAACTTTGACCTTTATCTCATACCTCACACAGAAATTAATTTGAGATGAGTCATTGTCCTACATGAGAAAGCAGAAACATCAATTCTCTAGAGGAAAACAGCAGAGAAGATCTTCATGATCTTGGGAGAGGTAAAGATTTCTTAAATGGGACACACAAAAAGCCTTAACCATAAAAAGATTGATAAATTGGACTTTATTAAAGTTAAGAATGCATGTATATCTAAATACACCATTAAGAAAATGAAAAGGCAAGGCACAGACTGGAAGAAGACTGCATCTATTTGACAAAGGATTTGTATACAGAATATATATTTAAAAGTCCTCTAAATCAGTAAGAAAAAGACACACAAGAGAATTTAAAATGGGCTTAAGACTTGTGCAGACACTTTCAAAAGAGCATAGCAAAATGGCCAATAAACTTCTGAAAAGTTGTTAAGCATCACTGGTTATTGGAGAGGTGCAAATTAAATCCACAATGAGATACCAGTACATACCCACCAGAATTGCTAAAATTAAAAAGTCCGATGTGAATAAAAAATGTTAGTGAGGATAGGGAACATGGAAACCGTCTCTTATATACTATTAGAGAAAGTTGAAATTGCTTCAACCATTTTGGAAACAATTCTTTGCAGTTCTTACTAAAGTAAAACATACCCCTACCCTTTAACTCAGCAATTCTACTCCTCAGTATATATATACATACCCAATAAAAATAAGTGCATGATCCATCTATAAACATGTACAAGAATAGTAACAGTAGCTCTATTCAAATTAGCCCTAAACTGGAAACAGTCCAAATATCTATAAACTGTGGTATATTAATGCAATGGAGTATTACACAGCAATGAAAAAGCATGTAGCATGATACATTCAACAACATGGTTGAACCTCATTGGCATAATGTTGAGTAAAAGACGTCAGATACAAAAGAGCACCTACTGGATGGCACCAACTATATGACGTTCAAAAAACAGGCAACATTAATCCATGGTGATAGGAGTCAGGGTAGTGGTTATTTCTGGAGGGGCACTGACCGGGTGGGGGGTCACAAAGGGGCCTTCTGGTGAGCTGGAAATGTTTCAGATCGTAAGCTGGGTGATGTTTACATGGGTGTACACCTATGTAAAAGTTCATTGAACTGTACATTTACAATGTCTACACTTTACCGTACATAAGTTTTAGCTTGATAGAAAGATAATAAGATATCCCTTTAAAAAATAATAAAAAGAATATGAGAGAATTAGGCAGATCTGGACGGAGGGGGTGGGATGAGAGGGGAAGGGGCAAAGAATGCCTGAGGAATTGGAAAAAATTGAAATAATTCAATCTGGCTGGAGTGTTGAGCATAAGAAAGTGGAGTGGGAGGTGAATGGGGAGAGATTGGGGAGGGTAGGCAGGGGCTGGGCTGGGGAAGTGGAAGTGTAGGATATGTATAGACAGTGTTCATGTGTTCCTTTGACTCTGCAAGGGCTTCTAAAAGGGGGAAGGAAGGGAGGGAGGGAGGGAGGAAGGGAGGGAGGGAGGGAGGAAGGGAGGAAGGGAGGAAGGGAGGAAGGGAGGAAGGGAGGAAGGAAGGAAGGAAGGAAGGAAGGAAGGAAGGTTGGTTGGTTGTTTCTTCAGTCAGCTAAGAACCAATCAGCGAAACCTTGTGTCTCATGCTCCTTTTATCTACAGTATGGACAGATGAGTAAAAAATATGGATAAAAAAATAAACAGATAATAGGGGGAGCAAATGTTAAAATAAATGGACTAGATTGAAATAGTAGTGGTCAATGAGAGGGAGTGGTAAGGAGCATAGAAAAAAATAGGGGGAACAAAGGTTAAAATATATTGGGTAGATGGAAATACTAGTGGTCAATGAGAGGGAGGGGTAAGGGGTACCGTGTGTATGAGTTTTTCCTTTTTTCTTTTTATTTCTTTATCTGGAGTGATGCAAATGTTCTAAGAAATGATCATGGTGATGAATATACAACTATGTGATGATACTGTGAACCATGTATGAAATGTTCATATGCTAAGAATGTGTTTGTATGTTGTTTTGTCAATAAAAATATTGAAAAAAAAAGAACCAGTCAGAGGGAGGAGAACGGGGACAAGAGTAAATATGCATGAGGCATCTTGTCGCGTGATGAAAAAGTTCTAAAACGGTGATGGCTGCACAACTTAGCAAATTTACTAACAGCCCTTTGAGCTGTATAACTGGAATGAGTGGATTATAATGTAAAATACGACTCACTACGGTTATTAAATACAATAGGAGGTGGCGTCTTCCCTCTGCTTGATTGCCCCTGCCCTGGGAGTGTCCTTGGGCTCTTTCTGGCCCTCTCCCTCCACTCAGTCTCACCCTCATTCCCCTTGACCCTATTTTCTGCCTGTGCTTTACCCCGTGAGCACACTCACATCCATCCCTTCAGAGACGCCGCCCAACGCCGCTCCAGGCAGCTGACCCCATTGACGACACAAGGCCCCTGAGGCCCCGAGAGGGGTTGGGAGCGGCTACTTGCCCCCCATGCTGCCCCATTTCACAGATGAGATTAAGGGCCTGAGAAATAAAATGCCCAAGTTTCATAGTGAGGGGCAGATCCTCTGCAGTCTCTGACCTGCAGGGACAAGGGGTCAAGTCACTGCGAATGGGAGCGTTTGTGGGTAGGGGCCAGCCTGGGACGCTGCCGGCCGAGGGGTGGGAAGGGGAGGGCTGGGCGCAGGATGGCGCGGGCTGGCGCGGGGCTGGGCGGGTGCGGGGCCGGGCGGGCGCGGGGCCGGGAGCCGGATGGCGCGGGGCTTTCACTCACCACTTCTTGCCGCTGATCTCGTGCTGTTGCACCGTGTAGCCAAAGAAGGCCGTCCTGGGGCCGGAGATGACCCGGGGCTTCCTGGTGTCCATGTTGAAGGTGTCGGTGAGCCCTGGGGCGGGGAGGGGAGGAGAGCAGGGGAGTCAGGTGGCGGAGGTGTGGGCCGCCTCCGCAGCTGACCTGCAGTGCAGGCTGTTGGTCCCCTCGCCTTGAGGAGTCCTGTATGAGGTGACAGCTATAGTCCAGGGCCGGAGAGGCCCAGCTCCTGCTCTGGAAGAGCCTAGAGTCTCACAGGGGCTGCGTAAAATCCGCTCTCAGGGAGACTGGGCTGGATGGGAAGACGCAGACCCTCCCCAGAGAGTCCCCTGTCTCTTGAGGGAGAGACAGCCTTTGTCCTCCAGGATCCAGAGTACATTGGGGGAGACATGGTCCACGCAGGAACCCACAGTCTGGTGGGAGAGACACAAACCCTCTCTTAGGCTCGAGTCCGAGATGGGAAGCACTGCCCCTGCCCTAGCAGAGCCCACGGTTTGCCGGACAGAGCGAGGCCACAGAGGCATGCACAGGAGCAGGGGGCCCCACAGCTGCAGGTGTTTATGGCTCCCAGCCCCAGGGGCCGGAGTGAGTCCTTCCAGTGGCTCCTTTGAGGAGCCATGCCCTAGTCCTGGCCCTTCCCAGAACCCTGGGCTCCCCGCAGCCCCTTCCCTGGCCCCTCCTTGCTCCTGAAGGCTCAAGCCCCTGATTGCTCAGTGCTGGTTTTGAGCAGCCAGCTCCTTTCCCACTCCACCTTGTCTTCCTCCAGCTCTGCTTCTTGCGGCTTCTGTTTTTCTCTTCCTTTTGCTTTTTCTTTTCCCTCGTTCTTTTCTTCTTCTTCCCTCTCCCCCTCCTTTTCTCATCTCTGCCTGCTAAAGAGTCAGGGAACTGACTTCCACCCCCAGGGCTGCTGGTGGACAACCCACTTCTGTGCTTGTCTGCACAGCCCTGTGCCTTCAGTCGGGGCCGCTGCTTGGCTGGGGCAGCTGAGCAGAGCAGGGGCAAATCCCATAACCCGTCACCTGGTCCCAAGAGCCTTTCCAGCTCGGTTAAATCACGTGTCAATGAACCACATCCTACATGCTAGGAAGCCCCGTTGAGCCACATGCTTTGCCCCTCTTTGCCACTGTGCTGGTTTGAAGCTGTTATGCACCCCAGAAAAGCCATGTCCTTTTTCCTGATCCAATTTTGTGGGGGCAGCTATGTTTCTTTTAATCCTGATTCAATATAGTGGGGTGGAAACTTTGGATTGTTTCCAGGGAGATGTGATACACCCACTGGTGGGTGTGACCTTTTGATGGGATGGAGATGTGATTCTGCCCATTTGAGGTGGGTCTTGATTAGTTTTCTGGAGTCCTTTAAAAGGGGAAGCATTTTGGAGAAACCTGAGATGCAGATGCTTGGAGAACAGTTGCTTCAGAGCCAACACGAGACCCAGACATTTGGAGAGGCAGAAAGAAAACGCCCCCGGGGAAGCCATTTGAAAGCAGAAGCCAAAGACCCCAGCAGGTACCAGCCACGTGCCTGCCGGCTGACAGGCGTGTTCCAGACCTATTGGCCTTTCTTGAGTCAAGGTATCTTTTTCTGGATGTCTTAATTTGGACATTTTTATGGCCTTAGAACCGTAAATTTGTAACTTAATCAAATTCCCTTTATAAAGGCCAACCCATTTCTGATATATTGCCTCCCGGCAGCATTAACAAGCCTATACAGGCATTCTTGGGTCAAATCATAAGAAACAACAGTCACAGCTGGATGGCATCATTTACTCTCGGGGGAGTGAGCGAGTGTCAGCTACCCTTGGAAGACACAGATGCACCCCCAGGGAGGTTGGGAGACTTGTCCAGGTCCACTGTGGGTCAGTGGCAGCCTCAGAGCAAGGACCTTGGGTGCCTACTCTGTGACTCCTTCCCCCCACGAGGCATATGTGGCCCCATTACCTGTTCAAGCCCCACCTCTGCCTGGTTGTCACCACTAACAGCACTACCATACTCCGGGATTTAAGGGGTGGGGATCCCGCCACGAGCCAAAGCTTTCAGATATGTCAAAATCAATCAGCAGAATGGAACTGGTATCATTGTTGCCCCTTCATAAACTTCAAAGAACATTCACGTTATGATATTTGATTTCCATGACAACCCTAGGACATGAGCAGCAAAGGGGTTATTCCCAAAGAAAAGGGGCAAAGAGGCTAATGGACATGCCAGGGTCACAGAGCCAGCAAGCAAGAAGCTGGGGATTCAAGCCCCTGAGGCCCAGGTGTGTCCCCATGAACTTTCCTTTCCCTGGACACTGACCTCCCAGCTGGAGTGTCCAAGGGCGGTGCTTTGGGCACCTACTCGAATAAGGCCTCTTGTACAAAAGCAAAGGGTTCCTTCCACACTTCCTTTATTTTCCCAGCAAATTGATAGAGTTTCCAGAAGTTCCTCCGTTGGAGTCACAGAATCAGAGTCCCTAGAAGTAAAACTTGAAAACCCTATAGTAGGGAGGCCAGATATATGTTATCTCACCAATCCATGTTGATTGATTATCAGTGCTGTCTGGGCACTGAGTTAAGAAAGATTCTGAGGTCCAATCTAGGCTTAGTGGGGAAGAGTAAGTAGTTTGGTCAATGAACAATGCCTCCTGTGGGTACAAGAAAGGGCAGTTGCAGCAAGTACTTATGTCTGGTCAGACTCACATGGCCTCCCTGGCTGCAGTGGGGAGGGACCAGCAAGGCACAGAGGCTCAGCTGTGCCCCTGAAGTGAGCGTGACCACTCCCCAGGGGCTATGGAGATGGCGGGAGCCGTAGACATGGGCTGGCCAGTGTCCCTGGCAGCTGGGACTGTGGCTGCCTGGCCTGGTGAGTGGTGTTTGAGAATCTGTGCACCCCAAGTGATACTCAAGCTCATTGCCATGGTTTCAGCCCCTTCTTGGGACTGGCCTTTTAGAAAGGACAGATAAGAGATTCTGAATATGTCTCCATGCCAAAGGGACCCTTGCAAAATCCGTCAGATCCCCCTCACTCCTCAGTGAAATGCCGTCCAAGGGTTTCCCACGCCACTCAGCATCAAAGTCATACTCCTTCCTGCCGTTGCAAGGCCCAGCCCCGTTCCCTTGCTTTCCTGTTTCCTGCCCTTGAAGGTGTGTTCTTTTCACTCCTCAGCGCCTTTGCCCTGGCCACTCCCTTTACCTTTCCTATTGCTTGCAAGGCTCTCTCCCTTGTGCCGTCCCCTCTCTGCTTCAAGGCCATCTTATTGCCAGGCCTTCTCCATGGCCCCATGCCTCTCACCCTGCTTCCTTCTTCCTCTCAGCATTTCTCACAGGCACGTTGCATATCTCTTTGTTGACTGTCACGCGGCTGATATTTTATAATGGTCTTGTCTTCTCTAAGTGAGGTGAGACACTGCTGTATTCTCACTGCCCTATTCTCAGGGCCGTGCATAAAGCTTGGGGGCACATGGCCAACAAATAGGGGCTGACTGAGCGGTTAGAGACCAGCACCTCACTTGGCCTGGACTCTCTCTGCCCCACCCTGTGAGGAAAAGGGGGAAGAAAGGAATTTTTACTGAGTACTGGTATATTCCAGGCACTATTCTAGGTATCTAGACACTAACTTTAACTAATTAGATCTCACGCCAGCCCTGTGAAATAGATCTTATCATACCTACAGGCATTTAAATAACTGGCCTCAGATCACTCAACTGGGAGCATATTTGAGCAAGCGAATAGGGTGGAGTGCTGGGTGCTGGTACCCCTCTCTGGGAGATCAGCCCTTCAAAGGGAGGACCCATTGGGAGGAGGGGAGATTCTTTTCAGAGAGAGGGTCTTCCCACCTGCCTCAGGTCCCACCTCCTCTGCCTTTGGGTTCCAACTGCGACGTGCAAATGGGAAGCAAACGGGAGGCAGCAGAGTGCTCCTACTGTGGCTGAAGCCCTCCTTTGGGGCTCAGGTGCCTCACCTGGAGCCTACTTTGGGTTTCTGTCAAGGACTAGTCTTGCCTCCCCCAGCACCCCTGCCCCAGCCTCACTCGGGACAGGACTGGGGCCATCAGGCCGCAGGAAAGGGGCCAAACCCCTCAAGTCTGCAGTTGCTTCTGACCAAACTGAGCCAACCAGGGAGTGGATTTCCTAAAAATGATATCAAGTTCAGCACTCTGATCTTGGCTCCCAGTGAGACATCTGGCTTGTTCCTTCGATGGGCATGCCTTTCATGCTCGGAGAATGCCCTCTTCTCTGCGATGTAGGAGCCCCAAACACCCACAAAACAAAACAAAGTTGTTTTTGATGGGAATCAGCAGGCCAATTTCAGAGGCCCTGGGAGCCTGGCTGGGCAGCTTGCCACTTTTCTGCCCTTGATATGGATGACAAAGGAGGAGAAAACCCCACAATTCCTGGGCTGCCTTCTCATGGACTGCGGCCAACGTTACACCAGCAGCTGCCCCCTTTTTCAGAATCTCTTATCTGTCCTTTCTAAAAGACCAGTCCCAAGAAGGGGCTGAAACCATGGCAATGAGCTTGAGTATCACTTGGGGTGCACAGATTCTCAAACTCCACTCACCAGGCCAGGCAGCCACAGTCCCAGTTGCCAGGGACACTGGCCAGCCCATGTCTACGGCCCCCGCCATCTCCATAGCCCCTGGGGAGTGGTCACGCTCACTTCAGGGGCACGGCTGAGCCTCTGTGCCTTGCTGGTCCCTCCCCACTGCAGCCAGGGAGGCCATGTGAGTCTGACCAGACTCTCCCTTGCTTCACCTGTATGCCCCCAAACAGCTTCCCAAGGCTTTTGGGAGAAAGTCCAAAACCCCCTGCATGGCCCCAAGAACCTCTGAGCCTCCCCAGCCTTGACGTGTCCCAGTTTGCCTCTGGCTCCCTACAAGCCCAGTCGCCAGGACCCTCTTTCTGCTCCCCAGATGCACTTCGCCCCCTCCGGCCTTGGGGCCTTTGCACATAGCATTTCCTGTGCTGAGCCCCTAACGGGCTTTCCACCGACCTCCACATCTGAGCCCAAAAGTCGCAGCCCCCGGCCCCAGGACGTTTCCTTGATGCCTTAAGTCAGGTCTTGCTGAACGTCTCATCGCTTCCGGCGCTTTGCCCTGGGCTGGTTACTTTGCTTTTTCTTTATGAAGTTAGTTATTATAGATTTTCATAATTCGTAGCATTTTTATATAGGCAATTACATATATTTGATGGCATCTGGCTCCCCGTCAGGACCACAGCTTCACGTGTGTGTTTGTTCTCGGCTGGATCCAGCACCTGGCACAGGGGTGTGCCGGATCAGTGCTGGGTGGGGAGCAAGACCCGACTGGAGTGGGGCCCGGCCCTGGGGGGCTTAAAGTCCGGCTTGGGAGGAACAACACAGGAGACCACACAGAGAGTGAGTGCTCCCCTTTGGCCATGATGCTGTGGCCATTAGTGAAAGGTGTGGGCTGAGGTAGCCAGAGAAGCTTCCGGAAGTGTGATCCAGGCTTTGAAGAACAAGGTGGGTGAAAGGTGGTAGGCAGGCATGCCTGGGCTGAATGCAGAGTCAGGGAAGGAGAGGCCAGCCTGCCCAAGCTGGGCTATCAGGAAATGCCCAGCTTCTCCTACCCTCCCACCAGCTTCCTTCAGGGAAGGGTTCAGGCATGGTGAGAGCTTCAAGTTCAGGGAGAGCTTGGTTAGAAGTCTGCCTCCAGCACTCATTCACCAAATGGGTGACCTGAGGCCAGTTACTTCTCCTTTCTGGTTCTCAGTTTACTCATCCATCAAATGGGAGCAATAGTATCTACCTCAATGGGTGATTGACAACCCTGGATTGGATCACTCACCTGTGGCAATGCCTGGTACATAGAAGGTGCTTGATAAATCTTGGTTGAATTGAACGTAATCAAGGTCCCCTGTTCTCTGAGCTGCCTCAGTGCTTTTGCCCGTGCTGTTCCTTGTGCCTGGAATGCCTTTCCTCTCTTCTTCTCAAACTTCAAGGCCCAACTCTGATTCCATCTCTCCTCCATCTGGCCCTGCATGGCACTTGGCCTGGGCTGCTCATAACTTCTGTCACTCTCTCCCCTGGGTTACATTGTTTCCACACCTGTGTTGCTTTCTTAGCAGGCTATAAGCTATTTAGGGCAATATCTCTGTGTGACTTTTTATGCTTTAATCTTTAACTTGTGCCATATAGATAGAATTACCTGCTGAATTTCTCACCTTCTGAGAATCTGTTCTCAGAACTTGTTGGTTTCTTCTTCGTCCTCTTCCTTCTTTTTGGTCTGGTTCTTTTTGTGTGTTTTGGCTTCTTCGTGCCTTAGTTTACCTCCCAGCTCCCTGACTTAAGGACTAACAGTCACCTACCATTTAGATGATAATAATAAAGCATACCTGAACATAGTACTTACTATGTTTCAGGCACTCTTCTAAATTCATTTAATCCTTATGGCAACTCTTTGAAATACATTATTATGACCAATCTACAGATGAGGGAACTGAGGCACAGAGAAGTTAGGTCACTTGTCAAGGTCACACAGCTAAGAAGTGGAAGAGACGAACTCCAAGTCCTCGTGGGTCCTCGCCCACCCTGCCCTGTCTCCATCAAGCTACCAACTCTCTTGAGAGGCTTGAGTTGCTCGCTGTAAGGCTCTCTTCCAGGCTTGTCCTCCTCCGACTCTTTCCTTCTTCTTCCAAATTTGCCCATCCCATGTGCCACGCCCACTGGAAAACTGATTGGTGAATCCCCGATCAGAACAGGTGGAACCCAGGAGACCAGATATCCCAGAAGGATGGGACAGAGTTCCCAGACTTGGAAGGACTGGATGAATCACCAGATTTGAGATGACAGCAAGACGAAGCCACTGGAACCTAAGAGCAAAGATCTCTCTGGGGCTTTGCTGCTTCCAGGACCTGGCCTCAGCTCTTGTCCTCGGCCCATGCTCTCGGTCGCAGACATACCTGTGTGAGCAAGAGCTTTTATTTTCCTTGGATGGTGGGAGCTGGAAATATTACTCAAATTCTCTGGTTTTAGCTCCCTCTTCCCAGTTTTACTTGGGCTCCAAGAACCTTCGCATCTGAAAGCAAATCCCGGACAGGAGAGGGAAAGGGAGAAAAGACCTTGAAACTGGCCTAAGCAAAAAAGAAATGGAAAAGTGGGCCTCCTACTGCTTTGGAAGGAAATAATACTTTCCAAAGACAGAAAGAAATGAGCTTTAAATGGCTGGCTGTTTTGCATCATCTGCATCGCTGTCCCTTCTGCTTGAGCAAATAACTGTTTCTCACTCTGTGGCCAGCCAATTTGGGCCCTGAGGCCATCGTTTCAGAGACAGGCATCTAAGAAGACCATGCCAGGTCTGGAGCATTGCTGGCGAGGCCCAAGGGCCCTCGTCTAGAGCCCCGTAATAGGCACCAGTGAGACAGAAGAGAGGGGCCGGGGGACGCTGAAGGGAGAAGGTCTCCACTGGACAAGAGGCCGTCCATGCTTAGCAGGCCTTGGACTCTGGGAGAAGCGGGGACCTTGCCGGGGAAGGCCTGCTGCACTCACAGGAGATTTAGGAAGTACACACTCGCCCAGGCAGGTGGGGCCCTTGAGAGCTGCCAGGCTGGTGGTGAACGTGTGCAGCTCCTTCCCAGGGGTTCCTTGGGGCACATAGGGGAATCACACTGGGAGGTGAGCCTTGCAGGGGCAGCAACTCTGCATGAAGCACCACACATGGAGGGTGTTTAATGAATGCTTGTTAAATGAGCAGAGCTAACGGCACACATCTTCTCTCCATCCCAGGACTCTGAGCAATGTGGGGACAAGGACTGAGTTTCATTGATCTCTTTATTCGCATCCCAACAGGACATGGGGCATAGGAGGTGGTGAGTGAAATGTATCAGATGAAAGCAGAAAATTCGGTTCTGCCTCACCATAACCACAAACACTACTGAGTACCACGTATGAGGCAGTTAACGTATTAACCCACTTACTTCTCACAACAATCCTATGATGTAGGTGTTATCATGTTGAGGAAGCTGAGGCACAAAGTTTAAGTAACTTTCCCCAGGTTACTCATCTAGTGGGTGGCAGAGCTGGGATATGTAAGCAGGTGACCCCATTCCTGAGTCCATGTGGTAGACCTAACTGCTGGCCCCAAGTCCTCACTTCCCGGTGTCCATGCTCTTTGCCATGTGACTTTGCAGTTCCTCCTACTAAAGGCACAGAGTCTATTTCCCTACCCTCTGACTTTGGGCTGGCTCATATGGCTTGCTTTGGCCAATTAAACAAGGAAGAGGTGAAAGTGTGTCAGTTCCAAGCCTAGGCCATAGGAAGGCATAGTCTGTTTCTCCTTGATCACTTGCCCTTCTGCCTTCATGTGGGAAGCATTTGCCCAGGCTAGCCCACTGATCCCAGGAAGAGGATGAAAGAGCTGCCCCAGCTGAGTCACCCCCACCAAACCCTACTCCCAGATGCATGAGCAAACCCAGTGAGACCAGCAGAGCTACTCAGATGAGCTTAGCTTAGGTCAACTGAGCCCTGGCTGACCCCAGACATGTGAACTAAATAATCAATTATTGTTGTGTGCCACTCAGATCGGGTGGGTGGGGAGAGCTATTTGTTACACAGCATTGTTATAGCAATAGATAACTGATACAGCTTGTGTGCTGGTTTGAAAGGATGTATGTACCCTAGAAAAGCCATGTTTTAATCTTAATCCCATTCTGTAAAGGCAGACGTTTCTTCTAATCCCTATTCAGTAATGTATGTTTGAAACTATAATTAGATCATCTCCCTGGAGATGTAATTCAATCAAGAGTGGTTGTTAGGCTGGATTAGGTGGAGGCGTGTCTCCACCCATCTGCATGGGTCTTGATTAATTTACTGGAATCCTCTAAAAGAGGAAACATTTTGGAGAAAGAGTGATTCAGAGAGAGCAGAGCAAAATGACATAGCCACCAGAAGCAGAGTCCACCAGCCAGAGACCTTTGGAGATGAAGAAGGAAAACCCCTCCTAGGGAGCTTCATGAAACAGGAAGCCAGGAGAAGAAGCTAGCAGATGATGCCATGTTTGCCATGTGCCCTTCCAGATAGGAGAGAAACTTTGACTGTGTTTACCATGTGCCTTCTCACTTAAGAGAGACCCTAAACTTCATCGGCCTTCTTGAACCAAGGTATCTTTCCCTGGATGCCTTAGATTGGACATTTCTATAGACTTGTTTTAACTGGGACATTTCCATGGCCTTAGAACTGTAAACTAGCAACTTCATAAATTTCCCTTTTTAAAAGCCATTCCATTTTAGGTATTTTGCGTTCTGGCAGCTAGCAAACTAGAACAGACTGGCTCTTAAATAATGGACAGTCAGAAGAGGGAGGGACAGAGTGACCAGACAAAAGCATAAGAACAATGGAGGCTGGAGATCTGTGGGGACTCATGGTTTCTGGGGTAGTAACCGATCATTCCTTTTTAAAGAGCTCACCCAGAAAGTCTGATATGAGGCAAGGATGGGTCTGGACCTTTTCTCTCAGGGAGAAGTGTGGCCAAGCTAGTAAATTGTAACTTCTTCCTACCTGAGCCATGCATGCCAGGCCTTATGGCTAGGCTGTCCTGCCTCATCCAGGAATGACAGGCACAAACTGACAGACGGACTGCCACTCAGCATGGCTTCTGGGTTCTGGCGCAGGCTCTGTGCCCCAGTAGAACCCCCATAGCACGAGGGCCCTCCTTCGTCTCACTTTTTCCCTTCTAATCGCCGTGGTACATGAACTCTCCATCAGACAGTTTCCCTCTGGGTCAAAGGTGATGTGTAACAAATACATTATTAAGGAGGGATAACTTAGAATTTTATTTTTAAGGGCAAGCAGCAATCTTAGAGATCAAAGGGTCCAGAGGCTTCCAAACTGTTTTTCTGAAATGAATCTTACATTTTTGGGTGGAATTTACGGATAAAAGTAAATACAAGAGTTTGTTGTTGGGGTCAGAGGTAGGGACAGAGAGTAAGTCCCCTCCCCCAGGGGCAGCCTCGAGATATTTCCTTGGAACCTTAAGGTTTCCTGGAATGCAGTTTGAGAACCACTTGATATGGTTTAAGATGCTTGTTGTTATAAGTAAGAAAACTAAGGCCTAGAGAGGGATGGCGATTTGTCCAAGATAAACAGTATTTCTTCATGTCCATCTTAATTCTCCACTGCTCCTTCTCTATGACCCCCTATATGGCCCTTCAACTCAATAAACTCCCATTTAGGGTCTCCAATGCTCCAGGTTCATGCTAGGTAGTGGGGACATTAAGTTGGATAAGATAGTAAGATATGTGGTTTTCAGGAGTCTGCAGCCAGGCTGGGCGGGCCGACAGACATGTTTATAAGTCAGAAGAACCTAAAGTGCAGCTGGGAGAACTTTGGACCAGGGTCAGGTAATCTGGTTTCTAGTCTCCGCTTTGTCACTAACTTGGCAGTTTGTCCATGGAGACTCACTGTGACTCTCTGGACCTCAGTTTCTCCATCTGTAAAATGAAAGAGTTCAGCTCTCTGACCCCTAAATCCCATCCCCGGCACATGTCAGTACGGTTCTCATGGGCAAACACACAGCCAGTTTCCAGCTGTCGGCACACGAGCATCTGTTTGGAATCTCTGCAAACAATTTAGAATTTGAGGCCAGCCAGGAGGAATGCAAGCTCATCTTAATATTGGCCTGAGCCAAACACATTCAGGAAGGGAATTCTCCAGGCAAAAATGATAATATTTTGCATCAACAAGCCAAAGGAGAGGAATAAAGGAAATCATCCTCCTGATGATGTTCTACATTAGCCAGGCCCCAGCTCCCGGGTCCCTCTGCCCTTGCTTGACTCATGGAGACTTGGCCGCAGGGCCCTCCTTCCCTGGCTGGGGCTTCAGGGCACACCCAGAGGTCAGAGAGGCACAGGCCACTGGTGGGGGTCCAGGTCATGTGGTCACCTTTCCACAGAAAGCCCAGCCCAGCCTTGGAGCTGGACTTGTGCTGCTGAAACCTCAGCAAGGAGTGGCTGAGTGGGTGGGTGGGTGGGTGGAGGCACCACTGAATAGACATGTCAGAAATTGGGGGCACCAGGCTGAGGACATGGACTATGCGGCCTTGGAATGGCTGAGGCTTTTCTCTTCCTGGGGACTTCTGAGAATAGGGGCATTGACTGCCTTGGAAGGGAAAACTGGTCAGAGAGCAGAATGCCAAGGCCAAAGGCCAAGGGGATGGGCTTCTCTGGGAACCTGTGTGGGGGGACAGCTGGTTTTAGACCTCAGAATAGGGGACACTGGAGACTAATGTCCATCTCCTGAGAGCTGCTGTGAGAAGCTAAACTGGGCTGGGCATTGGGAGACCTGGCTTCTCCTCTGGCTTCTACCACAAACCTTATAAAAGATGCTTTCCTTCTCTGGGCCTCGGTTTCCCCTTATATAAAATGAGGTGGGTGGACCTCAGTTTTTTTCTTCTAATCGCCCTGGTACATGAACTCCCCATCGGTTTTAAACATTTAAAACATTTACAGCTCCAATGTTCTCTTCTGTTCCCTGGATTCATTTCCAAATCTATCTGTCTTTAGAGGGAAGGAGCAGGGAGGTCAGTGCCTTGGGGGCACCCCAGGTGGGTAGGCAGGTGGTCATTGCCTCTCCACATCTCTATCAGTTTGGCTTCCAGGACTGAGGCCACTCTCCTCTTCCCCCTCTAGGACTCAGTTCCAATATCATTGTCTCTCAGCCTCAAGTCACTTGTGAAAGTGAGCTGCAAGTCACCCCCAGGGCCTCAGCACACAGCGGGACCTGCCCTCCTGCCAGGGTGGGGGCCCTGATGGAAGGGGCAGGCCTGGCGATGCTCGGCCAGCTCCTAAACCCAAGCTCTGATGCCCCCCTGGTGCTTTAGAGCAAATTTCCCTAAACTTGGGTCTCCCCAGGAGAGAGCCCAGTCCCTCTGCTTTACTCTTGCAAAAGACAACCCTGTTTTTTAGCTTCTCTAAGAAACTCATCAGCATCCTACCTCTTTACAGAATGACGGCATTTCTGGCTGCAGCTTCATCTCTTTGATATCTGGTCATTATCCCCCTGCTTTTTTAATTCAGTAGGACATTATGGAGACCATCTTACTTCGTCATATTCCTCCAACTGCCAAATCACCAACCAATCACCTTCCTTCCTTTTCCTTCCTTCTGTTGGAGAAGCAAAAGGGAACCTTGCCTCAGGATAGAGACTTATATCCTGGGGTTCCCCGGCCTCCATATAGTTCAAAACACTGCTGCTTGGGGGATCTGGGGTGGTGTGTGCGTGTGAGTGTGTGCGTGTGAGTGTGTGCGTGTGCGTGTGTGTGCATCCTTTCTTTCCTGAAAAGGGAAAGGCATTCGAGGGATGGATGGTGGTTTCCATCTGAAGGGCCATCTACATCTACATCCACAGCAGGGCAGGAAGTGGGAATTAAGCCATGGAGACTTCCAAGGAAAATCATCATCTCTCCCCATGATCTGAGCACACCACCCTTTTCTTAGGGGAATCTCTCAGGGAAATGATCTCATTTGGGAAACAGCACATCCCAGTCCACACCCACTGTGGATTCTGGCAGCAAGCTGATCTCGGCTCCAGCCAGTCCGAGGCAGGGCCAGAATGTCCCCCTTCCCTTGGAAGAGGAACCCGGGGCCAATATGACATTGGTGTCCTCTTGAATGTTTAATGACAGAAAGAAGAATACGTCAGGAATCAGAAAGCTTCCTTATGTGTACCATGAATGGGGTTGGATGTCATTAGATGATTTCTAAGCTCCACATTAGCTCTGAGAACCTTCAGAGGTGAGGAAACCCTCACCTCAAGCAGAGGTGCAAACTGTGAAGAGCTTTCAGATCCGTGATCTTTTTTTTTTGGCATGGGCAGGCTCCGGAAATCGAACCCAGGTCTCCAGCATGGCAGGTGAGAATTCTGCCATTGAGGCACCATCTCCATGATCTTATTTGGTCTTCCCAAGTGGCTTCTAATCTACTCTCTGTACAAAAGAAGCACCTTCACTCTCACCCCAGTCTCCTCTCCTACTTTCTGCCCCCTATTCTGTACTTACCCATTTGGCGGAGCCTGGGGCATAGATTTTCCCTCACCACACTGCCCCCCATCCTCCTTCTCAGGCTCTTCTGCCTCCTGACCCCACCCTCCCGGCTGGGGTGGAGAGTCTGGGGGGACAAGAATCAAGCCATATGCTGCACCTGTACCCCCATGGCATCTAGGTTAGTGTTACAAACAGTAGGGACTCAACACATGTGAAGTAGACACATGTGCAAAGGGTGGCCTTGAAGTCATTGGCCTCTTTCACTGAAATGCTGGCTTACGTGCCAAGTTCTTCTGGCTGGTGGGAGCACGTGTAAAGCAAGGAATGGTCTGGGAGCACGTGCAAGGCAAGGATCACTCTGGGAGTACATGTAAAGCAAGGCTTGACCTGGGAGCACATGCAAGGCAAGGGTTGACCTGGGAGCACGTGCAAAACAAGGATCAGCCTAGAAGCACGCACAAAGCAAGGATCAGCCTGGGAGCGTATAAAAAGCAAGGATCGGCCTGGGAGCACGTACAAAGCAAGGATCAGCCTGGGAGCACGTACAAAGCAAGGATCGGCCTGGGAGCACGTACAAAGCAAGGATCGACCTTTCCCAATCCCGGGTAACGCTCTGCTCCACAACTTCCCCAAACCTTCCAGGGAGATTCTGCTGCCACTCTCAGGATGCCTAACAAGGGCCAGATGCGGGTGGGTTCCTCACTACTACTGCCATTTAGAGAAGGGGAGAGGAGAGAGCAAGGAATCGCCAGCCAAAGCAAAGGCAAGTATTTGTTGTTTTTAGCAAACAGGAGTTTGCCAATGTGCTGGTTAAGCAGCTGTCAAGCTCATGGAAAACAGGCCTAAAAATTGAAAACAGCAAACGCCAAGCAGAAATTTGCTGTCATTAATGTTGTTTTGCCTCCCAGCCCTGGACACCAGTCTCGTTTCTTCAAAGACTACATAGATCACCTCATTCGACAGCAAACTCACAGTATTTTGAAAGGCAGTGTGTTTTTCTGTCTCGTATCATTTTGCTCTTTCTCTAGCCAGGAAAACTGATCAAAATAGATCTCTTCCTTGAAGCTCTCAAGAGCTGCTCTGAAGGATATGAAAACACACCAAGCTGTGAGGAAAACGGGAGCCAAGAGATGTGACCACATATATATACCCGTGGGAATCTCGCCAGGACGGGGTCTGGCCGAGCACAGGGACAGTCCCCAGCTTAGACCCCCGCTCACAGTCAGGCTGCCCCCAAGCCCCTTGGTTGATCGTCCTGCAGCCTGGGGCCATATTCACCTGGATGTCGCAAAGGATCTCACACTTTGCATGGCTGGCTTTTCCCTTCCAGCTTCCAACTTGCTTTTCTCCAAGATTCCCCACCTCAGGAAGTGGGATTGCCCCTAGGAGCTCGGAAGTCTCTCCTCATACTTTTTCCTTCAGTCCCATCAGCAAATCCTGCAGGTTTTAGCCCCAAAGTCTTCTCGAATTGTATCCACTCCTCTCATTCTTCTCTGCCATCACTCAGATCAAGACATTCTTATCATTTTGTGGCTGGGCTTTGCAAGAGCCTTCTAGCTGCTCCCTCAATTTTTGTTCAGCTCTGAGCTCAGCCCTTCCCAGTGCCAGAGTGACCTTTGGAAAATGCCAGTTAGTTACTGGCACTTTACAGCTTAAAACTCTCCAGGGTTTTCCCATTGCAAAGAGAATAGACTCCAGAACCTTCCCCGGGACCAGCTAGGTTGTCCTGTGCAATCCTCCTTATCCCTTGTTGCCTTCCTTTCTGTTCCTCAGACATCCCAAGCTCTTCCCCACTCTAATCTTTGCACTTTCTGTTCTCTTTGCCTGGACCACTTTTTCCCAAAGTCTTTGCTTGGCTGGCTCCTCATCATTCTGCAATTTCCATGTCATGGCCTCTGCGAAGTTTTCTCTGACCATGGAATAGGGAACTCATTATTCTCCCTCATAGCAACTTCTTTATTTCTTTTACAGCTAAAATAATTATAGAGGGTTGTAAGAACTATTTGCTTACTTGGACGCTGTCTCTTTTCCCACTGGAGTGTGAGTTCCAGTGACAAGCTGGAGCCTGCTCACGAGAGCCCATTGTGTGCAGCCATCCTCATTCGCTGAGGTCGAGCGAATTGGTGGCCTGAAATTGGCCATGGTGGGACTGTTTATACCACAGTAATTGGCAAATGATAAAAAATCAGGAGCCGGAGCCAGGATCTGTCATGAAACATTGACCAGGACTCCACTGGAAGGAACTGTGTCTGCCCGTCTCCCCACTTTATCCTCAGTGGTTAGAACAATGCCTGGCACAGAGTAGGTGCTCAATATGCACAGAAAGAAATAGGAACACAATGAATGGAAGTACTGAGGCCTCCAGAGTCTGGTACACTCCTCCCCTGTTCCCATTCTCAGAAGTGGTTCAGGAGGAATGTGAGACTCTGAGTGTCAGGGAAGGAGAGAATTTAGAGTACTCTATTTGGCTTCAGAAGCCCTGGTTCTAATCCCAGGATGGCCTCTAACTGGCTTTGTGAACTTGTGCCAATTTCCTCTTCTTTTTGGGCCTCAGGGTCCTCATCTGCAAATGACACACAGTAGATGAGATGCTCTAGCTCTAAGCCCTGAAAAAAAAGCCCACTACGTACACTGCGGTCACTTCCTTCACCTCACCCCCACTACAGCTGCAAGGGGTGCTGTTCCCATTGGAGCAATGACTTATGGGGTGCACAGCCTGCCCGGCTGCACTGGTGGCCCTGCCCTCTCTGACTCTGGCCACTGACCATTTCAAAGGAGCCAAAGTGGACAGCAACTGCCTCCTTTTCCTAATAAACTACCCAATTCAAAGAGCTCAGACAGTGTTTGGTTTTGGTTTCAAACTTCTAAGCTTGCCATGGCATACAGATCAAGAGACCTGTGCCTCTGGGGTTAGCTCCAGCCCAGGGAGTATTTGGGAAAAGGAAGAGCAGGGCAGGGCGCGGGGCATGCAATTTGTGGCAGGGCTTTCCCTTGGCCCAGAGGAAGCAGGGCAGCGAGGACCCAGGGAACTGCAGGGCCAGTCTACCACTGCCCTTTGAAATGCAAACTAAAAAAAGGAATTGTGGGGGCCCTTCCCTTCCAAGCCTGGGGGCCCGCCCTGCAATGGATATACTCACACCCATCTGAAAAGCTCTCTGGTTACACGGGGCCCAACAGAGATCCAGCAGAGCCCAAGTTAACTGGAAGCCATTGGCTAGGCCAGGTGGGGATGGAGGAATTCTGGGGAGTGGAAGCGTGGTTGGGTCCCCTGAGTGTTTATGCAGCAGTTTTTCTGGTTTTCAGTACGTATCAGTTCCTCACAGTTACAAAGCTCTCTCAAAATGTCTACTGCCACTTTTAGGCCCTTAGAGTTGATTATGATACCATCATGATACCATCTGCCTTTGCTCGAAAACAAAGGCCTGCCTCGTGAGGTGGTGAGCTCCCCATCACTGGAGGTATGCCAGCTGGGGATGGCCACTTGTCTGGGATGATCTGGAGGGGACTTGGATGTTAAGACTGGGTTAAAGGCCCTCCTAGGGGACAGTGGGTGCTGAGGCCTCTCCTGGGGCCCTGAGATCCAGGACTCCTCATGGGCCAGTGGATGCAGAAGGACCGACTTGGCACTGAGTCCACCCATGCTCTTGATGAAGTTGTTTTACAGTCAAGTTCCTGTTGTCAACATCTTTCTCATGTGACATCTGGCTTTATGATCAGAGCCGAGGTTCTGGCTCAGCGAATGTTCACGAAAACACAGAAGCATAGCCCCCCCCAAAGGCCTTTGGAAACACGAAGGCCAAAAATTTATTTTAGAAGTGATTGAACAGAAGTCTTAAGACTTAAGTATCAATTTAGTATCAGAGCCTGGGGTTGATCCAGGAGGGATCCTCATTTGCAGTCCAGGGCTTTTCCCTCACCCCAAGCTTGGCTGGAGGGTCCGGTTAGTGTGTGTGTGTGTGTGTGTGTGTGTGTGTGTGAGAGAGCGGCGGGGGGGGGGGGGGGGGGCAGGGGTTGTAATCCACACCTCAGGCTTTGGTTTCCATAACTATAACATTTGGGGTTGGCCCAGAAAGGCCTAAGTTGGTTAATTTATAGCTGGTTTCAAGCAGCCGCTCCTAAAAAACCAATAAGGGGAGTGGTATAGGTAGTAAGTCTAACATGCGACCAGCCATGCGTTCAGCGGTGTGAATTAGTTTATTAGTTGTTTTCCTGCCAAGCAGGCTGAGCAACCCAGTGTCTGAACAACAGGGGGTGCTAGCTGGCATGAACTGGCTGAAGCAGTGTCAAGACCCTACCTGAGAGGGTGTGTGTTGCTGGTAGGGCAGGGTGACGAGATGCTATGCCTAGAAAGAGAAAGAGCAAAGGAAGCAAACTGTGCCACTGCCCAAGGGGCCCAGGTAGCCTTGCAGAGTGGGGATGTTGCTGATGAGAGGAGATGGAGCGGCCCAGGGGAATATGAGCCACTTCGGTGGTGGTTAAAGAGGGCTTCCTGAAAGAGGAGGCCTTTTCAGAGCTGCCAAAGACTGGAGAAAGAGACCTGCTCCCCGCTACTTTAACTTACAGCCACTAAAGACATTTATTAGGCAGGAGATCCGGGGTTTCCTTCTTTCATGGGGATTACAGGCTTATTTGGATTCCTGCCCCCAGTGGTTTCCCACTGCCCTATCATACTCTTCCCCAGCCCCCCACTCCAGGCCGGCCCATGCTCAGCAAAGCTTTGATCTGGGGCTTTTGGTTTCCGATTTCACCTAAAAACTCCTGTCCCCGTATGTGTCAGGAACCCTGGGCAGACCCCTCTTCCTGGCCCCACCCCGTCAGCACTGGGGAAATTCAGCAGGGCCACTGCCAACCCAAACGGTGCTGCCAGGAACAAGGGGACTGGCTACTGGTGGTAAGAAAATGCTTCCCTGGGTCTCACCCTGGGGTGGGCTAAGCAAGAGAGAAAATGGCCACTCCTGCTTTCTGGACACTTTCCAGCTTCTCCAGACTCCCTTGAGGGGCCCGTGATCAAACCTCCAAGGAGAGAGAGCCAGGGAAGTTGAGGAGTCACGCCAGAGGTGAATAGAAGCTAGGTCTGGTTCATGAAAAAAGTCTTCCAGCCTAACCCACCCCCTGTCACACTTCAGTTTTGGGGACGTGGGGGAGGCCTGTCCTTCCTGAGGGCCGCTCAGTGTGTGACCCTGTGTTCCCCACGGCTGGCAGGTGAGAAGAGTTTAGACAGTTCACAAGCGTGAACATTAAAACTTGACTCTTATTGGGTTTATTTAATGGGCATTGAAAAATTACAGGCAAATCACAACTTAGATTCCACAGCAACGGTTGTTTAGGATGGGGGTAAGGAGAAAGAATGAGTCTATTTAGAGTCCAATTCAAAGAAAATTATTAAGTGAAAGTAGACAAGGTGTTACACAGATTGGCCAAAGTTATGTGGGCGGCCCATGAGAAGCAGGAAAGCAGGGCTTTTGAGTTGGAAAACTCTGGGTTTGGATTCTGGTTCTCTCATTTAGCAGCCGCTGTGTGATCTTGGGCCCAAACAGCACTTAACCAAGCCACTGAGCCTCTCAGAATTGCAGTCAAAGCCCAGTCTGTGATTTTATCACCTGGGCAGTCTTGGGCAAGTTATTTAATCTCTACATCTCTATAATGGGGAGGTAATCATTTCCCACCTCAAAGAACTATTGAGAGGATGAAAAGCATGCTTGTACCAAAGCCTACTCATGGAAGCTGTCCGTGAAGGTTCGCAGGTATCCCTGTTGCAAGCCAATAGTCACTGTGAGATGCCTCCCTCTAGACATTTTGTCTGGTAATTTTTCATACTAATACTCCCCGGTAGGTATTTTAATTTCCATTACACATTCCAAGCAGAAAATGGACTTGCCAACCTTTAATAAATATTGGGTCTGGTGATCAAACCCATAGCAATGGAATGTGCCCCTCATGTGGACGAGAGGGGCTCAGACTCAGTCTTTCCACCTCACCACTGAGCTGCCAGGATGGATTCCAGTCTGGTGGTTCCTGATGATTGGATTATAATCTGGGATCTACTGTTCAGCTCTCATCATCTTCCCAGGGCACTCTTAGCTCCTTCTTGGGTACTAAATGACAGAGCCACGTTCTGCAGTGCATGGATTTTGTCTGAATCACTAGTCTTTTGTGGGAAACGAGGCACTTTAAACTGCTCCACCCCCTTGTTTCCCGGGAAGTCCATTATATACTTCAGCTTTCACTGTATAAAATCACAGCCTTTTCCATGTCTCCTGTCTGAGTCACAGCAAATAATGCAGAACAGCACGGGATGCTGCTTGCTGCGAACAGAATTGCCACTTTCTAAGGCCCTCCCTGCTTCCAAACACGTTCCTGCCCCTCAGAAACCTTCCTCGGCCCATCCATCTGCAAGCGAGGCTCAAGTGCCACCAGCTTCTTCTGGCCTGGAAAGGACAAATGGGCACAGGAGTGTCGAGACCCGAGGCGAGCCCACCCACGTGCCTGGATCCTAAGAACGGTGACTCGAGAGAGGGTGATGCTGAACTCAGAGGGTGCTGGATTGAGTCCCGGGGTCTCGGGCGTGTGCCGCAGGCTGGTGGGAGATGTTCATTGATTGGGTCATTCATTCTACAGCTATTCATTAGGTACCTACTCTGGTCGGACGCTGTTCTCGACTCTGGGGTAGGACACAAGTACACAGAACAGACAAAAATCCTTGTTCTCGTGAAGATTACATTTTGTTGGAAAAGATGCACAGGGTGAATTAATAAAATAGGTAGGAATATTAGATAATATTGAATGCCTCAGAGAGACCGAAGCAGGGAGGGGGGATAGGAGGACTGTCTATGTGTATACGTGCAACAGGGGGAGGTGGACATTTTAGTTATGGGTGCCAGGAAAGGCCTCGATAAGAGGGTGATGGAGCAGAGGCCCAAGAGAAGCGATCTGGGGAAGAGCTTTCCAGGCAGAGGGAACAGCAAGTACGAAGACCCGTGGGGTCTGTATGCCTGATGAGCGTCCCCGAGGCCGATGGGTGGAGTGGGGTGAGTAAGAGGGAGGGGCGTAGAGGTGAAGTCAGAGAGGGAGTGGGTGCCAGGTCACACACACGGCCTCTTATTCAGAGGCAAAGGGGGAGCCTCGGAGGGTTTGCAGCAGAGACATGACACAGCATGATCTGACCTACATTTAACAGGACCCCTCTGGCTGAAAGATCCTGAAGAGAAAAGGGCAGATCCGGGGGGACCAGTTGACATAAGTCACAGTAGCCTTTCTGGAGCCCCCACATGCAGCCCCCAGACCGTTCTGTGCCTCCTGGTCTTGGATTAGCAGAGGTGGAACGACTGAAGGGAGGCCAGCGCTCTCACCAGGAGGATGAGGTGGGACCAGGGGCACCTGCAGGCTGGGGTGTGGCAGGGGACTGGGCTTACCCTATGCTAGAAGGCAGACAAATCCACACTGGAAAGACAGGGAAGAGCAGGGACAGTCTCGTCAACAACTGCCACCAGTTCAGGACAATCGGCAGGGCCTCTGGCTGAGCCTGCCAGCATCTCTGCTCCAGGCTGGCCCCGCCGGCAGCAGCAAGCATATTCCACAGCTGACGTTTGGCTTGTGGTCTGGCCTGTCCCTCTCGTTGGTTTCTTCTGCTCTCACAGCCTTTTAAAATCAGAATCTTGGCTGTTTAAAGTTTGGGGCATGAATCACTCCTCTGGGGTCTGGAACGCGGACAGGGGACAGGAGGCCCCATCCTGCGCGGGACTCACACTTACTCAAGCCAGTGGTTGTCCTGTCACATCCAATGCCACCCTGCACTCACATCTCAAAACACAGATTCGAACATGCCACTACTCTCCCTCAAAAGCCTTCAGTGGCTCCCAGTTTGCTAAATCCAAATGCTTAAGTCGGCATTAAGGTCCCCTCTCAGTGGTCTCGGCCCACCGTCCCATTCTTACAGCTACACATGGACATACTCCAGGCCTCCTGTCGACCAAATGATAGTTTGCCCAGCTATACTTTCTACCTGCTTCTGCTCGCTGCTGACCTAATCTTTCTTGGATTTACAAATAATTGCTCCCACCTCTCAAATCCTTTAGTCCTTTATCAGCAGCTCTCCCGCAGTCCTTATTGCTTCCTACCTTGTATTGTAGTTATTTATCCAGAGATTTTCTTTCTCCTACTAAACCAGAAGCTCCTTGAAGGACAAGACTTATCTCTTCTCATCTTTTATCTCCCAGAGTATCTAGCACAGGGCCAGGCTCCAAGGTCTATTATTAGGGCCTCCTAGGGGCGCACGTGCAAAGAAATATAAGGCATCTATCCTGCCCTTAAATATCTTTCCATTTACTTGGACCAACTGATTTCATTCATTCAATTTGTATTAACCGAGCAGCTACTATGTCAGGCTGTCTGTGACTGCTGAGATACAGAGGTCAACCCTGGTCTCATGGTGCACACCATCCAGTAGGGGGAGATGTTCAGGCAGTTATGGTCAAGACTTCCTGGGGTAAGTACAGCGTCTCTTGAGACCACATAGCTGAGACTTGAGCTCTGATTGAGGGGGTCAGGTGGGGCTTTCAGGAGGAAGCGGTGCTCAGGCAGAGACCTGAGGAAAAGTAGAAGGCAGTCTGAAGGAAGGAAGGGGAGGATGGGATGGGGTAGAGGAACAGTGTGTGAAGGCCAGGCAGAACTCGACGCATGGACACTCAGAGAAGCTCAGTCTCGTGGGGGTGCCATGGGGGGTGCCCATGCTGCTACAGGGAAGTCCTAAGAGCAGGCTGGGGACTCAACCTCGCGGCCGTGGGGAGCCATGGAGGGTTTAAGGAGGGGATGACTACACAACTCGGTTTGTGTTTGAGCCTACTTTAGCTGCTGTTGGAGAGAGTGCTGGATGGATAAAGTCAAGGAGTATTTGGTGGGAGTTCAGGTAGGAGGCTTTGAGGTCCTCTGGGTAAGGGACGGTGAGGTTGAGTTTGAGCAGGGGCCCCCCAGCTCCGGCCTCAGGCCAGCCCCCTCTCCCTCCTTGGAGTGTCCCTTCCCCAGCCAGCCTGCTTTCTCAGGGCCCCATCTTGAGTCAGGTGGCTCCTTTGCTTGAACACTCATAACAGCTTCAGAGGGGCCTGGAATGGCGGGGCTTTTGGAAGCCTGGACCCACTGTGTGATTCTACTGGGGGAAGAAAGCTGTTAGCCACAGCTGCGGAGGCAGGAACCTCTTCTCTGTGTCATCCTGTTTAGAATTATGGAGCATGTTGCCATAACAACTTGCCTAACTAGCCCCACATGCCACGTGGAGAAACCTCTGCCCGCTTTAGAGCAGCGTCACCCAAGCCACAGACTGGCTTCTTCCTACAGGACGAGGCTGCCCATCATTAACTAGGACTGGGGCAAGGGACATCTGACGAGTGATGGAATAGGGGGCTGAGTCATGGGATCATGCCTGGCAGTCCTCCTATTCCAGCTGTTTCCTCTACTGGCTGATCCCATGTCTGAAGTTCCTTCATCAGCCCTTTATTCCTTTGGCTCAAGGCATGTCTCTGTTAAAATGCGGATCCCACTGCGTAAGACACACCAAGTTGTCACCACTCATTCACCCTGCTTGGCACGAATCCATTCATTAGCTCTGAATGGATTTTGATTAAGAGTAGCTTTTGATTAAGGGAATGGCAGTGGAGGGGGAGTGCCCAGCTGGACCCAAGAATGTACTAGAGTGCGAGCCCCTAGACAGTCAGAGTGTCCCAGAGTTATTGAGCACTTGGAGGCAAGTGGTAGACTCCTCGTTGGCTCTGAGCTGGAGAGCAAGCAAGGGAGAGACGCTCCCACATAATGAGGCAAGATGTGAGGACCACTTTGTACTAAGCCAGTACCTTGCATGGAGGAGTCACTGTCTAGATCTGAACCGGCAGCCGAGGCTGAGGAGCAAGCTGTACCATCCCTGGGCCTGGGTCCCCTGTCAGCATGGCCGTCTGCACACTGGTCTCATTTTCCCCGAAGACGAGCTCTTTCAGCAAGACTATTTTATTTGACTTTGTACTTTCAAGGCCCGTTTCCAGAAGAATACCAAGCATGGATTAATAGCCATCGGCTTTGGGGTCAGCAAATCCCTTAATATACAAGGTCTGTTGGCATGATCTTGGACGAGCCATTTGACTTCTCCGAGTCTCCCTTTCCTGCCCTGTAACCTGGTGATTGCAGTAATGACTTCATGCGGCTGCAGCGAGGCTGAAGTGAGATGTGAGAAAATGCTTGGCACGGGATTGGGATAAATCAAATAGCAAATGGTGGGATGGGTAATAACTGCTACTGTTAACCAAGAGCTTACTGGGTGCCAGACACTGCTCTAAGCACGTTACACAAATGAATCATGTATGAATCACTTAACCCGCACAGCGGCTGGAAGTTGTAATTCCCCCCATTTTACAGATGAGGAAATGAGGTCCAGAGGGGCTTATCCAGGGTCACTCAGCTAGAAAGGATTTGAATCCAGGCAAGCTGGCTCCCTAGCTCACGTGTGATCATTACCATTTAATAAGCATTTGGATGAAACAGGAAACAAGAGATGGGGGCAGGGAGGGAGAGGGAGAGGATCCTGGGGGTTTGACTGCGCTGACCTTGCTACTTCAGGTGGGATTTCACACATCTTGTGACATAGGTCACAGTACACAGCATGGAAACACTCTATAGAAGTATCCAGAGCTCATTTATTTTTGGTTACAACTCCAGTCTCCCTCCTCCCCTCCTCCCCTGGCTGTTAACAAACCCCTAGGCACTGAACTAAGAACTCATTGTGGATTTTATATGATGGGGGTGGGTGCTGTCTGTGGCAGCCTCCCTACTGCAAGCCCCCCAAGTTGAGGGTGTGGCTGGTGTGGCTATGAGTTGATGGTAGTGATGGGTGCAGAGTTGGCCCGAGGTCACAGGGTGGTGATGGTGGGGGCATTAAGTAATGAGGAGCAGCAGAGATCCCATTTAAAATATTCATTTGTGAATTTTTAAAGCATTTTTTATAGCTGACTATGCCAGGTTGAAACTGTTATGTACCCCAGAAAAGCCGTGTCTTTTTTCTGATCCAATCTTGTGGGGGCAGCCAAGTTTCTCTTTAACCCAGATTCAATATCATAGTGTGGAAACCCTTTGATTGAAATGTTTCCATGGAGATGTAACACACCAAATTGTAGGTGTGGCTTTCTGATTAGATGGAGATGTGACTCTGCCCATTAAAGGTGGGTCTTGATTCATTTATTGGAGTCCTTTAAAAGGGGAAACATTTGGAGAAACTTCAGATGCAGACCCAGACACAGACTTTGGAAATGTAGAAGCCCAAGGTGACACAGTTGCTTCAGAGCCCACAAAGATGCAGACATTTGGAGAAGCTTGGAGTGCCGACAGAGAGAGCAGATGCCTAGACACATATGCTTGGAGATACAGAGCCCAGATGTTGCCTTGTGCCTACCCATGAGATGCTAAGCAAGCCAGAACTCACAGCTGTGTCCAAGAGGAGCTAAGTGATGGCCACGGATGCTTAGAGAGGAAACCACTGGCATCAGAAGCTAGAAGCAACGAAACCGGGAAAAGGACCAACAGACACCAGCCAAAGGAACAAGGACCACAGACACATGTGCTTTACCTTGTGACAAGCATAGGCTTTTCTTGAGTCAAGGTATCTTTCTCTGGATGCCTTAGTTTGGATATTTTTATAGCCTTAGAACTGTAGACTTATAACTTAATAAATCCCCTTTATAAAAGCCAGTCTGTTTCTGGTATATTGCATTCTGGCAGCTTTAGCAAACTAATACAATGACTCTGCCTGAGTCAGCAGGAGGCTGTCACTGCCTAGGAAGGTGGGTAAAGGTTCCTTTCTCTTTGCAAATGCACTAAACAATGTTCAACCTTGACTCCCAAAATAAGATCTTGAAGCCTATGATGAGACAATAATCTCCAAAGTCAGGCATCAGGGAGAGAAAAAAGAATTAAAAAAAAATCTCTCTGATTCCCTTCTACATAGCAAGAGCCAAGCCAGGCCAGCTCACAGCACAGTTTAATCCTAAACCGTGGGGGAAGATGATGGAAAGGAAGTTCCCCTATAGCTGGGAGAGGAAAGAGGGCCTTTCACTACAGACAGGGGAAAGAAAGAGGTTCAGAGAGAGCAAGATTCAGATGAGACACAGTTCCTCAAGATGGGAACTGGAGGCCCAATGTGGGTGGGCTGGGGGAAAATGGGAATGGCAAGGAAATGGACATCCCGTCTCGGGGGGATTCGGTGTGGCTGAATAGAGATGGGGTGCAGTGAGTAAGTAGAAAGAGGGTGAGACTCCACTCCCCTCTCCTTAGACCCCGGGGCTTGCATGTGGTCTTGGAGGATCCAGAAGCTCCTTAGGGCCTTGGCTGATAAGCTTCCAGCAGAGTGGGTGGCAGGGGACACAAGTGACAAACTTCATCTCCTCTGCTCCACCTGTGAGCTGGAGAGCAGGGCTTGGACCTTTCCAGCCTTTGCATCTCAGTGGAGCCTAAACACTGTGTTTTGCCCATACAAGTTTTCCCCATTGAACAGGACGCTGGTCCACAGAGCTGCAGGGTGAAGTAGAGAGGAGTGGGCCCTCTCCTTTCCACCACCACAAAATACCCACACTGAGAACATGTTGATAGCAAAAACTCCCTGAGCTCCCATTATGATCAAGATCTTAGGCTAGATCTTTGGGGAAGGGCTAGAAAAATCTAGGTGTATTTAGGGCTCTAGCACGCATATCTCATCTGAGCCCTAGGACCCCAGCACTTTCTCTAGGCTTCACTTATGGACTTGAGTTAAAAGCTACATCCTTAGATCCCTTTACTGAATGGTAAACACCTTGAGTGCTAATGATGATGATGAAGATGAAGACGGAGAAGAAAGATCACCTCACGGTGGGCTCAGAATGTGCTGGGCACTTTCTGAAGACTTGATGTACCCTGGCATATTTTATCTTTGTAATAACTTTGTAAGTTCTATCTTTATCTCCATTTTGCAGGTGAGGAAACCAAGGCACAGAGTCGGTCAGTAATTTGCCCAAGTGCCCAGTGCCATGACTGGCAAAGTCCAGACCCATCATAGGCATTGTGACTCCAGGACATATACCCTCTACCCCAACTCTGTGTCTGCTCCCCCTCTGTGTCCTTATGGGGCTGGCAGGTAACAGGTGCTCAGTAAGGACTGTTTTTTTTTTTTTTAAACCACTCTTATGCGACCCCTATCTAGATGTGTTATGATCATAAAGTTCTGGTCAATGGATCTGCTCTCGATGAACAGCAACTATAAAAGTATTTGGATTTGTTTATTCCTTTTCTGTGCCTTCTTGATAGTTTTGCCCACCCCACTACCACGCTCACCCTGTGGCAGGTGTTCCAGAAGGGCAGAAACTGAGTTCATATTGGCCTCAGTGAGGGCTCATCCCCAAGCTGACCTGTGACACGGCAGGGGGCTAGGTCTGCTTCCAGCCAAACTGGCTGCCACCAGCAAGTCAGCTGCCTACCAGGGATGTGATGTTCCGATGAGAGATAAATGTCAGTCCTGCCCTGGAGCCAGTGACCCCCTGAGACCCTTCCAATCTTCAGGATTAGGGTCAGCTTTGTGGTTTTAAAATAGTGGACTTTTTGCTCTTTTTCTAGTCCTAGGAAATAGCGCTCGAAAGTATGGAAAGTCCCAGTTTAAGGTCTGCCCACATGCTACACATCCATTAAGGCCCAGTTCAAATTATATCTCCTTTAGGAAGCCTCCCTCGCTTATCCTACTGGATCTAAACTTCTATTGTTTGAACTTCTAGCCCTTCATCTCTTTTGCACCATTCATTCCCTTGTGCCTCTATTTAGCTTTTCCTTGGCGATGCCTTATTCTCAGCTACAGGCATGTCTGAGATTGCCTTCATGTTTGTGTCCTCACCCCCAGCACCTTGCAAGCAGATGCCCGTCTAACATTGATTGATATGTCTAATGAATCCTATACTTCAAGAACCCAAACTGACCATACAGAACTCTCCATATAAAGGGAGCTATGATTCACAAATCCTGTGTTTTTGGAGGTCCTTCAATGTCCCCTCTTCCTACCCCCTGCTTGAGCAACAACCTTTCATTAAATGCTATTGTACTACAGGCCCTGTGCTAGGTGTGTTTCTTATAGTGCCTCATTTAATCAGCCCACCGTCTTTATGAATTCCAAGTTTCTATCTCCATTCTACAGATGAAGAAACTCGTTGGAGGGGTTGCATGACCTGCCCAAGGTTGTGCAGCTAGCAGTCCACCACGCCAGAATTGGAACCCAGGTCTGATTCCAAAGCCTCCACTCTTAGCTTTCTGAGGTCCCAATTGTCCTTAGACCCTGAGGTCTAAGACCACTTCATCTTGGGTTCTGGTGGGTTCACCCATTCATCCTGGTTGGGCCTCTGGGGTCACACAGGAGTGAATTCCCTTTCCCTGTGGCAGGATCTCCTAGTGATTTGAAAACGCTTCCTGGAGTTATCTCCCCTTCTGCCTAACGCACCTTGAGTGGGTTAGGCCTCCCTCTATAGCTGGTTTCTAGATATATCCTGACCTGGTCAATCTGTCCCCCCATCGCCTCACTGCAGCCCTCTAAAACACCCCACAACTTAATGCATCAGCATTTGCTCTCAACTGTGGCTCTATGATTCCAACTGAGCAACACCGACCAGAGGCCCTTTCAACTACAGGCCCTCCCAGCAGCTCGGCTGTAGACCAACAGGAGGGCCCACTTGTTTCCGGTGGTATTCCTGGCCTGGGGTGAGTGAGCGCAGGCTGCGGGGGCCCTGTTCGCGCTCCTGCCGGGCTCCTCTCCAGCTGCCGCCACCGCCACCGCAGCTGATCCCTTCTACTGGCCCCAGCCCCCGCCTGTCCCTGGCATTAGGGAAGGCAAAGCCATAGTCCTCCTCCAGCCAGTGCCCGAAGAGGGGGCTGTTTTCCGAGGGTGCGCCGGGCTCCGCCGAGGAGGGGTCTCATAAGTTTTTGCTGTCGGTGGAACAACGCCGTGGGCGGCGATCCCCGCGTGGCGCGTGGGGCCGGGGCGCCTGGTAGGGGAGCGCGGGGCCAGAGAGCCTCACCGCCGGGAGCCCCGGGCTGCTCTCTCGCTCCCGGGGGCCGCACCCCACCGGCCCGAGGTCCACAAGCGCCCGGACACCTGGAGTGCGTTAGGCGGTGGCGCGCCCCTCGGGGACAGCGACGGCCTCCCCGGATTAATGGATAATTGCATAATTGCGAGACCAGACTGAGGGATGATGCCCTGTCCCTGCATCGAGCATCCGGTAACGTCGCCCTGGACAGCCAGGCTGCGCTCCGCCGCCTTCGGCCCGGCGGGGGAGGCCGACCGCCGCCACCCGGCCGACCCCCTGGGGCTTCTCTCGGTTACCCGCCGGAGTGAGGCGCTGGGCAGCTTTCGGCTCCAGGAGCCTCCCCCAGGCCTCTCGGGGCCGCGGCGCCTCGCCCTCCAAACTCTGGGATGCTCTCCCGGCGCCTGACAGCAGAGCAGCCGAGGCGGCCCGCCCGAGGCGCGTCCAGTCTCCTTCCCCGGCCGGGAAAGCGCGCCCTCGGCGCTCGGAGACCCCGAAAGTCCCCGGCGGCGGCGCGGGCAACCCCGGCGTGACCCCTGGAAGCAGCCGAGGGCGTCCAGTGCGGCCACCGGCCCTCGGCGCTTCTTCTCGACTCGAGCCTCTTCCACTCTGCCCCCACACACCAAACTCCGGTGACTCTGAGTCGCCCCCCTGCGCCTCCCTTTCCTGAGGAACTTGGCGGAGCCGCTAGACCCGGCCCGTTCCCTGGGGATCCACGTCCCCCAAGAGCAGCCAATGCCCGCTCCAGGGAGGCGCACCGCGCGTCCCGCTCCTGGCAGCCGGCGGTCGGGGAGGGGCGTCCAGAGGCAGGGGAAGGCGAGCGGGAGGGGGGTCACCTACCTGGCCACAGGCTGAGCGCCCAGGCCACCACGAGGCCCCTGGGCAGGTCCATGGCCCGCGGCGCGGCGGCTGGTGCCGGGTGCGGGGAGGCGGCGGGAGGCAGCGCGCCAGAGCGGCAGCCTGCACGGCACTGGGAGCGGCGCGCGGGGCTCCCTGACAGCCCCGGCTCGTTGGGAGGAAGTGGGAGGGCCCGAGCGGCGGGGAGGGGCGCCCGGACACCACCCCGGCTGCAGTCGCGCCAGGCCCCTCTTTTGCCACCTGGGCAAGCGGCAGGCGGCGGCCTCGGCGCTACCACCGGATCTCCTCCTTCGGAGGCAACTCCAGAGAACGGCTCCTGGGAGCCACCTCACCTCCGTAGCGCCTCCTTCCTCGCCACCGCCATCAAATTCCAAAGCCTGTTCAGGGAGAGTGGTTTATATTCCCATTGTGGAGAAGAACGAGCTTCACGAAGCCAACAGGGATGACTGAGGTAATGCAGGGGACACAGTTGGCGACTCAGGCCTCCCCTGGGCAGAGGGAGTGGATGCTCCGCAAAAGTCCCCTCTGAGGCACCCCCTGCCTCCCTGCACACGGGGGTTCAGATAGCATAGACTTCACACTTCTGATGCTGGAATAAATGCAGATCCCCTTCCATTCCCACCCCCAGCCATTCCAAGGCATGCAGGAGACCATGTGCCCACTTTTACCATAGAAATGAGGCTCTTCTTAGGAACCCAGCCAACTTCCTTCCCAGTCCTTCTAACCACTGGCAATTAAATTCTGTGCACACTTATTGCATGAGCTTTAAATCAGGCCCTGGACCACAACCCATGGGTGTGGACGCTGGCCTTTCCAGCAGAGGAGAGAGCCCAGGCAGCACGTGTGGGATGGTCTGGCTGGAGCAGAGGCTCTGTGTCACTTCTTCAGGAAAGCCATCCCTGTTCCTGCCCCCTGCTCCCACAGATCAGGCTCCCAGACACGTCCTGGTTCTCCCTGTCTCTCTCTGGCACCTTTTCTTCATTGTACTTGGTAGAGAAACTAGACTTCAGCTGTAGTGATTATTTGATTAACTTTTCTCTCCCTGCCCAGACTTAAAACACCATTAGCGTCTCTGTTCGGTTCACTACTTATCCCCCAGCACCTGGGGTGGCTGGCTGGCTAAGTAGAGACTATGTGAGTTTTATCCTGGACCACAAAGCAAGGTGGGTTAACCTAGAATGAATGTGTTTACTCTGGTAGCTTACGCCTACCTCAGCCACTTTCTCGTTCAGAGTCCACAGCAGGATATCAGGGTGAGGTGGGTGACACCAGTCTCCCTAACCCAATGCCTGAACCCCAGTCTCTTTCCTTCTGCTGAAGGTCAGTGACTGGCTTTTGTACCAGAATTGAGCCTGTATACAACCTAAACTGAATCCCGTAGACTATTTTGTGATCTCCATTTCTCAAGCCACAAGTATGCACAGCATTTAGAGTCAAGATATCAAAGGGAAGGAGTGTGGCCACAACACAAACAGACAGGCAGGATGGATAAACATCCCTTTGAAGAAATATTGTATCGCAGGATGAGAAAATAAAAATTGCCTTAAATGTCTGGAGCTATCAGCCAGTACCCTAGTTCAGAGACCATTTCTGAGGGGCTTAGGTGAGCTCAACACTTGACACGGGCTCAGACGCGAAGAGCTATGTCCGAGGTGACAGTCGCAGTGACGACAGTTGAAGAATAGCTGCCTCAACGTGGAGGCAATGCAGCAGCTTCCATCCTCGGCACAGCCCAAGACTTTTGTCCTAGCCCTGGGCTCAGCTGGGATGTCAGGGAGAGACCTTGAAAGTTAGGAGTCAATCGGAGTGTATGAGGACAAAGATGGACCTCGGACAACTCTCAGGGCAGCATCATGATGTGAAACAAAAACATGGAGCACAGTAAAGAATTCCCGCAGTGCATCACGGCTGGGGCAAGGGGGCAGTTTGGCAAGGTGTGCCGGTTTGAATCTCTTGTAGACCCCAGAAAAGCCATGTCCTTTAATCCTCATTCAGTACCGCTGGGTGGGAGCTTTTTGATTGTTTCCATGGAGATGTGACCCACCCAATTGTGGGTGGTAACTTTTGATTAGATGGTTTCCATGGAGGTATGTCTTCACCCATTCATGTTGGAGTTGCTTATTGGTGCCCTTTAAGAGGGAACCATTTTGGAAAAAGCTTCAGAGCCATGAGAGTCACGCAGCCAGAGACTTTTGTAAATACAGAAGGAAAACACCCCTGGGTAAGCTTCATGGAGCAAGAAGAGAAAGTAAGGAGAGAAAGCTAGCAGATGTCACCATGTTTGCTATGTGCCTTTCCAGTTGAGAGAGAAACCCTGTACGTCATCAGCTTTCTTGAACCAAGGTATCTTTCCCTGAATGCCTTAGATTGAACATTTCTATAACCTTGCTTTAATTTGGACATTTTCACAGCCTTAGAACTGTAAATGTGCAACTTAATAAATTCCCCTTCTTAAAAGCTGTTTCATCTCTGGTATATGGCGCTCTGGCAGCTTGCAAACAATAACACAAGGGAACAAGGTGTATTTATTGAGCATCAAGCTGGAAATGTAGTGACAAACCAGATGTGGCCCTTGCCTCCCCAAGAATTTTCTAATCTAGGAGAGAAGGGAAATATCTACAATAATAATCAAACAACAACTTCTATTTATTGACCACTTATATTGTGTAGGATACTTATATCATTTCCTCTAATCCTCAAGACAATCTTATGAAGTAGTGCTATTACCATTTGTCTTTTGCATATGAAGAAATTGAGAGGTTCAGGGAATAAGGTCCCAGAACTGGCAAAAGCCAGACCCAATATTTGAACCTGGAAACGCCTGATTCCAGATTCCGGGATTCATCACTTTTCAGTGCTGGATTGCAAATTGTACACTAATAAGAGCTATACTAGAAATTCAAACAAAATGCCAGGGAGGCAGAGAGGAGGGGAAAGGAAAGAGGTAACATTGGAGTTGGGCCTTGGAAATAGGAGTTTTTCAGAGGGAAAGTGGAGAAGGGCATTCTAAGTAGGGGAAACTGTAAACATACAAGAGTCTGGACAGAAATATACAGTTCAAGCTGAGTCCAGGGAATGGTGGACACTTAGGGTGGCAAAATTGTAAGAACAGAGTTGACCGAAGTTTCAGGTTCCTGCCCATTCAAGGGTCTGATACCCCTGGTAAGTTTGGAGAAAGGCAGTTTGCCTCATGTCTCCTCCTGAGAGAGCCACTTGGGGGGCACTTCTTTGGTCTTCGAATCTGGTCAAACTTCGAATCTCTCCATCAGTAGGAGGAAGTGATATGCAGATAGGGTCCCTTTCTCTGCAAGTTTTGAGGGAAACACACACACACATACACACACACACACATGCACCAGCAATAACCAATACTCTTCAGATACAATACAATCCAAATCCATATTGAGGAAGAAAAACATTCCCATAAGTAAACATCATATATACAGATTACCCTGCGACTTTTGAAGATACCACTTTCCATTATCTCCATGAGCAGTGTTGGTTCTTCATGGTCCTTTCTCCCACTTTCAGATGATGCCTAAGGGGCAGGAGTCATGAGGCCTGGTCTCCAAAGCCAGAGGCAGAGCCCCTGAAGGACTCGCTGGCTACATAAAGGCCAGTTAAAACTTTTACGATTTCAGCATTTTCATTAGTTTGTGGGAAATCAAATTCCAAGGAGGCTGTAAAGCAATTTATTATTATCCCTGACCACCAAACCCTAGTTTTGGGGAGAAGAGGAGTGGTGAAGAGATAAGGGTGGAAAAATAATTTGGGGCCTGTGTGGAACTTTTTGTTTCCCTTTTTTTTTTTCTGGTGTGCTGTATGGCAGGGGTCACATTTCATTCTTTATCCATGTGACTATCCCCTTATTGCAGCACCATTTGCTGAATTTGTTTGTCTGGATTTTTGTTTGTCTCTTTGCACGGCTGGGAATCGATCCCGGGTCTCCCGCATGGCAGGCGAGAATTCTACCACTGGACTATCCCTGCACCCCCTGCTGTGAGGGACTTTTAATGCCATAGAAGACATACAGCCTGTGTGTGCTAGGTAACGAAAAGCCCCGGAGGTGTTGAGTGAGATTGGAAGAGGGGAAGGGGGGAGGTTTGTGCTCAAACTGGTGAGGTGGACAGAAGCCTGTGGCCCTTCATCCTGTTTGGAAAGGCTGTGTGGTGGAGGAGTCACCACCTCATGGATCGTCTTTCAGACTCTCCTCGCCCCCCAAGACGTCATGTGCTTTCATGGGTGTCCCTTGAGCTTCCATGTAGATGCAGATGCTGCTCTCTGCTCACCCCCCATTCCCTAGCAGTTCTCCTGCTCACTGGATCAAATCTGTGTCCTGCTTGTTCAAGATCTTATATATGCCATGCGGGAGACCCGGGATCGATTCCCAGCCGTGCAAAGAGACAAACAAAAATCCAGACAAACAAATTCAGCAAATGGTGCTGCAATAAGGGGATAGTCACCTATGGGTCTTGCGCCTGGCTTTCCTATTTTGCTCCCCACTTCTCTCTTAGACAAACCATGTCCTCCCATCCAGCTAGTGCTCAGCTTCCCTGGAACACGAATCACAGGATCAGCCACCGTCACTGATCAAGAGGCCTGTGCCTGTGGACCATGCCCTGTGCTGAGGGCTCCATAAAGCCCCCTCAAACCCCCAGCCTAGGGCAGAGCTTTCGATTTCTTAGAATGGATGGCTTAGCAGGCATACTCCACCCACATTCCCTCAGCTCTCACCAGTCCTGTAAGTGTCAGATCCTGCACCTTCCAACTGCAATCCCCAAAGTGTTCTCTGGCCTCTAGAGCCTTCTCATCAGGCTGGGGGTGCTGGGGAATTGACGGGGGCAGCCCTCAGCCAATGCTGGGGTGAGGTGGTAGATAACCCTCCCAGCTCCCACCCCTCTTGAGGGACGTCTCTGAGGCATGTTCTACACATTCTCCCAGAGGTCCCCAGGGATACTGAGCCCCAGTTGCCCACAGTAACCTGCTTACTGGTAGACGCTGCATTGACTTCCTTCCCTGTCTTCCTTCTTGGTTTCCTTGCCTTTGCTCCCTGGGATCAACTCCCCTCTAAAACTAAACCAACCCAAGGCACATGGTTTAGAAAGATGAAGCAACTTGCCTTGAGTTTCATGGCAAGATGGTAGAGACAGGACTTGAATCCAGGGAATATGAGTAGAGCACTTGCAGTGCCTCCAAAACATTCTAATTATACTGCTTCCAGACTTTCTCACATCTGTGCAGGCACCTGGAATGTCTGGGAATGCCAGACTGCTGTTTGAATTTCTGGCTCCAGGAACAGTGTTTGAAAAAAAAATTCTCCTTGGACATCAGACGAACCAATTCCAGCTATATCGGCCATTCACCCTAATGTGAACTTATTTATCACCTTGCTTTCTTCTCTGAGCACCCTCAATTGAGTAGGAGCTTTATTATGGAAGAGAAGAGGGAGATAATCTTGCATGGAATGTCGGTTAGGAACACCAGCTCTCATGCATTTAGAAGGACCCAAGAGAATGAAGCAGTTTCTCAGAATGGCAGCGGAGAGGGCCATAAAAATGAGCGTGTCCCATTTCCCCATGTAGCTGAGAGCTGGGCTGATGTCCTCAGACTGGAGGAGCATGCAGGGATTTCTGAATACCGCAAATTGCATAACCGATCTTGAAAGTTGAAGAGAAGACAGAAGAGCACAGCTCAAGAAAAACCATAAAAATGTTCGTGTCAATATGGCCAATGACGAAACCCACTATCTGTGCCTGCAGCCAACCTCACTAAACCCAAAGGCCAGAATTGTAAAAGGATAATACATCCCTCTACCACTAGTACCAGAAACCAGGCACTAGGGTGGGAGGTATCCAGATTGAGAAACTGACCTCTTCCCTGTGGGCAAACGCCGGTGGCTACCTGTTCAGAGGATCTGCTTGTCCACACTTATTTTGGCAAAGGGGACCAGCCTCCTGTTCCAACAGGGGAGGCCATCCCCAGACTGCTCCAGCTGCTGCTGCTTACTCTCACGCATGTGCCAGAAATAAACAATTCCAAAGAAATTTGCAACTGGAGACGGAGGCCACTTGATACTGGTGATAGGAGAGGGGAGGGCATGGTGAGCATGGATGTTTCAGTTGATGATGTTTGGGTAACAAATGCTTCTGGGGGCAGTTTTTCTCTGCTGAGCATTAGTGAGAAAAATATGGATGCAAGTGTGGAGCTTAAGGCCTCTTGAGAACATCCTCCTCAGCGAAGTCCTCAAATCAGTCATTATCTGGAGGGCTGTTGCAGGGAAAATGGAGACAGCAGCTTCCTTGGTTTTTGCTGAGTCTCAAAACATGATCTGCAAATGGCTGTTTGGCCCCTTAAGTTGCTCAGGGGTCTGTCGGGGCAGAGAGAGTGGTGATTAAACACGTTGGCTTTGGGGTCAGAGGGACGTAGGTTGGAATCCCAGCCCAGCCCCTCATCAGCTGGGTAACTTGCCACTTATAATCATTCCACTGCCTATAAAATGAAATTGATAAAACTCTTACAGAGCACTTACCAAGGGCCAGACTCAGTTCCAGATACTCAACTTATCTTAACTCACTGAGTATTTAGCACAACTGTTTGAAATTAGTGCTAGCCTTGTTCTCATTTCACAGATGAGGAAACAGAGCCACAGAGAGGGCCATAGATTGCTCAAAGACACTCAGCTGGTGAGTGGAGGAGCCTGTATCTGGCTACAAGGCAACCTGGCTCAAGAGTAGGTACCCTCAACCACTTTGTAATATTGCCTCTTGGGTTGGTGGCTGTGAGGAATAGATGAAATGCAGCTTATAAAGGGCTTGGCCCAGTGCCTGACACATGGCTAGCGCTCAATAAATGTTGGCTTTTATTGTTACCAACATATTAAACTGAATAAAATGGACTCGTTGAGTTATCTGCACCATTTAAGATTCTTAACAACGCCTGATATTCGTTTAGCCTCGTATATAATTCAAAAGGCTTTCCCAATTATGTCTCCCACTGCCCTCCCTGAAGCCCTGTTTGGGTGGGGGCAGTGTAGAGGGGGCATGATTGTCTCCACTGGTTGGATGAGGATATAGAGACCCAAAGAAGATCAGTGACTTGCATATGGTCACACACTAGCTCTCTGGTCCTTCTGTCCTTCAGCAAGCCTTCAGAGACGTGCACCATGTGACCTGAAAGACAAGCCAAATGACCATGGTAATTGATTCTTTTTTTTTTAAATGCCAAAAAACATCAAGCAAACGCAAACATTCCTGTTTTGATCATTCCGTTCTACATATATAATCAGTAAGTCACAATATCATCACATAGCTGCATATTCATTTTCATGATCATTTCTTGGAACATCTGCATCTATTCAGAAAAAGAAATAAAATGAAAACAGAAAAAAAATTTATATATGCCATACCCCTTACCCCTCCCTTTCATTGATCACTAGCATTTCAAACTAAATTTATTTTAACATTTGTTCCCCCTATTGTTTATTTTTATTCCATATGTTCTAACTTGTCTGTTGACAAGGTAGATAAAAGGAGCATCAGACACAAGGTTTTCACAATCACACAGTCACATTGCGAAAGCTGTATCATTATACAATCATCTCCAAGAAACATGGCTACCGGAACACAGCTCTACATTTTCAGGCAGTTCCCTCCAGCCTCTCCATTACATCTTGAATAACAAGGTGATATCTATTTAATGCGTAAGAATAACCTCCAGGATAACCTCTCGACTCTGTTTGGAATCTCTCAGCCATTGACACTTTTGTCTCATTTCTCAATCCCTTGATGCTGAGTCTCAGCTCATTCTAGGATTTCTGTCCCACGTTGCCAGGAAGGTCCACACCCCTGGGAGTCATGTCCCACGTAGACAGGGGGAGGGTGGTGAGTTTGCTTGTTGTGTTGGCTGGAGAGAGAGGCCACATCTCAGCAACAAAAGAGGTTCTCTTGGGGGTGACTCTTAGGCCTAATTTTAAGTAGACTTGACCTATCCTTTGTTTTAAGTTTCATATGAACAAACCCCAAGATTGAGGGCTCGGCCTATTGTTTTCGTTGTCCCCACTGCTTGTGAGAATATCAGATCAGATACCATCTGATTTTTCTGGTAAATTTCATACTCTGGGACATCAGTTTAATTTAACACATCAAAATGAAGGAATATAAATCTTTAAAGGCTAACCAGTTCCTTCATCAATGTATTTTGAATCCATGTCATTCAACCTCTTAGACTGGAGATTGTTGTTTTAGAAAATTCCTAAGAAGTGACATATTTTGAGGAGAACATTAAAGGGACATGATTACATTGGAAAAGAAAGTGCTATTGAAAATCATCCAGTTTTAATTATGGAAGCATAATAATTTTGTAAAAGCATGAATGGTTTTCTCTTGCTGAACAATGTCTGCCAAAAATTGACTACAGAGCATTTAAAAAGTATATTATACAGGTGGAACACCAGAAAAGACTGGTGTCCCACCTGTGTAATAAATGTCCTCAGGAATTCTCCACATGGGCAGGTTGAATTTCCCCCCTTTTTTGCCATTCCCCCAAGAGGACTTTGCAAATCCTTTTTTATTCACTGTTCAAATCACTCTGGGATTTATCAGGGCATCACTCTGGACAAACCCACAAAATCTCATGTCCTACTCAAGGTTCCATGCACTGACGGTGTTCAATTAAGCTGTCTACATAAGTTATATTAGGAAATGCACTAGTCAAACTATAAATTTTGTACCAAATAAACATTTTGCTTTGGTCTCACAAATAAGTTGAAATTTTAAAATATTAATGATAATTGATTCTTTACTAAGTTTAAATTGGATTCTATTTGCACAAACATTTGTATACTCACCAGTATAAACAGTGATATAACAAAAACTATGTATTAATTGTTTATACTCTACCTTTTTGCATTAGGGATATGAAAGCATTATAATAAAAGGCAGATATCACAAACACATAATAAAATCACCAAAAAAAAGAGGATAAGATTCAAATAATAGAACTAATATTTTTGTAGCATTTTCCAGTTTGAAAACATGTCGGATTTCATTTCAATCTCACAATAATCCATCACTGAACAGAACTGTACCAGACTTCTGGGTTTAGGAGAACTAATGTAATAGACAATAATATAACAATACTCAACCTTCTCTTATTGAGATTTGCCTGTGTGTTCTGTCAGTTACTGCGAGAGTAGTGTTAATATACCTCATACATTTAAGTAGCATATTGCAGAGGGGCAGGCCATGGTGGCTCAGCAGGCAGAGTTCTCGCCTGCCATGCTGGAGACCGGGGTTCAATTCCCGGTGCTTGCCCATGAAAAAAAAAACACGCTGCAGAGCCAGAATGTTGCTTTCAAATCTCAGCCCTGCAATCATTAATTCTGATTTTTTGGCAAGTTACTTCAGCTCTCAGTGCCTCAGAATCCTTACCTATTAAGTGAGAGTACATATTTCACGTGGTTACTGTAAGGATGAAATGAGTTAATGCGTGTAATTTGCTTGAAAAATGCCTGTCATGTAATAAGTACATGGTGTTTTTTTTACATAAAGATAAAAACAAAAAAAAATTCCCACCAAAATTATGGATTTCTATAGCTCCCTTGTAATTTTGCTAACTTTATCTTAATATATTCTGAGGCTATGTTGTCAGGTGCATACAAATTTAGAATTGTCACGTATTCTTATTGATTCAAGCATTTTATTGTTAAAAAGTGTCATTATCTTTAATAATGCTTTTTGCTTTACAATTTACTATGTCTGAGGTTTTCTTTTGACTTTTGTATGAAATATCATTTTCCATTCTTTGCTTTCAACTTTATTGCACCTTTGTTTTTTGGATATAGTTCATGTAAGTAGCACATAGTTGTTTTTAGTCAAATTTGTTAATCTTGTTTTTAAATTGGAGCATCTAGTCCATTGACATTTAATTTAATTGCTATATTTGAGTTTAAATCTGCCGTCTTAGTATTTTCTTTCTATTTGTCCTGTCTGATTTATGTTTTTTTTTCTCTCTTTTCTTGCTTTATTTTTGATAGATTATTTGTAATTATTCCCGTCTCTGTTAGAATGGAAGAAATAAACTCATTTGCTATTATTTAATGATTACTGTTGGGGATTGAATCATGTTACGCCCCAGAAGGCATGCTCAGGTGGCAACCCCGGTCCTGTAGATGTGAACACATTTATAAACAGACCCTTTGAAGATGTTATTGGTTGAAGTGTGCCCAAACTGAACGAAAGCATGCCTTAATTCAATATGGCTAAAGTCCTTATAAACCAAGAAATTAGACATAGAAGGAGAAACCATGGGGAATAACCAGAAGCCAGAAGTTAACGGAAGACGTCACCACATGCATTGCCATGTGATGGAAAGCCAAGGAACCTCAAAGATTGCCATCCAGCCAGAGCTCTGGACCCAGGAGAAAGCAAGTCTTCTGGTTCCTGAAACCATGAGCAAATAAATTCCTGTTATTAAGCCAACCCAGTGTATGGTATTTGTTTCGACAGCTGCGAGACTTGAAAAATTACCATAGAGATTCCAGATTGCACCCTTAATTTATGAAAGTCTAATAGTAAGTAATGCTTTTTATCTTCTCACACAAGGCAGGGGCCTCAGAACATTTACATTTCAGATGCCACCTTCCTGATTTATATACAATTGTTCTTCTGAATTTAAATGCTCTATTTTAAACCTATGAGACTTTATTGATTACTATTATTTGTACCCATTCAATATTTAGATTTATCTACATCTTTACAACTTTTTTTTTTTTTTTTTTTTGCCTTACCTGGCTGGCTTGACATTCTATATGGGATTATTTTCCTTCTGCCAGAAGTCATTCAATGTTTTCTTTAGGGCTGGATTTTCTGGAGTTAATTTTTCTCAGGTTTTATTTGTATGAAAATGCATAAATGCATTTTTTATTCTTGAGTGATGCTTTCTCTGGCCATAGAATTTTTTGACTGGCACTTCTTTTTCTTTCACACGTTGAAAGGAACATTGTGTTCTGTCTGTTGTTTCTATTGAAAAGTCAGTTTTCAGTTTAGTCATTGCTCCTGTGTGTTTTTTTTTCTGATGCTGCCTTTAAGATTTTTCGTTTTATTTTGATATTGAGAAATTTTACTATGATGTAGGTTTATTTTTATTTATCCTTCTGGGATAAATTTAGCTTCTTTTATATCTGGATTTAAGTCTTTCATTAGTTTGGGAAACATTGTATTCATAGCATTTTCTCCTTCCTTTAAGACTGGGACTCTAATTAAGCATTTGTTAAACTTTGTCACTATATCCTTCATGTTTCTTACCCTCTTCTCTTTTTTCAATTACTTTTTCTTCCTATGACTCATTCTAGATATTTTCTCTGCCCTATGTTCCAATTTACTAAGTCTTTCCTTAGCTAAGTCAAAACTCATCATTTGAGACATAAATTTGATTCATTTTTTCATTCTAGAATTTCTACTAGATTCTTTCTAATATTCTATTAGTATATTTTTAAGTTTCTATTATGGTAAAGTATACAAAACATAGAATTTGCCATTTTAACAAGTTTTCAGTGTACAATTTAGTGGCATTAATTACATTCACAATGTTATGTTATCATCACCACTATCTGTTTCCAAAACTTTTTTGCTACTCCAAAGAGAGACTTTGAACCCATTAAGCAATAACTCTCTATTCTCCCCTCTCCAGCCTCTAGTAATCTGAAATCTACTTTTGGTTGCTATGAATGTGCTTATTCTGGATATTTTCCGTGAGTGGAATTGTACAGTATTTGCCCCTTTGTATCTGGCTTATTTCATTCAGCATAACATTTTCGAGGATCATCTATGTTGTAGCACGTTATCAGAACTTTGTTCCTTCTTATGACTATTCCATTGTGTGCATATACCACATTTTGTTTATCTAGTTTGTTGATGAATAGTTAGGTTGTTCCCATCTTTTGGCTATTGTGAATAATGCTGCTGTGAACAGTGTTGTGCAAGTATCTTTTCGAGTCCCTGTTTTCAATTCTTTTAGGCATATACCTAGGAGTGGAATTGATGGTTCACCTGGTAATTAATATGTTTAAGTCTTTGAATAATTGCCTATTTACCACAGTGGCTACCCTATTTTACATTCCCATCAGCAATGCATGAAGGTCCAATTTCTTGACAGCCTCACCAGCACTTATTAAAAATGTGAATCATCTTTTATCTCCCTGAACATAGCAAACATCATTATTTTAAAGTGTGTGTCTGACAATTCTAATATCTGGAGGTTTTGTAGTCTGTTTCTATTGTATGTTGCTTCTTCTGATTCTCATTTATGTTATTTTATCTCCACCTGTGACCCATTATCTTTGATTGTGCAAAGGTCATTGTACTTGAAAATTGTTTAAATAAAGCAAATTTAGAACTTGGATTTTGTTATCTTCCAGAGAGGTTTATTTGCTTCTGCTAAGCTCCTGGACCATTTGAATCACCTTAAAAAGGTTAATGATGCTTTAGGGATTGAGCTTTCTTGAATACTCGGATGTTTGGAAGCTGAGTTGCAGTCCTTGTGAGGGCTGGTTTATTGACAGTTCCCTCTTACTCTTAGGGTGTAGCTTTTTGGGATCCCCAACAAAACCGCTAGGAGTTTACCATGATCCTCACTTTGGCAGACACTGAATGACAACTTTTTTCTCTCACCCCAAACATTTAAAAAATGCTTCCCAGGCTCCCAGCTGCATATTCTGGATTTTTAAATGCCTTGAGGACAAAAGCAACCCCAAATGCCAGACACCTCTCTAGGCTTCTTACTTTTTCCAGACTTCGGTCTGACAGTTTCTACTACCTTGATAGCTTTTCCATATCTCCAAGCTGATTTTTGAGAATATTTTTGCCTAGTATTTTAGATCCCTAGAGGAAGAATTGATCAAGTTTAGTCAACCTGCCATTATTGGAAGTATAACACAAAATATAGCTATGCCATTTCCTTAGGATGGTATTTAATATCTCATAAAACTCAGCAACAATCTTCTGGTGAATCTCCTAAAATTTCCTATTCAAAAGAAGCACTCCTAGAATGATAATTGCATTCAGTCTTTCCTAATAACACCTTGAGAACAAGGAGATTGGTTCATTCATTTATTTAACAAATTATTTTTTGAGTGCCTGCTATGTCCCAGTCACTAATCCAAGCCCTGATGATACAATGGCAAGCAGAACAGATATGCTCCCTTATCTCACAAAGTTTAAAGTCTATAGCAAGAGAAGGACAAGTAAAAAAACTTGCTACTTCAAATGTGATGAGCTATTGAGAGGAAAATTGATTGAGAAAAATCAATTGCAATAGGAAAAGGGAGAAGGGTGCCAAGTACAAGGAGAATTATAGCAATTGTAATGCTCTGTCTGCAAGTACCAGAAAACCAGACCCAAATGGACTTAAATAATGAGTGAATGTCTTATCCCTTACAGAATAAGAAGTACAAAGGTGGGGCAATGTCAGACAGAGATCATTATGACTCTAGCTCCTCTTCTGCCTCTGCCTTTTCATTGTCCCTGAGCTGGTATGAAGATGGCAGCTGTAATTCCATTTGTCTTATCCAGTTATGAAACATCCATGGGAAGAAAGGATAACTTCCCAGAAGCAGAATTCTCCTTATTGTTCATTGGGCAGAATTGGGCTACATGCCACTTCTATACCAATCACTAGCAGAGAGAATGAAATTACCATGGTGGGCTTAGATTAGTCACAATCTGTCCCTAAAGCTGTGGGTGGGGCTGTCATCTCTTGAGTCATGGGTGGGAGAAGTCAGCTCCTAAACAAAACTCTGGTTCCTGTAGGAAGGAGGAAGAAAGGGGGTAGAATGGTCATTGGGCAGGCAGCCAGCAGTGTCCATTGCAGGGGTTGGTTGTCGAGATGGGAAGACACCCAGACAATTCCCCTACTCTCTTCATGCACATTCTAACATGTTCATCACAATAACTCCGTAAAATAATAGCAGTAGCTAACTGTATTTAAACCCAGGTAGTCTGGTTCCAAAGATAATGAGTTTAACCTCTTGGATAAGCTGACTTTATGAGCATAAATGGAGACTGTTATTCTGATCTTTCAGAGGACAAAACTGAGACTAAGAAATTCACTCAATGAACTCTGGGTGTAGGGCTAGGCTCTAAGGATGCAATTATGACCAGTACTCTAATACTTGTCTAATTCATTGGTTATTTATGAGTTGGTCATTTGGGAGTTTTGACAGAGGCAATGTGGGTTAAACACTTAATACAGAGAATGGAGCATAGTGAGTAACATGTACCAGGCATGGTCTAAGGTCATATGGGTGTTCAGATTTAAACACCCATCTTTTGTTTCCAGATGCTAGACTCTTTCTACAACATTGTGACAGAACTGAGATCTTGTTCATTGGGAAAGTACTGGTTTATTTATCCACCTGCCCATCTTATCTGTGCATGCATCCACCCTCTTATTTTTTCATTCATCTGGAAAATATTGAATGCCTGGTGCTGACAATATGAAGATGACCTTTCAGACCTTCACAGTCTGACAGAAGAAAGAGACATGATCTGGGTGCAGGAGATTGTTATAGGTGCTTTATCAAAGTGGTCAGGACCAAGGACGGACCAAGGGAAGAACCCCTGAGGTGGGGATTGGACTGTAAAGACACTGGGTACATCCATAGAGCAGCCATTAAAATATCTGCTGTTCCCTCCCCCCATCACCGCTGGGGCAGTTGACCCCTCTGTTCCACACGGGAGTGGAATTTCCCATCAGGATTCCTGGCCGACAGTCGACAGACTTTGAATAAGCCAAGGCTCCCTGAGCATGAGGAGACTCTTTCAGGCTCCTGAACTGTAGAGGCCACTCAGGGGAATGTGACCTCGCACAGGACTTTTGCCCTTGCCAGGTCTTGGTTTCTTCATTAGTGTAGTATGAGGTGTTGGATTACGCAGTCTGGGGGGTCCCCTCCAGTTTTGCCTGAGGATATGTTTATGAACATAGTGTCTCATGGTACCCTTTACTTAATGGAACCACAGCTGTTCCCTAACTACCCCCCACTTGCCCCACCCCCAGCCCCATATGAACACTAGACACATCCTGCTGGTCTACATACTTCCTTCTGGGCAGGGACCAGTTTCTTTGGATAATTGTTTCTACGAGGAAATTGAAATGAAACAGCAGCAAAAACACTAACAAAACCCAGCAGAAGGAAAAGGCCATGGCTTGCTCCCTTGACTGCCTTTGGAGTTTGACACATTTCCTCAATTTGGGAAGCCCAACGTTTCCCCAGTTAAGATCTCATCTTTCAATTAGATGGTACCGCAATCTGGTATAGCTTTAGTTTTTTTTTTTTTTTTTACATGGGCAGGCACCGGGACTTGAACCTGGGTCCTCTGGCATGGCAGGCAAGCATTCTTGCCTGCTGAACCACTGTGGCCCACCCTAGCTTTAGTTTTTATTCCGAACTTGCAGATTTTATTCCATACTTACAGGATTTCAGATCAACTTTGCAATTTTCTCCAAAGTTGCCTAAAGATCTGGAGGGGCTCTGCCAAGGTTGGAAGGGAAGATGGAAATCCAGCGGCACCTAATACTTTCACTTATGGCCCAACACAGCCTTGCAGGTAGACAGCAGGTAGGCAGCTGGCAGGAGGTGGGGGTGGGGTAGCCAGAGAGGGAGGCAGGGAATTTGCCTCTTCCTCCAGTTACGTATGCAGAGATGTGAAGGAGAGCTCCTGACACTGGACTGTTTTGAACTTGTGTATCTGGAGTCCAGCAGAGTTTACAGCTTCACTGGGGCAGTGTTGTGGGATTCTCTCATGGCTTGTGCTCTCTCTTCTCTATGGGGCAAAATAGATTGATTTCATCAAGGAAATCACCCAAGTTCCTACAGGGAGGATGATTGGAACAGAACAGACTTCAGACTGTCCAGACCAAAGAATGTGAGTGGATCAAGGGCCAAGCTCTTGACAAGTTGTGTAACCTTCGGCCAATGGCTTTACCATTCAGAGTCTCAGTTTCCTCCTTTGTAAAGGGAAAATACTCAGCTACATCATCTAAAAAGTGCTTCTAGGTGTAAAGTACCATGAGGAGGTTAGGAGTGTGGTCTCTGGAATCAGATAAGCTCAGTTTGAAACCAAGCTCAAATTGGACAACTGAGTTATCCCCTCTGAACTTCAGGGTTGCAATGATAATTAGGTGATGGTTGTAGTTTGCAAGGTGTCAGAATGCAATATACCAGAAACAAAACGGCTTTTAGAAAGGGAGTTTATTAAGTTGCAAGTTTACAGTCCTAAGGACATGAAAGTGTCTACATTAAGGCATCCAGAGGAACATATTTTAACTCCAAAGAAAGGGCCGATGAAGTTCGGGGTTACTATCTCAGCTGGGAGGGCACATGGCAATGTCTGCTAGTTCTCTCTCCTCGTTTCATAAGGCTTCCCCAGAGGCATTTTTCTTCTGCATATTCAAAGATCTCTAGCTGTCTGGGCTGTGTCAGCATTCTAGCTTTTTTCAAAATGGTTCTCTCTTAAAGGGCTCCAGCAAACAACCTCCACCTTGAACGGGTGGAGACACATCTCCATGGAAACCACCTAATCAAAGGTTACCACCCACAATTGGGTGGGTCACATCTCCATGGAAACAATAAAAAAGATGCCACCCAGCAATACTGAATGAGGATTAAAGAGCATGGCTTTTCTGGGGCACACAACAGTTTCAAACAAGCACAGTGAACCTCTGCATAAGAGTGTAGCATATGGCCTTATATAAAGTAAACATTCAGCAAATAAATGATGAGCTCTCAGGATGATAAAGGCCACGAGCCTGAGTGCTCAGCTGTGCCCAGCTTTCTTTTACTTGCTCTTCCTGGGGGTAGAGACTGGAAAGCAAGGACAATGAAGTGTTCAGGAGCTAAAGGTGGCTCCTCACTCCCCCAGGTTGGCATTTCCTCCTCCAGACACCTAGACCAATACCTGGCTGGCCACCAAATATTGAGGGACAGAAGCTAGAAACAGATGGCAACTGCTGAGTGTGAAGTAGAGAGCTAAGAGAGGCCAGCGGAAACAAGTGTCATTGATATAGCAAATATCAATGGATGCTAGGAGAAGAGTCAAGGCACATTTTCTGTAGTCTACTATAACTGGGAAGAAGCTCATGATTCTATTTCCAACTAGGTGGAAGTACCAAGTTGTCAGGGGTAGGACCCTTCTGTGATTTTGAAGATGGTGACATCCACAGTGCAGCTGTAATTGTAGTAAAGGAAATGGGATGCATGGAAAAATGGCAGGGTTCTGGAGGATAGTTGATCCTCCCTGACCATAAATCAGGGAATTCTTCTGGCCATGCTGCTCCCAGAGGCTGTGATGAATGTGCTAGTTTGAAAGTGTTTCGTACCCCAGAAAAACCATATCCTTTAATTCTGATTCAATATTGTAGGGTGGAAAGCCTTTTGATTAGATTATCTCCATGAAGCTTTGGCTTGCCCGATTGTCGGTGTGACCTTTCGATTAGATGGAGATGTGACCCCGCCCATTCAAGGGGGTTCTTGATTAGTTTACTGGAGTTCTTTAAAAGGGGGAACATTTTGTAGAAACCTCAGATGCAGATACAGACACAGACATTTGTAAGAGCAGGTACCAACACTTGGAGAACAGTTGCTTCAGAGCTGACAGAGACAGGGATATTTGTAGATACTGGGAGTGCCGACAGAGAAAGCAGATGCCTAGACACAGGCAGAGAGCAGTTAATGTCGCCATGTGCCTTCCCTTGAAAAGCTAAGCAAGCCAGAACCCAGAGTTGTGTCCTAGAGGAGCTAACACAGATGCTTAGAGAGGAAGCCACAGGGAACAGAGGCTGAAGCAATGGAGCCTAGGAGTAAGTGACCAGCAGATGCCAGCCACATGTCTTCCCAGCCGACAGAGGTGTTCAGGATGGCATCAGCATTTCTTGAGTAAAGGTAACCTCTTATTAGTGTCTTAATTTGGACAGTTTCATGGCTTAGAACTGTAAACTTGTAACTTATTTTCCTTTATAAAAGTCATTCCATTTCTGATATATTGCATTCCAGCAGCTTCACAAACAAATACAGTGAACGACCTTCCAGGTCATCCATGGCACCAGGAGTCTTTCAATGAACAACTCTCTCCATGGACTCATGTGATGGTTATGGACTCATGGACTCATGGACTATGACACGGTTAACATCTGTGTGGCTATGAGCTGTTTTCTTCTCACTGGGCCTTATTTCTCCTCTTTTGCAAAGTGATGGAGTCTTCTTTTCCTGCATTATGTCAGACTATATACCATGAGTGATTCTATCAAATGAAACAATTAATAATGCTGTATAAAGATGAAAAAATATTTTTAAGTACACCTCTGGGCTGGCGTAAAGGTAAGGAATCACAAATGAGGTGAAACCAGAAGCCCTTGGATGTAAGTTGGTGCTATAGTTCTCTTTTGAATTGTGGGTTTCTGTTAAAACTTGGGGATGTTGAACTTTTGTTTTATGACTTAAAAAAAGGAGAGAACAGGAGACCCTGCAGTGTTAAGGGTGAATAAGTCATAAACTGCTAATAAGGGTAAAACACTGAAACTAGTTTTTCATTTAATCTTCATTGTGGGTAGAGAGTGGAAAAATATCTCTGAGAATTCAAAACTATGAGCTGACATTCAAGTACATTTGCATTCCAAATTCAAACTAACTGATATGGTCCCAAAATCTCAAATAGAGAATTTAATTTTAAGTAGTCTTAGATTTGAAGAAACAAGTGTGAATCCTGTCTAAACATCAACCCATCCTTCAAAGAATTCCCAAAATATATTTCCAAAGAAAATGAGCAGTTTATAGTAAAAAAAAAAAGAAAAAACACAAGGAAATAAGACACCAAAAGGTAGAGTTCACAGAAACAACAAATACCAGAAACAGATCCACAGGGACTTCATATGCTTGAATTGTCAGGATGAATAAGTTTCACATGTTAAAAAATAAAAAGTAGTTTAGAAATATGGACACAGAAGTAGCAGGTTTGAAACAGAATCAAATAAGTCCAGAAATGAAAGGTATAACAACTGAAACTAAAAACCAAATGAATTGGTTAATAAGCATATTAGACTCAGCTAGCAAGAGAATTTGTAGATTAGAGAACAATTTCAAAGAACTAGCCAATATGTCATTTAGGGACATATGAAAGGAAGTGGGTGTTGGTGATGGTGTTAAGAGACATGGAGAATAGAATGAGAAGTTTTAATATATTTTGAATTGATTTACAGGAAGATGTACTAGAGAGAATAGGGAAGTACAGTGTTTGAAGAGATGAGTATTAATACTTTTCTAGACTTTTTGAAAGCATATGAGTCTAACATCCAGGAAGCCTAGTTAATTCCGAGAGAATAAACACACACACATGCACACATATGTATGCACAAGCACATACATCTAGACATATCAAAAACGCATCTTAAAAGCAGCTAGAGAGAAAAGACAAATCATCCTCAAAGGAATATCAGATTGTCAGCTAATGACATAACAGTAACAATGGGTTGAAAGAAAATAGCTACCAACATAGAATTTTATGTTGATATTTAGAATTTTCACATGGTGAAAGTTTACTTCAAAAATTAGGGTAAAATAGAGATATTTTCCAAAAAACAAAAACTGAGTTATAACCAAAAGACCCCATTAAAGGAAATTCAAAAAATACTATCTCTAGCCTTTGTTAAGTTCAGTGTGCACATAAAAATAACTAAGGTGATCACTAAACAAATAGATACGAAACATATAACTTTTAGTAAAGTAAAGGGAAAAAGGAAAAGAACCCCCAGGAAACACACAAAAAAGCAACAATATAGTGGGGAAAAGATGCAAAAAGTAGGAAAAAGAAACTGTACATGATAAGATATTAGGAGTAAATCCAGACATATTGATAACCACAATGAATGTAAATGGACAAAACTCAAGTTAAAAGAGAAAGATTAAGTTAAAAAGAGAAATGCCAGTTATATGCTGTTTATCAGGGGCTATTTAAAACAAAAGAAAGATCAAAAGTCTTAGTATGGAAAAAATGTACTGGGCATATATTAACCAATATCAATAATTTTAGTTAATATTAACAAAAGACAAAAATGAATTTTAAGACTAAAAGATGATTTTGAGTTAAAGAGGGATTATGTACAATGATAAATAGAAAAATTAACCAAGAAAATATGAAAATTCTAAATTTGTATGCACATAATAGACCCTCAAAATATATAGAGAAATATATATATTTAACATATTTCTTCCAGTAACAAGAGAGCAAGAGAATTAAAAAAACAAGTTTGATCCCATAGACATATATGTAGAAAATTGCACCTAACAATTAGAGAATAAGAAACTTTCAAGCATACACGAGGACCATTTATATGAAAATTGACTATAGGCCAGGTCACAAAACTTATCTCAATGAGTTTCAAAGAATTGCTATTTTATAGATCATGTTCTTTAAACACAATGCAATGATGTTAGAAATAAATAGCAGAAAGATAAAATAACTCCATACGTTTCAATTTTTCAATGTCTCACACTACTAAGCAACTCAAAGTTCAAAAGGAAATCAAAATGGAGATTAAAGTACTTATAATTGAACAATAATAAAAATACTATGCATAAAACTTGTAGGAAGTTTTTCATATAAAGTTAAAACGTTTATAATCTATAGTTTTAGATTATTTCCTTAGAAAAGAAGAAAAAAATTTAACATTCTACATGTCCAACACAGATTTTTTCTTTTTTTATTACAATTATTATCATATTTTTATCATCACAATCAAACTTCTCCTTCTTTTCTGTGAAAAATAACACACACACACACAAAAGCAGTACATTTCAAAGTACATGGCAACAACTGGCAGGGGTCACAATTCTGCAATCCCAGGCCCCCACCTCTAGCTGCTCCAAGACACCGAAGACCAAAAAAAAAAACGTCCATACAATGATTCAGCAACCATACCCATCCGCCAAACCCCACCCCTTCTGCACAACTCCACGACCACCCCCCCCAGCCCTTTTCCACCCCGCCCCCGGGGCACCTGGGCCAGGCCCATTCCAGCCCCTCATGCTGGAAGGGGCTGTCGACACCATGGGACAGGGAGATGGAACTAGCCGATGCTCTAGAGAGGCTGACCCCCACACCCCAGGACGATCCGGTCCAGGGGCCCATTCGGAGACTGCAGGCCTCAGGAAAGTCACCCCACTGCATGGAACCCCTGCAGAACCCTATACAACACCCTAGGCCAACACAGATATTTTTAAAACCTAGCAGAATAATTGCAAAGGAAGTAGAGGAAAAGAAATAATAAAGATAAAAGTAAAAATTAATAAAAAGAGAAAATAAGTGTACAATGGAAAAAAATTCAACAACCCCCAAATTTCATTCTTTGGAAAGATTAATAGCATTGACAGCTACCTAGCAAGACTAATCAAGAAAAAAATGAGAGAACATAAATTCCAATATCATGAATGAAAATGTAGATGTTATTATAGACCCTACAGATTTGAAAAATAAGAAGATATTATGAAAACTTTATGCAAATAAAGTTAAAAATTTAGAGGAATTGGACAAAGTTTTAAAAAAATACAATTAATCCAAGCTGACAGATGATATAGAAAATCTGAATGGTCCAATATCAAAGAAATTTAATAGGTTACTTAAAATCTTCCTAGAAAAAACTCCAGATTACAGGTGAGTACTTCCAGCATTTATGGAAAAAATAATACCAAATCTCATACAAATTCTTTCAGATAACAAAATATAGAACATTTCTTAACTTTTTTTTTAAAAGACCAGCACAACTTTGATATTACAACCTGACAAAGATTGCAGAAAAAGAGAAAAGACCAAATTATCTCATGAACACAGTAGCAACATGTTACTTAATAAAACCTGGCAATATATAAAATAAAAAGATAATACAGCATAATATTTGGTATTTTTTTCTAGGAATGCAAGCTTGGGTTAACATTTGAAAATCAATTAATTTAATTCACAACATTAACAGAAAAAAAGAGAAAAATCATATAATCATCTTGATAGAGTCAGAAAATGCTTTGACAAAATTCAATATCCATTTATGATGAAGCCTCATAGAAAATTAGAAATAGGAGGGAACATTCCTAAATTGCTAAGGAGTATTTACAATAAGCTACAGCAAACATGATGCTCAATTGTGCAACAGTGCGAACATTCTCCCTGAGATCAAGAACTAGATAAGGATGCTGTTAGCACTGCTCTCCAGTTTTTTTTTTTTTATTGGAGTGGCTACCCAATGTTATAAGGTAAGAGAAAGAAAGAAAAGGCATCAGGATAGGAAAAGAATAAATAATACTCTCTTTATTCACAAGTGACATGAACGTTTACCTATAAAATCCAAAAATAGTTTTCAGTTAAACTATTAAAATAAGCAAGTTTATGGCGCATTGAATGCAAGGCTAATATACACAAATATACTGTATTTCTATAACAAACAACAGGGATGAAATTAAATTTTAAAAAGACACAATTTACAATATCAAGAAACATCAAATATTTAGGAATAAATCTCACAAAATGTGTGCATGATCTTTATGCTGAAAATGTTAAAATACTACTGAGAGGCATTTGAAAAAGCCCAAATAAATGGAGGAATATAGCATGTTCATGGATTGGAAGAATCAATGTTGTAAAAATGTCAATTTCCCTGAATTAATCTATAAATTTGATATAACCCCAGTAAAATATCTGTGTATGTGTGTTTTGGTGAAAATAGACAAGTTGATTCTAAAATTCACGTGGAAATACAAACAATCTAAAATATTTAAAACAGTCTTCAAGAAAAACTAAGCTGTAAGGTCTTTCGTTACCAGACAAGAACTATTATAAAGCTATAGTAAATGTGTATCAGATAGTTAAATAAACTAATGGAACAGATTAGAGAGTCCATTAACAGACCCATGCATATTTGGTCACCTGATTTATGTTAAAAGTAACACTGTAGGTGACAGCGTAGACATTGTAAACTGGATTATCTTTTCTGTAATGGTGTAAAGTTGAGTGGATATCTACATGTTAAAATATATTTGGTTCACTACCTTACACATGCACAAAAATCAAATCCAGAGGATTTGTAGATCTAAATGTAAAAAGCAAAAGAATAAAAAATTTGGAGGAAAAAATTGGAGAAAATCTTTATGTCCTTGGAGTAGGCAATGCTTCTTCAGTGAAATACAAATTGCAAGCATTAATGATAAAGGAAAAAATGATAAATCAAAACACATTAAAAATGAGGCTACTGTTTATCAAAAGGCACCAGCAAGTGTAAAAATGTATCCTATATTTTTAGTGAGTTATCCAACTAAGGACTCATATTCAGAATATATAAAGAACTCCTACAAATTACTAAGAAAGACTTCCAGGAAGATGACCAAATAGAATAGCTCATGTTCAGCCCTGTTCCATGGAAAAATTAAAGAAGGGACGGGAGGGTGACTGAGATGGCGATTCGAGGGTGCAACTGACCTGGGAGAGCCTTCTGCACCACATAGGGCAGCCCTGATTGCAGAGGCCAAGGAACTGAGAGGCAGAAAGCTGGAGTCTGGCGTGGAGGTGCAGAGTCTGCGGGAGTGCAGGCAAGGGGAAACCGGGACTAGGAGGTAAGCCAGGCCACGTTCCTTGGGCGCTGCTACCATCACCAGCGCAGCCCCGTGACTACTGGCCCACCCCACGCCCCACGCACCCAAACCCGGTCACCTGCTCCCATCCCCCGGGCTCCAAACACCCTGGCGCCCCCCCCCCCGCCCCTAGCATGCATACCTGCCCCCCCCGCCCCCACCCCAAGTGCAGCCCAACCCACCTCTCTTGCACCCCTCCCGAGCACTACCTCCCTCTCCCTGTTCCCTGCAGGCTGTCACCAGTGCATAAAGGCTATGGGCACTAACCTTCATACCCAGGCTACCCTCCCCCCCACCAGCCCATAAAGCCCCACAGCCTCACCCCACCCTCCCTGAGCTCTGCGAATCAGTTTATGGAACTCCTAGTCCCATGTATGCACATGGCCCCCAATCATGTCCCTCAGCTCTGGGAACTTCAGTTTATGGCAGTCCTAGAATTGCGCATGCGCACAGCCCTGCGTCACGGTTCCGGCTTAACCCGCGCAACTGGGTCACATCTGCCCCCAACAAAAGAAGGCACAACAGCGACGTGCTGTCACAGCTCTACACAGGCGCACAAAGGGTCCCATGCCTTAGACCAGTGCACACCAGGGTTACTCACCTCCGGACCGGTGCACACGTACAGCTACATCCTCCCTTGAGCCCACGTTCACAAACATCAGTGTAACATCCCCAACCTGCGCCTATACCTGCCCTGAAATGAATCACTGCACTGTTGTGTCCCATGCTGTGCCCTGCTCCCTGCTGCACATCCATCCTGCAAACACAAGGCCTTAGACTACTAAAAGAAATCAACTCTCAAAGTAAATCAATCAAAATATTTACATGCGATGAAAACCACAGAAGGTCACTAATAATTTCACAATGCAGACAGATATAACCCTGCTTAACGATGAAATTAAAATAGCAGAGGAGACACAGATGTTGGAACCACAAAGGTGTTCATATAACTCTACTTAATAAAATAAGTGGGATGACAAATGACGTGAAGGAGATCAAGAAGACGATATAAGAGCATAAAGAGGAATTTGAAAGAATAAATAGAAAAATAGCAGATATCACAGATATTAAAGACTCTGTTGACCAAATAAAAAACATACTAGCAGCACACAACAGCAGATCTGAAGAGACAGAAGAAAGAATAAACAATATAGAGGACAGGATAACTGGCTTCAAAGATTTAAAACAGCAAATGGTAAAAAAGATGGAAGAATTTGATTTGGATCTCAGGGAAATGATAGACGAAACAAAGCACACAGATATAAGAATCACTGGTGTCCCAGAAGGAGAAGAGAGGAGTAAAGGGCTAGGAAGAGCAGTTGAGGATATAATGGGGGAAACTTCTCAACCCTCATAAAGGACATAAATATATAAGTCCAAGAAACCCAATGAACTCAAACAAAATCAATTCAAATAGGCCTTCCCCAAGACACGTACTAATCAGTCTGTTAAATGTTGAAGGGAGCAGAAAATTCTGCAAGCAGCAAGAGAAAAACAATCTACTACATACAAAGGAAACCACATAAGACTGAGTTCAGACTACTCAACTAGCACCCTGGAGGCGAGAAGGCAGTGTATGATATATTCAAGATCCTGAAAGAGAAAGACTTCCAGCCAAGAATTCTGTACCCAGCCAAATTGTCCTGCAAAACTGAGGGAGAGATTAAAGTTTTCACAGACAAAGAAGTCCTGAAAGAATTTGTCAACAAGAAACTCGCCCTACAAAAAATACTAAAAGGAGTTCTGCCGACTGAAAAAAAAAAAGACAGGAGAGGGAGGTCTGGAGGAGGGCACAGAATTGAAGAGTACCATTAAGGGTAATTTAAAGGATGCAAAGAGAAAGAGAGAAAAGAATATATAGATCTGACAAATCACTTAGAAAGAAAGACAAACATCCCGATTTAAAAATAGGCAAAATGCTGGAAGAATAGACACTTCACAAAAAGAGTATATCCAAATTGCCAATTAATGCATGAAAAAGTGGGCAACTTAGTCTTCAGAGAAATGCAAATTAAAAGTACAGTCAGAGTAAATTTGGACCTATTATGTTATAGTTCGGTTCCTGTCTAAACTTGTCCAGGAGACGGAGCTGGTTCACTGGCCTGACCATTACTGCAAGAACATTTCCTGGCTGGTTAATAAACCTGAAGGCTGGCTTATTAAATAATCACCACATTGATTGCATCCATGGCTGATTACATCTGCAACCAGTCAAGGGAGTATCCTCTGCAATTAGAGGCATTTAATTTAATCAGTGGAAAGCTTTAAAGAACTCGGAAGAGAGAATCTTTCTCCAAGTTTCAGCCAGCCAGTCTCTCCTGGGGGATTCACTGAAGATCTTCACTGGAGCTGTCAGCTTGTGACCTGCCTTATGGAATTTGGACTTGTGTATCCCCACAGTTGCATGAGACACTTTTATAAAATCTCATATTTACAGGTGTCTCCTGTTGGTTCTGTTTCCCTAGAGAACCTTAACTAATACTATTTCATACATACACAAAATTTAACTCACAGTGTATGATTAAACCTAAAGGCAAGCACTAAAATTATAAAATTCTTGATTGTGCTTTCAATGATTTCTTAGATACGATATGAAAAACGTGATAGAAGACGAAATTGATAAGTTGGGCTTCATAAAGATAAAAATGTGCTCCAAAGGACAGTATCAAGAAAGTAAAAATTCAACTCACAAAATAAAAGAAAATTTGCAAATCATGTGTCAGGTAAGGGACTTGTATCCAGAATATAGAAAGAATTCTCATAGCTCAATAATGAAGACAACTTATGAAAATAATGAATACCATTGAATTGGAAATTTTGAGTTGTATATATGTTGCTTCAATAAAAAAATACAAAAACTAAAAAATGGGCAAATGATTTGAATAGCTGGTTCTCCAAAGAAGATAAACAAATGTCCAGTAAGTTCAAGAAGAGATGGTTACATCATTAGTCATTAGGGAAATGAAAGTCAAAACCACGGTGAAATACACCAGATGGCTGTAATAAAAAAAACAGACAATAGAAAGTATTGGCAAGGCTATGGAGACTTTGGAAACCTATACACTGCCGGTGGGGATGTGCAGGGGTGCAACCACTTTGGAGAACAGTTAGACAGTTCCTCAAAATGTTAAATATAGAATTACATATGACCTGACAATTGCACTCCTAGGTTTATACCCAAGAGAACTGAAAACATATGTTCATACAAAAAATTGTACATGAAAATTCACAGTAGCATTATCTATCATGGCCGTAAGGTGGAAACAACACTGATGTCCACCACCTGATAAATGGCTAAATAAAATGTGGTACATCTATACAATGGAATATTATCTGGCAATGAAAGGAGTGAAATTCTTATACGTGCTACAGTATGGATGACACTTGAAAACATGATGCTAAGTGAAAGAAACCAGTCATAAAGACCACAAATTGTATGATTCCATTTATAGGAAATGTCCAAATACACAGATTTATAAGAGAAAAAAAGTAGATTAGTGGATGCCGAGGGATGAAGTGAGATGGGGAGAAGCAGGAGCAGGGTGATGAGGAGTGACTGCTAATGGTGGGTACAAGGTTTCTTTTGGGAGCAATGAAAGTATTCTAAAATTAGGTTATTGTGGTGGTTGTAAAACTGTAAATATACTAAAAGCCATTGAATTGTACACTTTAAATGGGTGAACTTTATTGTACGTAAGTTATATTTGGATAAAACTGTTCAACAAAAACACACAAGGAGATACAATTTCACCCCCACCAGAACATTAAAATGAAAAGACAGAAAATAGCTGTTGGTAAAGGGGAGGCGCAATCAGAACTTTCTCGCCTTGCTGATGGGAATGTAGACTGGTACAGTCGTTTTGGAAAACTGGTGTATGGTGTCTCCTAAATTTGTCCATGTAGACATTTTGTGATTTGATAATTCCATTCCAGAATTTATTTCCAAAAGACAAACTAGAGTGTTTTTAACCACACCATTCATAACAGCTCAGGATGAAAACTACCAAATGCTCATGAACATGGGAATGAAGAAATAAATCACTATATAAGCACATGCAATGCTGTGCTGTGATGAGAATGAAGGTAGAATACACATATCAAAATGGATAAATCTCAGACATATGAAACTGAGTGACAGAAGCCAACCCCCAAGGAACATATGCTTTATGATTTTATTTACCAGACACTCCAAAACAGTTGAAATCCACCTGTACTGTCAGAAGCTGGGTTAGTGCTTACCCTTAAGGGTTAGTGACTGGCAGGGGGCATTCGGGGGGCATTCGGGGATGTAGTTAATGCCCCTATTGCTTGGTGTGGGGTCAGTTTGTGACCATTCGGGGGGCTATTCAATTATGGCATATGTTCTTTTCTAATGTATTTTATACATCATTTAAAAAGTTTAAAAAATACAACACACACACACACACAAAGAATCTAGTAATAAACCTATCAGAGATGGACTAGGACTTTGTGGACAAAGCTATAAAACTTTATGGAAAAATATTTTTAAAAGACTTAAAGAAGTGGAGAGATAGATCATGTTCTTGGAGAAGACTCAATACTAATATGATGTCAACTTTCCCTAAATTCGTATGTGAATTCAGTGCAATTACAATTAAAATCCCAAAAGTTGTGAGTTTTTTATTTTGGGGGACTTCACAACTGATTCTAAAATTTATATAGAAGAGCAAAAGGTCAAGAATAGCCAAGACACTCTCATTTAAAAAAAATAAACAACAAACCAAGTGGTGGGCTTACTATTCCAGATATCAGGACTTATCATGATGATATGATAGTTAAGGCAGTATGATATTAGCTGTGATGGGTAGGTTTATGTGTCAACTTGGCCAAGTGATGGTGCAGTTCATTGTCTGGTCAAGCAAGCTCTGGCCTAACTGTTATTGCAAGGACATTTCGTGAACTTAAGTCACAGTAAATTGATTGCATCTATGATTGATTGCATCTACAAGCAACTAAGGAGACTGTGCTTAGCTCAGTTAATCCAATCAATGGAAGACTGTAAAAGGAAACTGATGACATCAGCAGTTAGGAGAAAGAATTTCTGTTTCCTTTAACCAGCCAGCCTCTCCTGGGAAATTCATGAAAAACCTCCCTCAGAAGATTGGAAGTTGCTAGCTTACAACTGCCCTATGGAATTTGGACTTGTGCATCCCCACAGTTGCGTGAGATTGCTTTATAGATCTCATATTTACAGATATTTCCTGTTGGTTCTCTTTCCCTAGAGGAGCCTAACTAATACATTAGCTAAGGCTAATACAATGAAATTGTATAGAAAGTCCAGAAATCAATCCTCGCACATGTAGAAACGATTTATGACAGAGCAGACATTGCTGAGCCTAGTGCTGGGACAATGGGTTATCCAAGTGGAAGAAAAGTGAAGTTAGTTTCCTACCTTACAAAGTACACAAAAATCAATTCCAGATAGAATGAAGACTTAAATATACAAGGAAAAACTATAGAATTTTTGGAAGACAGCATAGTAAAATATCCTTATGACCTCAGGGTAAGGAAAGCTTTCTTAACTAAGACACAGTAAGTGTAAATCATAAAGATAATGATTGATAAATTTACCTATATTAAAATTAAGAAATTTCATTCATCAGAAGATACAATAGAGTAAAAAGACAAGGCACAAACTGGAAGAAGATAATTGCAACATATAAAATTAACAAAGGGTTGAGTAACATCCAGATATATAAATATTTTCTATGAAACAACAAGAACAAAAAAAGCAAAAAATTGAAAAATAAACAAAATATATGAACCAGCATTTTATAGAAGAGGAAATACATATGGCCTATAAATTGACTCAGATTGCTATTTCCTGATTATTGGTTAAAACCACATTGAGATACAATTACATGCTTGTGAGACAGGCAAAAGTTTTAAAGTCTGACAATACCAGGTATTGGTGAGGCCATGGAGCCATGGAACTCTCTTTGACTGCTGGTGGAAGTAAATATTGATGAAACCATTTTGATGAAATGGTTTGGTATTACCTGGTAGAGTTGAACACGGACTAACCCTATGATTCAGAAATTCCACTCCTAGATAAAGAAACTTTTACATGTGTGTGTCAAGGAACATTTGAATAAATGTTTGTATGTTTGTATGTGAGCAGTTTGGTTCTTTTCTTTTTTTTTTTTTTTTTTACATGGGCAGGCACCGGGAATCGAACCCGGGTCCTCGGGCATGGCAGGCAAGCATTCTTACCTGCTGAGCCACCGTGGCCTGCCCTCTTTTTTTTTTTTTTTTGACATTTTGATTAACTTAACTTTTTTTAAGTCTGAGATTTTAAAACGTAATGAGCACCGAGTATATGTTCTAGTTTGCTAGCTGCCAGAATGCAATATACCAGAAATGAAATGACTTTTATAAAGAGGAATTTAGTAAGTTACAAGTTTATAGCTCTAAGGTTGAGAAAATGTCCCAATTAAAACAAGTCTATAGAAATGTCCAGTTTAAGGCATCCAGGGAAAGATACCTTGGTTCAAGAAGGCCGATGAAGTTCAATGTTTCTCTCTCAGCTGGAAGGGCACATAGTGAACATGTGTCTGCTGGCTTTCTCGTGGCTCTACCAAAAGGGAGTCTCTCCAAAATGTTTCCTCTTTTAAAGGATTCCAGCAAGCAACTCCACCTTCAGTGGGTGGAGACACACCTCCATGGAAATCATCCAATCGAAAGTTACCACCCACAGTTGGGTGGGTCACATCTTCATAGAAACAATCAAAATGCTCCCACCCAGCAATATTGAATGAGGATTACAGGACATGGTTTTTTTGGGGTCCACCATAGTTTCAAACCCTCACAGTGCACAAGCTACAAAACAATAAGAGAAAAAAAATTTGTTATAAAAAAGAGTAAAAAAGTTAAAAGAAGCAAAGTCAGGATAAATAGCAAATGGAAAATAATATAAGAAAAATAGTTTTTCTAAAAATAAGTAATCACCGTAAATGTAAAGTCACCTGACTTACAAATCAAAAGACAGATGTTACAATATTTATTTTTTGAACTTTTTTATTGTATAATATAACATGTATAAAAAGCAAAGAAAGGAAAAAGCAATAATATTCACAGCACTCTTCAACAAGTAGTTACAGGACAGATTACAGATCCCAGAGTTTATCATGGGCTATCATAACGTCCTCTCAGATTTTTCCTTCTAGCTGCTCCAGAATATAGGAGGCTAGAAGGAATAAGTAGCTGTTTATCATCACAATTTTTTTTCTTTTTTGTGAAAAATGACATATATACAAAAAAGCAATAAATTTCAAAGCACAGCACAACTATTAGTCATAGAACAGATTTCAGAGTTTCGTGCGGGTTTCAATTCCACACTTGTAGGTTTTTACTTCTAGCTACTCTAAGATACTGCAATTTCAATTTAATGATTCAGCAATCATACTCGTTTGTTAAATCCTATCTTCTCTGTATAACTCTACCATCACCTTTGATCTTTCTATCCCACTCTTCAGGGTATTTGGGCTATGGCCATTCTAACTTTTTCACGTTGGAAGGGGCTGTCAGTAATATGGGGTAGGGAGATGGAACTATCTGATGTTCTGGAGAGGCTGGACCCTCTAAGTTTCAGGACTTAACTGGTCCAGGGACCTCTCTGGAGGTTGTAGGTTTCTGGAAAGTTACTCTAGTGCATGGAACCTTCGTAGAATCTTATATGATGCCCTAAGTGTTTTTTAGGATTGGCAGGGATGGTTTTGTTTGGGGTTTGGCAAGTTATGATAGGTAGCAATGTCTAACTGGAACTTGCATAAGAGTGGCCTCCAGAGCAGCCTCTCGACTCGATTTGAACTCTCTCAGCCACTGATACTTTATTAATTATACTTCTTTTCTCTCTTTTGGTCAGGATGGCATTGTTGATCCCATGATGCCAGGGCTGGACTCATCCCTGGGAGTCATCTCCCACATTGCCAGGGAAACTTTCACCCCTGGATGTCATGTACCACATAGCGGGGAGGGCACTGAATTCACTTGCAGAGCTGGACTTAGAGAGACTGACCGCATCTGAGCAACAAAAGCGGTCTCCCAGAAGTAACTCTTAGGCATACCTATAGGTAGTCTAAGCTTCTCCGCTACCTATATAAGTGTCACAAGAGTAAGCCTCAAGATCAAAGGCATGACCTATTGATTTGGGTGTCCCTAAATTTTGACACAGTATCAGAGGACGCCCTGATGGCAAAGTTTAATAGTTACATATTTTTCCTCCCATCCCTCAAGGGACTTTGCCAATAATTTTGGATTCTCTGCCTACTATATTCTAGGATGTATCCAGGCATTAAATTAAACTTTACAGGATTAAAGGCCCTCATTCTTATTCTGGCTCCCTGTGTTTCATTTGCTCAAATGAGCTATCCAAACAGGTTGAGTTCGATTATATGCTACAAAAAGTTTAGGTTTTGGACAAAATAAACCTTTCTTCCTTTGGTCTCAAACAGTTGGTGCGGTTTAAAATATAGACAATGTCTTCCTTATCCCTGTGTTCTGAATTACCTTAACCCCAACTTGATCGGCTTTGTTCTTATCTCCAAATACTAGGTTATAGATATATAAAACCGCCTCTCGAAATCCAGAAATAATAGTTACCACTCTGGACTTAATGTGTCTGCTATAAGAGCTTACAATCTAGGTCCCTGTTTTCTTATAAGCAATTTCTAAAGGAGACCATACAATAATTGCTCTTTTTTTGCCTCACGAAATGTTCCACAGGTTCATTCACAATGTTGCATGCCTCATGACTTGGTTCCTTTTTGTAGCAGCACGGTATTCGATCATATGTGTACACCATTGTTCGCTAATATACCTCTCAGTCAGTGCATCCTTCAGCCACCTGCATTCATTAGGCATCATGCATAATGCCCAAAGCCCACAGTCCATCAACACTCTCGATTTTAGATAATTTCATTGTTCCCAAGAGAAGGCTAACCAATAAGCACACCCTCACCAAATAAGAAATCTAAACCTCCCCTTAACTCTTGTCCCTCCCCCCAGTATTTACTCCTGCTGTTGCTGTGGGTACTGCTAATGTTTTCCTGTTAAACACGGCCCATAGCATGCAATAGCAGCTTTCCTCTTGTATCCTGGGCTTAAATACTCTTTGTACATGAATCATACCTTTGAAGTAGTTCTTGCAAGAACTTATTTATATTTCTAGGGTTAATCAGTGGGCGCATAGGTCTATGCAGCCCCTTTCAACCTTGTTCACCTTCAATATGGTAATAGTATTCATAGACCCACTAGAGAACCACAGAAGAACTATTTTTAATGGGCCCAAACTGGAAACAACTCAAGTGTCCATCAACAATTGAATAAATACATTGGGGTATCTTTAAACAACGGAATGAACCAACTATAGTTGCTTAAAACATGGATGTATGTCAAAACAAGGCTGAGTCAATGAGATGAGTCATGGAATGATTCATACAGCATAGTTCCATTTATGTCATTTTTATAAATAGTCAAGACTAAGCAACATATTGCTTATTTCTTTTTTAAAAACAGTTTTATTGAGATATTTTCACGTACCATACAATCCACACAAAGTGTACAGTCTATGGTTTTAGCATATTCGGAGAGTTGTGTATTTATCACCACCCTCAATTTTAGAACATTTTCTTTACCTCCAAAAGAAAAACCCCTGCCCCTTAGCAGTCACCTCTCAATCCCTCTATCCTTCCCCAGCCCTACATGACCACTAATGAATTTCTGTCTCTACAGACTTATCTGCATTTATATTTTATATAAATGGAATAATATAATATGTAGTACCTAGTGTCTAATTTCTTTTATCCAGCATAATGCTTTTAAGATTAACCCATGTTGTAGCATATATGAGTACTTCATTCCTTTTTTTTAAAATCAGAGATATAGGTTTAAAGAAAAATCGTACATAAATATATAGTTCCCATATACTCCTTACTATTAACACCTAGCATTATTACAATATGCAAAATGAAAGAACATTTTTTGTAATTGTACTATTTAACTATAGTCCATGATGTTTTTAAAAGCCATTTTGAGCTCACTTTTGTATATGGTATGAGGTAGGAGTCCAAACTTCATTCTTTTGCATGTGGAAATACATTGCTTAAAAATACATATTACCCACTCACTGGGATGGCTATAACCAAATGACTGATGATACTAAGGGTTAGGGAGGATGTGGAAAAATTAAAACCCTCATACAGGGAATATAAAATGGTGCAGCCACTTTGGAAAACAGATGACTTTTCCTCAATATGTTCAACATAGAGTTCCCACATGATCCAGCAATTCTGCACCTATGTACATACCCAAAAGAATTGAAAAACTTGTATATGAATGTTGATAGCATCATTATTCATCACCATATGAATGGATAGGTACAAATGTCCATCACCTAGTGATGGATAAATAAAAGGTGTGTATTTATACAACAAGATATTATTTAGCAATAAAAAAGAAAAAAAATTTGACACAGGCTACAGCACAGATAAACCTTGATAACGTTATGCCAAATGGAAGAAGACAGACACAAAAGGTCATGTATTATATGATTTCATTTATACGAAACGTTGAGAATAGGCCAATCCAATCTATAGAGTAAAAAAGTGAGTAGTGATTGCAGGGGTTATAGAAAGGGGATGAATGAGGAGTGACTGCTAAGGGGTACAGATTTCTTCTTCTTTTTTTTTTACATGGGCAGGCACCGGGAATCGCACCCGGGTCCTTAGGCATGGCAGGCAAGCACTCTTACCTGCTGAGCCACCGTGGCCCTACAGATTTCTTCTTAAGGTGATGAAGATGTTCTGGAATTAGATAGTGGCTATGGTTGCACAACCATTTCGATATACTGAATATCACTAAATTTTACACTTTAAAAGGGTGAATTTTATGGTAGATGAATGATATAGTTTCTTAATTAAAAACATTTTTTATTGGAGAAGTTGTAGGTTTACAACAATAATGCATAAAATACAGGATTCTCACACACTACCAACTCCTGCATTGATGTGGAAAATTTTTTGCAATTGATAATACTTCTTTGTAATTCTACTATTTTTAATAGTAGTTGCATTTGTTATAATTGATGAAATATTATTAACATTGTACTATAACTATTGTCCATAGTTTATGTGGGGGCATTTTCCCTATATTCCCTAACTATTATTACTTTTTTTCATGCACCTATATACTGGATAAAGGTAGTGTCAGTCACAAGGTTTTTACAATCACATGAGCACATGGTAAAAGCTGCATAGTTATACAATCATTATCAAGGATAAACACTACAGGATTACAGGTCAACAATTTCAGGTATTTCCTTCTGACTATTCTAATACACGAGAAACTAAAAAGAAATATCTGTACAATGAGTCAGTAGTCGTAATCATTTATTAAATCCTAATTTCTCAGTTATAACTCCTCCCTTTCATTTGATGATTCTCTCAGTTTTCAGGGATATCCAGGCCATGATCATTTTAACTTCTTTGTGCTGGAAAGGGGTTTTGACCTTATGGGGTAGAGGAATGAAACTGATTGGAGAGACTGGTACCTCTAGGTTTCAGGGCTTATCTGGCATAGGAACAATCTGGAGACCTTAAGTTTCTGAAATAATAAACTTTTATTAAGTAAAATGTTACTACAGTCTTAGATAGAGCCTAGGGTTTTCAGGAATACTGTTGGTTGGGGCTTGGCATTCTGTGGCAATTTACAATATCTAGCTGAAGCTTGCATAAGAGTAATTGCCAGAATGACCTCTTAACTTTATTTGAAATCTCTTAGCCTCTGAAACTTTATTTTGTTTCATTTATTTCCCCCTTTTTGGATAAGAAGGCATTCCCAATCCCATGATGCCAGGGCCAGACTCATCTCTGAGAGTCATGTTCCACATTGCCAGAGAGACTTACACTTCTGGGAGTCATGTTCCACGTGGGTGGAGGTTAGTGAATTTATTTGCAGAATTGGCTTAGAGAGAGAGAGGCCACGTTTGAGCAGCAAAAGAGGTTTTCTGGGGGTGACTCTTCAGCATAATTATAAGTAGGCTTAGCTTTACCATTGCAGAAATAAATTTTGTAAGGGCAAGCCTCAAGATTGAGGGTTTGGCTTAGTAAATTGGGAGTCCCTAATGCTTGTGAAAATATCAGGTATTCCCCAGGTGGGTAAGTTTAATATTTCTGCATTTTCCCCAGTCCCTCAAGGGTACTTTGCAAAAACCTTTTTATTTTCTGCCCCAAATACTCTAGATGGCATCAAAGTATGACATTAACCTGTACAGAATACCAAGAACTCATTCCCTATTCTAGGTTCCATGTTATTAGGTTGTTTACTGACCAGGCAGGTTAAATTAGATAGTGTGCTGCAGAAAATTTAAATTTTGGACAAAAAACCATTTCTTCCTTTGGTTTCACACTGATGTTAAAGTTTTAAAATATAGGCAATATCATCCTTTACCCTGTATTCTGATTTAACTCAGTTCTAACCAGGTCCATTTCATTCATATCTCTAATTGAAGTCTGATCTCTTCTTTAGCTTCTTTAACAGTTGCTGTATGGAGTAATGCTGACTTTCAGAGCTGCAGAGCACTAACTCCAAGTCTCAGGTGCCACACAAATACCTAAAGTTCCAGGAAACAACCAGGTTATACACAAAGAGCACAGCATCTCAGAATTTAGAGATAAGAGGTAACGTTCAAGAATAGATGCGACTGCTGTAAGAGCTTACAATCTAGGAACCTTTACATTGAGCCTTATTGAACATTCTGTACTTGTTAATCATCTATTGTGCAATCTCTGCCCACTTTCAATCCCCTGATAAACTATGCTCTCAAATTCAATTCTCAGAGTTTGCTCATTATAATTAGTTTATATTAGTGAAACTATACAATATTTGTCCTTTCATTTCTGGCTTATTTCACTTAACGCACTGTCTTCAAGTTTCATTCACCTAGTTGCATGCCTCACAACTTCATGCCTTCTTTCAACTGCTCAATATTCCATGCATGTATACACAACAGCTCAACCTTCTGCTCATCAGTTGATGTACACTTGGGCCACCTCCATCCTTTGGCAATCATGAATAATGCCATCATAAACACCAGTCTGCAAATGTCTATTCATGTCCCTGCTTTCAGTTCTTCCTAGTATATACCTAATAATGGATTGCAGGATCATATGACAACCCTATATTTAACCTCCTTGGAACCACTTCACTGCCCTCCAGAGGGGCTGCACCATTACTTCCCTACCAACAATGAATAGGTATATCTTTTTCCACATCTTCTCCAGCACTTGTATTCACAAACCATACAATCCAACCAATGGCTCCCGATATAATCATATAGTTATGCATTCACCAAATGATCTATGTGAGAATATTTCCATTTCTTTCTTTCTGCAAAGAAAGAAGAAAAGAAGAAAAAGAAACAACAACAAAAATCCCATATCCCCTATATCCCCTTTTATTAACATTTAGCTTTGGTATATTGCCTTTGTTATAATTAATGTAAGGATGCTACAACGTTAACTATAGTTATATATATATATATATATATATATAATATATATTAACAATGTTAATAATGTTAACTATAGTCTTTAGTTTGCATTAATTGTATTTTTTCCATACACCATACCATTTTTAACATCTTGCAATGATGAGATTCCTTAGTTCTCCCTCATATAAAAACTTTCTTGTATTTGTACATTTAATCACCATCACTGTCCACTCTAATTTTTGTTAAGTTATACAGTCCCAGCTTTTATCCTCTGTCTTCCCTTCTGGTGTTATACATGCTTCTAGCCTTTCTCTTTCTATCATACACTCAGCTTTGTTCTTTATACATATGATATTGTGCTACCATCACACTGTATTGTGCTATCCATTTATGAATCTTTACAATCAATCTTGTTAAACATTATGCACTCCTTCAGCATCAAATGCCCAATCTCCACTTCCTTTCTATCTTCTGATAGCCTGTGTTCTCAACTTTAACTCTTAGAGTTTGCTAATTTTAGTTAGTTCATATTAGTGAGATCATACAGTATTTGTCCTTTTGTTTCTGCCTTATTCTGTGCAGTATAAGTCCTTGAGGTACATCCACGTTGCATGTATCATGTTTTTATTCCATCTTACAGATGTATAGCATTCCATTGTATGTATATACCATAGCTTGTTTAGCCACTCATTCATTGATGGACATTTGGGCTGCTTCCATCTGTTGGAAATCATGAACAGTGCCACTATAAACATCAGTGTGCAGATAACTGTTCATGTTCCTGCTTTCAGTTCTTCTAAATAAATACCTAATAATACAATTGCTGGATCATACAGCGATTCTATACTTAGCTTCCTGAGGAACCACCAAACTGCCTTCCAGAGAGGCTGCACCATTCTGCATTCATGTCAATAGTGAATAAGTGTATCCATTTCTCCACATCCTCTCCAACACTTGCACTTTTCGGGGTTTTTTATAATGGCCATTCTAGAAGGTGTGAGATGATATTTCATTGTGGTTTTGATTTGCATTTCCCTAATGGCTAGTAAAGGTGAGCATATTTTCATATGCCTTTGAGTAATTTATACTTCCTCTTTGGAAAAGTGTCTATTCGTATCTTTTGCTCATTTTTAAATTGGGTTGTTTGTCTTTTTGTGATTGAGTTGTAGGATTTCTTTATATATTCTGGATATTAAACTCTTACCGGAAATATGGTTTCCAAATATTATCCCCTGTTGAGTAGACCGCCTTTCTACTTTCCTGACAAAATCTTTGATGCACAAAAGTATTCGATTTTGAGGAGTTCTCATTTATCTGTTTCTTTTTTCATTGCTTGGGCTTTGAGTGTGGGGTCTAGGAAACTACCTCCTAAAATATTTCCCTATAATTTCTTCTAAGAGTCTTAGCTGTATTGTTTAGGTCTTTGATCCATTTTGAGTTAATTTTGTATAAGGTATGAGATAAGAGTCTTCTTTTGTTCTTTTGCATATGGACATCCAGTTTTCCAAGCACCATTTATCGAAGAGGCTACTCTGTCTCAGTTGAGTGGACTTGGCTGCCCTATCAAAAATCAATTGTTCAACAGCTTAACTGAACACCATAAGTACATGGAACCTTGAGTAGGACATGAAATTTTGTTGATTTGTCCAGAGTGATGCCCTAGTAAATCCCAGAGTGATTTGAACAGTGAATAAAAAAGTATTTGCAAAGTCCCCTTCGGGAAATGGTGAGAACGGGGAGAAATTCAACTTCCCTGAGTTGAATTCTTGATATTCTCACAAGCAGTGTGGACAACCAAAGCTATAGGCTGAGCCCCCAATCTTGGAGTTTGTTCATATGAAACTTAACCCCACAAAGGATAGGTCAAGCCTACTTAAAATTTAGGCCTAAGAGTCACCCCCAAGAGAACCCCTTTTGTTGCTCAGATGTGGCCTCTCTCCCCAGCCAACACAACAAGCAAACTCTCCACCCTCCCCCTGTCTACGTGGGACATGACTCCCAGGGGTGTGGACCTTCCTGGCAACATGGAAAAGAAATCCTAGAATGAGCTGAGACTCAGCATCAAGGGATTGAGAACGCCTTCTCGACCAAAAGGGGGAAGAGTGAAATGAGACAAAGTGTCAATGGCTGGGAGATTCCAGGCAGAGTCGAGAGATTATCCTGGAGGTTATTCTTACACATTATGTAGTTATCACCTTGTTATTCAAAATGTAATGGAGAGGCTGGAGGGAACTGCCTGAAAATGTAGAGTTGTGTTCCAGTAGCCATGTTTCTTGGAGATGATTGTATAATGATACAGCTTTCACAATGTGACTGTGTGATTGTGAAAACCTTGTGTCTGATGCTCCTTTTATCTACCTTATCAACAGACGAGTAGAACATATGGAATAAAAATGGGTAATGGGGGAACAAATGTTAAAATAAATTTAATTTGAAACGTTAGTGATCAATGAAAGGGAGGCATAAGGGGTATGGTATGTATGAATTTTTTTTTCTGTTTTCGCTTTATTTCTTTTTCTGAATAAATGCAAATGTTCCAAGAAATGATCATGATAATGAAAAAAAATCAATTGTTAATAGATGAGAGGGTCTATTTCTGAATGCTTAATTTGATTCCATTGGTCAATATATCTATCTTTATGCCAATGCCATGCTGTTTTGGACACTATAGCTTTGTAATATGCTCTAAAGTCAGTTAGTGTGAGACCTCTCACCTCATTTTTCTTTCTCAAGATATTTTTAGCTATTTGGGGCACCCTGTTCTTCAAAAGAAGTTTGATTATACTTTTTCTCTTCCTGCAATGTCAGTTGTTGGAATTTTTGACTGGTATTGCTTTGAATCTATAAATCAATTTGGGTAGAATTGACATCTTAACTATATTTAGTCTTCCAACCCATGAACACTGCATGTTCTTCCATTAATTTAGGTCTTCCTTGATTTCATTTAGCAATGTTTTATAGTTTCTGCATATAGGTCTTTTATGTTCTTGGTTAAGTTTATTACTAAATATTTTATTCTTTTGGGTGCTATTATAAATGGAATTTTTCCTTGATTTCCTCCTCAGATTGTTCATTACTAGAGTATAGAAATACTGCTGATTTTTGCTTGTTGATCTTTTACCTTGCCACTTTGCTGTACTCATTAGCTCTAGTAGCTTTGCTTTAGATTTTTGGGGGGTGAGTTATATCTTAATAATAATAATAATAATAAAATATATTAGGTGGAAAAACTATTTTAAAGGTAAAGAATAGTTAACCCAAATCAAAACAGTGGCTACATGTAGTGGGGGTGGGATGGGGTGGGGTGGGGTGGGGGAGGTTATGACGGGTTGGGGTGGGCAGTTCTACCGCATTGGTAATGTTTCATTTCTTAACTTGCATGACATATACATGGTGTTCTTTTTAATGATTATATAAACTCTTCACATATCTCTTGTGCATGCCTGTATTTATAGATTACAATAAAAAATAATAATAAAGTCAGGGAGTTGGATTGGATGAGCTCTCAGAGTCCTCTGTGCCTGGACCATCTCCAGCTCTGAAGAGGTGACAGATGAGTAGAGGCAATTCTCGGGCACAGCACCAGGGAACAATGATGTACCTAGGCTTAATGCGGACGTTGAAAGGGAAAGGAGCCCTCCCAGGGGGACCGCCAGGCAGGGCTCTGGAGTCCAGCAGCTGGCTGTCTCTGGGGAAGCCTCAAGGAGGCGCTTATTACCGTGCTCTCAGCCAGGACACCCAGACAGCAAAGCTGTTAGGGCCTCGCCTCCTTCCACCTGGAACCGCCACCTGGAACCTCCACCTGGAACCTTCACCTGGAACCTCCACCTGGAAACTCCACCTGGAACCTCTACCTGGAGAGGGGGTGAAACAGGGCCTCATGAATAAAACATATAACAGACAATTCTCAGGGATAAACCTAAATGCTACCTTATTAACTTGCAATGTGAGCAGTCTTTGGGCCCTGTGACCACCATGTTCTCCTCCTGACATGGAACTGAATGGGGCCCTGCTCTCCAGTAGGAAGAGCCTGGTGGGCTCACAGGTCAATCACCTTGAAGAGACACCCCTCTCACAAGGCTGGGATCCTCAGAGTTTCTTGATATAATTCCCTGCATCTCTTGCCTCAACAGTGAGAATGTGACCTTCCTCCAATCAACAAATATTTATCAAGTTGTACTGTGTACCAGGTTCCCTTGCGTGGGCACTGGGAGGTGCAGCTGTGAACAGGATGGAGCTTTCAATTTAACCGAGGAGACAGGTCATGCCAATTAGCCACACAGCTAAAAATAAAGTTACCCATCATGATACATCTTTTCCCCCTTTTGGTCCAGAGGGTATTGTTCCCAGGGTGCTAGAGCCAGACTCATCCCAGGGAGACCTGCCTCTAGTTGTCAGAAAACTTTCACCCCTGGATGTCAAGTCTTACATGGTGGGGAGGGTAATGTAGTAAGGCATCAGTGGCCAAGAGAGATCAAACAGAGTCCAGAGGCTATTCTGGAGGCTGTTCTTATGAAAGCTTCAGTGAGACAGTGCTAATTGCTATGGTTAACTAAACCCCAACCAACATCACTCCTGTTGACTCTTAAGAACACCTAGGGCTCGAACTGAGACTCTATAAAGGTTTCATGCACTAGGTTTGCCTTCCTGGAACCTCTCATTCCCAGAGGGTTCCTGGGCAGATAAATCCAGAAACTCAGAGGGACCAGCCTCTCCAGGATTATCATTAATTACTTCACCCTATCCTTTAATGTGGATGTTCCTTCTCAACATGAAAAAAATCAGAATGGGCATTGCCTGTATCCCTATAGATTGAGGGAAGGATTAAAGGAGAAGGAGGAGGTATCACAGAGAAAATGGGATTTGACAAACAAGGACAGCTGCTGAATCACTATATTAATATTTCTTCTAGCTTCCAGTGTTTTGGAGCAGCTAGAAGGAAAAATCTGAGATGGCGGCTGGTAGCACATGACAAATTTTGGGATCTGCTCTGTAACTACTTGTTGAAGTGTGCTTTGAAAACCATTGCTTTTTCTTTCTTTGCTTTGTATATCTGTTATATTTTGTAATAAAAAAATGTTTCAAAAGTTACCCATTATGATAATTACAATGGAAACTAACTCATCTGTTCTGCTCATGGATGAACCCTAGACTTTAGAGTAGTGTCTGATACAGCTGTGCTGGATGAATAAATGAATGACTAGAGATTGAATGGCATGACTTTGTGATGTTGATGGAAATCCTGCCAGCCCATAGGCCAGTGCCTCCTCACCCCTGCACCCTGCCAGCGCTGGTCTGGGCATGCCCCCTTCTCCACTCTTCTGGGATTGGCAGTCCCTCCCTGTCTAACCTATGCACTCTCTCTTTAGACCTTTCCAGTAGGATACAAGCCAGGCTTGCCCACGTGGGAGCCAGTCTGTCTTATAAGGGAACTTGGCTTTCTCTGCCCTGATCTACGTTCTTGGGGCAGCAGGTCACTGAGACCCCAGCACCGGCCATCCCACTGGTGACCACTGTGCAGGACACGGGTGAAGTCATTCGAGCTCCCTGATGGCAAGATGGTGATGATACCCCATCTGGGGGGAAATACTGCAGCCTGGAGATGAAAATGCCCAGGTGGCTGGAAGATGCTCTTTCCTTCACATAGCAGGGCATGAGCCTGTCCAGACTTGCCAGGTAAAAGCGGGGATACTGGGCTGTGGGATAGTGAAGAGCTGTCAATGTGCAGAGAAGACAGAGCTATCCCACGTCCTTCAAAACACCCAGAGGTGATCGGAGAGCATGAAGGTTGCTGCTGAAAGACAAGAGGGGAGAAGGAAAGAGAGAGATTCTATTGGCCAGGAGAACTCCAACACCAGGAGCCCACTATTCTGCTATCAAAAGAGACCCACATCTTCTGAAGATGAGGGACCCCATCTTAATATCAGACTGACAGCCCACGCAGCCTGGGCTGGGGACAACAAGTCTGCCCCGTGTCTCCTAGCAACACAGCCTCCTCTCTGAGAGGTGAGGGAAGGATGGTCTCTACTCACTGCCGACTCTGCCCAGTTCTCCAGGAACGAGGGAGAGGGAAATGGAGCAGGTATTTCCTCCTGTTCCCTTGGGAGGTTACAGTCTAGCTGCTCAGACAGGACTGGCCCAGGTTTCATGAACAGAAGCCAATGAGACAGGGTGTAATAAGCTGCTTGGTGAGGGGTAGAGGTCGAATGAGCTGCACCCAGAGGAAGGTTCAATGGTTAGAGCATGATCCCATGGCCTGCCCTGGGCTTGGGTCCCAGCTCTGCCATGGACAGGTCATGTGACCCTGGGCAAGTTATTTAACCTCTCCAGACCAGTCTCCTCACCTGCAAAATGGTTATATAAGGAGCACCTCCCTCCTAGGATTTATATGAATGATCTCTGTCACTCTCCTGGCATGGCTCTTAACATGCATTAAACCCCAATTGATGTTAGTTATAATAATAATCATTATTATTATTATCTTCGTGCAGAGAAGAGAAAGAGGACTGAGAGCTGGAGAACCTGGAGAAAGCTTCATGGAGCAGGTAGAGTGGCTGACTTAAAAAAAAAAGAGTAAAAATCAGATACGTGGAAAAGGTGGTGGCAGTGCGGGAAATGGAGGCATGAGAGGGAGGGGTTGTTGGAGAGCCCCCCAGACGCAGTGCAGCATGTTGGGGCTGAGAGTCTTGCAGGATGAAATAGAACAATTAGTGTGTCTTGAAGCACATCTGAAGCGCCCTTAACACCTTGGTAAAGGCAAGGGCTCTCTGTGATCTGCCGGGAGGGGGGGTTCTAAAAGCATCAGCCCCGCCCTTTCTGAGCTCGTCCAATCTCAAGCAACAAACTTGCCAGGTGGCTCTCATTTTGAAAAATGCACCACAGAGAAAACAAGGAAGACCCAAGGCCTCATCCTCCCTCTAACTGGCCAAGTGACACTGCTCGTGCCTCCTTCTCAGGGTCTCAGTTTCCCCCTCTCTAGAATGAGGGGGCAACTACCTGATCTCTAAAGCTCCTGCTACTTCGGGATCTCTGCAAAGAACAAGTTCAAGCCTAGCCTTGCTACTCCTATTTCAAAGATTCAGGGGGGCAAAGCTCCAGATATTTTATTTGGTTATAGTTCATGGAGAGGTTGGTATAAGTTGATCCTCGCAGTCTTGCTTGCTTCTAGGTCTGAAAATCAACAAGGCGATTGTTGTCTCTGGTTCTGGATTTCAGGACTAATATTTGGTTAAAACCTCTTTAAATGCAAATGGGCTCTGAAGTAGCCCACAGTCAGCTGTGGGGCGGTTGGCGGAAGCCTCAGCCTGGGGGCCAGTGGAAAGAGCTGGAGGTTTGCTACTCACCATCTTTTTTGGTCTCATCAAAGTGCTTAACTTTCCTGAGCCTCTAGCTTCCTTGGCTCTGAAATAGGGTGAACAGTCCTCAGCACACAGCAGGGAAAGGCAGATGGAATATGAACATGGCAGATACCAGTGGACGTTCGTCATTACATTCTAATCTTGCTTTTATCCAGAGTATTGAAGTTTGGCTGTCACAGCAGTCTTGGGAGCCAGAGTGGTTACTGTATTCTCCATTTCCAGATTGGGAAACTGAGATTCGGAGTGGGGAGGTGAATTTTCCAAAGCCATGCTGCAAGGGCAGAGCTAGAATTAGAAAACTACTTCCTGTCTCTTTTATTCCATGACGATCAACATGCAGGCAAACCTGTATTTCCACAACCACCGTGAGTGGAGACTTTGAACTCACCATCCTTGCTTGCAGATGTCAGGCCAGTCACTGTAGCTGTCCTGGTGTCTGTGCTGTTGGCTCAACCCTGGCAGGGCCTCGTGGGGTCAGCTCTCCAGCCTGGGCCTCCCCCAGTCAAGAGGCCCACGGCCCCAGAAGGCATGGCAGGGCCTCGTGGCTGCCGACCACAGTCACCAGCAGGCCCCTGATTCCAGGAGCTGTCCCGGAAGCTGCAACCCAGGCCTGTAATTTCCAGGCTGGGCCCGGACCAAGAGCAGCCCCACTGCTGAATCAGTCACTCTATCAGTTCTATCTTATTATTTCTTGGCTCCCAGGCTGAGCTGCTTTGCCTTCAGGAAGTGGTGCATAGGAGCCCGCCTTCTGCTTGGCATGCCTGGGGTGCTGGCCAGTTTCATTCTGGCCTCCTTGCTGTCTCTGGCCTCCTCTCCAGAGGTCTCTTGCCTGGAGGAATCCATGCCTCCAACCTTCCTCCTTGCCTCCCTCATCAATTGCAAAGCTTTCTGGCTCCATCCCATGGACTGAATCATGCATTTTTTTCTCCCCAAAGCCCCCGAGTTGGGGTTTCTGCCAGGCAATCTGACAATCTGTGCAGGGCACTTACCACAAGAACTGGGAAGGAGGCCCAGAAACTGGAGAACTTGCTTCCGTTTTTCACCCTTTCCCCATCACCCACCATTTTGCAAAATGCCTGTGCTAAGCCAAAGAGGAGACGGCTGTTAGGAGGGTAAAGCCGGGACTTCGTGCTATCCCTGGGTGCCTATTTTGCTCGTAAGGTGCCCAGAAAACGGAGTGTCCCTTCCTGGACCCTCAGACCTGCGGAGCAGGCTGAACATTCCTGAAAGTCCATGCCATGTGCGGCCATCATCTCCTCCGGACCGTGCGGACTCCTCCCAGCAGCGCTGGCACACCCCTGCTAGTCTCCCTCCCTTCATCTCTTTCTCACCTTGAAGCCACAGACATTTTCTGAAATGTTAATCTGGTTCTGACACTTCTGCACCCACTAAAAACCCATCCATGGCTTCCTGCTGCTTTTAAGGAAGCGTCACTATTATGCCTCCATGGCCCTGCCTGGGCTGCCACTTACCCTCCAGCTTTGCTTGGCCTCACCCCACCTTTCTCTCTGCTGGGGCCTCAGCAGCCTTCCTTCAGCTCCCCTGGGCTCCCTCCTGCCCCAGGACTTCTGTGCATGCTGTTCCCTCTCCCTTTTCCTGACCAGTGCCTGTTTATCCTGCAGACCCCAGTCCATGTGTCCCCAAGACTCTCCTGCCAGCTCAGTTCCAGCCCTCCAGGGTCATATCTTAGGGATCTCCCCTTCACAGCAGAGTCACAGTGCAATTGTCTGTGTGTGCATCTGCAAGTTGCTTGATTAGTGTCCGTCTCCCCCACTGGATGGTGAGCTGCATGAATGCAGGGAGCTTGTCACCTGTACTCACTACTCTGTCCCCAGTACCTAGCACCCTGCTTGGCACAGGGAGAGCACCCCATCGGTATTTGCAACCTGGGGGGAGCAAATGCTGCATTCCCTGGTGTCAAACTCCTGTGGCCCAGGAGTTCCTGATAGAGGTCATATAGGGCACAGAGAGGAAGACACGACAGAGTTGAAGGCTGTGGATGGTTCAGGTCTTGGCAGGTGTGTGAAGGACCTGTGTGTGCATTGTCAGAAAGTGAGCGTGTGCGTGCGTGCATGCATGCACGTGTGTGTCAACATCAGTGTATTTGGGCATTTGTGCATAGGTGTCAACCCATGGCCCATACTCCTGCCAGTGCAGAAGGCCTGTCTGCCTCCCACCTGACAGAGTTACCAGCCTGAGACTCGACATCCCACCAACAGGTGCAGCTCTATCTCATGGAGAAGTTGTATTTAAAACACAGGTGTTGAGGTCGGGCAGATCTGGGTTAGAATCCCAGCCTCAGCACAATGATGAAACTGTTCAGAGTCTCCATTTCCTCCCTTGAAAAACAGGAATGATAATTTCTACTTTCTAGGATTATGGATCACGTCTGCAGATGGGTGGTTACATGGGTCCATGGCTCCGGTCCTGACAAATGGGATGAGTGGACGTCTCAGCTCCAGGGCTTGCTAGAGGCACAAGTAAAAGGATGGGTTAAGGAAATCTCCCTCTCTCTCGCGCGCGCGCACACACACACACACACACACACACATACTCTCACACATGCTGACACATACACGCAGAATGACACATGTTCACACACATGCACACACACACTTATGCACACTCCATCCTTTGCTATAGTGAGAGTGTTAAGTATGGGTGGATTCGGACTTCAAAGACTGCTGGGGGGATTGGTTGGGACATCTGAAGTATAGAGGAAAGAGCTTTTGCTGTTTTCTGACATCAGAGCAGAAGACCTGTGACAAGCTCATTACAGTCCAGCTTTCTACTTCTAGTCTGCAGTTGACCTTTTCATCGCGAATTAGTAATAAGAGCACCAACAAGGGAGAAGATCTTCAAATAGCACTGAATTGGCATTTGTCCTCCTGAAGAGTGGAAAACACATTTTTGAGGCCAGATTATTTATAGTAGGGAGGTCATTTTAACCAAAACAGCTAGCCTCGTGGCGTGGTGTAATGTTTGACAATAACATTTTATTTTAATTATATTCTGCAGCATAATCTTTCCCTTCATCTGCCTATAAATATTTATTTTGCACCAGCTATGTTACCAGACACTGTTCTAGATGCTAAGGAAGCTGTGGTGGTAAGGGCCAACGCCAGGCCTCCTGGAGCTTCTGCTCTAGTGTAAGTTTAGGCCAGGGGAGCAGAGGGGCTCTTTAGTGCCCAGAAGGGCTGAGACTCCAGACTGAGAGTCGATGTATAGCCGACTCTCGATGTATAGCCTTCCCTCCACCCTCCCAGACAGTGCTCCAGGGATACTGCGAGGCCGAGTTTCCATCCTCACTCATGGAGAATAAAATCATGACTATGCTGGGCTCAGGAAGTCTCCAGAGCTGGTGAGAGATACAGCTGAGATGGGAATCCAGCTCCTTCTGCTCCCAAAGACCATGCTCATTCCTGGTACAAGCACTAGGGTGGTGCTGCTTCCTTTGCTCACTCCCTCTCCTCAGGGAAGAGCCAGCAGATCTAAAGTTCTCCCTGCTTCCGCCACTTGTGATTTCCAACCATACTCCGCATTGTCCTGGGAGGTAGCGTGGAGAAAGAGCCACTTTGGGCTTAATCAGCTCCCTCTGGGGCCTTGAAAACCAGACTCACCTCTGTCTGGGTCTGTTTCTAAAGTTCTAAAGCCTCAGGTTCTACTTCCTGGGCAGTGACCCTGGTTCTCCTCAACATCTTTTCCAAGGATCCACAACAGCCTGCTTGAAGGGGTTCCCACGGGGCAAATCTAAGATCATCTAAGCACTCAAATAACTTGGAATGGAAAGGAACCATTGAGAAAATAGAAATTCTTGAGTCCACACCCTAATAAATACACAAACAAATACATGCACACGGACGTGCATCGGGGAGAAGGAAGAGCAGCTGCTTAGAATGTAGAAGGCAGCATGCTGACTGTTGAATGTGGTGGGGGTGCCAGAGGAAAGACGGGCCAGGCGAGCATCGGCTATGGATGCAAGACCCAGGGGAAATCTTGAGATGATGAGTTATCTATTTGCACGGTCTTACAGTGTTGCTTCACAGACTGGTTATTACTTGCAAGAGTGAAAAAAGTAACTCCTCAGTGGAGAACTTGAATGACACCTAGACTGGGTAATCAAAACTAACATCATCAGTGAGGGACAGAAGACAACACATATCCTTCGGATACTCTGAGAAGGACCCGGCGTTACTTTTCTGGTATTCCAGTCTGAAATGCCTAACATGAATGTAATCACAAGGAAACATCAGACAAATCCAAAATGACAAATGTTACATTAAACAACTATATTCTTCAAAAATGTCAATGTCATAAAAGACATGCAAAAAAAGACTGAGGAACTGTTCTAGATTTTAAGAGGCTGAGCGACGTGATAAATATATGTAATACCTGATCATGCCCTGATTCTGTACTGAAAAGAAGAAAAAATGCAAAGGACATTGTTAGGTCGACTGATCCAATACAGATGATAGATTAAATACAAATATAGTATCATTGTTAAGTTTACTGAAGTTGATACCATATATGTAGTTACATATAGTTGTTCTTAGGAAATACATATTGAAGTAGTTAGGGCTAAAGAACTGTGTTGTATAAAATGTACTTTCATATGGTTCAGAAAGAGAGCAAGAGAGTGAACAAATGATAAAGAGTATGCAAGTATTCTTATACTATTCTTATTCTTGTATATTGTCCATAAGTTTGAAATTATTTACAAACAAAAAGTTAAAGGGTGAATGTTTCTGATATCTCCCCTTTTAAGAGTAAATATCTAGGAGGGAATTTTTTGTAGAATTCTCTCCCTTTAGATGCCTTCTAGCAAGCTAAGGAAGTACTCATCTAGTCCCAATAGATTTAAAAGTCATTGAATTATGTTAATTCCATCAATGACTTTTCACATTTTAAAGATGATCATATAATTTTCTCCTTTAATTTATTTATGAAATTTATTACATTTATAGATTTCCTAATATTTAATCAGTGGCTCTTAACGGGAGATGATTTTTCGTATAAGGGGGTGTTTGGCAATGTCCAGAAAATTTCTTGGTTATTGCAAATAGGGGAATGCTACTGGCATCTGGTGGGTAGAGGCCAGGGGTGTACTAAACACCCTACCATGCACAGGACAGTCCCTACAATAAAGAATCATTAGTGCCGAGGTTGAGAAAATCTGATTTAAACCACATTCTCAATTCCAGGGATGAACCCAAACTTGTCATGGTACATTATGTACTTTTACCTTGTGGGGTTAGTTTGCCTATCTTTTGTTCAGGATTTTTGAAATTGCATTCATAACTGAAATGGGCCTTTACTTAGTACCCTCCTCAGTGGTTTTTCTTTTTTTAGAGAATTTGGGGGTTTGCAGAAAAAGCATAAAAATCATGCACAGAATACGAGGTTCCCATATACCAGCCTGTTATTAAACTGTGCATCTGTTACGATTAATGGAAGCTTATTTTTATAATTGTACTATTAACTATAGTCCATGGTTTAACTTAGAGTTCACTGTTTGTATTGTGTAGTTCCTTGGATTTAAAAAAAAAAGTTTTTACTACAGTATCATAGATATAATCTAAAATTTTCCCTTTTAACCACATTCAAATATATAATTCAGTATTGTTAATTACATTTACAATGTTGTGCTACCATCACCAATATCCATTACCAAAACCAAAACATTTCCATTATCTCAAATAAAAACTCTATACTTTTTTTTTTTGCATGGGCAGGCACTGGTAATCGAACCCAGGTCTCTGGCATGGCATTGAACCACCGTAGCTCACCTGAAACTCTGTACATTTTAAGGTTTAACTTCCAATTTCCTATTCCCATCCCATGCCCTAGTAACCTATATTCTAGATTCTGGTGCTGAGTTTGTTTATTCTAGTTATTTCATATCTGGGGATTCAGTTTTTGTAGGACCATTTGTTGAAGAGACTGTTCTTTGCCAGCTTTCATGGGAAATGCCCCCTTGTCAAAAATTGGTTGGCCATAAATGTGAAGGTTTATTTCTGAGCCCTCAATTTGGTTCTCTATCTGTCTTTGTGCCAATACTATGTTGTTTTGATTACTGTGGTTTTGTAATAAGTTTTAGGTTTGGGAGCAGTGAGTCTCCAACTTCATTCTTCTTCCTCAGGATGCTATTGGTTATTCAATCCCCCTTACCTGCCATATAAGTTTGATGATTGACTTTTCCATTTCTGCAAAGAAGGCTGTTGGAATTTGACTTGGATTGTGTTAAATCTGTACATTGCTTTAAGTAGAATTGACATCTTAACAATATTTAGTCTTCCAGTCCATGAAGACAGTGTGCTTACATTTATTTAGGTCTTCTTTTATTTCTTTGGCAATGTTTTATAGTTTTCTATATATAAGTCCTTTACATCCTTAGTTAGAATTGTTCCCGGATATTTGATTACTTTAGTTGCCATTGTGAATGGTATTTTTCTCTTGATTTCTTCTTCAGATTGTTCATTACTAGTGTATAGAAACATTATTGATTTTGATCCTGTACTTGCCACTTTGCTGAGTGAATTCGTTAGCTCTAGGAGCATTGTTGTGGATTTTTCAGAATTTTCTGTATATAGGATCATGCCATCGGCAAATAAGGAAAGTTTTACTTCTTCCTTTCAAGTTGATTGACTTTTATCTTTTTCTCTTGACTAATTGTTCTGGCTAGAACTTCCAGCACAAGCCAAATAACAGTGGTGACAGTGGGCAAGAAAAAGGGGGAGGGGGAGCTTTTAGTCTTTCACCATTAAATATGATGCTAGCTGTGGGTTTTTCATATATGCCCTTTATTATGTTGGCAAGTTTCCTTTTATTCCCAGTTTTCTAAGTGTTTTTATCAAGAAGAGGTGCTGGATTTTGTCAAATGCTTTTTCTGTGTCAATTGAGATGATCATGTGCTCTTATATCCCCCTTTTTACATTAATCAGTTTTCTTATGTGGAACTATCCTTGCATATCTAAGATAAATCAGACTTGATCATGGTGTATAATTCCTTTAATGTCCTTTTTTTAATTAATTAAAATTTTTTTTAAAATACCAAAAAACACCAAATGCAAACATTCTTAACTTTTGATCATTCTGTTCTACATATATAATCAGTAATTCACAATATCATCACATAGTTGCATATTCATCACCATGATCTTTAATGTGCTTTTGAGTTCTGAAAGCCACAAGAGAGAAGCAATGCATCATGTACAAAGGAACCTCAATAAGACTAAATGTTCTTGTCAGAAACCATGAAGTTAAGAAGGCAGTGGGGTGACGTTTTAAACTGCTGAAAGCAAAAAACTGCCAACCAAGAATTCTGTATCTGGAAAAACAGACTTTCAAAAATGAAGGAGAGTAAGACATTCTTGGATAAATAAAAGCTGAGGGATTTTGTCACCACTAGAAGGGTCCTAGAAGAGATGCTAAAAAGAGCTCTTCAGGTTGGAAGGAAAGGACAATAGGCAATAGATGGAAGCCACATGAAAAAATAAAGATCTTCAATTAGAGTAAAAACATGGGTAAATATAAATGCTAGTCCTGCTGTATTTTTGGTTTGTATCAATTAATATCTCCATTTTTCCTTACTTTTACTTATACAGGATCTAAAAGGTGAATGCATAAATTGTAGTGATCTATCATGGTTTGGGGATCATAATGTACAAACATGCAGTTTGTGACAAGAATTACATAATGGTGGGGGATGGAGGGTTGTAGGAACATAATTTATGTATACTTCTGAAGTTAGGTTGGTATCAAAACAAATGATATTGTTAAAGATTGAGGATGTTAAATTTAATCCCCATGGTAACTACAAAGAAAATACCTGGTGTGGTAGTTAGATTCAGGTGTCAACTTGGCTAGGTGAAGGTGCCTAGTTCTATTGCTGTGGACATGAGCCAATGGCATGTGAACCTCATCTGTTGCTGATTACATCTGCAGTCAGCTAGGAGGCATGCCTGCTGCAATGAATGATATTTGATTTAATTGGCTGGTACTTAAATTAGAGAGCTCAATGTAGCACAACCAAAGCAGCTCAGCATACCTTATCTTAGGACTCGCAGCTCAGCCCAGGCCTTTGGAGATGCAGAAAGGAATCACCCCAGGGCAAGTTGTTGGAACCCAGAGGCCTGGAGAGAAGGCCAGCAGAGATTGTCCTCTGCCTTCCCACATAAGAAAGAATGTCAGTTGAAAGTTAGTTGCCTTTCCTCTGAAGAACTATACATTAACTAAATAAATCCCCTTTTATTGAAAGCCAATCCATCTCTGGTGTGTTGCATTCTGACGGCTAGCAAACTAGAACACCAGGGATATGCAAGTTTATGGAGACAGAAATTAAAGAACATGTTGCTAGGGGGTAGCAAGGATAGTGGAGACTTAAAGCATAATAGGTATAGGGTTTCTGTTTGGGGAAATGGTCAACTTTTAGTAATGGAAGGTGGTGAGGGCACCACAATAGTGTGAATATGATAAATAAATCCCACTGAATGGTTTACTTGGGAGAGGTTGGGGTGGGAAAGTCTATGTTGTATCTGTCCCCACAATTAAAAAAGAAAAAAAGAAGGAACAACTAAGGAGACAAAGACAACTAAATGCAGTAAATGATCCTGAATGGGATCTAACAAAGGAGGAAAGGACGCTCAAAAGGACATTATTGGGAACATATTAAAAACTGGAATAGAGACTGTAAGTTTTCTATTAATGCGAAATTTCTTGAACTTAAAAACTGTACTTAAGTTCGTTACATAAGTGAGTAGCCTTGTTCTTAGGATGTGCATAGGTAGTATTACGTGTTCAAGGGGCATGATGTGTATGACCTATAATCAAATGTTCAGAAAATGGACTGATAAATAGATCAATGATAGATAGCCATAGGTGGACAGAATGATACAGCAAATGTGGCAAAATGTTAAGATTGGGAGATCTGGGTATCTGGGTGGTAGGGGTGTGTTGGGGGTTTCTGTATGGGTCTCATATTATTTTTGTAATAACCCTGTAAGTTTGAAAGTATTTAAAAATAAATAGATTTTAAAAACCCACTTACTGCTACTGGCATAAGGATAGACATATAGACCAGTGGAATAGAACTGAAACTACAGAATCTATTGGTTTTTGACAAGGGTGTCAAGTCCATTCTATGAGGAAAGAGTAATTTCTTCAACAGCTAATCCTAGGAAAATGGGATTTCCTCCTGAAAAAGAATAAAATTGGACCCCTGACTTCCACATTATGCAAAAATAAACTCAAAAATAGCTCAACAACCTGAAATTAACAGCTAAAAGCATAAAACTCTTAGAATAAAACATAGGAGAAGCTATTCATGATCTTGGATTTTACAATGGATTCTTAGATATTACAACAAAAGCAAGAGCAACAAAAGAAAAAAATGGATAAAGTGGATTTCATCAAATTAAAAGCTTTTGTGCATCACAGGACATTATCAATAAAGTAAAAAAAGACAACCCACAGAATGAGGGTCTTGTTTGCACAATGGGAATGATAATCACTTTTCATGGCACATGGTGTGATTTGGAGAATTGAATAATTTGGCGCATATCAAAGCTTTTTGCACAAAATGTAACAAGATGATTGATAGGTCCAAGATGGCAGCTTAGCGAGGTGTGGAATTTAGTTCATCCTGCAGAGCAGTTAGTAAATAGCCAGGAACATTACAGAACAACTGCTGGGGCCACATCAATGACTGGACACACAGCATACACCAGTCTGGACAAGCTGGACCAGCTGCGAGCCCACTCAGAACCGTGAGTTCCCCAAGCTGTGTCTGGCACCCCTTCCCCACAGGCTGCTTCCCAGAGAGGAAAAGAAAGAGACTTTACCAGCAGCAGAGGCTGAGTGCAACCAAGCTCCAACTGTGGAACTGGTTAACAGATTCTGACTACTAAACATAGCACCCACCACCCTGCTCAGCTAAATCTTGAATAAAAGCTGAGGTTGCTGGTTTTTGTCCCAGTGTAGAGGGGGCAGGGCTGACAGAAAAAGAAAAGAAAAATGCTAAGAAACAGAGGTTTTTTGGATCAGACAGCACAAAATATTTGAGAGGGTCTGGGCTTTGAAGAAAAGGAGGGGGCACAAAGGACCTGGAGATACATAGAGCAACATACCAACTTAAGCTCTTAAGCTCTTGATCGGCAAATGCAAGGTACAGGGGTCCTGCTCTGAAAAGGATTTTTTTTTTTTGGTTTGTGGCTGTGTTTCTATGGCTTGACTACCCTTTGGATACAACTGCAAGACTTCTCAGGCTCCAACTGCTCCAAGCAAGGGTGGAATTAAGCTCGTCTGAAAGACAAAGAGGATGGTCAGGTGAAAGGAAGAAATTCCCTGGAGGCTGTGTCTTCCCTAGGAGAAGGGTGGGGCCCAGCTCAGGTAAAATCCCTCCCTCAAGGAATTCAGACCCTAGGGTCTGGAAAACTGAAGGGATTAAAGCCAGACTACAACCTATTGTCTGTCTAAACCACACCCCAAGCAAGGAGAGTCTGCTGAAGTTAAACGTACCACATCATTTTATGCTGGTGGAACCCAAAGGCAGACAAAGCCACATACGGGGCAGGATAGGAAAAACACAGAGTCTAGAGGCTTCTTAAGAAAGTTTTTCAATCTGCTGGGTCTCATCCTCAGGGAAAATTGACACAGATGACTCTTTTCTCCTGAGAGGAGTCCAGTCTGGTCTGTGAAAATCTGACTGGGGTCTATAATACCTAAGTAAACCCTCCAAGGATTTTAGAAAAAAAGGTACCATACAGGCAGGGCAAGAAATAAGAAAACAAGAACTGAAAACTAAAATTCTGATCTGTTCTATGCTAGAGGTCTAAAATAGCTAAACTGAATGTCAAAAGAACGGATAGACAACAAAATCATGCAGCAAGAAAATTCTAGGTAAAAAAGTGAAAACAATCTCCAAAATAAACTACTTAAGGAAATTAAATGTCTAGAAGCCAACAAAAAATAACAGATCATACTAGGAAAATTGAAGATATGGCCCAGTCAAAGGAACAAACCAACAATTCAAATTGAATTGTTGAAACAATTACTTCAGGATTTTGAACAGACATGGAAAATCTCATCAGAAATTAAATCAATGAATTGAGGGAGGATATAAAGAATGCAAGGAACAAACAAAGAGAAGAAATCAAAAGTCTGAAAAAACAAATCACAGAACTTATGGGAATGAAAGGCATAGTGGAAGAGATAAAAAAAAAAAATGGAAACCTTCAATGTTAGATTTCAAGAGGCAGAAGATAGGATTCGTGAAGTGGAGGATGGGACATCTGAAATTCAACAAGCAAAAGAAAACATAGGGAAAAGAATGGAAAAATATGATCAGGGACTCAGGGAATTGAATGACAACATGAAGTGCACAAATATATGTGTAGTGGGTGTCCTAGAAGGGAAAAGGAGGAGAAAACTAATGGAGGAAATTATCACTGAAAATTTCCCAACTCTTATGAAGGAGTTAAAATTACAGATCCAAGAAGTGCAGCATACCCCAAACAGAATAGATCCAAATAGACATACTCCAAGATACTAATCAGAACGTCGGATGTCAAAGAGAAAGAGAGAATTTTGAAAACAGCAGGAGAAGAGCAATCCATCACATACAAGGGAAGCCCAATAAGACTATGCATAGATTTCTCAGAAGAAACCATGGAAGCAAGAAGACAATGATATGACATACATGAGATACTAAAAGAGAAAAACTGCCAACCAAGAATTCTATATCCACAAAATTTTCCTTCAAAAATAAGGGGGGAAATTAAAACATTATCAGACAAAAAATCACTGAGAGAATTTGTGACCAAGAGACTGGCTCTGTAAGCAATACTAAAGGGAGCACTAGAGACAGATAGGAAAAGACAGGAGAGAGAGGTGTGGAGAAGAGTATAGAAATGAAGACTACCAGTAAAGGTAAAAAGAAGAAAAATTAGATGTAACATGTAAAGTCTAAAAGACAAAATTGTAGAAGAAAGTACTGCTTTTACAGTAATATCACTAAATATTAACAGATTAAACTCCTCAATCAAAAGATATAGACTGGCAGAATGGATTAAAAAACAGGACCCATCTATATGCTGTCTAAAGGAGACACATTTTAGACCCAAGGATAAATATAGGTTGAAAATAAATGGTTTGGAAATGATATTTCATGCAAGCAACAATCACAAAAGATCAGAAGTAGCTATACTAATAGCCAACAAATTAGACTTCAAATGTAAAACAGTTAAAAGAGACAAAAGAGGACACTGTGTATTTATAAAAGGAACAATTCAACAAGAAGACATAACAATCATAAATATTTATGCACTGAGCCAAAATACATGAGGTAAACACTGAGAAGAGAAATAGACACATCTATCATAATAGTTGGAGACTTCAGTTCCCCACTCTCATCAATGAACAGAACATCTAGACAATGAATCAATAAAGAAAGAGAGAATTTGAATAATACAATAAATGAACTAGACTTAACAGACATTTATAGACCATTACAGCCCACAACAGCAGGATACATCTTTTCCTCAAGTGCTCATGGATCATTCTCAAGGATAGACCATACGCTGGATCATAAACCAAGTCTCAATAAATTTGAAAAGATTTAAATCATACAAAATACTTTCTCAGATCATAAAGGAATGAAGTTGGAAATCAATAATAGGCAGAGGGCCAGAAAATTCACAAATATGTGGAGGCTCAACAACACACTCTTAAACAACCAGTAGGCCAAGGAGGAAATTGCAAGAGAAATCTCGAGGCAAATGAAAATGAAAACACAACATATCAAAATTTATGGGATGCAGCAAAGGCAGTGTTATGAGGGAAATTTATTGCCCTAAATGCTTATATCGAAAAAGAAGAAAGAGCAAAAATTGAGGAATTAACTGTTCATTTGGAAGAACTAGAGAAAGAACAGCAAACTAACCCCAAAGCAAGTGAAATGAAAGAAATAATGAAGATTAGAGCAGGAATAAATGAAATTGAGAACATGAAAACAATCGAGAAAACCAACAAAATCAAGAAGTTGGTTCTATGAGAAAATCAATAAGATTAGTGACCCTTAGTGAGAACGGAAAAAAGAAGAAGAGAGAGGATGCAAAGAAATAAAATTAGAAATGGAAAAGGAGACATAACCACTGACTCCGCAGAAATAAAGGAGGTAATGACAGAACACTATTAGCAACTTTATGCTAATAAGCTAGACAATGTAGATGAAATGGACAACTTCCTAGGAAGGCATGAACAACCAACATTGACTGGAGATGAAATAGATGAGCTCAACAAACCAATCACAAGTAAAGAAATTGAATTAGTCATTAAGAAGCTCCTAAAAAAGAAAAGTCCAGGACCAGATGTGAATTCTACCAAACATTCAAGAATTAGTACCAATCCTGCTCAAACTTTTCAAAAAAAATGAAGGGAGGGAAGGCTATATAACTCATTCTATGAAGCCATCACTCTCATACCAAAGTCAGGCAAACATACTATAAGAAAAGAAAATCACAGACCAATCTCTCTAAGGAATATAGATGCAAAAATCCTCAAGAAAATTCTTGCAAATTGAATCCAGCAGCACATTAAAAGAATTATACACCATGACCAAGTAGGATTCATCCCAGGTATGCAAGGATGGTTCAACATAAGAAAATTAATTAATGTAATATACCATATCAACACATCAAAGAAGAAAAACCACATAATCATCTCGATTGATGCAGAAAAGACATTTGATAAAATTCAACATCCTTTGTTGTTGAAAACACTTCAAAGGACAGGAATAGAAGGGACCTTCCTCAACATGATAAAGGGAATATATGAAAAACCTACAGCTAACATCATCCACAATGGGGAAAAACTGAAAACTTTCCCCCTAAGATCAGGAACAAGACAAGGATGTCCACCATCACCATTGTTATTCAACATTGTGTTGGAAGTTCTATCCAGAGCAATTAGACAAGAAAAAGAAATATAAGGCATTGAAATTGGAAAGGAAGAAGTAAAACTCTCACTATTTGCAGATGATATATTATATATAGAAAATCCCGAAAAATCCACATTAAACTACTAGAGCTAATAAATGAGTACAGCAAAGTGGCAGGTTACAAGATCAACACTCAAAAATCTGTAGTGTTTCTATACACAATTAATGAGCACTCTGGGGTGGGAATCAAGAAAAAAATTCCATTTACAATTGCAACCAAAAGAATAAAATCTTTAGGAATAAATTTATTTAAGGATATAAAAGACCTATACAAACAAAACTACAAGAAATTGCTAAAAGAAATCACAGAAGACCTAAATAAATGGAAGGACATACCATGTTCATGGATTGTAAGACTAAATATAGTTGATGTTAATTCTACCTGAATTGATTTATAGATTCAATGCAATACCAATTAAAATCTTAAGAACCTACTTTTCAGAAATAGAAACACCAATAACCAAATTTATCTGGAAGGGCAGGGTGCCCCAAATAGCTAAAAATATCTGAGAAAGAAAAATGAAGTTGGCGGTCTCACACCACCTGACTTTAAGGCGTATTATGAAACAACAGTGTTCAAAACAGCATGGTAGTGGCATAAAGATAGATATACTGACCACTGGAATCAAATAGAGCATTCAAATATAAACCCTCTGATCTATGGACAATTGATCTTTGATAAAGCAGTCAAGCCAACTCTCACCTGGGACAGAACAGTCTCTTCAATAAATGGTGCCTGGAGAACTGGATATCCACATGCAAAGGAATGAAAGAGGATCCATATCTCACACCCTATACAAAAATTAACTCAAAATGAATCAAAGACCTAAACATTAGATCTAGACCATAAAACTTTTAGAAGAAAATGTAGGGAAATATCTTATAAATCTTATAATAGGAGGCAGTTTCTTAGATCTTATATCCAAAGGATGAGCACTGAAGAAAGAAATAGATAAATGGGAACTCCTGAAAATTAAACACTTTTGTGCATCAGAGAACTTTGTCAAGAAAGTAAAAAGGCAGCCTACATAATAGGAGTCAATTTGAAACAATGTGTCAGATAAGGGTCTAGTATCCAGAATATATAAAGAGATTGTTCAACTCAACAACAAAAAGACAGCCAATCCAGTTACAAAATAGGCAAAAGACATGAACAGATACTTCTCAGAAGAGTAAATGCAAATGGCTAAAAGGCACATGAAAAGATGCTCAACTTCTCTGGCTATTAGGGAAATGCAAATCAAAACCACAATGAGATATCATCTCACATCAACCAGAATGACCATTATCAATAAAACAGAAAGTGACAAGTGCTGGAGGGGATGTGGAGAAAGAGTCACAATTATCCACTGTTGGTAGGAATGTCAAATGGTACAACCGCTGTGGAAGACAGTTTGGCTGTTTCTCAGGAAGCTAAGTATAGAATTGCCATATGATCTGGCAATACCATTGCTAGGTATCTATTCAGAGGACATGAGGGCAAGCACACAAACAGACATTTGCACACCAATGTCTATAGCAGCATTACTTGCAATTTCCAGGAGATGAAATCAGCCCAAATGTCCATCAACAAACAAGTGGCTAAACAAGCTGTGGTACATACATAGGATGGAATATTATGCAACTGTAAGACAGAATAAAGTCATGACGCATGTAACAACATGGATGAACCTTGAGGACAGTATACTGAGTGAGATTAGGCAGAAACAAAAGGACAAATACTGTATGGTCTCACTGATATGAACTAACATTAATGAATGAACTTGGAGAATTTCAGGTAAGGACAGAGGCCATCAGGAGATAGAAATGGGGTAGATATTGGGTAATTGGAACTGAAGGGAAACAGATTGTGCAACAGGACTGATTGTAAAAATTCTGAAATGGATAGCACAATGGTTCCCAATTGTAGCACAATAATGTTGGAACACTGAATGAAGCTGAATGTGAGAATGATAGAAGGAGGAGGGCTGGGGGCATAAATGAAACAGAAGGAAAGATAGACGATGAAGACTGAGATGGTAGAATCTAGGAATGCCTAGAGTGTATAATGATGGTAACTAAATGTACGAATTAAAAACTGTTTTTGCATGAGGAAGAAGAAAGGAATGTCAATATTGTAGGGTGTTGAAAATAATTGGTAATTCATATTTTAAAATTTTGTGAGACTGAAGCAAAAAATGTTTACTTGGTACAAAATTTATATTTTGACTAGTGCATTTCCTAATATAACGTATATGGACAATTTAATTGAACACCGTAAGTACATGGAACCTCAAATAAGGCATGAGATTTTGTAGTTTTGTCCAGAGTGATGCCCCAATATATCCCAGAGTGATTTTAACAGTGAATAAAAAAGTATTTGCAAAGTTCTCTTGGGGGAGAATTCAACTTCGCCATTTGGAAAACTCCTGATATTCTTGCAAGCAGTGGGGACAACCAAATCAATAGGCTGAGCCCTCAACCTTGGGGATTATTTATATGAATCTTATCCTCCCAAAGGATAGACTAAGCCTACTTTAAATTAGGTCTAAGGTCACCCCCAAAGAACCTCTTTTGTTGCTCAGATGTGGCCTCTCTCTCTCAGCCAACATGGCAAGGAAACTCACCACCCTCCCCCTCTCTATGTGGGACATGACTCCCAGGGGTGTGGACCTCCCCGGCAACATGGGACAGAAATCCTAGAATGAACTGGGACTCAGCATCAAGGGATTGAGAAAACCTTCTCAACCGAAAAGGGGAAGAGAGAAATGAGACAAAATAAAGTGTCAGTGACTGAGAGATTCCAAACAGAGTCGAGAGGTTATCCTGGAAGTTATTCTTACATATTGTATAGATCTCCCCTTTTTAGATTAAGGTATATTAGGCTAGAGGGACGTGCCTGACATTGTAAAGCTGTGCTCCAGTAGCCAGGTTTCTTGAAGATGATTGTATAATGATATAGCTTTCACAATGTGACTGTGTGATTGTGAAAACCTTGTGTCTGATGCTCCTTTTATCTACAGTATGGATAGATGAGTAAAATATATTGTGGTAGCTAGATTCAGTTGTCAACTTGGCCAGGTGAAGGCACCTAGTTCTGTTGCTGTGGACATGAGCCAATGGTACGTGAACCTCATCTGTTGCTGATAACATCTGCAGTCAGCTAGGAGGCGTGCCTGCTGCAATGAATGATGTTTGACTTAATTGGCTGGTGCTTAAATGAGAGAGCGTAATGTAGCACAACCAATGCAGCTCAGCATACCTCATCTCAGCACTCGCAGCTCAGCCCAGGCCTTTGGAGATGCAGAAAAGAATCACCCGGGGGAAAGGTGTTGGAACCCAGAGGCCTGGAGAGAAGGCCAGCAGAGATCACCCTGTGCCTTCCCACGTAAGAAAGAACCTCAGTGGAAAGTTAGCTGCCTTTCCTCTGTAGAGCTAACAAAAAAAACACCCTTTTATTAAAAGCCAATCTGTCTCTGGTGTGTTGCATTCCAGCAGCTAGCAAACTAGAACACATATGGGTTAAAAATAAATAAATAATAATGAGAACGCATGTTAAAATTAAAATATATATATACTGGATAGATGGAAATACTAGCGGTCAATGAGAGGGAGAGGTAAGGGGCATGGTATGTATGAGTTTTTCCTTTTTTCTTTTTATGTCTTTTTCTGGAGTGACGCAAATGTTCTAAAAAATGACCATGGTGATGAATACACAACTGTGTGATGATATTGTGAGCCATTGGTTGTACACCATGTATGGCATGTTTGTATGTTAAAAATGTATGTGCTTGTCCGTTGTACAAATAAAAATTTTTTAAAAATGTAACAAGATAGTTATCATTTTACAAGGACCTTGAGGTCTGGCAACAGAGATATGGAATACTTCCCTAATTGCCCAGGCAAAGGCTCTTAAAATACAGCATGAATAAGAATAACCCGAGGAGCAGGGCAGCAGATCAAAAATGCAGATTTCTTCCTTTTTACAAATGTCCCAGGCCATCCCGGTGCACTTTTGGAGAATCACTAAGTTACGGTTATAGAAAAGGACAGGACCGTGTGGAGCGGTGATCGGAGGCACCGGATGAGGAGTCCTGTTCACTAAGAATGTGCAGAAAAGGTCGGGAGTCAGGCTGGGCTCCTGGAGGAAGGGCTTCCTCGGCGGGGCTCTTCCAGAAGCAGACCTGGAGCCAAGGATTCGGGTGCAAGTTTATGAGGTTTATGTTTATTAGGTTTTATTAGGTTTATTAGGTTTATGTTCCCAAGAAAACTGGTAAGGGTGTGGGCAAAGCAGGATTCGAAAGGGAGGAAGCCAAGCAAGCAGGCGATTACAGAAGTCCCTCACTCAACCTGGATCCGGCGGGGGGAGCTGTCACGTGTGACTTACACCATGGCCTCCCCACACCCATCAGCCACTGGCTGCGGGGTAGGGTGAGTGGGGAATCTCCTCCCATGGCCAGTGTCCCTGTGTTGAGGCTGTTCCACTGTCCAAGGGCAAGCTCTGAGAGCCTCAGGTCACAGCTGTTTGCAGCAAAGCCCCAGGATGCTGGAGGCTGGTTGCTGAGGGCCTCTGGGCTGGGCCCTTACAACGTCCACAACTGAGGGCTTGTGCCTTGAGGCTGGATGCTTAGAGGAGGAGGACATTTCAGAATCCTGGACAGGATGGCGGCTGGAGCTGCCACTTTTGGGATCTTATTTCTCATATTCCAGGTAAAGTGTGGATAGAAATCCAGAGCACTTTGGAACGCCCCCCTCCCTTTCCCCCAGCCCCTCCCTTTCGGGCCCCCCCCACCACACATGCATGTGAAAATTAAATATTTTTAGCCATTCTCACTTGCTGTCTGTCTCTCCAGACAGGGTCGGCATAAAAGAGACTGCTTTCCTCCATGAGAGATTGCCTGGGACGGTTAATCTGCACTCACGGATGGTAAAGCCATTTACACGGGGAGAAGCCGCCCATCTGGCTTAGGGAGTTGGCGGGTCCTCGACCTTTTGGCACATAAAAGGAAAACGTGAGGAGCGCCGGGGAAGCAAGTGACTTCTTATGGAGGCTGACTTACTGCGAGGAATGACACACCAGCCCTCCCACTGCCCTCCCTGCGTTTTTGAAATTTTGGAATCATAGAATATGGCCTTGGAGAGCAGCTCATCTGGCCTGGACCAGTCATTATAAATATGAGGGAGGGAACGGAGACCTCAAAGTGGGGCAGGCGAAGGGGCTAATGTAAGGAACAGAGCCCATTCCGGCCCAGGGACCAGGCTAGGCACTTGTTCCAGGTTGTTCCATTTTAGTCCTGCAATGGTGTAATGAGAAAAGCTTATGAACACCATTTTTAAAAATGAGGATACAGGTTTAGGTGAAATAATAGCTTTCCCTAAATTCCTCAGCTAAGGAGGAAGCAGAGATTAGAACTCAAGACCCAACTGGTTTCTAGTCAGAACCCTTTAAAAAGTTTTTCTCAGTCTTCAGGGTAAATTGGGGAACAACTTCCCAGGCAGCCAAAGCCTGTGCCTACAGGTTTTCACTACAGCATCTATTCCTTGAGGGTGGAGTAGCATCTCTTTCTTTCACTGCTGAACCCTAGTGCCTTGAAAGGGCTGACACATTGTAGGTGCTCGAAAAACATCTGCTGAAGGAATAAGTGAAGCAGGCCAGCATTTATTACATACCCTCTCCATGCAGCCATTTGTCCAATGCAAGAAAAAAGGAAGAAACAATTCTCAGTCTCAAAGTGCCATTGCTCAAGTTGAGAGGACAAGAGGTACACGTGGCGAACACTGGAAAACGGTACCAAGTGATATAGAGAGCACTGAGAGCTTGTGCTGGTTTGAAAGGATGTATGTCCCTTAGAAAAACTATGTTTTAATCAAAATCCCATTTCATAAAGGCAGAATAATCCCTATTCAATACTGTATGTTTGAAACTGTGATCAGATCATCTCCTTGGAGATGTGGTTGTTTAACTGGATTAGGTAGAGGCGTGTCTCCACCCATTTGGGTGGGTCTTGATTAGTTTTTGAAGTCCTATAAAAGAGGAAACATTTTGGAGAATGAGAGATTCAGACAGAGCAGAGCAGAAGGACATAGCCATGAGAATCAGAGTCCACCAGCCAGTGACCTTTGGAGATGAAGAAGAAAAATGTCTCCTCAGGAGCTTCATGAAACAGGAAGCCAGGAGAAGAAGCTAACAGATGACACCATGCTCGCTATGTGCCCTTCCAGATGAGAGAGGAACCCTGACCGTGTTCACCATGTGCCCTTCCACTTGAGAGAGAAACCCTGAACTTCACTGACCTTCTTGAACCAAGGTGTCTTTCCCTGGATGCCTTAGATTGGACATCTCTATAGACTTATTTTAATTGGGACATTTTCTCGACCTTAGAACTGTAAACTAGCAACTTATTAAATTCCCCCTTTTAAAAGCCATTTGGTTTCTGGTATATTGCATTCTGGCAGTTACCAAACTAGAAACAGAACTGGTGCTGCTCAGATGGGACAGGGCAGCTTCTGGGGGGGGGGGTGCATCCTCACCACTGCCCTCCCCACCTAGCCTATGGCCTAGCCCTTGGCCTGAAACACTCCCTTTAACTTCTCAGGCTCAGATCCCATCAGCCTCCACAGCTTAGCTCAAATGCTATTCCTTCAGGGAGCCTTGCCCGACTCTCTCTCCGGGGGTGGGACAGGGACTTTCTCCCACCTCCGAGTTCCCATACTACTTGACCAATATCTTTCTTGTGGCACTTGTCTTATCTCCTTTACTGGACTTCAGGACACATGTTGGTTTTACCATGGAGTCCCAAGCACCTAGCAAATGACTGAGCACCTAAAAAACAACTGTGCACATGCTGATGCTCCCCAAATGTATGAGTGTGAGAACGGAGAACAGACGGAGCTGCCCGATGCTTTCTGGAGTGGGTGGTTGTCTCCATGACATGACTCAAGGAGCACAGGTCTGACTCCCCTGATGAAATACTCCTCAGTGCGGTGCCAATTCTCACATCTACTGTTAACTGTTTGCCGCTGAGGTAGAGGCAGAGAACCTCTATCCCACACTAACTGAAGCCCTTGGCTTAATTTAAGTTCATTATGGGCAACAGGCAAAAAGTGGCATTGCTATTGGATGCTTCTAGTTGCAGAAAAAGGCAACATAGCTGTAAACACACTCATGTAATGTCCTAGACAAGAGGTTTTCAAATTGGGCTCTGAGCCACCCCCAGGCTTCCATAAGGAGCTTGTCTCTATCTGTCTTATTTCCCCATTCAATTTGTTTGAATGAATTTCACCTGAAGAAGTCCATGGATCCACAAGAATGAACCATTATACCTGTATCCCCATCTGCCTGTCTTTCTCTGAGTATCTGGGTCCCTCCCAGCCTCTGTGTGTGCTGGGACCTTTGGAGCACTAAAAAGCTGCCTCCCAGCCACATTTCCTCCCCACCAGATTGCAAGACAGGAAGACAAGACATGTGTCCCCATTGCTTGTTTCCTCAGCACCTGCCAATGGCCTGTGCACAGTAGGGGCTGTGCTCTAGTTTGCTAGCTGCCAGAATGTAATATACCAGAAACAGAATGTCTTTTAAAAAGGGGAATTTAATAAGTTGCTAGTTTACAGTTTTAAGGCCGAGAAAATGTTCCAATTAAAACAAGTCTATAGAAATGCCCAATCAAAGGCATCCAGGGAAAGATACCTTGGTTCAAGAAGGCCAATGAAGTTCAGGGTTTCTCTCTCAAGTGGAAGGGCACATGGCCAACACAGCATCATATGCTAGCTTTCTCTCCTGGCTTCCTGTTTCATGAAGCTCCCCAGGAGGCATTTTCCTTCTTCATCTCCAAAGCGCTGGCTATGGACTCTCTGCTTCGTGGTGCTGCAGCATTCTCTGCTGTCTCTGAATCTCTTAGTCTCCCAAATGTTTCTTCTTTTATAGGACTCCAGTAAACTAATCAAGATCCACCCAAGTGGGTGGAGACATGTTGTCACCTACTCCAGTTTACAACCACTCTTGACTAAATCACATCATCCAGGGAGATGATCTGATTACAGTTTCAAACATACAGTATTGAATAGGGAATGGGATTTTGATTAAAACATGGCGTTTCTAGGGGACATACATCCTTTCAAACCAGCACAGGTTGAGAGACTCTTCTTTAGCTTCTTCACCCAAGAGGGAAAGCAGCAGAATGGATAAATATGATGATCTGAAGTGGTTGAGCATTTGGTGAAATTATTGACGAACATTTGACAGCTTTTTTGGAACACTGAGGGAAGTGGCTATGGAGATACAAAAAGCAAAGTAACTGGAGGTGTGGGAGGCAGACGAGAAAGTAATCGTTAAGTCTTATCCTGCCCCCAGCTGGGGTCTGCCCCACACCCTGCAACACGAGGGGCCTTGCACAGGTGCCTGTGTATCCTTGGCCTTCAGGTTCAGGCTCCATTCACACCCCTCCAGAAGGCACCCCCACCCTGGGCCACTCCTAGGGCCTAGGGCTGTGTCCCCAGCTGGGTGGACTCTCCTTAAGAGAGGTGGACAGGAGGTAAGTCCCTGGTGCAGGCGTGGGACCCTTTGAGCAGGGAATTCTAGAGAAGAGGGTGCTCCTGAGTGGGCACAGACCTTTGTCTGTGTGACTGCCTCCATCCTTCTGCAGAAGGACAGTCAGAGGAGGCCCAGCCCGGGGCAGGTTAGAGTGATTAACTCCAGGGGGGAAAGTGTCATGTGCAAAAGGCAATGAACACAACTGCTGCTTGTCCCATCAGGAGCAATTTCTACATGGGTACAATAATGGGAACACTGCTTACTGATTTGGCTAAACATTGTGATTTTGGAAAACTGGAAGCAAAGGAAGTCAGAAAGTCCCATGCAAAAGTGTTAATTCCAAAACTACTACGGTATGATCCTGAAACCCCCAGTGCTCAGTATAGACCTGGAGGAACTGAGTGTGGGGACACGAATGGACATTTTCACACTGATGTTTATGGTGCCGGTGGTTGGAGGTGGCCTAAGGGTACAAGGACTGAGGAATGGAAGAGGGAACTCTGGTGTATACCTACAATGGACTCCTGAGCAGGGCAAGAAGGAATGAAGTTGTGAGGCATGCAACTAGATGAATGAAACTTAAGAGCTGTATGTTGAATGAAATGTCAGTAACAAAAAGACAAATATTACCATGCCTCACTCATATGGATTAACTATACTGTACAAATCAGAGAACTGAAGTCGAGAGCATTGGTCGTCAGGTGAAGGCCTATTGTAAAGGGTCCTAGATTGTAAGCTCTTACAGCAGTCACATATGTTCAGGAGTTTATCTGTCATTTTTAAATCCTGAGATACTGAGTTGTTTGTTATAACCTGGTCGTTCCCAGAAACTTCAGGTATTTATGGGACACCTGAGGCTCAGAGTTAGAGCTTTGAAGCTATGAAAGTCAGGAGTGCCCATACAGGAACTGTTTAAAAAGTTGAAGGAGTGATCAAACATCAAGTAGAGATATGAATGAAGCTGATCTGGATAGGACTAAGGTAGATCAGAACACAAGATAAAGGATGATATCATCCATATTTTAAAACTTCACCTTCTGTGGGAGACAAAAGGAAGAGATGTTTATTTGGTACAAATTTATATTTTGGGTAGTGCATTTCCTAATTTAACTTGTATGGTCAGTTTAATTGAACACCATAAGTACATGGAATCTTGACAAAGGCCTGAGTGTTTGTTGGTTTGTCCAGGTTAGTGTGATGCCCCCAATAAACCCCAGAGTAATTTGGACGGAAATAAAGAACTATTTGCAAAGTCTTCTTGGGGTACTGGGGAGAAAGGAGGAAATATTCAACTTCCCCATTTGGAGAATTTCTGATGTTCTTGCAAGCAGTTGGGACAACCAAATCAATAGGCTGAGCCCTCAATCGTAGGTTTCACCCCTATGAAACTTATTCCTGTAGAGAAGAAGCTAAGCTTACTTAAAATTATACCTAAGAGTCACTCCCAGAGAACCTCTTTTGTTGCTCAGATGTGGCCTCTCTCTCTAAGCCAGTTTGGCAGGGGCACTCACTGCCATCCCCCCTGCATGGGACATGACTCCCAGCGGTAGTTGGGTTGGCAATGTGGGTCCCAGGATGAGCTGGGGCTTAGCATCAAGGGATTGAGAAAGTCTTCTTCACCAAAAGGTGGAAGAGAAAAATGAGACAAAATAAAGTGTCAGTGGCTGAGAGATTTCAAACAGAGTCAAGAGGTTATCCTGGAGGTTATTCTTATATATTATATAGATATCCCTTTTTAGTTAATGGTATATTGGCGTGGCTGGAGGGAAGTACCTGAAATTATTGAGTTATGTTCCAATAGCCTTGATTTTTGAAGACTATTGTATAAAGGTATAATTTTTATAATGTGGCTGTGTGATTGTGAAAACCTTGTGTCTGATGCTCCTTTTATCAAGGGTATGGACAGATAAATTTAAAAAAATATGGGTACAAATAAATAAATAACAGGAGGTTAAAAGGGTAAAATAAATTGGGCAGATGGAAATACTAGTGGTCAATGAGAAGGAGGGGCTAAGGGCATAAGATATACAAGTTTTTTCTTTTTACTTCTTTTTATGGAGTGATGCAAATGTTCTTAAAAATGATCATGATAATGAATATAGAACCATGCGATGATATTGTGAACCATTGAATGTACACCATGTATGTACTGTATGTATGTGACAATTTGTTAATAAAATACTTTTAAAAAAAACTTCTATGGTGGGAAAGCAGGAGAGTCTGTCAAAAAAAACAACAACAGAAGAAATAGCAGTATAAACACATATATTTCTTTTTTTGAAAAAATACGGGACTCCAAACCAGAAGTAAGAGCTAAGAGAATTGGAAGTTGGTGCCCCTGGGTAGAAGACTGTGGGGACAGGGTGCTATAGTTTTTCCATTGTCTTTTAGAACTATTTTTTAAAAGAATGTGTCTGTATTTTACTTTGATTAAAATAAAAACTAAAATCGATGCAAATGTACTAAGAAAATCGATGCAAATGTACTAAGAAATGATGAATATGCAACTATGTGATGCTATTAAGAATTACTGATTGTACATGTAGATTGGAATGATTTCTAATTGTTTTGTTAATTCTTTTTTTAATTAATAAAAAAAAAAAAAAAAAAAAAAGTCCAGAGACAAAGGAGAATCTGCCTGAGTACAGACCACGCTTGTATCTAACTTTGATGAGACTTTATACTGGTTTTAATCTTATATTGCATTTGATTGTTAGTGAAATGCTTTAAAGTTTTCTGATATTGTGATGGAATGAACGTATTTTGCATATGAGAAAAACATGCCTTTTTTAGGGTCCAGAGGATGGAATGTGCTGATTTGAAATGGTGTATGTACCCTAGAAAAGCCATGCTTTAATCCTAATCCCATTTTGTAAAGGTAGCCGTTTCTTCTAATCCTTATTCAGCATTGTATGTCTGAAACTGTAATCAGATCATTTCCTTGGAGATGCGATTTAATCAAGCAATTGTTAAGATGGATTAGGTGATGACATGTCTCCACCTATTTGGGTCTTGATTAGTTTACTCGAATCCTATAAAAGAAGAAATATTTTGGAGAAGAAGAGATTCAGAGAGAGCAAAGCAGAATGACATAGCCATGAGAAGCAGAGTCCACCAGCCAGTGACCTTTGGAGATGAAGAAGGAAAATGCCTCCTGGGGAGCTTCATGAAACAGGAAGCCAGAAGAACCTAGCAGATGGCACCGTGTTTGCCATGTGCCTTTCCAGATGCGAGAAACTCAGACTGCATTCACCAAGTGCCCTTCCACTTGAGAGAGAAACCCTAAACTTTATCAGCCTTCTTGAATTAAGGTATCTTTCCCTGGATGCCTTAGATTGGACATTTCTATAGATTTGCTTCAACTGGGACATTTTCTCAGCCTTAGAACTGTAAACTAGCAACATATTAAATTCCCTTTTTAAAAACCAAAAAAAATAAAAATAAAAATAAAAACTAGAACGTGACCTTGGAAGTCCCTGGAGGGTGAATGCGGGCACTGACGCCTCAGGCAGGAGGCCCTTGGAGGCTGGGGAGAGTGGAGCCGGGACACGGCTACTAGAAGAAGCCTTGTTGGGGGACAGGTGCCAAGCTGGGGTCTGAGTGAGGAACAGCAGGTCCTGGGTCTCCAGAAGACCCAAATGTTCTTAAGAATTTCTGCCTATGGGCTGGGCTGGCTGAGGGTCAGTTAGGACAGGAACCCCGAAGGGCAGGGGAGGCTGCTGGGGCTGGCTGCAGGATGAGGTGAAGGGTACGGACGCCGAGTCCTGCCTGCCGCATGGCTGAGTGAGCTCCCCCCACCAGGTCTCTCCCTGATCAACACTCCGTCACTTTCATGGCAGCTTGGGAGGGGGACTGGGGCTCCCCCGGCAACGGGGCAAAGAGTTCCAGGAAAGGAGAAAGAAAGCCACAAAAGTGAATCTGGCTCTGAAATAAAAATAGCCGATAGTTGAGATTTTTAAGGAGGCAAAACAAAAACAGCATTTGGTTCATGAGTCACACCTACTTCTCCTAATTAATTACCAGCTTTTAGGCTCCAAGGAAAGCTTTCAGCCAAGGAGCCTTGGAATGTCAGTGGGGGCGGCGAGGAAGCTGAGAGCTGACCTCTTCTGCCAACCTCATGTTTGGCTACTTCCTATGGAAATATTTCCCCTCTGTGCCCAAAGCCGAGGTCAGAGAAAGACTCCTGGACATGGAGCCAGGAGAGCTGTGCCTCAGTTTCCCCATCTCCAGAGTGAGGCTGGACTGAATGGTCTCAGGACCATTTCCAGTTTTGACATGATCTGCTGTGCTTTGAGGTGGAAAGAGCAGCAGAGGTCACCATGGCCATCCCCTCAGCACCTTGCCAATTGGGTTATGTGTTAAGGGTTATGCTTTAGGGGTGTGTTCTTTTGTCAACAGATAGCGAAGAGAACACTGAACCCTGCCAAGGGTTCCCAGTCAGAAAACAGTGAGTGATTTTTGATTTGGTAAAAATCCATGCATCCTGAGTCTGAAAGATGACGAGAGCTCTGTCGATGAGCTGGGCTGTCCAGGGAGGCTTCTCAGGGAGGCTGGATTCTAGCCTGGGACAGAGAATGGATGACCACCTGCCTGGGCTGGTTCAGCAGAGGGTGCCCAGGGGCAGGGGGGTATACCAGATGACTTTCAGGACCATCTGAACTCATCCATGATTTCAGAACCGGCTTAGTAGAAGCTTTTCCCTACCTGTGGGTCTGCACCACCTTGCTACATCTTCACAGGCCCTTTCTCCATATAGCTCAAGCTTCATCATAATTTCTAAGAAATAAAGTATGTGTGCTTGCACAGTTGGGGGCAGAGAACTTATATGGTGTGACGATGTTGTGTCCACCATTTCATTCAAAGAGCATTCGGTGGGGGGCTAAGTGCCAAGTTGAGTGGCAGGAATCTTCCAGACCCTGGGTCAGTCTCCTGTCTGGGAACTTTACCTAGCGAGGGCACCTTGCTGAGCTGAGCCCACCTGGTGTATAATGGCACAGACGCCTTGTTCACCTGAGATATTGACTCTACGGCCCAAGCCCTGAGGGATTTGACTCTACAGAGTGACGTGCAGAGACCCCGATTTGCAGCAGCTTCCCATGACATTGACCTTCAGTGAATAGAGGCATGTAGCAGATCAGAGTTTGGACCCAGGCTCTGCCTCTTACTAGTTCAGTCTCTTGAGCAGGGTCCCACCAGAAACAGAGAGTTCACCCATAGGGCCTAACTGAGCAGATTTACTGATGGAACTATTCACAGAGGTGTGTACAGATTAAGGGAACCAACGAGGCTGGGGCAGCACCCAAGGACCCACAGGAAGGAGGCAGAAGCTGCACTGTGAGGGAGAGGCTGAGGATGGGAGCTATGGCATAGGAAGAGGAAGGTGGCGCTTCCAAAACCAGGACTGGCAGGGAAGGAGCTGGGAATAATCCTACCTCCCTGGCCTGGGCAAGTGCCTAGAAGCCAGAGGAGGAGGGGGTTAGGGCAAGGCTGACTGTGCAGACCAGCCTCATAGGGCACAGGGCATGACACAGGAGGGTGGGGTGGGTCTGCAAGGGCAATGACACCTGGCCAGCACCCATAACTGCTCTGTGCCCCAGTGCTCTTACCTGTAAAGTGGTAATGGCATAGCAATAATACCTATCTCATAGGGCTGTCGTCAGAATTAAATGAAGAGCTGGGATGTATACCTATATCATATTGAGTACAGTTTGGCAGTGCCTGGTACTACCCATGCTATTACTGTGCTCCCACACTCATTTGTTCCATTCTTCCAGGCATCCAAGTTTCCTTCTTCTCTTTTATCCCAATCTGTTCCCAGCCAGCTGGTTCCTGGGCGGGACCTATTCAGTTCACACTAAGCTATACAACACTGATAATAGCTTCGGAAGCCACTTCTGCGCTGCATTTTGATAGGAAACCCAGCATCATCCTGAGGGTGTGAGGCTGTGATGGTGGAACCTCAGCTCTTTTGTCGCCACTGCTGGGATTAGAGAGACCTCTCCTTCCGGCCACATGTATGGCCAGCTGTTCCCGCACTGAGTAACAATAACCGGTCAGGGAGATCTTTAGGAGCCTGGAGGCTTCCGGTGGCCTGCGTGCGCCCCTGCAGCCCCTCTGTGGCGAGAGGCCCCTGCCCAGGCATGGAGGCTGTGAGCATGTGACCAGAGAAGGTGGTCCAGCTTCAGCAGCCGACACCCCAAAAGCCAGCCCTGACCTGGGCCTGGGGAAGTCCTCTGCGTGGGACCCCATAAAGCTGGAGCTGAGCATCCCAGCGTCCAGACAGAGAAAGGTGGCAGCACCAGGTGACTCAGGAGGTGGATGGTGAGGCCAGGATTCCAACCGGGAGTCCCGAGTCCCAGGCCAGGGTCCTTTCTTCACCCCTCGCTGTCCACTCTCCAGGTCACACCCTCAAGTGCCAAAAAGATCCACTGGGCGGCGCCTGACCTCACCAGTTGGCCCTGGAGCAGCTGCTGTCCAGCCAGAGGGGAATGTGTGACCCAGGGCTGAGAGCACCAACTCTTCAGAATGCAAAGCCCCTCGTGCTCCCAGTACTGTCTGGCAGTGGCGACCCTCTGGCCTGGGCCACGTGGCCTTGGCAATGACTGTCGCCCATTCCCACCTACGGAGGTGCCCCCCAGGAAGGCTCCCGTTGACCTCAAAGTGCCCCTCCCCATCCCACAGCCTGAGCTCCCCCCACGGTCATGTGCTCCTGGACACTCATGCGAGTGGATTGTTTCTGCAGTGTTTGTTCATAATAGCAACAGGCACCCCCTCTTCCACGGCCCTGTGATAGCAAGATGTCGTCACGCTGGGAGGGGTGATGAAGGAGCTGGCAGCCGACAACATCCGAAAACAAGCCTGGGCTCAGGAAAGCATTCAGAAAACAAACTCGGGCTCAGGCTCTTCACTTCACCTCCCAGCCCACCCCCACTGCTGGTGCATTCGCACAACGCTAGGCCTCGCCCTGCAGTGACAGGGTCAGTTCCCCTCCGTGCCCATCTCAGCCTCGGGAAACGTCACGACCCCTGACCCAGCACCACGGTCGGGGCCGTGGGGGACCAAGGCTCTCGGAGACATACATGATATCTTATGATACTGACGGTGAGAGGTTCTTACTCTTGTGTGTATAAACAGTTTCTTAGGGTCAAGCTTTCATCAGAGTCCCAGAGGGGCCCTGTGTTAGTCGGGATCGACTGTGGTACCAAACACCCCCATCTCTCGGTGGCCCGTGACAATAGGGGATTTTCAGAGAGCCACTGGTTGGAGCCTATTTCCCATCCCTTCTTCTTCCCTAACATCCAGCTACCCACGTTTGTAAGAACAAACTGAACCTCAGAAGGTAAACATAACCAAAGTGTTTCCTTAGATTATCCTCTGTGTGGCGGGCAAATCAGATGTTCTTTCTATTAAGTGCTATCTCATTCAATCTTGTGAAGCAGATGGGGAAACTGAGGCTTGCAGAGGGATTGCCTTGTCCCTAAACCACCTTGCTAGCTGTCTGCTCAGAAGTAGGGCTGAGATTCAAACCCAAGCCCACCCCATCGCTACAGTCGCTGAATCCAGCCCTTTGCAACCCTCCTAAACACATCGCTACCAGTCTTTGTATATTGAGCTTATGCAGCATTTTCATCCATGTATTTGGCAAATAGATATTTTTTGTATGCTGCGTGGAGGGGGGGGGGTCCACATTTCATTCTTTTCCATGTGAATATCCCGTTATTGCAGCACCTTTTTTCGATTTTTAAATTTTTCTTTGAGTGCCTGGGCCTGGAATCTCCTGTATGGCAGGTGAGAATTCTACCACTGAACTACCCATGCACCCCATTATTTGGCAAATATCTTTTGAGCACCTCCCATGTGCTGGGCACTACTCCGGGTGCTAGAGTTCTTGTGGTGAATACAATCGACGTGGCCCCTGTCCTGATGAAGCTTATATTCTAATAAGGGAGGCAGTTATGAAACCTGTAAGCAACAAATAGTTTTAAATTATGAAATAAGCTATGAAGGAGGTGAAGAGGGAGGATGGAGAGGAGAAGAGATGATAGGGGAAGGTTAGAGTCCAAGACAAGGGTGAGCTAAATGAGAACCCCAGAGGGGGAGAAATTAAAGGAGGGCCCCACTCTCAGAGGCCTGCAATCCCATTTCACTGCTGCACCCAAGTCCTGGCCAGGTCCTGTCCCCAGGCCCTCCCCTCCTTGGACATTGCAAGAACTCCCATGGATCTCATGCCTGCTACATACCTGGCACTAAGCTAGTGCTTTCCCACATCATCTCGTGAAATCCTCATGCTAACCCTGTGGGATATGTATTATTATCTATTTTCTGAAGAAGTTAAATCACTTATCAAGGTCACAGAGGTACTATCCTTTCCAGTCTACCTGACTTTTCTATAACTCATCTTGCTACTGTCCTGCTCAGGAACTAAATATGACTCCATACTGCCTATCACAGAATGTCCAAACTTTCACAATTGGGGTCCACTCATCTGTCCAATCTTCTCTCTCCCACTAGTCTCCAACATGCAGCCTCAGCTTTAGCAAGTCTTTCTATTCATATCTATTTACCACCCACAAATATTCACTTACCGCCCAATGTGGGCCAGGCATTGCCCTTGGAACTCGGACTGCCCTGAAAGATTATGCATTGTTCCTTGCTGGCCCATCAGGGAGACAGACATATTCACAGGCAATGCTGATAAACCTGCTCAGAGCTCTTGCAGGAGTGGGACAAAACATTACAGAGGCACAGGGGATGATAGAGCACAAAACCCAGGTCTCTGATTCATGATTGTAGGAGATGGGAAGGTGGAAACAAGTAGTCCAATTGCTGCTCAAGTGAGGTCCACAAGCCTTAAGATGAAGCCAGGACACCAAGGAGGGCTAAGCCAAGAGAACTGCTGAAGAACTAAGCCAGAGAAAGCTGTACTTAAAGCTCACTTACCGCTGGGCTTTTCAGTTTCATGAGCCAATAAGTTCCCTTGAGTTGGGTTAGGTTTCCTATTCCTAGTCACTAAAAGTATTCTAACTGGTGCATTTCCACGTCCTCAGTAGAACATTTCCTTATCATCCCAACCCAGAACACACCCTCCTCTGTGGAACTCCTTCAAGCCCAACATTTAGTCCAGCTCACACGACCTTATGATGTTTATCTACCAGTTACTGCTTCTTGATTCTGGAGCTTGTGCAGGAAGCCAAGGGCAATGGTTGTCTCCCTCAGTACCCCCAGCTCCCATCACAGGACCAGGTGCACAGTGAGTTCCACACGTGGGTGTGGGTGGCTGGATTTCCAGCCTCAGGTTGAAGGCTGCCATTTTGCCTGAGATGGGTGCTGGCTGATCTCATACAAGATGGTCCCAGGACTGCTGTAAGAAGATGCAAAGGTGGCCATGAGAACAGACATCTGAGCTGGGGGCATGTGGGGGTTTGGTGTCTGTGCCAGTCCGAGGTCCACAGGAAACAAAATGCACCCCTGTGGATTCAACTAAAGAGACTTCAGTAAAGGACTCTTTACAGAGTCGGGGCTAAGAGAACCAATAGCATCAGAAGAGAGATGTTTCCATCCTGAGGGCTGAAGAGACCATGAAGGAAACCCATTAATGGAGCCTGGTAGAGCTAGAGAAGTGGAGAGGAGCCACCCACCGGGAACTGTGAAGGGAGCAACTGCTGCCAAAGATAGGGGCTTTGGAGCAGCAAGAGAGAAGGAAAGAAAGCTCTCGACTTCTTCCTGCCCCACCCTCCAATCACCTGCAGGGCCTTCCATCGCCCAACCCAACTGGAAGCCACCCGACAAAGGAACTTGGTAGATGCCATCCCAAAGTGTTAACCTTCAAGGGCACAGGGGAAGGTGGATAATAGGCTGCGGGGTGGAAAGGGAGAATAACCAGACCAATAACTGAGGAGGAGACACAGCTTTTGCCGGAAGGAAAAGTGCCTGATGCAGTAGCCCAGGCTCCACTGTAGATTGACCAGCACAATTCCTGAGGCTTCCACAGCAAATTCAGCCACCCTGACTCTGGGCTAAGGAGATGCAGCTGCCTGGGAAGAATTGGGGGGATGTCCTTGCATCCCTGTGACTGGCAGAATTTTTTTTTTCACTGCAGAATCACACGGTCATTTTGTCATAATAGCATGGGATCTGGTCCAGAGAAGATATGCTCCAAATGTTTATGGAATGGATGGATGGATGGATGGATGGATGGATGGATGGATGGATGGATGATAACTGTGTGTGGGTAAGTCCCTTCCACTATGTGGCTCTTGAAGGTTAACACTTAGGGTTGGCATCTCCCAAGTTCCTTTGTCGGGTGGCTTCCAGTTGGGTTGGGCGATGGAAGACCCTGCAGGTGAGATCATGTCTTAGAGCCCCTTCCCGCCAACCCCTGATTGTTAATATTGTGAGAGCAGTATGTGGTTGCTATTTGAAACCCTGCTTGCTGTATCTGCCCAAACAGGGCCACATGTCAGTTTTAGAAGCTGACTTCCGTACTGTCTGGGTGACTTCACCCCAGAGACAATTGCTTACACTGTTAGATTGGGAATGGGCTCCAGCAGTATCGTTGTGGAGTCGGTGAGAATTCCCCAGGGCCAGGGTAGTTCTATTCAAGGCCAGGGTTCAGAGTCAGACACAGACGGGTGTAACTCTTAAAGCACAAACAGGAAATGTCTTTTCCCAAATATCTTTCCCACTGGCGCCTAAAATTCCACCATTTATGAATAGTTCCAATGGGTTCGGCATTGCCCTTTTTTTGTGTGGGGGCAAGTCCTTGCTAAAAATCTTGGCACAGCAATGGGGCTTTAAATAATCTCAATTCTTGATTGCCTTTTATGTGCCTACTCTGGATAGGGCACTGCGGTAGATACAAAGGAATAATAGCGAGAGTGAAATAACACCATTTACTGAGCATTTACTAAGTGATGTACTCTCCGTACCTTGCTTATTTTAGCCCTTACCCTGTGAGATATGTAATTTTTTGCCCCGTTTTATAGATGAGGAGATTGAGTCACAGAGAGGCTAAGGCATTTGCCCCATATAACATAACTGGGACTGTTCTGAGTGCTTGACAGATGTACAATATGATAGCACCAGCTGGTGAGAGTTTGCACCTAGGGAGAAGAACGTTTTGGAAGCTGCATAGAATCAGTGCTAAGTAGAGGCATGAAGAGTAAGCACAGGGAAGCCATGCTTGGGTGATGAGGATAGGTGAGGGGGTTTTGTTCCAGCTGGTTCTTGAAGGACAAGAAGGACTTCTGTGGACTGAGAAGGAAAGAGGGCCATAAAGAATGGGAAAGTGGCCAGAACCCAGCCGTACCTGGAGCTGTCTATCTGTTGGCCTTGGGGAGCTTGGAGGATACAGTGGGTAAAGAGGGTTCAGCCAGGCCATGGAAGGTTCAAGAGATTCAGCCAGGTCATGAAAGGTTATTGGGTCTTGGCAATTAGGAGCCAATAAAGGAATTTTCAGAGTGAGATTCCATGTCATCTGTTTTAAAATACTCCCCATGCCGAGAAATTCTCATAGACCAGAGGAGCTTAGGAGACATGATAGCTAAACATAACTTAGCATCCTGAATGGGATCATGGAGCAGAAAAAGGGCATTAGGGAAAAACGAATGACATCCGAATCAGCAGGGAATTTTGCTCATAGTAATTTACCCGTATTGGCTCATGAGTTTTACCACAGGATGTAAATAATAGGGAAACCTGGGTAAAGGGGGTATGGGAACTTGCTGTGCTATTTTTCCAACTTTCCTACAAGTGTGAACTATTCTCAAGCAAAACATTTGCTTCTATTAAAAACGAACAAACAAACAAAAACACCTTCCTCTGGAGGGCAGCATGGAGGATGGAGGTGAGTGGAGAAGTTCTGGAACCAGGAAGAGTGACCCGGAGGCCTGCACTCTGCTGCTGCCAGAGGGGCTAGAGGGAAGGGGCAGAGAAGGGACACAGTAGATGAGACAGGAATTGACAGCTGGTGGTTGGAGATGAGGACGGAGCTGGAGAGCCGAGTCAAGATGATAATCCAGTTCCAAGCACAGCACCACTATGGAGGAAGTCTCAGGAAAGGGAGGACGTGGTTGCAGTAGACCTAGCTGGGGCAGCCTGGGGGAGAGGACAAAAATACGAAGCTCGATACTGCCCTGAGCATTCCCATCTTCTGACCCTAACAGTTGCAGTTTTTTTGGGTACTGAATTCTTTACAGTACTGTTTCCCACACTACTGGTGCTGAAGGACCAGGGGTTTTGTTTTACTTTTAAGGTCTTTCTAGTCCAATGACAATCAATATTTTGGTCCTCTACTCTGTTCAATGAGATGGTTGCTGTGAGCACGTGCTTGGATGCTAGGCAACATCCAAGTGCTACAAAAGTTTCTGAACACTTACCTTCAATTTTCTACTTTTATCTCACCACAGCGCAGTAGAAATACAGTTTATGGACCAGCATTGTCTCTTTGCTTTGTAGTGCATTAGTTCCTTGAAACCTCACAGCTACTCAACAGTCAGGGACTATGGTTCTCAATGTACAGATGGAAAAACTGAAACTCAGAGAGGTTTCTAACCTGCTGAGGTCACACACAGCCACGAAATAGCAGTGACGGGAGCTGAATCTGCCGCCCACCTTCCCTAGGAGCGATGTTCCCCTTCGCTACCCATGACCCATCAGTCACCCAGGCAGCCCCGTTGCCTGGACGGGTGGAGGGGAGTGCCTGAAACAAGCCTTTGCAGAGATGACCTCACAGGGCCCAGGGCCCAGCAGCCGAGGCGTGCAGGGAGCTCAGGGCCAGTAGAGACCTCGCCAGCGGGGCTGAGGGTGCCAACCCTGACCGAGGGATTGGAGAGGGAGGGAGGGAGGGGCCACAGGGCCCCTTCCAAGGATGCTGTGCTCTGGTGACCTCAGGGAGCAGTTAGCGGCAGTATTAAAAAGAACACAAATGCTGTCTACCACATGCCAGGCACTGGGCTAAGGGAGGAGAAATTAATTTGTGTTTATTTCTTGCTGCTGTGGAAAAGGCAAGAGGCTGAGAGCCTCCCTGGGTTTTTATTTTCACACTGAGTTCTCTCCCACCCTGAGACAGAAGCTGGGCTCTTAGTTTCCCTCTCCTTGGGGATGTGCACAGGGATGAAAGAGGGCTGGGTTGGAAACAGTCTTCTTTTCAGGTTTCTGAGAAAAACTAAGTTCATAGAGGAAACAGTGCCGGGCCAGGACAGAGGCATGCCCCTGCGGGGGTGAGTGGGGACAGGTGGCCACGGACGCTAGGAAGGGGCTGGAAGTCTGCGGGTGTGCGAGTGGATGGATAGCTGCCCCTTGGGGCAATGGCTGCATTATGTGCCCAGGGAGACCTCTGGCCTCATTCATTCATTCACCAAATACCTACTATGTGCGCACTGAGCCCACCTAGGAGTCAGTGGTAAATACAACAGACAAGAAAATAACATTTTTTTGCACACTCCATTGCATAGGGTAAGATTCTCTTCTCCAGCCCCCGGCTGAGTTCAGCTCCCCTTTCCTGAATCTGCTTCTTTCCACCTCTGCTTGCTTGGCCTGTTCTACACCAGAGAGACGCCCCAGCTTAAAACCTTTCCGTGGCTCTGTTTTCGCAAAGGATAAAGTTCATGTTCCTCGGTCAGAGCCTGTGAGACCATTAGAATGGAATAAATGAGGACACGTGTGAGAACCGCGTGCACACTCTCTGTGCCCCGTGGGTGCACATCCTCCCTCCCCCTCTGCAAAGGGGACCTGGCTCCCCCCACCCCACCTCCAGCATGCCCATTCCATATTTGCATGATCTAGCGACGCAAGCCCCTCTCTACCTTACACTTTCAGATCTCTGCGCCCTTCCTCGTGCAGTTTCCTCTCCCCTAGACCAGGTTGGGAATTTCCGTTTCTTTGCATATTGAAATCTTATTACTCTCCCAAGGCTCAGCTCACATGCAGCCTTCTCTGGTTTCCGTGGTCAGAGTGAGCGCTCACCCACTCTCTGATCCCAGCAGACCCGCCTTACACAGACCCAGTATAACCTCCTCACTTTCCAGCCAACACCTTCCATTCCTCTGCAAAACACACAAGAGGCTCGTCTCCAGCTGGCCCGCCCGCCTCTGCTCCCACCAGTGTCACCTGGCCACTAAGGCAGCTGTTCTCAAGCTTCTTTATACCTGTCACTCTCATTATTGCCCAGGATGGTACATGGGTCTACAACAGGCTTAGTGCATTTGGGCGCTAGGCTGCCGTAGCAAAGTACGACCATGAAGAGTGGCTGAGGTTTATTGCCTTACCATCCTGGAAGTTAGAAGTCTGAACCCGAGGTGTCTGGAGAGCCAGAGTCTGCCTTGAATCTGAAGGGGAGAATCCTCCTCACCTTTTCTGGTTTATGCTGTCGGCTGCCAGTCCTTGCTATTCCTTGGCTTGCACAAGGTGTGGTGCCCCAATCTCTACCTGTCTCCAGGTGACCTTTTTCCCAGAACCAGTCAGGATGAAAATGTCCCCCTTCTTATAAGGACACCTGTTCTTTTGGATTAGGACCCAACCCTACTCCAGCTCGGCCTCATCATAACTAACCACCTCTTCAAAGACCCTGTTTCTGAATTAAAGTTGTATTCGCAGGATTGGAGTTAGGACTTGAATGTACCTTTTGGGGGGGGTGGGACACAATTTGATCCATGACAAAGAGTAACTACTTCAGATTGGAGCAGGAGGACCAGAGGCTCCAAAAGGGGTGGTCACGGAAAGAGGACCTAAGATTGCATGATGCATTTAACTCATTGGAATATTTGTTGTTCTGGCAAAAAGTTAGGGGCTAAGTTAATGGCAGGTTCATAGAAATTTTTAAAAAATGGGAGAGGAAAAACTATTAAATAAGGAAAAAGAACAAAAGTTATTCAAAAGAAAGAAAATATAAGCATAGTAAGTGTGGTTCAGCTGTAAACAATATTGATAGAATCGTAAGCATGTCAACACTGAATGGAAATTTAATTTAAAATTGTTATACTATATTGAAAGGATGGGAATCTAGGATGTGTGTGTGTATGAGTTTGTGTGTTGGGGTTTGGGGAGAGGTGTAGGAGAGCTAAGTTGTATATTTGACCGTTAATGGTTAACATCGAAAATTGAAAAAACAAGAATCAAAATTATAAGTGTTTTACAAAGAAATATGCAGCTAAAGGCACTCCTGCAAGTGCTGAAAATGATCGCCTCTGGAGGATGGGGGGGTTGCATTAGAAGACTGCTGTTTTGTTATCAATGCTATGGTGCTATGAGAGTTAAAACTCAGTATGTACACTGCTTTGCTTAGAAGTAAAACGAAAAGTAAAGGCACATGAAAGACGCATTGACTGCTGTCCCTCCTCAACAGCAGACCTTGGCATCTGTGCCCACGTCTACCGAGGAAACAGTGGAGGAGCAGGTTGGGGGAAGCCAGCACTCGCTCTCTCAGGACCATTCATTCCTCAGGGCCGGGGATCTGCAGAATCTGCCTGGACACAGCTTCTGTATCTGGTCAGTTTTTTGTTTTACTTTTTATCTTGAAATAATTTCAAACTTACAGGACAGTAACAAAATGAATACAAATCCCATGCAGTAAACTCCAATATACTCATGTCTCCCAAAGACCCAGATGCACCAATTTTAACATTTTGTCATCTTTGCCCTATCTATCTATCTATCTATCTATCTATCTATCTATCTATCTATCTATCTATCTATCTATCTATCTATATCTATATCTATCTATCTATCTATCTATCTATCTATCTATCTATCTATCTATCATCTATCTATTTAATAATCATTTATTTTCTGAACATTTGAGAGCAGGTTGCACACATCAGATTCATTGAACGGGTGCTTCAGATCTTCTACAAAACCAAGATATTCACTTAATTTAACATTGATATAAAGCTTACATTCTGAATTCAAGTATTTTCTTATGTCTTAATAATGCCCTTTTGAGCTTTTTCTCCTCCATTCTTAGATCCCGTTTGGTATTATGCATTGCATTTGATAAATAATTATTTCCCAAATTTCTTTCTTTTTTTAATTGCGGAAACATATATACAACATAAATTTCCCCATCCCAACCCTTCTCAAGCATGCCATTCAGTGTGCTTAATTATTTGCAGTTTGGCAGTGCACTCCCCGCCGCCCATCCCTCTAACTCCCCTTCACCCGCACAGAAACCCTCCTTTCATTTTGCATAAACTCCCTGTCATGGTCAAGTTCATGTGTCAACTTGGCCAAGTGGCGGTACCTGTTTGTCTGGTTAGGCAAATGCTGGCCTGTCTGTTGCGATGAAGACATTTCATAGAATTAAATCATGATCATGTCAGCTACATCCACAGCTGATTCCATTTGTAATCAACCAAAGGGGAGTGTCTTCTGCAATGAGTGATGTTTAATCTAACCACTGGAAGCCTTTCAAAGAGGATTCAGAAGAGACAGGCTCTCTTCCTGCTTCGGCTGGTCAGCCTCTCCTGTGGAGTTCGTCCAGACCCTCCATCGGAATCATCACTTCACAGCCTGCCCTGTGGATTTTGGACTCTGCGTTCCCACAGTCACATGAGACACTTTTTCAGATTTTATATTTGTGAGTGTTCCCTGTTGATTCTGTCTCTCCAGAGAACCCTAACTAATACACTCCCCATTCCCCACCACCGACCCCTGCTCCCAGACCCCTTGTAGTCTGCACTCTACCTTCTGTCTCTATGAGTTTGCATATTCCTTGATATTATCTTTGTGGTTAGCATGGGGCTTAAGCTTTATCATCTAAAATCGATAACAATCTCATTTCCTTTTATACCAATTTAACAACTTCAATAGCATCCATAAACCGTGTTCCTATATCCCTCCGGCCCCAACCTTTGGGTAGTTCTTGCCACAAATTGCACATTTGTATGTTTTGGGTCTGAAACCATTACTCTATCATTTCATTTTATGTATTTGCCTTTTAGATCCTGAGTCAAAGCAAAAAAAAAAAAGGAGTCACAAACCAAAAACACAATAGAACTGGTATTTATATTTACCCATGTCATTATCTTTGTCAAAGAACTTTATTTCTTCATGTAGCTTCATGTTGAAAGAAAGCCCTTTCCTTTCAACCTGCAGAACTCCCTTTAGTCACTTTTGTTGGGCTGGTCTAGTGGTAACAAAATCCCTTAGCATTTTTTGTTTATCTGGGAATGTCTTAATTCCTACCTCATTTTTTGAAAGAAGTTTTGTCAGATACAGAATTTTTGTTAGCAATATTTGCGTTCATGCAGCCCCTTGGAGGGCAGTGTGGGGGTTCCACTGGAGGCTAGGGGTGGGGTTGCCATGTGATCCTGAACCCCTGTTGCTCAGTATAGACCTGGAGGAACTGAGTGTGGGGACATGAGTGGACATTTGCACACCGGTGTCTCTGGAGGCATATTCCTGACCCACGATGAATGGAGGTGGACTAAGAGTACAATGACAGGAATGGAAGGGGGGACTATAGTGTATGCATACAACGGACTACTGAGTGCCCGCAAGAAGGAATGAAGTTGTGAGGCATTCAACTAGGTGAATGAACCTTAAGCGCTGTATGTGGAATGAAATATCAGGAACAAAAAGACAAATATCATCATGCTTCAATTATATGGACTAACTACAATATAAAAATTTGGTGAACTAAAGTTGAGAGCATTGGTTATCAGGCTGGGGCTTATTGTAAAGGGTCCTAGATTGTACGTTCTTACAGCAGTCACATATATTCAGGAGATGTGGCTGTTAATTCTAAACTCTGAGATACTGAGCTGTTTGTATACACATGGTCTTTCCCAGAAATTTGGGTATCTCTGTTACACCTGAGACTCAGAGTTAGAGCTCTGAAGCTATGAAAGTAGCACTACTCCATACAGGAACTGTTTAAAAAGTTGAAAAAGGCATCAGGCATCAAGTAGAGATATAAATGAAGTGATCTGAATAGGACTAAGGTAGATCAGGAGACTGGGTAAAGAATGATATCGTCCATATTTTAAAATTTCAACTGTTGTTTGAGACCAAAGGGAGAGATGTTTATTTGGTGCAAAATTTATATTATGGGTAGTGCATTTCCTAATTTAACTTGTACGGTCAGTTTAGTTGAACATCACAGGTCCATGGAATCTTGAATACAGCATGAGATTTTGTTGGTTTATCTAGGTTAGTGTGATGCCCTGATAAATCACAGAGTGACTTGGACAGTGAATAAAGAAGTCTATGCAAAGCCCCCTTGGGGGGTTGGGGAGAAACTTCCCCGTTTGGAGGATTTCTGATATTCTTACAGGTGGTGGGGACAACCAGATCAATAGGCTGAGCCCTCAATCTTGGGGTTCGCCCCTATGAAACTTACTCCTGCAAAGGATAGGCTAAGCCTACTTAAAATTAGGCCTAAGAGTCATCCCCCAGAGAACCTCTTCTGTTGCTCAGATGTGGCCTCTCTCTCTAAGCTGACACAGCAAATGAACTCACTGTCCTGCCCCTCTATGTGGGACATGATGCCCAGGGGTGTACATCTCCCTGGCAATGTGGGACAGAAATCCCAGGATGAGCTGGAACCTGGCATCAAGGGGTTGAGAAAACTTCTTGACAAAAAGGGGGAAGAGAGAAATGAGAAAAAATAAAGTGTCGGTAGCTGAGAGATTTCAAACAGAGTTGAGAGGTTATCCTGGAGGTTATTCTTATGCGTTATATAGATATCCCCCTTTTTTTAGTTTATGATGTATTGAACTGGCTAGAGGGGAGTGCCTGGAACTGTGGAGCTGTGTTCCGGTAACCTTGTTTCTTGAAGATGATTGTATAATGATATAGCTTTTACAGTGTGACTGTGTGATTGCGAAAACCTTGCGTCTGATCCTCCTTTATCTAGGGAATGGACAGATGAGTAAAACATATGGATAAAAATAAACAAATAATAGGGGGAACAAAGGTTAAAATAAATTGAGTAGATTGAAACACTACTAGTCAATTGGAGGAAGGGGTAAGGGATATGGTATGTATGAGTTTTTTCTTTTTTCTTTCTTTTGCTAGAGAGATGCAACTGTTCAAAAAATGATCATGGTGATGAATACACAACTATGTGATATTGTGAGCCACTAATTATACACCATGCATGGAATGTTTGTATGCTAAGAATGCTCATATGTTAATTTTTATCAATAAAATATTTGCCTTCAGCACTTCAAATATGTCATCCCACTGCCTTCTTGCCTCCATGGCTTCTGATGAGAAACTGGCATTTAATCTAATTGAGCCTTCCTTGTATGTGACACTAGGCTTCTCTCTTGTGGCTTTCGGAATTCTCTTATATATGGCATATGACAGTTGGATTATAATACACTGCAGCATAGTTCCATTTGGGTTTATCCTATTTGGAGTTCATTGAGTGCCTTGGGTGTATATTTTTATGTCTATGGATAAATTTGGGAAGTTTTCAGCTATTATTTCTTTGAATATTCCCTCTGCTGTTTTCTCTCTTCTCTTTCTGGAACTTCCACAATACACGTAGTGGAATGCTTGATGTGTCCTACAGGTTTCTCAGTCTCTGTACACCCTTCTTTATTCTTTCCTCTTTCTGCTTCTCAAGACGAAAGCTTCCAACTTTCTAATCTTCAAGTCCACTGAGTCCTTCTATCAGCTGCAATCTTCTGTGAAGCCCCTCTAGCAGACTTTTAATTTCTGTTCCTGTGATCTTCAGCTCTGTTTGGTGACTTTTCATGATTTCCATCTCTCTATTGATATTCTCTTTGTGTTCATGTATCATATTCCTGATTTCCTTTAGTTCTTTGTCCATGTTTCCCTTTTGCTCTTTGAGCATGTTTAAGACCATTTTTATAATTTTTGTCTGGTATGTCCCAGGTCTAGTCCGCCTCTTGATGCTTTCTAAGGCTTTGAGCATCTCCTTTGCCTGGACCATCATTTCCTGTTCCTTTGTATGTTTTGTAAACTTTTGTTAAAACCTGGACATATTAATATTTGAATATGTTACTGCTGGAATTTAGACTCTGAAGTATCTGTTCCTTTGTCCATCTAGTGTTATGACAGCACTTTTCTTAATACCAGGAGCTAAAACCAACAACAAAAAAGAAGGAAAGAGAGGAGGAAAGGAAGAAAGAAAGGAAGGAAGAAAAATACCTTTCCCAGTCTTAGTTTAACCTGTGCCAGTGCTCTCCTTCAGAGCTTATCCATACAATGAGTTTGGAGAGTAGCTACAGGCCAAGAGTAGGGTTCCCTTTGATCCTTTTCAAGAATGCCTCTTGTCTCTGAATGAAGCTGCATGTGAGAATGATGGAGGAGGGCTGGAGGCATAAATGAAATCAGAAAGAAAGATAGACATTAAAGATTGAGATGGTATAATCTAGGAATGCCTAGAGTGTATAATAATAGTGACTAAATGTACAAAATTTAAAAATGTTTTTGCATGAGGAAAAACAAAGGAATGTCATTACTGCACAGTGTTGAAAATAGATTACCATCTATTTTTAAATCTCACTTTATGTGTGAGACTAAAGCAAAAAATGTTTATTTGGTACAAAATTTATATTTTGACTAGTGCATTTCCTAATATAACTTATGTAGATAGCTTGATTGAACACCATAAGTACTTGGAATCTCAGGTAGGACATGAGATTTTGTTGGTTTGTCCAAAGTGATGCCCTGATGAATCCCAGAGTGATTCGATCAGTGAGTAGAAAAGTATTTGCAAAGTCCCCTTCGGGGAATGGTGACAATGGGGAGAAATTCAACTTCCCCAAGTTGAATTCTTGATATTCTCACAAGCAGTGTGGACAACCAAAGTTATAGGCTGAGCCCGCAGTCTTGGGGTTCATTCATATGAAACCTAAGCTCCCAAACAATAGGTCAAGCCTATTTAAAATTTAGGCTTAAGAGTCACCCCCAAGAGAACCCCTTTTGTTGCTCAGATGTGGCCTCTCTCTCCAGCCAACGCAACAAGCAAGCTCACCACCCTTCCCCTGTCTACATGGGACATGACTCCCAGGGGTGTGGACCTCCCTGGCAATGTGGGACAGAAATCCTAGAATGAGCTGAGACTCAGCATCAAGGGATTAAGAAAACCTTCTCGACCAAAAGGGGAAAGAGTGAAATGAGACAAAGTGTCAATGGCTGAGAGATTCCAAACAGAGTTAAGAGGTTATCCTGGAGGTTATTCTTACGCATTGAGTAGATGTCACCTTGTTATTCAAGATGTAATGGAGAGGCTGGAGGGAACTGCCTGAAAATGTAGAGCTGTGTTCCAGTAGCCTTGTTTCTTGGAGATGACTGTATAATGATATAGCTTTCACAATGTGACCGTGTGATTGTGAAAACCTTGTGTCTGATGCTCCTTTTATCTACCTTGTCAACAGACAAGTAGAAAATATGGAATAAAAATAAATAATAGGGAGAACAAATGTTAAAATAAATTTAGTTTGAAATGCTAGTGATCAGTGACTCCCAGGGGTAAGGGGTATGGTATGTATAATCTTTTTTTTTCTTCTGTTTTCGTTTTATTTCTTTTTCTGTTGTCTTTTTATTTCTTTTCCTGAATTGATGCAAATCTTCTAAGAAATGATGAATATGCAAATAAGTGATGATATTGTGAATTACTGATTATATACGTAGAACGGAATGATCACATATTAATGTTTTAGTTCGTTTCTTAAATTTTTTAAATTAATAAATAAATAAATAAAAAAGAATGCCTCTTGTCCTGGAATTCCCTTGTTTATGTGGATATGGATATCCCCTCTTCCCTAGGAAACAGTTTCCTCACGGGTTGGGGCTCTGCACTGTATGTCCATATCCAACAGCCACAGTCCCTTGGCCCAGGCGGCCACTTCTTCAGAGTTGCTCCATGAGCTGTGTTCCACGTGCCGGGCAAGTTCTGGGAGAGTGAGCCCCTCAGGACACCGCCAGACTGAGACAGATGTACACGCTCCCAGTCCGTGCACGATGGTAACTCTGCTCCCTCTGAAAGCAGGACCAGAAATCTGCACTAAGTATCTGGGCTCATTCTGTGCAGAGCCAGCGAAGGGATGGGGAGGAGCCGGCGAGGGTACCAGGAGATTCTCACTGCTCTGAAGTAGCCCTTTTCTTGATTCAACACTTGCCTTGTTACTGCAATCCTTTGCTTGTTTTCTGGAGGTGTTAGAAAGATGTTTCTGCCAGTTCTTGCGGGTTGTGGGGGCACAGAGCTTCTCATTCCTCTGGTCAGTTTTATTTTTAGGTCTTTATGTTCTAGTTAGCAGCCTCAGAAGCACAGAGTGAAGTAGCTCCACACCTCATGTCCGGTGGTGGAAGGAAATCTGGGCAACACTGGTGAGCTGGGATCAGAGTGTTTTGTTTTCCCTCTGAGATCCAGACACTTCTGGTAACCATTGTTCCCAAGTGTGGTTTTTTGAAGGCTTATTCTTTTCAGATTCCGTGGGCAGCCCAGACTGATTCGTCAGTCTAGGAATTTGAGAGGCCGAGAGCAAAAAACAGCATTTTATTGGGAAAAAAAGGGATCAAAGCCAACAGGCTTTTTACAGAATCAACCCAGGTCTTGCCCTTTCAGAATCACACCTCATTAATGGGGAACCAAACCTCACCGGTTTGGTTTTTAACAAGCTGTCCTTTGGTGTGCTGCGGCTTTCTGTCAGCATTTTCCAGGCAAGCTGCTGTGTCTCCTGGTGCTGGGACAAGACCAAGTGACCCCAAAGCAGGACGCAAACTCACCCTATAAGAGCTCTTGTGGCTTTTCTCCCAATATATATGGGCCTTCTTTCTCAACTCTCTTTTCCCCCTTAAAACAACTGCTTGATTTTCTTTAATGCTATACAGCTTGAAAAACATCTCATTTTACCTCATTCTTAATATGGGATGGGCAAGGATTATTGTTTCAATTTTACAAGTGGGGAAACTGATGTTCAGAGAGGTTAGGTGATTTGCATAAGGCCACACAGCTAGAAAGGACAGTGCTGCGAATTGAACCCAGATCTCCCAAGGCCTCAGCCAGGATTCTTTCCCCAAATACCCAGCACCTCTGAATGTTCCGCCTCTACCCCCAATGCAGTGGACACCTACCCTCACCTGCCTGCTTTCCTCACGTAGAGCCAGGCCAGATTTCCGGGCCTCTCAAGCTCCTGTTCCCCTCTCCAACTTGAGTTTCTTTCCTAGAGTCTGGGTTTTAGCGACAGCCATCATTTGGATAGAATCTGAAGAGAAGTCAGGCTAAAAGGCCCTCAGAGGTTAGGGGAGACAAAGCCCTGGGTTTGGCATTAGGCACAAACCCCACTGTGCCACTCACCAGCCATGACCTTGCGGAAATTGTTAAGCCACCATGGGCCTTGCTGATTGGTCTCCTCTGAGATGGGGACAGTAGCTCCTATGGCAAAAGGGCTTCTATGGATCCGACAACCAAAATGGTTTATCAACTGTACAAATGAACGGGATTATTACGAATATCAGCAACAGTAACCATGGTCTCAGAGCGGCCCCCCTTTCTCTCTGAAGGCTGTATCATTCTCCCCACTTCTCCGATGGGAAAACCAACCCTGGAGGCTCTGAGGTCATGCCATGAGCTGACGGAAGGTCCAGTCCCAGCTCTTAGCTCTCCTCACGTGAAGCTCAGTGTTCTCCCGTTTGCCAGTGTGGAATATTTGCCTCTCCGTGCAGATGCCCACGGGCGTTTCTACAGCTCTCTCGGCCTTCTGAAGGTAGCTCAGAAATGATTTCATAAAAACTGTTGTATTTCTTGGAATACTTTTGGCTGCAGGTAACAGAATTCATAGCTAAAGCATGAGGAAGATAGGTGGTATCCTATCACCAGCAGCCCAGCAGCTCCAGAGCTGGGGGATTCAGGGTTCACGTCACCGTCCATCAGCGAGAGGCAGGGTGGAGGCACCAGCTCAGGGGAATCGCACAGGGAGCTCAGAGCTCGGCGAAGAGGGGACACTTCCCACCAGGTGTCCTTTCTTATGAATGAGGAAGCTTTTCTAGAAGTTACTCTCTGCTCCTCCTCCAGGCTCCCTTTATTGGACAGGGATGCACCACAAGCCCAGGCTAGACCTACATACTGGCAAGGGGCATGGACTGGCCCCTTGGGTGGGGCCGGGGTGTCGCCTTCTAGAACACAGGTGAGGACTTGAACAAAACCAGGGCTTTGGCAGTCATGAACAGACAGCTACTATACTGGGCATCACGGTGTCAGGGGTGCACATGAGTGCATGGGTGGGGGAGCTATTGGATGGGTAATCAAGTGTATGCCCCAGGATTAATAGTTTCTAAGACTTAATGAGCTCTATTTTCCTGGGAATACTTATATTAATAAGAAATACTTATATTAGTAAGACGTAATATCTTAGACCAAAAGACTTAAGGGTAGATTTTCGGGCCTTCAGATGAGACATGAGAGCTATGGAGAGGTGAGAATTGCCACCTAGAACCTCTCTGTAGAAGGACAGTGCCCCATCCTCCTCTCCAAATGGGAGAAATAAATGCACTGATTGCCTTTCCTCCTTCTCAACTCTCTCTCCTCTTCCTTGCCCCTATCTTCTCGTCCTCAGCCCCTCTGCCTTTCCTTACCTCTTCCCTCATTTCACCTCCCTGCCTCCCTGCTTCCTTTCTCTCTTCCACTCCTTTCTTCTTTGCTTCTCAGCATCCTGCCAGGTTTTAAACTCTGGCTGAAAGGTTTCTGCCAACACCTTTATGTTCCTGAGTTTGCCAAACCCTCCCAGGCCTCTTCCCCGTCTCTGGCATTACCTGTCTACCTTGCAAGACGAACCTTCTGGAGACACAATACCTGAGCCTGAGCTATGACTCTGACCATGAAAGCCCCTCGGCCCTCAAGGCAGGCCCGTGGCAGGTTGCAGGAATAACTTGGGACAGGAAAAGGGCTTCCTGGAGCCCTTCAAGACACGCTGTGCGGCAGGAGGTAGTGAAAGCCTGGGGCATCCCCTGGGGAGGGCCAGACCCGCTAGAGGTCACCGTTTCTCTGGTTGACCTGGGATTCTTGGGTAGTGCAGGGTGGTGGGGGGGCATGGCACAGTCTGGGGCCCTAAGTCTGGGCCTTGGAGCCCGAGGGATAGCCTCGGGTTCTTTAGCAAGGAGAGTGGAGGCGGCTGGAGGCCCCCCCATGCCCTCCCCTTGTTGGCCTGAAGGGATTTCAGAAGAGGGAAGAGCATCCGCGTAAGGAGGGCCTTAGGCTCGGCTACCTCACCTGCCCCGTTCCTCAGGGGGGGCGCCTGGGCCAGTGTGAGGCCCCCCAGGCCCCTGGGCGCAGATGTTTCTGACTTGAAATTGCCACTTCCCGAGGTCTTCCCAAATTTCTGAAACCTGGGAATCCCGTCAGGGCCCTCAACAGCTCTTGGGAGGGACAAATGACTTCACCGGAATTCTTTTCCGTTCCTGGTCTTTGCAGTGTTTTTCAGGGCAAAATGCCATCGCCCAGACCCTTTCCAAAAGCCCCGATGGCTTTCAGACAGGACAGAAAGGGGCTTCTGCTCTCCAGGAAAATCTCTCCCGAGTCATAGACCGCCCGGTGAGCCCTAAATGCCGGCTTTGTTCGGGGAAGGGATCTGCTAGAGGCATCATGTCTGCGAGAAGCCAGCACTGTCCCTCCTGGGGTCTGCGTGGGCGGGGGTCCTGTGCCAAGCAGTGCGGCCCACCCAGGAGGCGGTGGAGGGGCCTGTGACTGCCACGGCCCTGAGCATGCAGAGCTGGGGAGGGGAGCCCCAGGCCACGGGGGGGGGGTGTCAGAAGCACGCTGCACTGCCACCAGGCAGGCCACCTCCCCGACTAAACCCTTCCCTGAGTTCCTGGGGGCCCCTGCCAGGCACCCTGGATCCTTCCTGCGCTCTCCTTCTTCGCCTCCCCCTCCTCAGTGCTGGCACTGACCTTCCAGTCACATCCCAGGACCTCACACTCCCCTTACCATTTTGCTTAAAATGTCTCCTCATCTGCCCACGTGGTCTCGGCCTCTGTTCAAGTCCAATCTAAAGCTGCCTCTTCCTTGAAGCCTTTCTAGATTTCCACTTAGAATTCAGCAATTACACCTCTGTCTGGGACCACCCCGTTATAAGAAGTGTTAGAACGAACTGTGGTCTGCTTTGTTTGAGAGTTGACTGTACATACCTGTTATGTCCCTGTTGCATCTGGGTCTACCTGTCTTCCTGCACCTCCAACCCGGTACCAAGCCCAGTGACCTTCCTGTCTGGACTGGACACTTAGTCCTCTTGGTGAAGCCCCACTCTTCTTTCAAGACTTTTGCCTCAGTGTAAAAAGAATGGCTACATTTACTGAGTACACACTATGTGCCTGTCAGAGTCTAAGCATTTTATGGGCATAAACTTATATACCTTCATAACAACCTTACTTATGAAGTAGGTACTAAAGTGATCTCACTTTATGGATGAGGAAGCTAAGGCACAGAGACATTAAGTAACCTGCTCAAAGCCACACAGCCAGTAAGCGGCAAAGCCTGGATTTAACTCTGAACAGTCTGGGTCCAGAATCGGTGCCCTGTAACCTCTGCTGTCTCCTCTCGAAGTGGTTGTGGGCATGGGGTCTGCCTGCTGCAGTTTGAATCAGGGATCTTGTTCCCCTAACTGCATGACCGTTTAAGGGAACTGTACCACAGCTTCCTCAAGGGTGAGGTAGAGGAATAATAGAGCCCATTTCAGAGGGCTATTATGAGACTTCAGAGAAAGGGCATGTGTAAAAGGCGCTGCCAGGAGCCTGGCCTAGGGTGAGCAGCTGCCATCTGCACAGGGATTCCTGGCGGACCACCCCCCCCCCCCCCCCGCCCCGCCCCGGAATGCGCCCAGGTGCAAGGGCCTCTCCCGCCTCCCGCAAAAACTTGTCTGTGAGGCACAGGGTGGAGGGCCGAGGAGCCGAGGAGAGGCAGGGCCAGCGCTCCTGCCTGGGACAGACTGGTCTCATGCACCCAGCACCCCAGAAAGCCCACCCTCATTCCCACACAGCCACAGGACAGGATTCCAATGTCAAGAATAAAAATAACCAACCAATCAAAATCCACCCAGAAAACAACAGGATTGCAGACAGAGGCCCAGAGTGACAGGAATCCTTCGCATCTTTTATGAGAAGAATCAGCCCCACCACCCCCACGCTCTCCCCTTGTCTTTTAAGGCCTTCCGAGCAGGCAGGAGAACTGTGCAAGTCTCTGTGACTGAGTTTTAAAAACCCTCGGACGTGGGAGGAGAAGACCTGGAAGGTAGTAAGCAAAAGTGGAAACAGTCCTTGTGTTAAGTTGGTGGCAACCTGTGTGTTGGGTTGTGTTGGTGGTGTGTGTGTGTGTGTGTCTGTGTGTGTGTGTCTCCAGAACTTTCTTAATGGAGTCATAAGACCCCATTTCCTGCCTACCATGGAAAACCATTAGCAGTAAATCTGTTTTAGATATACTGGCTGTGTTTGCCTGTGCAGCACCTGCTCCCCACTCCGCTTTCTCAGTCCACAGGCTTCTGGGATTCTGATTCCCCGCCTGGTTCTATGACCCAGCCCTGCCCGTTAGAGCACTGGATCCCCTGGGTCGCAGAGGGTGGCTGGGAGGTGAGCACCTGACCCCAGTTAGGCCAGCGAGACTCACTTCTGAGACCTGTGTTGGAGCGGTGGGATGGAGCACATCGTGAGCTGCCAGTGGCCACCACATGCAGAGGTCTGGCTGAGTGTAAGGCCAACCCATGAGCCAGGCTGCGAGATGGCGAGGGCACAGGGGTACAGAGATGCTATTTGAGCTTCTGGATGCAACCGTACCTGAAGGAGGGATCTTTTGCAATTTTCACTTTGGAGGCAGCCTGCCTAGGATACATCACGGCTCTACCGCTTACCAACAAGGGGATCTCGGGTGAGTCCTCCCTCTACCTCATACTCCTCATCTGCAAAATTAGGATAAGAATGCACCTACCTCTTTCTAGTTCTATATAACTTTGGTTTGGGAACGATCCCTTCAGTCAAGGTGCAGGTCCCAGGTATTGAGTTGCATGAGGATGAGTGAGTTGATTAATAGAAAGCAAATGCAAGCACTAATAAGCTTTGGCTGTTATCAATATTAACTAGCAATATCTAGCTGGGTTTCTGCCACTTGCATCTGAGAGGGTCCTCCCTGCATGGTGCGTGGTAGGGAATATTTTCTAAGGCTGGACAATTAGATAGAACTGCTAGAACCATCCATACGGCCAGATACTCTCTCTATTTGGTATTTGACTGTGGCCAAATAGAGACTTGGCCCTATCTCTATTTGGCCACAGCCCCTAGCCCCCTTCACCCATGACAACGGACAGCTATGGATCCAGGCAGTGTATCTGTTAGGATCCTCACGGTACCAGGTAAGCACTGGGGTGAGCTCCTCTGCAGTGCTCAGCGGCCTGGTGGGCCTGCCCGTAGGTGGGCGACCCCAGCCTTCCCTTCCCTCACCCATTGCTAACTTGGAAGACAGGCTCACTGTCCCGACCTGCAGTGCCCTGTGCATCTAATACCTGCCCTGCTCAGCTCATGCCAGCCACACCCCCACAGCGTGTTCTCAACAGCTGGACCTTTGAAATCTACAAGACCTGACACCTTCCTACCAAAGGACATCTCCAGTGGGGTCAGAGCCAAGACCATGGCACAGTCACTTACAGTAACAGCTACAATTTATTGAGCATGTGACAGGGGTTCTTTAGCCACAGAGATGTGATGGGAAGCTTGGCCCCATCCAGGAAAAGGCCCCACCTACTCAGCTGGGGCATGCCCTTGCAGAGGTGACAGCGGTTTTAGGTAGAAACAGGCCTGACCCTGAGGCTCCTTCTTCCCTCTCAGGCAGTCCTGTGATTGTGTAAAGTCTCCTCTCCCTGCCTGCTGCCATCGCTGGATACAGGCAGCGGCTGAGGCGTGAGCTCCCCCATCCAATCAAGGGCCCCTGTATCAGTTACCTAATGCTGTGTAACAAATTACCCCAAATTTATTCTCTCTAGCGGTTGCAGTCAAGCTGTCAGCTGGACAGCAGTCATCTGAAGGCTTGTCCGCATCTGGAAGATCCACTCCCAATCTCACTCACGTGGCTCTTGGCAGGAGGCTCCATTTCCCCACCACGTGGGCCTCTCCATCAGGCTGACACAGCTTCCGCCAGAGCGAGTGATGAGAGAGAGAGAAAAGGGAGACAGAGACCAAGAGAGAAGTTGCAAAAGCAGAGGCTATAGCGTCTCATAACCAAATCTGGGAGTGACACACCATCACTTTGGCTATGCTTTTTCATTCCCACTGACCAACCCAGCAGGAAGCAGGATAGCATGCAGTGTGTGGGTGCGGGAGGTGGGTTGTGGGAGGGGGTGACCACAGCCCCCCAGGAGGGTTTGGAGTCAGGAAATGGGGACGGGGAAGGGGAGGGCAATTCAAAGTCAGGGAGACCTTAGGACTGTGAACTGGGGTCGGCAGTGGTTCTGTCTAACTGGACACACACCAGAGAGACGGCGATTGTACTAACCTGACTAGATCACAGAGCACACTGAAGGGTACTGAGGCTTTTGGCAGGACTGGGGTGAGGAGTGCGATTCTGCTCTGAGCAGATGAGGGGATGGGTTTTGGGGGGATGAGAACAAACAGAAGCTGCAGGTTTGAGAAGAAAGTGGGCTTACCCTTGAGACTCTGCCATGGGGCTGGTCAAGTGTTTACTGGGCGGTGGATAAAACCCCGTGGGAGGTGCTGTCCGGAAACCATCCTGCTCGCTCCCGAGGCTTTGCACCGGCCGGCGGGGAGGTTCTGGAGAAAGGACAGATGTCATCGTGGAGGGGGACGCTTTTGAGCTTTCTCAGAGCAGGAGAAGCACAGAGCAAAGTCCTTAGAGGAAGGAAAACGCACGACGGCTTTCTGGAAACCTTTTGCCATCCTCGCTGCTCACAGGCCCCGGTTCTCACCTTTAACGTCTTCGTGCACCTTTCCTCCTCGTTCTTCCCCACCGAATTTGGGGTTTCTGCATATCGCCAGTGGATTTTTACTTGCCCGCTTCAGGTCGATGTTAAGTCCACTCCAAGGCCCTGGAGCCCTTGCCAGGCCGCGGAGGTTTTGTCCCACCCCCCTCCTAGCTCACTCTCCTTGAACCGTCTCTCTTTCATCTCTGGCTGCCCCACATTTGGCTTGGTTCTAGTGGAAACTCCATCCCCAGAGAAGTAGAGGGAGAGACTGCTCCAGAGCCAGCCAGCAAATTCCTGAAGCCTTAGCAGGTTGGTTTTCATCAAAAGGCTTGGCGCGTCCGGACGGCCAGACACGTCTTTTCTGGGTAATGACATTTGCAGGCTCCAAGGCTGGCCCTCCATCTCCTGTGTGCAGTGGCCCTCTGACTTCCGACACCCAGCATCCTCTGCATCCCGGCTGTCCCAGCCAGGCCTACTGAGTCCTCTTCCACCTTCCAGGGGGTCGCCAGGGCCTGGAGTTCTACTGGATGGATGAGAAACCAATTCTTGCTGCTGCGACCACGGCAGCTGGGAGACAGTTCAGTTTCGCCTTTGACTTTGGGGTGAGTTCTAAGAAAGCCACTTGCCTCTCTGCTCTCAAAGCTGCCTGCATACAATTCTGCTCTCCCACCCACACAGACGTTGAGAAATTGATCAGTGAGATCATGTGACTGTAAGTGTCCACTGTTGGTGTGCCAATTAATTGCAGGAGTTTGTGCTCCTTTGGTTCGAGGGCCCTGTGATACCTGTATTTTCTTTACATATAATTTAGTTCAGCCACCCCCTCAGCACCAGTAATTTGAGGGGAGTAATACTTCTAGAGCAAGAGAAATATCAGCTCCTTCCTATGGTTGTCCACACTCACAGTTACAGTGTCATGGAAAGAGTTCCAAGTCCCCTTTTACAAACCTAATGAGCAGTTAACGTGGGGCCAGGCTGGATGCCCCTTGGTTTTCACCCCCACAGATGACATCAGTGAGAGTAACTCACAGCTTCTAAATTAGATCCAGCTAGAGGGAATTTGTTTTTCCCTACTTTTCTTTGCCACCCCCTCCTGCCTGCCCCACCTCTGAGTCTGGGTGAAGAATCTCTTGGATCAGGAGGCAGAGGAGGTTTTCAGGGTGCTGGCTACTCCATTTGCCCTCCCCTTGGGATGGTGAGCCTATGCAGTGGGATCATTGGAGCCACATGAGGTGGACTAACAGGGTGTACAGCGCTGGCTGCAGCCTCCAAGGGTGGGTTAGGGGACAACTGCACAGTGCTCATACTTGCCAACTGCCCCTGGGTGGCTGCTAGGCAGGACCAGTCTGAAGTCACAAAAATTAGATGCCGTGACCATTACTGTCCACCCCTGTAGGCGGGTGGTATCTGGCAGATACACCAGGAATGAACAATCCAACCCAGCAGGTGACGTAAGGCAAGAAAGAGCAAGCAGGTACAGTAGGTACAGGGTCTCATTTACTCATCAAGTCAACGTTCATTCATTCCAGAAATGTTTTGTGTATGAGGTGCCAGCCCTGGGGATGTGATGGTGAGCTGGATGGCCATGGTCCTGCTCTCCAGAGTTTACATTCTAGTGGGGGAGATGGTGGCAATACAGTATGACAAGTGCTGCCTGTGCTATGGAGTCTGTGAAAAAGTGTACCCAACCCAGACTAGGCACATCACGGAAGGCTTCTTGGAAGAAGTGACACTTAAGCTGAGACCTAAATGATGATGTTCTAATCAAGGCCATTTTGTTTGTAGAAACAGAGTTTCTCAAATTAACTCAAATAAAAAGATTGGTGATGGTGATTGGCATGGGGGTGCGGAGGGGTTGAGAGATACAAAGGCAGCACATGGAACCCAAATGCAGAAAGGGAGGCTGGCTCTCATGGCATCGGAAGCCTGGAACTAGGAATACTGAACAAAAGCTATGGTTTTCACTAGTCGGCAGCTGTATGCCCTCCCTCTCTTCCTACCTCTCTGTGATTGCCTCCGCTTTTTCTCCTTCTCTCCCCTGATGGCTTCCTCCACTTACTTTTTAGGCCTCAGTGTATCTGTCACCTCCTCAGAAGGCTGTTCATGGCCACACTAGGAAAGTGGTCCCTCGTTACTCTATCTCATCACCCTGTGTCTTTTATTTATAACTTATCATAAGCTGCAATTATTGCATCAGCTCATTTGCAAATTTGCTTTTCATCTCTCTTTCTCATGAACTTAGAATTGTGTCATGTAAAGAATTCAGACTTCATTCTAACTGTCAGGAGTAACATGGTCCATTTTGCATTTGCAAAAGCTCCTGAGACTGCAGGTGGACAATGGACCTAACATGGGGCCTGCCACAGAGTAAATGCTCAATAGATGATGGCCATTGTCACTGAATCAAGAGGGTTGTTAGGAGACTAACGTTAATGGTCTGGTCAAGAGATGACGGTAAATTGGGTTAGAAAAGCAGCAGGGCAGATGGAGAAAATTAGATCATTCCTAAACCATTTAGGAGGAAGAATAGAGGAGACTTGGTGCCTGGTTAAATGTAGGGAACAGGGAGAGAGGGGGAGGCAAGAACCACCCCAGGGTTTGGGATATGGCCACAGGGTGGTTGGAGGAAGAGATGATAGCATTTCTGTCACCATGAGTTTGGGATCCCTGAGGGGCATGAAAATGGAATGTTGGTGATCTATGGTCCTGAGATCCCTGGAGAACTTGCCTGCAGATGCAGATTTGGAAATCTTTCTCATAGAAAGAGAAATGGAAGCCATGGAGATGCTCCCAAAGAGAGAGATGAGAAAATGGCTTGGGACAGAACCCTGAGAAATATCAAATTTGAAGGAATGATAAGAGGAAAATAAGCTTGCAGAGGAGACTAAAAGGAAACAGTGGCCAGGGAGAGAGGAGGGAAACCACAGGAAGAGGTTTCAAGGAAGCCACACAAGGAGTATTTGAAAAGATGGAGAGGGCCAGCAGTGTCAAATGCTGTTGTGAAGTCAAGCAAGATGAGAAAAGAAATATACCCCCCAGACTTTATCGACAATGGGGCCATTGGCAATCTTGGGCAAAGCTGTTTTATTACAAGGGGGAGGGGGCAAAAGCCAGCCTGCAGTGGGGAGTATGGGGGTAAGCACCGTGAGTGTGGACAACTCTTTCCAGAATTTGGGCCAGAGAGAGAAGAGGAGAGAGCATTCATAGACGGTGGAGTAGAATGAGGAATGGAAGAGAGGGTTGTTTGCTCATTTTGAAAATAGGAATGATGTGAACAAGCTGCATGGTCAACAGAAGAAGGAGGAGAAGTTGAGAACACAGGAAAAAGGATGAAGAAAGTTACCTTCTGCCAAAGAGCCCATGGAAGACGGGAGGGAGGAGAAGCAGCTCGACTAGGAAGGGCCCCCCTCCAGCTGCTGAGAGGGCCCCGGGAGCAAGTGATCCCACCTTGGCAGCCCGGCTGGGAGCAGAGAGCTGTGGGAGCAGAGAGCCTTGAGAGAGGCTCGCACCCAGCAACCTCCCGACCCACCTCTTTGTCACACACCCAACCCTGCTGCAGGGGTTCACGTCCACAAGAGACCTGCTCAAATGTCACACCCTTAGAAAAGCCATCCTGAACCTTCCAAGAGGGACACAGACCCAGAGACATACTCTCCCAGCACATCACACTTCTTCAGAGCACTGTTCTTTAAAACCCGAATTACAGAGAGACGAAAGGATTCTCTTCACTTCAGGGCATCCTGCCATCATCCAGCCATTAAAATAAGAGACCCCTGGGGTAGGCTTAATAATGCCCCCCTAAGGTATCCACATCCTAACCCCCAGGACCTGCCAATATGTTGCCTTTCACAGCAAAAGGGACTTTGCAGATGTGATTAAGTGAAGGATTCTGAGATGGGGAGGTTATCTGGGATTTTCCAAGTGGGCCCAGTGTAACCACAAGGGTCCTTGTAAGAGGGGGCAGAAGGGTCAGAGTCAGAGATGGACGGTGATGTGATGAGGGAGGCAGCCTCGGTGAAGGAGATGTGACAGCGCTATGCTTTTGACTTTGAAGATGGAGGAACGGGTCACGAGCCAAGGAATGCAGGCGGCCTGTAGACTAGAAACTGGCAAAGGCAAGGAGACCAATTCTCCCTGGAGCCTCCAGAAAGAGCTGACAACTGAACTTTAACCCAGTGAGACTCATTTTGGATTTCAAACCTCCAGAACTATAAGCTAATAAATCAATGTGTTCTAAGCCACTAAATCTGTGATAATTTGTTACAGCAGCAATAGAAAACTAATACTGCCCCTGTCTTGTTTTACTTTTTGCATTCACCTCCCCATCTTATTCCAGCTCCCCTCCCTCACTGCAATAGATTTAATATATGCCCTATATCTATGGGCATGTCTTGAGAAAACATACCATGCCTTTATGGGCTGTCTATGTTTTAAATTTTCATAAATGTTATTGTGCCTTTGCTCTCACGCTTTCTTACTTTTGCCACGCAACACTAAATTTTAGAGAACCTATGACTATTGCTATGTGTACATCCAGTGGGTTGCACCTGCCTATTACATGGGATTCCACAGTATACATGGACCACATTTGATGCATCCGTCCATCTAAGTTCAACAGTAAGACTGCCGCCGATGTTCTGTAGCTGCTGACATTCCTGAATGAACATCCTCACTCATCATGGACCTGTGAGAGCATTTCCCTGGATGGTGCACCCAGAGGTGGATTGTTGGTCTGTTAGTTTATTCACTAAGTGTTGCCTGTTGCTCTCGGGAAAGATGCTCCTGTTTGTACTCTCACTAGCAGTGCACGATGGCTCCTGTGGCTCCATTTCTCCAACAATGGTTGGTATATCCTTCCAAGTCTTGCCGCTCTATGGGGATAAGGGGACATGTGATAATTGTTTAACTTTGCACTTCTCTGAGGGCCATGGACTCGGCAATTCCTTCACATCCTTCTTAGTCATTTGGTATATTTCTTCCATGAATTGCTTATTTATCTTCTTTGCCAATGTCTCACCTGGAATTGGTTAGTGTCTTAACTTGTTGCTATGCAGAAGCTCCTTAAGTATCTTTCTAGACTTAGTCAGTGTTAGTCACTGCAAGTGATTTTTCCCAGTTTATCATCCATTTAACTTTGGATATTATACCCTTTATTAAATAAAAATTGCTAATTTTGAAGTAAATGGATAAAAACTTTCCCCTTTTAAGATCTGTGCATTTGGAACCTTGTCTAGCAAATCAGTCCCTACCCCACAGTCAAAAGATATCCTTTAGGCTTTACAGATTTACCTTTCGCATCCAGTGGGTGTTTACCTTTGTCATACATTTTTGCAACTTGGTCCACAAATGTCTAGTTAATTCTTCACTTGATTAATTCCTAAATGATTTTCTGATCTGTTGCTATGGTGAAGAGAAGCTTATTTTTTTACTATATTTTCCAGTTGATTACTTCTAATTTAGAGGAAAACTTATGAATTCTGTAAATTGATTTTATATCCTGCCATCTTGAGGAAGTATATATTTGTTAGTTCTTTTAGATTGTCTGTTGATTGTACATTTTTATTTGTAGACAATCAGATTATCTACAAGTGATAGTTTTAACTCTTCCATTGCAACAGTTATCTTATAATCCTCATTTCTTTTTCTTATCTTATTGCATTGACCAATACTAAGTTGCACAATAATAGTCATGGCAGGCATCCCTATCTTATACCTGAATATGGGAGATGTGTATCTAAATGATTTTTTGTTTGTTCGTTTCCTGTAGGATTTAGTAGAGAGTCATTATCAAGTTAAAGAAGTTTCCTTCTATTTCTAGTATCTGAAAATTTTTATCATAAGGAGAGGCTAAGCTTTTCAAATACTTTTTAAAGCATATCTTGAGATACTTGTGTTTTTTCATTGCATTAATGTAGTAAGATTTCCTGATACTCAACCATCTTTACACTCTTCAGAAAAGCCCTCCATAATCATTGTGATGGTTAAGTTCACGTGTAAACCTGACTAGGTTACGGTGTCCAGTTGTTTGGTCCGGCAAGCACTGACCTGATTGTTACTCTGAGGATAGTCCATGGATTTAAATCATTAGTCAGATGATTGCATCTGCGGCTGATTACATCGCCAATCAACAAAGGAGATTACCTTCAGCAAGGAGAGAAGTCACATTTAATCAGTAGAAGGACGTAAAGGGAGAGCTGATGATCTCAGCAGTCAGAAAGAATAATTTCCATCCCTACCCCAGTTTCTCCCGGGGAATTCACTGAAATTGTCATCAGAGCTCCCATTGCGTAGCCTGGGGAGAATTCAGACTTGAATTCTCTAGCCTATAGAATTCAGACTTGCCAATTCCCACGGTCACGTGAAGCAATTCTTATAATAAGTCTCACTATATATATATCCTGTTGGTTCTCTTTCCCTGTAGAATCCTGACTAATCTAATCACAACACGTTATTTTAAAAGCACTTTATTGAATTCCATATGCTCATATTTTGTAAGGGATTTTAACAACTATGGTAATAAGTAAAATAGTCTGTAATTTCCTTTCCTTGTACTGTCTACAGAGTTTTGAAAGCAAGGTTACAATGGCCTCATAAAAAGAGTTAGGCAGGTTTATTGCTTTCTATTAGGATTTCTTTTAGGATGATCCCAGGCCTAAAATTTCTTTTTAGTGCTACCCAGGCCTAAAGAAGTTGGCTGAGCTCATCTCACCACGTGTTTTCCTCAAATCAAGCTTCTCCTCCAAGAATAAAATAAGGCCCCTCAGGGTTGTGGTTCTACATGGGTTTTGAGCCTGTCCCTAGTTTATCAGAGCGAGTTCACCAGGACTGCTAACAGAGATATTGACCGAAAGAAGCATGAGTCACCAAACAGGCAGCAGCGCCCCCTGGGAGCAGCCTCCTTTTGCAGCAAAACCCAACGCTGGGCAGGGGGCTCAGGGCAGGAGCCAGGGACTCAGAGTCAGGTTCAAGCCAGGTTCTGCCACTTACTGCTGTGTGACCTTGGGGAAGTCACTTCCCTTCTCTGGGTCTGGGTCTCTAAAATGGACTACATGGTTTAGAGATTATTTGAGGCCCCTTTTCCAGCTATTATTTGTCAGTACTTATGGAAAACAGTCAAAGGCAGCAAAAAGACACAAACAGTTCAGAGGAAAAACCGAAACAATGAAAGAGTGATAAAATTCAGGTTTTCCTAGATTCTATCCGTAGCTCTACATGGACGAAAAATATTAATAATGGTGTGTTTTATTGCAAAGCAATGACTGTCCCTGAAGGCCCACATGCCCTTGGGGGCAGGCACTGTGCCCAAAGGCTATGCCTTGGCCAACATACGTTCATCCATTCGGAGGGCGGGGGGAGTTGGCAATTTCTCTTGCTTTCGGTAACATCACCTGGCATGAGATAAGCAACGCTTTGGCGGGTAGCTCCATAACAAAACACAAACCAGCTTCAGCTACACGTGGGTGTCTTCCTTTCTAGCATCTTGTAAAGCATTTGGTAGTGACTGTGAAACAAATTAGGAAATGTATGTTCATTCTTCCAATTTCCTCCACTAATATCACATTGACATCTGCTATGCTCTTCTGTGGCTTTGTGTGTGCAGATTTTTGCTTCAATGCGGAATCATAGTTGCTGCTGTTGTCCCTCTTTGTTTGCTTTTTTTAAGAGACTTCAAAGAGTAATTAAACTGAACATACGTGGTACCAACAGTACAGAACAACGCACGGTGTGCACATCCCTGGCCGAGCTCATATGTGTAAACTATATCATGACAGCCACCTGGCCAAAGGCAACTCGTGAGGCTCCCTGGATGACAGACACATCCTGAGTTCAGAAATATTAAAATGTGGGGAAAACGTGCTTCTTGGAATTGACGGAACATGGTAATACAAGGAAGGGGCCGATTACTACAAAATGGAAATGATGTGCAAATTGCAGCCCATCACGGGTGTTTGCAGACATGACCCAGGACCCCGTCCTGACCCTGCTAGGAGCGAAAGTGAGGTGCACTGGGCCGCCCCCCTGCACCCTCTACTTACTTATATGACCAACGGCACAAACCCAAGATCTGGCTGCTCTAAGGCTAGGCTGGCCAGGGTGGAATAAGCCAGTCTGGGGCTGGGGTTAGAGGTCAGCCTGTGGTCAGCGAGTGGGTCATTCATGGGAGTTAGGGGCAGTCTTTGAGGGTTGGGGTCAATATTTACGCACGGCTCGTGTACAGGGTTGGTCTCGTAAGTGTAATTAGGGATGAGTCAGTGACTGGGCCAATGGTCAGCCTGTGACTGCGGCTTGGAGTCAGCCTGCGTCTGGTTTGAGCCTGGCCCGGGCTGAGATGTGTCCGTGGTGAAGCTGGGAGTCAGTGGGTGGGTGGAGCCATGGAGCAGAGAGCAGTCCAGGTGGGCCCGGCTCCGGCCTGGTCCCCACGAGCAGCCCTTGGTACCCGAGGCCCAGCAGAGTGCTCCATGCCTGTCCCCTGGGCCTGGTAGCCTCTGCTCCGGCCATCTGTATAGCTGTGCTCTCGGCAGATCCTTCCGAGCAACTTGGGCCCTGCCCGCCTCACAGCGCCTCCCTTCCAAGCCCTGGGGGTCCTGTCCCTTTGCTCCCCAACACAGCACCACAGCACTGCTGGGAGTCAGCTCTGCCCAACTCACCCAGAGCCAGGCACCATCCCGGAAAGAGACGGGTGGGCCGTGGGGCCCAAGCCTGAAGGTGCCCCCACGTGCTACCCAGTGGGGGCTGCTGTATCTCCCGCCACAGAACGGATGATCTTGGGGAAGTCACCTGCCCTCTCCCAACTCCAGTTTTCTTGTTTGTAAATTGTGAATCAGCACATCCGTGAGGATGAGCAAGAAAAAAAAATGTTGGAAATTATTGTGGAAACAGTCAGCTGCTATTATAAAGCAGGTGTGGTGGTGATAGAGAGGAGGGTGGAGGAGGTTTGTCCTCTCCTGGAGCCTCACGGGGGCATGGGGCATGTGCTGCTGCAAGCACAGAGGGACAAGTACTGGTTCTGGAGCCGCACACGCCTCAATTCCTGGCTCAGCTTCCTCTTAGATATGTGTCTGGGGGTAAGCAGGCTCTGCAAAAGGAAACACCAGTAACAGCCAAACACTGACAATATTTGAGGAACGTAATTATGAGCTAAGCTTCCCATTTAACCCAACCTTTAAACCCTCCAGCTTTGTGCAGATGAGGATACTGGGGCACAAAGAGGGCAAGTCAATTGTGGGAAGTGGCACTGAAAATCAGGTGTGGGGCGTCACCTCACGGCTGCGTGGTTCCCAGGTCGTTACTCAGGTGCCCTCCTGAGTGTCACCTGGGGATTTGCACACAGCACCTGCTCACCAGATGGCAGCTTTCTTCAATATTGGCATTTCATGCTAAAGAGCCCAGGAGAACCACTTGTGGGAGCCAGGTATTCCCGGCACTGCACCCTAGCCCATCCACATTTACAAAGCCCGTCCACAGACAAGATTCCATTTGCTCCTCAGAACCTAGGAAATGAGCAGGGGCGGTATTTAGTCAGGATAAGATGGGCTGTGCTAAAACAACACCTAATCCTTCCGATCTCAGTGGCCACTCCCAGCAGAGGCTTTCTCCTCCCTCCCCTCAGACATCAATATGGCATGGTGGCTTTGTCTCTTCAGGGACTCAGGGACCCAGGCTGCCTCCATCTTGTAGCTCTACCGTCTTTTTCTCCACAGAAGGAAAAAATAGGGCTGTGGGATCAGGAGCATGTTTGTAAGGAACAAGTCTGAAATATGTTCCCTCTCCACTGCTTCCATCCTGCTGGGAGGAACTCAGTTGCGGGGTCCCCAGTCGAACTGTGAGGGAGCTGTAGTTCTACTGGGAACCCAGAAAGAGGAAAAGGGATGGGGAGCCCATAGCATCGCTTGGCGGCACAATGTGTTGTCATCCCTATTATACAGATGTAGAGACTGAGAACTGAGGATCACATGACTCACCCAAAGTCACGTGACTCAGCAATCACGTGACTCCTATTTCGGGACTGGTGCCTGAACACTGGACACCTCATCCTTCTCTCCTCCAGAAATATTCTCCTGCTGTTGGCGTCACAGCATAACCATATTGGATCATTTAGCTTCCTACTTGCCAGGCACTGTGCAGAGTCCTTCATACACATCATTTCATGCTATCCTCATGACAGACTTTAAAAATGGAGGTTTGAGGTATCGGTAGCTGAAAGCATTCAAATAGAGCCGAAAAGCAACTCTGGAGGCAACTCTTATGGTAGCTTCAGCTAGCTATTGCTAATTGTCATGGTTTGCCAACCCCCAACCAAAACCATTCCTGCCAACCTAAAGAACACCTAGGACTCTATCTGAGCTTCTGCAAAGGCTCCATGCAGTAAGGTAACTTACCAGAACCTACAACCCCCAGATGGGTCCCTGGACCAGATAAGCCCTGAAACCCAGAGGGGCCAGCCTCTCCAGAACATCAGATAGTTCCATCTCCCTACCCCATGTTATTGACAGCCTCTTCAAACATACGAAAGTTATAATGGCCACAGCCCAGATACCCCTAAAGATTGGGAGAAGGATCAAAGAAGAAGGAGGAGTTATAACAGAGAAGGTAAGATGTAACAAATGAGTATGACTACTGAGTCATTATATTGATATTTCTTTTAGTCTCCCTTGGAGTAGCTAGGAGGAGAAACCTAAAATTGTGGAACTGTAACCCATACTAGACTCTGAAATCTGTTCTACAATTCATTGTTGCAGTGTGCTTTGAACTGTATTGCTTTTTTGTATATATTTTCTATTTCTTGATTAAAACAAACAAAAAAAGCCAGAGGAAACTGAGGCTCAGGGAGTAGAAGTGACTTGCCAGTAAGTGGCTGGGACAAGATTTAACCACAAACCTGCCTGACTCCAAAGCCCGGGCAAAACCACTAAGTGGCACTGAAACCTCGCCAGGTCAGGGGTCAGACCTCCTGATTTCTGGACCTTTTGTGGCCTGCAGACGACAGCTTTGTGTGAGTTTGAACTTATCCAGCATTCTTATTTGCAGAAAATGAAATCTCTTACTGAGCCCACGGCCTGGGGGTAGCTGAGGATCAAATGAGTGGAAGAATATATTGAAAAGGTCAAATTGCTGCATAAGTGGAAGAGATTTTTAATATCTTCAAAATGGATTTTCTCCCATTTCTCTTTTCCTGCTTTCGTTGCCCCTCCTCAGTGACAGAATTAGGACAGTAATGATGCTTATTCTCAGGGCCTGTCCCTGGAAAGACCTCTCCTCCCAGCCCCCTGGGGCTTTCTCCAGTGTTCCGGCTGTCGCCAGGGGCCGCGGGGGATTGCCGCAGTTTCCCTCCCCAGCAATGGAAATAATTAGCTCCTTTCTGCCTGTTTGGGTGGCCGTGCCCAGTTGGGGTCTTAAATACGAACTCTGTTTGCCTCGCGTTTTCAAACCCTCGCAGGTTCTATTTTTACTTCCCTCACTGGAGGAAATCTCTGGAAGGCGACGGCTGCGCAGAGGCCCTGAGTAATTTCCCCTGCCTTTAAATATTTTTTCTAAGGATGTGTTTGAAAAGGACATTTAAAAAAAAAATTCCATGACTCTAGAGGCAAATTCCAACATATTTTTGACTGCTTTCCACTTGGAAGGCAACCTTCCCTTTGCTGGCCCGAGGACCTGTGTCGAGCTGTCTGTTTTGCAGCTGGTAGCCTGGCCTCTCCAACCCGGCCGGGAGGGACTGTCCACTCCATCTCTCTCTCAGGCAGCTGAGGCCTGGTGTGGGGTGGTTTTGCTGCTCAGGTCACAGGTGGCCTTAAGTTCCCGAGTCTGAGGACAAAGCCCAGTACTGCGGCCTTGGAAAAGCCACGGGGGCAGATTCCTCTGCCCGATTCCCCTTTCCCAGAATGGCGCCGAGCCAAACCATACATGTTGGACCGTGATTTATTATCCATTTGGCCGACCCAACTTTGCAATGATACTCCTTAAACTGCCTGTGTCCTCACAAAGCCATGGGAGTGGAGGAGGGGGTGTCTCAGCTTGAGATCCAAGGGAAGGAAAGAAGCTTTTGTGATCTAGAGAACGCAGGCTTGCGGAGGGGGGGCAGTTTTATTTGGGGGGAGTGGCTCTGTTTTCTTGGGAGTGATTCTGGATTTTTCAAGTTCCTCATTGAAAAGAAGGTGTTTTGAAGAGCAGATGATTTTTTATAAACACAGTGGAAAAGGTTCTCCCGTTTCTAGCTCTGAGCTGCCCAGGGGTTGGGCTCCAGCTTTCTGGAATGAATCCTAAACACAGGCAGGGAAGTTAGAGGCCTACAAATTGTGACTTGAGTGGAGTCTCCTGCACCTCTGCATCTGAGAGCCCCTGTTTCGAAATCTCACTCTTAGGGCTTCATGTTTGAGGATTTTAGGCAACATCCCTGACAAAATACAGATCAGTTTTAGCCAGCACATGAGAGGTGGGTGTCAGGGAAGTAGGAACAAGCTCTTCTCCCCTTTTCTCCTTTTCTCTCTGTCCTCTTTGCCTCCCTACTGTTCTGCCCACTCCATCCCCATTTTGTCCTCCTTCCCCATTCCCTTGTCATCCTTTTCTCTCTCCTCCCCTGGGCATTCTCCCACCTCGCTCCCAGAAAGCAGCGTCCAGTCTCCTGTTCCCGTGGGGAGTGGGGTGAGCCCAGGGAATTCTACTTGAAGCCCTGCCGTCTCCCCTAGAGTAGGGACTTTCTGGACACGTGCCACAGCTGTGCTTGGAAAACATACTTGTGGCCCATGCCCATGCCGAGGGGTTCAGAGGCTCCCCACTCCTGGGGTGACCCTTCCAGCTCGTTCCCGCTGGGGCGGGAGTGGGGATGGCTGAACAAAAGTGAGGTCTCCTCTTTCTAAGTGTGAACCTTGGAGAGGTCGTGCCCGCTGAGCTTTCTCAGTCTGGACCTGGGGCCTCAGACCCGTGGTTCAGGGCCCTGGAATGACCTCCCCTCGGGGGATGGGCCTGGGCTGGGCGTCTTTCCTTTGCACTGATAACCAACAACCCTCCTTGGCTCTCCAGCTCCAGGTCTGAGCCTGCTATGGGGAGGCAAAGGCAGGGCACCCAGGGCTTTGGGCTTTGAGAGCCCCTGACTAAGGTCTGTGCCTGTGGGGGGAATGAGGGGAAGGGGGCTAGAGGGCTGGGAGGGCTGAGGGGGCTGTCATGACAGCAGAACTGCTGCTGCTGCTGCTGCTAATATGGTCACCCAAGGCCAGAGCTGTCTCCAAACACCCCTGCAGAGGGAGCCCCCGAGAAACCCAGTCCCAGTAGCCTGCAGAGACAATGGCCTGGACAGACAAAGGCCTGGGACAGCCGACTCTTCAGAAAGTGTACAAATGCACACGAGCACAGCCATGAAAGGTGTGACCGGAATCCCTCAAGGACAAGAAAGAGTAAAGGGACAAAAGCCACCCTTGAAAAGACAATGGCCAAAAATTTTCCAGAAGTGTCATGTAGTATAATTCTATATTATTTATTGTATTTTAAACCTGAAAGGTTTAGGTGGTCTGGTTTTAGAGGTTTTGCTCTTTTTTTTTTTTTAACATTTTTATTGTAAAATAAAACATCTATACAAAAAAGCCATAAATTTCAAAGTACGTTTTAACAAATAATTATAGAACAGATGTCAATGCCAATGGGTTACAGTTTCACAATTTCAGGTTTTTTCTTCCAGCTGCTCCAAGACACTGGAGACTAAAAAGAAATACCAATACAATGATTCAGCGGTCATACTCATCTGTTAAATCCTGATTTCTCTGTTATAATTCCTCCTTCTCCCTTGATCTTTCTCGCAACGTTTAGAGATATATGAGTTATGCCCATTCTGGTAGTTAGATTCAGTTGTCAACTTGACCAAGTGAAGGCACCTAGTTCTGTTGCTGTGGACATGAGCCAATGGTACACGAACCTCACCTGTTGCTCGTTACATCTGCAGTCGGCTAGGAGGCATGCCTGCTGCAATGAATGATGTTTGATTTAAGTGGCTGGTGCTTAAATGAGAGAGCGCAACGTAGCACAGCCCAAGAAGCTCAGCATACCTCATCTCAACACTCACAGCTCAGCCCAGGCCTTTGGAGGTGCAGAAAGAAATCACCCCAGGGAAAGTTGTTGGAACCCAGAAGCCTGGAGAGAAGGCCAGCAGAGATCACCCTGAGCCATTCCATGTAAGCAAGAACCTCAGTTGAAAGTTAGCTGCCTTTCCTCTGAAGAACTAATGAAATAAATCCCCTTTTATTAAAAGCCAATCCATCTCTGGTGTGTTGCATTCCGGCAGCTAGCAAACTAGAACACAACTTTTTCATGTTAAGAAAGGGTACTGACAAGAGAGGATTGGGGAATGGAACTGGTTGATGTTCTTGGAGAGACTGGATCCTCTGTGGTTCAGGACTTCTCTGGCCTAGGAACCATCTGAAGGTTTTAGGTTTCTGAAAAGTAAACTTAGTGAATGCAACTTTTGTAGGAGCTCAGATAGAGCCCCGACTGATCTTAAGAGCTAACAGGAATGATGTTGGTTGGGGGTTGGTAAACCATGGTACTTAGCAATACCTAGCTGAAGCTTGCATAAGAGTAGCCTCCAGAACAGCCTCTCAACTCTATTTGAACTCTCTTAGCCACTAATACCTTATTTTGTTACATTTCTTTTCCCCCCTTTTGGTCAGGATGGCATTGTCAATCCCATAGTACCAGCGCCAGGCTCGTCCCTGGGCGTCTTCTCCCGCATTACCAGGGAGACTTTCACACCTGGATGCCATGTCCCATGGGGGGAGGGTAATGATTTTCCTTACAAAGTTGGGCTTAGAGAAAGAGAGTCCACATTTGAGCAACAACAGAGGTTTTCTGAAGTAACTCCTAGGCATAACTATTGGTAGGCTCAGCTTCTCTGCTACAGAAATAAATTTCCTAAGAGCAAGTCTCAAGATCAAGGGCTTGGCCTATTAACTTGGGAGTTCTAGTGTTTGAGAGAGTATCAGGGGTTCCCAGGTGGGAAAGTTTAATAGTTTCTTATTCTTTCTCCAGTCTCTCAAGGGACTTTGAGGCTCCACTGTTAAACACTCTGCTATATGCCTGTATAATTCATTTCAAATATTCACCTTTCATTCCTGACATTGATTACTTGTACTCTCCCTCTTTATTTCTTGATGAGTCTTTCTAGAGCTTATTAATTTCATTAGTATTTCAAAGAGCCAATTTTTGGCTTTGTTGATTTTTTTTTTTATTGCGTAGATTCTATTTCATTAATATTGGCTATTTCATCCCTTCTATTACATTGGGTATAATTTGCTATTGTTTTTTATATCTCAATTGCATTTTTAAACATTTTTTATTGTAAAATATAACATATATACAAAAATGTGATAAATTTCAAAGTGCATTTTTTATCATCACAACTGACTTTTTTTTCTTTTTTGTGAAAAATAACATATACACTAAACAATAAATTTCAAAGCACATCACAACAATTAGTTGTAGAACAAAGTGTCATCACTGGTTTTGTTTTGTTTTTTTTAAGGGAGTGCATGGTCCGGGAATCAAACCTGGGTCTCCTGCATGGCAGGTGAGCATTCTTCCACTGAACCACTTATGCACCTTCAATTGTATTTTTATATTCCCCAGTTTATTCTGAAAACAATTGTTCTAGTTTGCTGCCGGAATGCGATATACCAGAAACAGAATGGCTTTTAAAAAGGGGAATTTATTAAGTTGCAAGATTACAGTTTAAGGCCATGAAAATGTCCAAATTAAGGCAAGACTATAAAGATGTTCAAATTAAGGCACCAGCAAGAGGTTACTGTCACTCAAGAAAAGCCAATAAAGGTCAGAATTTCTCTCTCAGCTATAAGGACACATGGTGAAGTCTGCTAGCTTTCTCTCCTGGTCTCTTGTTTCATGAAACTCCCTAGAGGCATTTTCCTTCTCCATCTCCAAAGGTCTCTAGGTGTGTCGGCTCTAAGGCTTTTTCCAAAATGGTTGCCTCTTAAAAGGCTCCGGTGAGCAACCCCACCTTGAATGGGTAGAGATGCATCTCCATGGAAACCATCTAATTAAAAGTTACCACCCACAATTGGGTGGGCCACATCTCCATGGAAACGATAAAAAAGATATCACCCAGCAATATTGAATGAGGATTAAAGGACATGGCTTTTCTGGGTACACAAGAGATACAGACTGGCACAACAACTTTTTCTAATATATTTTCAAATGAATTTGAAATTACAGTTATCTCAAAGTCCACAGAAATTATTTATATTCTCCTGCAAATGAAACACTGATAGAAGAACACTGAACATATTATTTAAGGAATTCAACATAATAGAATTCTGTTTCTCCTGCTTTTTAAAATATTTTTTCCCATCTAAGCCAATATATAATATTTGACATTTGGGTTATATGTGCATAAAAAGCAGACACATTTGTCAAAGTGAGCATATAATGAAACAGCATACCATGTCCTTTCTGGATATAATTAAATTTTCAGAGGCAAAGTGGTCCAAATGGGAGAAAAAGTTGACCTACTCATGAAATAAACTAGGTAAACAAAAATCAAGAATAATTCTAAAGACTTATATCATAAATGATTCTTGTTCCTATCCTTTTAACATATAAGTGTGCACTCTGGGTATGTGTGAATCAAAATACTTCCAATCAAGGTTGTGAACTCCTATGACTAGGGGAATGCAATTCAATCAAAGGCCCTGAGGTAGAGAGAGAGGTGGTAGAGTTGAACAGAGAACTTTTGGCCATCAAGTTGTACATATGGACTTAAAGAGGTAGATTATTTAAAAGTCTCAGTGGGCTCAGATATTGACTTGGGCCTGAACGTGATATTTTAATTATTTATTAAGATCATAATTAAGCATATTAGAAGGCTAGCTGTCATTGGATAGTACCTTAAGGCTAAACATTGGAAAGAAATGATTGTTACAAAGCACAAACAAACATTTTACTTTGGTTCTACTGTTTTGTTTCACTATTTTTGTAATTGGGTCATGACAAGAAGTCCAATTTGTTTAAGGACATTTAACGAACCCCATAAACTGTCTGACTAAAAGATTTTTTATTAATTCTTCTGCCAAATACAACGTTGATTTCCATCTACAGTTATTTTTTAAGATAAACAACAAGCCAATTGAAGAAAAATTGTGGCCTTGAGCTGGGAAATACTACACTTTTAACACACTGATTGAAAAGCTAGAACATCATTGTAAAGTTGTATATCACTGTTGGCCTTCAGCAGTAGATGGATGTAGCTTTACTGTGACTTCTCAAAAAGTGCTTTGCAGCACTGAGGACACTGCTGGTACATAGCCTCAAGTGGGAGTCATTCTCCTAACAGAGATCTTCAATGATAAATTGTTTTTGTGCATCATAGCTCCCAAGTAGTTCAATTTTTGCTTTGCAGTTTTTAACTTCACTTCCTCTACTATTCAAATGTCTCAGACTGCTTTCAGCCATACACAGTATATAACCAACTGTGGTGAAGTTTTCTTTGGCAATATAGACGTACAAACAGCACCGACTTGGGTGGCTGTACAGCCATCTTCTCAGGCACAAAGAGAAGATGCAAAAATTCTTTTTCTAATTTCTTGAGATGGATGATTCAATAACTGATTTTCAGCCATTCTTCTTTTCTTATATATGAATTTAAAATCATACATTTCTCTCTACATATAGCTTTTAGCTGCATAGGTTCGATCTATCGTATTATTTTCTAATTTCTATTGGGTTTTTTTTTATCCATTTATTATTTGACGTGTTCATACTCAATTTCCAAACCTTTGGGAATTGTTTATTTTTTTCATTATTGATTCCTAGATCTTGTCCACTGTGGTCAAAGAACATATTTTGAATCATTTCCACCATTTGAAATTTGTTGAGATTTGCTTTATCGGCCAACACGTGGTCAATGTCAATAATCATTTCACGTGCACTTGAAATAAATGTGTCTTTCATTGATATTAGAAGCAGACTCTGTGAATGCCAGTTAGGTGAATTTTGTTAATTGCACTGTTCTATATCCTTACAGATTTTCGTTTTGTTGCTTGTTCTATCAGTTACCAAGAGATGATTGTGATTTTATCTATTTCTACTGTTAATTCTGCTCGTTTTTGTCTCATATATTTTGAAGTTTGTCATTTGGGACACACAAATTTAGAAGGCTTGTATCTCCCTGATGGGTTGGCACTTTACTGTTATGAGTGGCTCTCTTTGACATCAGGAATGTTTTGTGCTTTAAAGTTTACTTTGTCCGATATTAGTATGGTGACAACAGCTTTCCTTTGGCTGCTATTTGAACAGCATATTTTCCCATCATTTTACTTTCAGCCTTACCATGTCCTCATTTCAGGTTGAACCATAGGAAACTGCTATTTTTATAAGTCAAAAAATGGCTAAATACTGGTACTTTCCTATGGTTCAACCTAATATTTTAGTGAGTCTCTTATAAGTAGCATATTTTGAAAACCTAGTCTCACACACATGCCTTTTAATAGAGTGTCTAGTTTATTTACATTTTATTAGAAGTTTTAGTTCTTTTGCTAATATATTTCAGTTTATATCTACTCTCTTTACTATTTACTCTTTGTTTTTAATTTTTCTTACTGATTTTATGTTCGTTTTAACTTTTCTTGCCCTCTTTTAGATGAATAAAATATTTTTCATTATCCCATCTATATCATTAACTTTTACATTATTTTGTTATTATTTTGGAGATTGCCCTAGAATAGATTTGAAAATGTAACATAAAGTAGTGCTTTCATAAGTCCTTAGAGTTAGAAACACAGAATACTTTAACTCCATTTACTCCTTTCCTGCTTTCTGTGTTACTTTATTTTATTTTTATTTTTTAATGGGGCTAGTGTTACGGAGACACTGACTTTTTAATTTTACTTGATGTTTTTTAGTTTTTTATTTTTAGGGAAGGAAGGAGAGATGAAAAAGAGAAATAGAGAATGAGAGACAGAGAAAGAAAGAAAAAGGAAAGGTGAAGGGAGAAAGGAGGGAGAGAAGATGGGGAAGGAGGGAGGCTGATGTGGGGAGGAGAACAACCCATTCTGTTGTGATGCATTTTGAGTCTATAACTATTTCAAACTTCACATTACATTATTATCTTGCAAAATCAATATTCTTTTAGACCTACCACCATATTTACCCTTCTATCGCTCTTTTCTCCTTCCTATGAATCCTTTTTCCCAATTGAGATCATTTTACTTCTCACTGAAGAACTCCCTTTTGTATTTATTTTAGTGCAGGCACTGAATTCTCTTGGTTCCTGTTTGTCAGGTGTTCTAGTTTGCTAGCTGCCGGAATGCAGTATGCCAGAAACAGAATGGCTTTTAAAAAGGGGACTTTATTAAGTTGCTAGTTTACACTTCTTATGTCATAAAAATGTACCAATTAAAGCAAGCCTGTAAAAAATGCCCAAATTAAGGCACCAACAAGAGGTTACCTTCATTCAGGAAAGGCCGATGACGTTCAGGGTCTCTCTCTCAACTGCAAAGGCACAGGGGAGAACACTACATCTCCTAGCTTTCTCTCCAGGCTTCTTGTTCATGAAGCTCCCCCAGGGACGTATTCCTTCCTCATCTTCAAATGTCTTTGACGGCGTGGGCTCTGGCTCTCGTCATTTTTGTGGCTCTAAAAAGGGACTCTCTCCAAAATGTTTCCTCTTTTAAAGGATTCCAGTAAACTAATCAAGACCCACCTGGAATGGGTGGAGTCACATCTCCATGGAAGTGATCTAATCAAACATTACCACCCACAATTAGGTGGGTCACATCTCCATGTGAACAATCAAAAATACTGAGTGAGCCAGCAATATTGAATGAGGATTGACAGTCACGGTTTTTCTGGGATTCACCACAGATGCAAACCAGCACATCTGGAAATAACTTTATTTTGTCTTCATTGTTGGAAAATATTTTCACCAGGTATAGAATTCTAGGTTGTCAGTTATAACTTTTTCTTTTAGCAATTTGTGGATACCATTCCATTGTCCTCTGACTGTCACCTCTTCATTGCTCTTTTGAAGGTATGTACCTTTTAACCCCGGAGGCTTAAGAATATTCTCTTTCTCTTTGGTTTTCAAAGATTCACTTGCTATTCCCAGGTGTTATTTTCTTTGTATTTATCTGGTAGGAACTTTGCAGCAATTCTTGAAACTCTACCTTGATGATTTTTGTCAGTTTTGGAAAAATTTTGGCCATTATTTCTTTACCCTAGACTTCTCTTTTTTTTTTTTCTGAAACTCCATTTCTATGTATTTTTTAACTTTACACTGTGTCCCGTATGCTTTTTTCAATATTTCCCATCTTTTTCTTTGGTTTTTGAACTGCTAACTGGAAATTTTCTAATGACTTAAGAATGAATGCACTAATTCTCTTCAGCTGCTCTAATCTGCTATTGAACCATCTACTGAATACTCAATTTTATGACTTACATTCTTTTTCAGTTTTTGAATATCTGTTTATTTCCTTTTTTTTTTTGTATGCTGTATCATGAGATCACAGTTCATTATTTTTCCATGTGAGTATCTGTTATTGCAGCACCATTTATTGGATTTTTGTTTGTTTTTTTGTTTTGCTTGTTGGTTTGTTTTGGGAGGGGAAGTGCATGGGCCAGGAATCGAACCCGGGTCTCCCGCATGGCAGGCGAGAATTCTACCACTGAACTACCCTCGCACCCCCTGTTTAATTCCTTTGTATAGATTATAGCTGTCTGGTAAAATATTCCATCTTGTCTTGTCATACCTTTTTATGAATACAGTTAAAGCTGGTGTCTGATAACCTGTTATGTAGATTATCTATAGGGCTTTTTTTTAAATGTATTTTCCTTCTTGGCCCGTAACTTGGTGTGTCTGGTAGTTTTGATTGACTACAGGAGGGATTCTATTAAAACTTGAGGAGAGTTTGGATGATATTGTCTTCCTCTACAGAGGATTCACCCTCTGCTCTGGCAAGCAGTTAGAGCAGCGACTGTCCACCTCAGTCCAATCAAGGGTTGAAATGCTTTAAGGCTCAGCTGTGGTGCACAGGTGGTTCAGTGATACAATGCTCACCTTCCTTATGGGAGACCTGGGTTCGATTCCTGGACCATGCCCCCCCCAAAAAAAGAAAAAAACAGCTGCAGTCTTCAGAAGATTTCATCTTCCGCAGAGTGCTCATAGAACAGCCGTCCTGTGGGCCCAGCTGAGAACCCCACGTGTTCCTTGAGTTCTTCATCCTCGGCAAATCCTAAAGCCAAAATTTTGACTCCTAGGGACCAAGGAACTGCCAAAAACTGCACTCTACCTTTTAGCCACCTTTTGCCTTGCTTCCTAACCTCTCCCCCTGCCCAGCTAAGAATTGACAAAAAATGTCTCAAGGAGAAAACTGCCGATTATGAAGCTTACTTCTCTGTGCCTCCTTGTCTTTGGATCTTGCATCCCCAAGCCCTGGCTGCCTTGGCTGACTGGAACCATAATTTTTGTTCCCCAGCTCTGCAAGGAGACCTAAAGCTCAGCTGCCTTCTCTTTCTCTTTGTGGGTAAACTCTGCCAGGCTTCTCAGCTTCTCACCCTGTACCGAGACTCATCAGCTGTCCCGAGGGGGAGAGTTATGATGAAATATTGACATCTTTCAAAGAACTTCCTTTTTCCCCCAGGATCTTGGCCTCTTGAATACTGTCTACCTTGGGAGTGCCACAATCTCTCCAAAGAGATTTTACAAAATATGCTATCCAGCTTTTCTAATTGATTGTAGTGAAAACTTGAGTCTGATGCAAGTTGCTTCCTCATAGCTAAACAAGGAAGTCTAAATCTTGACCTTTTTAAATCTAATTTCAATATCTTTCAATTTAACTGAATCTATTGTTTTCTCTAGTCCCTTTTTGCTGTTCCACGGGTGTATAAGCAAATAAATCATAAATACTTTTATGCACTTAGACATCTCTCCCCGATCATTTTCTATTAAATGAACTTTACACTTTTATTGCATTTTTATTTTATAAAGTGCTGTCATAAGCATTACCTTCTTCAAACCTCACCCCAATCTTGTGGAATGCATAGGGATAATTTTTCTTATTTTATAAACAAAGTCACTAAAGCCCATTAAAATTCGTATAACAAAGAAGCTAAATGAATTCTTCATTCTGCTAATTAACTAGAAGAACCTTAATTAATATTTGGTTCTTCAGGTTCAAAGACTAGCCACCATTCAGTTTCTTTATTCTGTTGGCTCTGAGAGACCAGAAACTCCTGAATTTTCTGTAGACCTCACCAAAGGTCTAAGCACACCATAGATGCTCAAGGAATACTTGAATTGATTTATGTTGTTTTGCAACAGCTCATCAGAGGCAGAGGCTCCCAGCCTGACTCTGGCCTTAGCTGTTGCATCAGATTTTATTTAGAAAGGATCCGAGGATGATAAATTAAATGCTCATGCCAAAAGGAACCCACAGGAATTTATGAGAAATACAGCATAAATTTACTAAAACTCTTACTCAGTATTTATTCTCTTCTGTCTTGCATTTAAGCACATCTGGGCATAACTAAGTCAGCCAAATCTGCTCCTATCAGACAGGCAGCTTCGCCAATGAACATAACAAAAATAAAGCAAACTGACATCATTTAACAGTTCATGGGATCTATTATGGTCTAAAATGACAGGCATGTAAACTGAAGCCATTTCTAAAATAAGTCACTCAGAATTCCAAGGCTGGAGGTTATGTGATCTTAATTTTCAAAGTAAATTCTGAAGCATTTTGAATAGAAAAGAAGAGCTGTCTGTGAAACATTGCTGAAAAAATAAAGAATGACTACAGACATGTTGAAGCAAATTACTGGTAAGCTCAAAATTTGGAAAAGGATAACTTCCCCTCATTCTGGGTCAGGCGAGGACTCAACAAGCCTTTGCAAATTACTGGCTGACACTAACCTTGCCTTTTGACAGAGAATTTTGGTTCGGGGAGACTATTTTTCACTTGTTCAATGGCAGGAATGCTCCCTTCCTTTCAGCGGCATGCGGCAGCAAGATGGCGGTGCAAATTCCCAGGAAGAGGAAGTTTGTTGCTGATGCATCTTCAGAGCTGAACTGAGTGAGTGTCACTCGGGAACTAGCTGAAGATGGCTACTCTGGCATTGAGGTTCGAACTACAGCAGCCAGGACAGAGATCACTATTCTGGCCACCAGGGCACAGAATGTTCTCAGTGAGAAAAGCCAGTGGATCCAGGAGTGGACTGCTGTATGTAGTTCAGAAGAGGTTTGGCTTCCCTGAGCGCTGTGTAGAGCTTTATGCTGAAAAGGTAGCCACAGGAGACCTCTGTGCCATCGCCCAGGCAGAGTCTCTGCGTTACAAACTGCTAGGAGGGCTTGGGGGGAGGGCCTTTATGGTATGCTGCATTTTATCATGGAGAATGGGGCCAAGGGCTGCAAGCTTGTAGTGTCTGGGAAACTCCAAGTAGATAAGGACGGCTAAATCCATGAGGTTGTGGGTGGCCTAATGGTCCACAGTAGCGATCCTGTTAACTTTTATATTGATACATACAACCGTGCACCATGTGCTGCTCAGACAGGGCATGCCAGGTGTCAATGTGAAGATTATGCTGCCCTGGGACCCCAGTAGTAAGACTGGTCCTAAGGAGCCCCTGCCTGACCGTGTGAACATCATGGAACCCAAAGATGAGATCCTGCCCACCACTGCCATCTCTCAGCAGTCGGGTGGGCAGCCACAGCCACCTGCCATGACCCAGCCAGGCCCCGCTGCATCACAAGCTTTCCTTGGCAGCTGGAGCCTGGATGTTGCTTTATAAAGACCTTTAATAAAACTTTTTAAAAAGGCATGTGGCCTGATTTGGCCATAAGTCCGGTGTTCAAACTCTGAGGGTCATGTTGGCCTCTGGGAGCATTCGTGCTTAGGGTTACCTGGCTTAAGATGTCTCTGTGCTTTCTCTAAAACTCTTGGTTTGCAGAATTAACCTGAGGAATAACGGGCAGTAAATCTGGTGACAGTGAAGTCGGATTGCTGGCAGGGCAGCATCTTGATGAACTGACCTATAATTTGGGGTTATAGGATCAGAAATGGGTTATTTTTATTGTAACTCCCCATTGCACCTCCCTGTGCCCCGGTAACCTCTAATCGACTTTGTCTATGAATTTGCCTATAATGGATAGTTCATATAAGTGTAATAATAATATTTGTTCATTGTGTCTGGCTCATATCACACAACATGAAGTCTTCAAGATTCCCTCTGTATTGTAGCATGTTCCAGAACCTTGTTTTTTTCAGCTGAATAACATTCCATTTTACGCATATACCACATTTTGTTTGTGCATTCATCTGTGAGTAGGCACTTAAGTAGTTTCCACCTCATATGTATTGTGAATAATGCTATGAATATTGGTGTATGTGCTGGTTTGAATCTGTGGTGGACCCCAGAAAAGCCTGCCCTTTAATCCTCATTCAATATTGCTGGCTGGGAGCATTTTGATTGTTTCCATGGAGATGTGACCCACCCAATTATTGAGTGGTAACTTTTGATTGATGGGTTCCATGGAGTTGTGACTCCACCCATTACAGGTGGGTCTTGATTAGTTTACTAGAATCCTTTAAAAGAGGAAACATTTTGGAAAAGACTTCAGAGTCACAAGAGAACCACAGATCCATGAGAGCCCAGGCAGCCAGAGATCTTTGGAGATGAAGAAGGAAAACACCCCTGGCCAGGGAAGCTTCATGAAACAAGCCTGGAGAGAAAGCTAGCAGACGTTGTCATGTTTGCCACGTACCTTTCCAGTTGAGAGAAAAACCCTGAACTTCATCGGCCTTTCTTGAGTGAAAGTAACCTCTTGTTGGTGCCTTAATTTGGGCATTTTTATAGACTTGCTTTAATTGGGACATTTTCATGGCCTTAGAATTGTAAACTAGCAAACTTCATAAATTCCTCTTTTTCAAAGCCATTCCATTTTTGGTACATTGCATTCTGGCAGCTAGCAAACTAGAACAGTATACAAGTAAGATTTTTAGGATGCCTTTTCTTGATGAATAAGGAAATATGTATTGCATATAGAAAATAAATTATCACTGGTCAGTTAAAAAAAGTAGGAATGCAATTTATTTTATATGCTCATTCAGTGAAAATCTCTAAAATTCTGTCTCGAATTCAGCCTAATTTACCTCTGTCCTCAGCAAAGAAATTGCAACCCATGAAGAGGGTCAAAGCTGTTCGCATTATTTATAGGATGGGATGCTGGGCAAACAGTCAAGCATTTTTTTGATCAACTTTATTGAGGTATATGATGCATACAGTAAAACACACCCATTTTAAGTGTATAGTTGAGTGACTTTTAGCAAATGTTTACACCCATATAAATAGTAAGAAATCAAGATATAGAACAGTTGCTTCACCTCCAAATGTTTGCATACGCCCTTTTCTGGTTGTAATCTTCCTAACAACCAGCCCCAGGCAATCGCCACCAGCTTTTTGTCTTTTCTACCATGTCTGTGTCACATTTTGTTTATTCATTCATCTGTTGATGGACAGTTGGGTTGCTTCTACTTTTTTATTGTAAATAATGCTGCTATGAATATTGGTGTACAAGTACCTGTTCCTGGTTCTGTTTTTCATTCTTTGGGGTATGTACTTAGAAGTGGAATTGCCCTGCCCTATGGTAGTTTTTGTTAAACTTTTTGAAGAACCACCAAACAATTTTCTGTAGCGCCTACACCATTTTACATTCCCACCAACAATGTACGAAGGTGCCAATTTCTTTTCATCCTTATCAACACTTGCTATTTTCTGTTATTGCTTTTTAAAATAATAGTCATGTTATTGGATGTGAAGTGGTATTTTGCTATGGATTTGATTTGCATTTCCCTGATGGCTACTGATGCTGAGTGTCTTTTCACATGCTTATTGGCTAGTTGATTTTTGTATATATTCTTTGGGAAAATGTGCATTCAAGTCCTTTGCTCATTTTACAGTTTGGTTGTTTGTCTTCTTGTTGATGCATCAGAGGAGTTCTTTTTATATTCTCAGTATTAAATGCTTATCAGACCTATCATTTGCAACTATTTTCTTCCATACTGTAGGTTGTCTTTCCACTTTCTTGATAATGTCCTTTGATGCACAGAAGTTTTTCATTTTGATAAGATCCAATTTACCTGTTTTTTCTTTGGTTACTTGTACTTTGGAGTCGTATCTAAGAATTCATTGACAAATCCAAGGTTGTAAAGATTTCTCTTGTTTTCTTCTAAGAGTTCTACAGTTTGAGCTTTTATGTTTAGGTTCTTGGTTCATTTTTAGTTATTTTGGATATGGCGTGAGGTAGGGATTCATCATGGTTTTGCATGTGGACAGCCCATTTTCCCAGCACCATGTGTCGAAGAGACCATTTTTTCTCCCCAGAATATAGTAGGCTCCCTTGGCAAAAACCATATGGCCATTATTAGACATTTAAATTTGGGTTTTGTTTTCTTATGATTGGGTTTTTAAGAGTTCCTTTTATAGTCTGGATCTAATTTATTTTGGTCAGATATATGTAAAGTAAATATTTTCTCCAAGCTTGTGGTTTACCTGTTCATTTTTAATGATGATTTTCAAAAAGCAGTTTTTCATTTCAATGAAGACCAATGTAACAAATATACTCTTATGGTTTTTGCTTTTTCTTTCATAGCTAAGAAATCCTTGTCTATTCCAAAGTCACAAAGATTTTCTCCTATTATTTTAGATTTTAGAGTTTTATCTTTTACCTTTAGGTCTCTGATCTATTTGGGGTTTATTTTTGTGTATGATGTGAAGTAGGAGTTGAGGTTTATTTTTTTGCCGTCATGGATATCTAGTTATTCTAGTACCATTTTTGTTAAAAGATTACCCTTATGTTGAAATGTGCCAAAAATCAATTTATCATTTATGTCTGAGAGTATTTTTGACTCTTTATTCTGCTCTGCTGATTTAAATGACTACTTTTTTTTGCCAGTACCATACTCTCTTGATGATTTTAATTTTATAGTAAATCTTGAAACCAAGCTGTATGAGTCTTCCAACTTTGTCCTTCTTTCTCAAAGTTGTTTTGACTATCCTAAGTCCTTTGCATTTCCATATAAATTTTAGAATGGGTTTGTCAATGTTTTTAAAAAAGCACCTGCTGGCATTTCATTGGGATTGTTTTGGATCTGTTGATCAATATGCCATTGGTTAACATCTTAACAATGTTAATTCTTCTAATCCATGATCATAGAATAGTTCTTCATTTATTTAGGACTTCTTTAATCCCAAGTATTTCTTATTATTTGATACTATAATAAGTATATTTTATTAAATTTTTATTTCTAACTGCTGTTGCTAGGAGAGAAATTCAGTTGACATTTGACTTGCATCTTGTGACCTTGCTAAGGTCACTTATTGGGTTTAGCCACTTGTTTTAATAGATTCCTTAGGCTTTCCTAAGTTACATTTTTATTTCTCTGTGAATAAAGACAATTTCATAGATCCTTTTTTATCAGCTTGAGGAATTCTCTTCTATTCCTAGTTTACTGAGAATCTGAGTCACAAATTGCTATTGAATTTTCTCAGATATTTTCCTACATCTATTGGTTATGTGGTTTTTATCCTTTATTCTGTTAATGTAGTGAATTACATTGATTGATTTTTGAATATTAAATCAACTTTGCACTCTTGCAATAAACCCAATTTTGGCATGGTGTATTATTCCTTAAAATATTGACAATTTCATTTGCTTATATTTTGTAAGGATTTTTTCAGTCTATGTTCATGAGTGGTATTGGTCTGTAGTCTTCTGTTTTTGTGATGTTTTTATGTAGCTTGGATAGGGTGTTCTGATCTCATAAGGAGTTGGCACATGTTCACTTCCCTTCCTTTATCTGAAAGAGTTTGTTTAGAACTAGTATTTTTTCTTGCTTAAATATTTGTTAGAATATGCTAGTGAAGCCATCTGGATATGAGGATGTATGGTTTTTAGCAAGGAGGGGAGCTTTTAAATTGTGAATTCAAATTTTTTTTAATGAATATAAGTGTTGTGCTTGAGTTTCCAAGTTCCATTTAAATTTCAATTTTGCTCAGATTATAGCAAAAACCACACACAGAAGCAGAACTAAGAAATCATACAAATGACTTAATTAAACATACATAAATACAAACAATTATTCCCTTTATAAGCTAAATGGCCAAAAAAGGTAGACAACCTGAATGTTTGAGCTAGTCTTTCTCTCTACCTCGACCACCTGCAGGTGGCCTCTGAAGCATTCTGTCATAGTTTGCTGTGACACAGGGAGCCAAGCATATGTGTTTGCTCAATGAGAAGTGTCTTGATAGTGACACGGCAGGCTGGGATTTCCTTCCCTGACTCTCTGGGTGTGCTCTAACTGTGATTAGTCAGGACATACAGCATTTTTCATTAGTAGGCTTCCATTATTTAATAGGATGGAAAGCAAGCATAACTCTGTTCATTGCATTTTGCTCAAATATGGTTACCAACTTAGGAAGAAGTAGCCAGAGCATTTTATTTGCTCTTGTTTTTTCACATGACACAAGTCACATCCGTCAAAGCAGGTGAAATTAGGTCATAGCAGGTAACACAAACAACTCTAAGAATGAGGCAACATTTACAAAACTCAACAAATACTTGTAATATATATACGGTGAGTTGGATTTTTCTAGTTCTTTAATAATTTGTGTCTTTCATGCAATTGGCCAGTTCACCCAAGTTTTTATTTTATTGGCATGAAGATGTTCATTATTTTCCTTTATTATTCTGTTATTGTCTCTAGACAATTATCTATAATTATAATTATGTCTCCCTTTCAGGCATTGTATTAGGAATTTGTATCTTTTCTCTTTTTTGATGAATCTTTCTAGAAATTTTTCAACTTATTGATCTTTTAAAAAGTCAGTTTTCTATTTTGTTAAATTCCTCAATTGTTTATTCATTTTAAATTTCATTGATTATTGCTCTTTATTCTCTTTCCACTTATTTTGGATATAATTTGCTCTTCCTTTTCTAGTTTCTTAAGATAGTACTTTTAAATATTGATAAAATACCCCTTCTAAAATAAGGATTTGAAGCTGGAAATTTCCTGTTAAGCATTCCCATATCAGTATCCCACAATTTTATGTTAATATATTTTTTTTTAAATCCCTGTGGATTGTATAGACTCATGTGTCCCACAGATTAACACTACAAATATAAATAAGTTCTTGCATGAACTACTGCAAAAGTACCAATCTTGTACAAAAACTGCATAAGTTCGGGGTATAGGGAGAAAACTGCTCTCACATGCTATGGGCTATGTTTAACAGGAAAACATCAGTAGTACCACAGCAACACAAGAATAAATAATGTGGGGAGGGACAAGAGTTAAGGGAAGGTTTGGATTTTCTATTTGGTGAGGTTATGTTTATTGACTATCTTTCTCTTGGGAACAATGAAATTATCTAAAATTGAGAGTGTTGATGGACTGTTGACTTTGCATATTATACATGATGCCCAGTGGATGGAGATGGCTGAAGGATGCACTGACTGAAAAGTAGATTGGTGAACGATGGTGTATACATATGGTCAAATATTGGGCTGCTACAAATAGGAACAAAGTTGGGAGGCATGCAACATTGTGAACGAACCTTTGAGATATTTGGTGAGGCAAAAGGAGCCAGAAACAAAGGAGCAAATATTGTATCCCATTTATAAATACTTATAAGAAAACAAGGGCCTAGATTGTAAACTCTTGTAGCATTCACATTTAGTCTAGAGTGGCAATTGTTATTTCTGGAGTTTGAGAGGCTATTTTATATAAACACAACCTGGTATTTAGAGATAAGAACAAAGCTGATCAGGGCGGGAGTAAGGGAATTCAGAACACAGGGGTAAGGAAGACATTGTCTGTATTTTAGAACTTCACCTACTCTTTAGACCAAAGGAAGAAAGGTTTAATTTGTCCAGAACCTAAATTTTCCATAGCACGTAATCTAACTCAACTTGTCTGGATAGATCATTTAAACAATCGAAACACAAGAAGCCCAGAATAAGAATGAGAGCCTTTAATCCTGTTTAGCTTAATAGAATGCCTGGATACATCCCATAGTATATTGAGCAGATAGCCAAAGAGTATTGGCAAAGTCCCTTGAGGGATGGGAGAAAAAGTATGGAACTAGGGCAGTGCAATGGTGGCTCAGTGGCAGAATTCTCGCCTGACGTTCTGGAGACCCGGGTTCATTTCCTGGTGCCTGCCCATGCCCTGCTTCCCCCGCAAAAAGCAAAAAATATGGAACTATTACACTTTTACTACCAAGGAAACCCTGATACTGTGTCAAACATTAAGGACACCCGAATCAGTAGTTCAAGCCCTTGATCATGAGTCTTGCTCTTGTGAAGCTTATGTAGGTAGTGGAGAAGCTTAGCCTACCTATAGGTATGCCTAAAACTTACTTCTAGAGGGCCTCTTTTATTGCTCAGATGTGGCCTCATATGCAAGTGAAATCATTGCCCTCCCCACTACATGGGACATGACATCCAGGAGTGAAATTCTCTCTAGTGGCATGGGAGATGACTCCCGGGGTTGAGCCTGGCCCTGGCATCATGGGATCAACAATGCCATCCTGACCAATAGGGAGAAAAGAGGTATAACAAATAAGGTATCAGTGTCTGGGAGAGTTCAAATAGAGTCAAGAGGCTACTCTGGAGATCACCCTTATGCAAGCTGAAGTTAGACATTGCTACATATCAGAGTTTGCCAAATCCCAACCAAAACCGTTCCTGCCAATTCTAAAGAACACTGAGGGCATTATAGAAGATTCTACAAAGGTTCCGCGCACTAGGATAACATTCCCGAAACCTTAGGCACACCCCTTTGTTTTATTTTTTTGGTGGTTGCTCTATGGCTTACAATACATGTTTTTAACTCATCATTGTCTACCTTTAAATACAATTACAGCCTTTCACATGCAATGTACGGTCCTTACATTATACTTTCATTCCCCATCCCATCATTTTTGCGATTATTCTTACATATTCATTCAATTACCTTCTAAAGAACTTTCAAAATAAGAGAAAACATTTTCTGTTAGCGAATATATTTACTATATCTGACGCTCTTTACTCACTTCTATTGAGTCACATTCCAATCAGTTATGAGTTTTTTTTCTGGGTGGAGAACTTCCTCTAATCTTTCTCATTAGGTGTTGATCTTCTAGCAATTGAATCCTTTCAGCTTTCGTTTCTCTGAAAAGTCTTTTGTTGGCCTTCATTTTGAAGGCAATTTTCACAAATTTATAGTTCTAAAAAAAAACTGACGTGTTTTTTTCTCTCAGCACTTTAAAGATGTCTTTCACGGTTTTCTGACTTGCATAGTTCATGACAGGAAGCTGTGGTATTATCATTTTTTTGTCTGACATAAAAGCGTCCTCTTTTCTCTAGTTGCTTTTGATAGTTTCTCTTTATCACTAATTTTCAACAATGTGGTCATGACGTAACTTGTTTTGTTTTTCTCTGTTTTTGTTTTGCTTGGAATTCATTGAGGTTCTTGGATTTGTGGTTTTATATTTTCTATCAAATTTGGAAAAATTCTGCCCAATATTTCTTTAAATACTTTTCTGCCCCTTCTCCCTTCTTCCAAGATTTTAGCTATGTGTATATGAAACTGCTTAATGTTTCCCATAGATCACAGTAGCTCTTTTTATTTATTGTTAAGTCTTTTTATGCCTGTGTTTCTGTTTAGACACTTGCTATTGTTATGTCTGCAAGGTCATTGATGTTTTCTTCTAATCTGCTCTTAATCCCATGCAAAATTTTCATTTCACATGTTGTTTTATTGTATTTCTTTATCTCTGAAATTTCATAAGGTTATTTTTTAACCTTAGATTTTCTTCTCATTATATTCATATTTTCCTTTAAATCCTTGAACACATTGAGTATATTTATGATAGCTGTTTTAAAGTGCTTATTTGACAATTCCATCACCTGTCATTTCTGTTTTTGCCTCTACATAAGTCAGGGTTCTCTAGAGAAACAGGACAGGATATATGTGTATGCAAATATTATGAGATTTATCAACGTAATTGGCTCATGTGACTGTGGGGATTGGTGAGTCCATATTCCAAAGGGCAGGCCACACGTTGGGAAATCAAGTGAAGAGTTTGATGGATTCCTCAGCAAAAGGTGGATGGATGAAGTTTGGATAGAAATTCTTTCTGACTGCTGAAATTATCCTTAAAGTCCCCCAACTGATTGTGTAAAACTTCTTTCATTGCTGAAAACAGTCTTCTTTGTCGATTGGAGATGTAATCATCCATAGATGCACTCAATTAAATCCATAAAATACTTACACAGTAACAATCAGGCCAGTGCTTACTTGACCAAACAATTGGGTACTATTATCTAGCAATATTGACACATGAACTTAATCATTACAGCCTTTATTGACTGATTTTTCTCCTGGTTTTGAGTCATGCTATACTGCTTCTTGGCATGCTTAGTAATCTTTAACTGAATGCTGGACATTGTAGATATTATGATGTTGAATATTTTGATGTCTTCTTGTAAAGAATGTTGGGATTTTTATGTCAGGAAATCAAACTGACAAAGAATTAGCTTGATCTTCTCAAAGCCCACTTAAATCTTTGTTAGGGTGGATCTGGAGCTGAGTGCCCCGGGTGATCAGTGAGAAATTTCTACTCTACCTGGCTGGAGCACAAACATCTCTTCACCTGTATGAACTCTTGAGTATTAGTCAATTTACAAATCCATAGTTGTTCTCTGTCTGACCTCAGGGAGTTTTAACCTAAATGTGCCTAGTTTCCTAGGGCTGCTATAACAAAATATCAAAAGCTGATTGGTTTAAAATAACAGCAGTTTATTCTCTTACAGTTCTAGAGGCTAGAGGTATGAAATCAAGGTGATTGCAGGGTTGGTTCCTTCTGGAGGCTTTGAGGAAAAAGCCTTTCCATGCCTCTCTCCTGGCTTCTGGTGGTTGTAGGCAATACTTGGGGGTCCTTGGTTTGTAGATACATCACTCCATTCCCTGCCTCTGTCTTCACATTGTCTTCATCTCTGTCTCTATATGTCCTCCTCTTCTAAGGACACCAGTCATTGGCATTCAGACCCAACAGTATGAATTTTTCTTAACTTACTTATGTCTGCAAAGATCCTATTTCCAGATAAGGTTATATTCAGAAGTTCTGAGTGAACATGAATTTGGGGGGACACTATTCAACCTACTACAACTTGAATAACTTTTAATTCAATAAAGATTCAAGAGGATCTTGATGCAGTTCATGTGTCCTCCCTCTCCAGAACTCTAGCCACGTGCCCATCCTCCTCACCATTCTTGAGCACTGATGTCTCCTCAACTTAACCAGAGCCCTGTGCTCCGCTGGAGATTTCCTCCCAGCACCACAGTCCCGAATGTGGCTACACACATTGGGTTCATCTCATGTACTTCCCTTCTCTCAGGGGTAATACTCTCGTGTGCCTGTTAACCAAGGTCTGAAAACAGTTGTTTAATACCTTGCTATCAGTTTACCAGTTGATTGTTTTGGTAAGGTAAGATGTTGCTTTCTCATGGGCAGGAATAGTAAAATTTTGTGCTGAATTTTAACTCAGAAACTCTCATTTAAGCTGGGGGAATTTGAGATGGATGAACAGATGTACAATTAAACAGGCATGTAATATGTGTACAAAAAAATTGATTGAAAGCATGAACCAATAAACAAATGAACCTGGCTAAGAGGAACCTGGTATTGACTCACCAGTCCACTAGGCAGACTATGGAACTAGATCCAGAAGAGCTGGCTCACTAGATGTCAGCTGACTAATGATAACCACTACCTTAGAGTGAGAAGAGAGAAGTCAAACCTGGGGCTCACCTTCTCCCCACTCCTAGGAGAGAACATTTCTGCAGAGAGCTCCTTTTATCATTTTCCTGTTAAAAGTTAGTGGTTTTGATCTCAAAAGTTGGGATGGCCTTTTCCTTGCTCTCCCATGGTTCTAGAGGCATCTCCCCACAGCTCTGGAAACAACAACCAGGGTTCTAATTTTGAATCTGCGTCTTCATAGCTGTATGACCTTAGACAAGTCACTTAACCTTTCTAAGGCTGAGTTTTATCATCTATGAAATGTATGTATTAATGATAACTTTTAATGATGTTTAGTATATCAATAATTTAACTATGGAATGCTGAGGATTAAATGAGACTATCTACTATATAAATATGATATCTAGATATTAGTTAGGCATTCAATAGATATTGTCTTAATTATTATTAATATTAAAATTCCTTATGCTTATAATGTCACCACTCACTCTGGTCCTGCCTTTCACAAATATACAAACACTTCTAGAATCCTTTATGGGTTATACAACAGCTGGAGGTATCTGTAGAGATAGAATAATTGTCAATTGGAGGGGCAATGTTTGGGACCCCTTACTTGGAAGCAGATACAGTCAACTTCAATTTCTAGCTCAGTGGGCAACTTAGGAACCAGAGACCAGGGAGGTCATCTAAAAGAATGATGTGGGATTCTAGAACCCAGGTCTTCTGGGAATGTTACATGATTCTGGAGACTTCGTCTGTGAGAATCAGATGTAGGTATGGAACATTAGCCTCCAGGAATGCTGTGTGATTCTGGATCCAATGGCTTGAAAAGAACTTTGGATAATTCTGGAACATTGGTCTATAGGAATAATATGTGATTTGCCATTTTGGCTTATAATAATGCTATGCCAGTTCATAACTTTGCATTTTTTGGAAACTTGACATGTAATAAACTTATGTGATCTGGAAACTTGGTTTTTTAAAACACGTCCATAAAAACATGAACCATCAAAAAAGATGAGTCTGGAAACATGGTATTCTAGTTTGCTAGCTGTCGGAATGCAATATACCAGAAATGGAATGGCTTTTAAAAAGGGGAATTTAATAAGTTGCTAGTTTACAGTTCTAAGGCCGAGAAAATGTCCCAATTAAAACAAGTCTATAGAAATGTCCAATCAAAGGCATCCAGGGAAAGATACCTTGGTTCAAGAAGGCCGATGAAGTTCAGGGTTCCTCTCTCTCAAGTGAGAAGGCACATGGTGAACACAGTCACAGCTTCTCTCTCGGCTGGAAGGGCATATGGCGAACACGGCGTCATCTGCTAGCTTTCTCTCCTGGCTTCCTGTTTCATGAAGCTCCCTGGGAGGTGTTTTCCTTCTTCATCTTCAAAGGTCAGTGGCTCGTGGACTCTCGGCTTCATGGTGCTGCAGCATTATCTGCTCTCTCCGAATCACCCTCTCTCCAAAACGTTTCCTCTTTTATAGAACTCTAATAAACCAATCAAGACCCACCCAAATGGGTGGAGACATGTCATCACCTAATCCAGTTTAAAAACCACTCTTGACTAAATCACATCATCCAGGGAGATGATTTGATTACAGTTTCAAACATACAGTATTGAATGGGGATTATTCTACCCTTATGAAATGGGATTTTGATTAAAACATGGCTTTTCTAGGGGGCATATATCCTTTCAAACCAGCACACATGGCCTGAAAGAAATATGTGTGATTCCAGGGTCCTGGCCATGAGAATATTACTGTAATACCACTGTGTAATTTCATAAACATACTCTACCAAAATACTGTATGATTCTGGAAGTTTAGTCTACAAGAAATTGAGTGTAATTTTGGAATCTATGGACCTTAGCCTCTAGAAATCTTGTGTGAGTCAAAAATCTTGTTCCAAGTTACAATTTTAATAATGTTTTTGCATGAAGAAGAACAAAGGAATGTCATTATTGCAGGGTACTGAAAATAGATGGTAATTAATATTTTAAAATGTCACCTTCTGTGTGAGACTAAAGCAAAAAATGTTTATTTGTTACAAAATTTATATTTTGACTAGTGCATTTCCTAATATAACTTATGTAGATAGTTTGATTGAACGCCATAAGTACTTGGAATCTCAGGTAGGACATGAGATTTTGCTGGTCTGTCCAGAGTGATGCCCCAATGAATCCCAGAGTGATTCGATTAGTGAGTGGAAAAGTATCTGCAAAGCCCCCTTCGGGAAGTGGTGAGAATGGGGAGAAATTCAACTTCCCCAAGTTGAATTCTTGATATTCTCACAAGCAGTGTGGACAACCAAAGCTATAGGCAGAGCCCCCAGTCTTGAGGTTTGTTCATATGAAACTTAACCCCACAAAGGATAGGTCAAGTCTACTTAAAATTTAGGCCTAAGAGTCACCCCCAAGAGAGCCTCTTTTGTTGCTCAGATGTGGCCCCTCTCTCCAGCCAACACAATGAGCATTCTCACCACCCTACCCCTCTCTACATGGGACATGATTCCCAGGGGTGTGGACCTTCCTGGCAACGTGGAACAGAGATCTTGGAATGAATGGAGACTCAGCATCAAGGGATTGAGAAAAACCCTAGAATGAGCTGAGACTTAGCATCAAGGGATTTAGAAAACCTTCTTGACCAAAAGGGGAAAGAGGGAAATGAGACAAAGTGTCAATGGCTGAGAGATTCCAAACAGAGTCGAGAGGTTATCCTGGAAGTTACTCTTATGCATCAAGTAGATATCATCTTGTTATTCAAGATGTTATGGAGAGGCTGGAGGGAACTGCCTGAAAATGTAGAGCTGTGTTCCAGTAGCCATGTTTCTGAGGATGATTGAATAATGATACAGCTGTCACAATGTGACTGTGTGATTGTGAAAACCTTGTGTCTGATGCTCCTTTTATCTACCTTGTCAACAAAGGAGTAGAACATATGGAATAAAAATAAACAATAGGGGGAACAAATGCTAAAATAAATTTAGTTTAAATGCTAGTGATCAATGACAGTGAGGGGTAAGGGGTATGGTATGTATAACTTTTTCTTTTCTGTTATCGTTTTTTTTTTTTCTGTTATCTTTTTATTTCTTTTTCTAAATCGATGCAAATGTTCTAAGAAATGATGAATATGCAACTAAGTGATGAATTGTGAATTACTGATTATGTATGTTGTTTTATTTTGTTTCTTTATTTTTTAATAAATAAATTTTTAAAAAAATCTTGTTCCATACATATTCTATGTAATAACGGATGTTTCATCAAAAGAACCTCATGTGATTTGGGAAGGTTGGTCTACTGGGTTTTGTGCTTCTGAATCTTGGCTTGTAAGACTCTTACGTGAATCTTGAGTCTTGGTCTGAAAGAATGCTATCTAATTCTAGAACCTTGGCCAATATGAATCTTATGTCATTCGGAATCTGTGGCCTAATCATGCCACCTTTTCAGAACCTTGGCCAGTAAGAATGTCGTGTGAGTAAGTGTCTCTGGTCTACAGAAATAAGGTGTGATTTCAGAACCTCACCCTTTATGAAGTGTGATTATGCAATCTTGGGATATTTGCTGCCTGGTTGTCTTATTATCTATTCTTCTTTTCTTCCTTAGTTATAGACCACCTGGGCACATAGCCATCTGGAATAAAAAATTTCTCATCCTTTCTTGCTGCAGGGTGTACCCTTGAGACTGTGCTCTGGCCAATGAGACGCAGGCATAGGAGAAGGGTGTGCCCTCCCTCTACTCGTTCTACACCCTGCTGGCTGGGACAGGGACCCTGCTCCAGCAGTCATCTTGACTTATAAGGTAACTTTGGCAGGAAAGCCACAAATGGTGCAGCACTGAAATGAAAGGAACCTGAGCTCCTGACACAGTGGAAAGCCACCCCCTACCCACTCACTGACACATGATATGAGAGATAAAGTGTCTTTTCGAAATACTTTTATTTCAGATTTTGTGTCACTCTCAAGTAAGCCTACTCGATTATTTAGTAAGAACAGCAGGTGGTTCTAAAGACTCAGTTTCTGTCATTCTGGGATAATGGCTTGCAAGACTCTTATGTGGTTCAGACACCTTAGTATACTAAATTGTCTGTTGTCAACTTAGCATCACTGCCACTTTCTTGAATAGGAGAAACCAAGAACTACATTCGTCAAAATTCCTTTAAGGATGATTTATATTAGAGTTTGCCTATGAGAGGCATCAGGCGAGATTTGGAAGGTGGAAGAGGAGTCTCCATTATTCTCCAGAGACAGCAAAAGACATTAATGTTGGTAGACATCAGAGGTTGAAAGGATCTTCTGCTGAAATTCATGAAATCGCTCTCGCCAGTGCCAGGGCTGAGAGACTCAATGGGAACTTTCCAGAAGCACTTGAGTTTCACAGCTGCTTCCAGGTGAGCATCTGGAGACACCCACTCAGGGGCTGCAGGCAGTGATTGTCATGGCAGCGCTCCCTTTTACTCCCTCAACCTTTCCGACATTTGGGTGAGCCTCTAATTCTGTGATTAAAAATCCCTCATACTCATAATGCATCAACATCTTCTATTTTCCTGACTTAAGTCTGAGTGATATACTAGATCTGTAAGAATGTTTTATAATTCTAGAACTCTGACCTCTAGAAATAGTATATGATTTTCAAAACTTGACCTATAATAGTGCTAATAAATGATTTTACAAAGTTGCACTATTTGATTACATAAGTCTCTAGGAATCTTGTGTAATTCTAGAAGCTACATCTCTAAGAACATCGTACATGGATCTAGAAAGTTGGCTTATAGTAACGTGACTGGCAACACTGATTTTTACAAATGTTGAGCCATTTTATAACATTGACCATGTGAAAATGTGATCCTAGAGCTGTGGCTTGTAAGAGCATTGTGTTTTTCTCGAACGTGGCCTGTAAGAAGGTTCCGTGATTTTAAGAACTTTGGTCACTTCCCAGTGACTCTATCATCCCTTGTCTATTCCTCTTGGTTAGTTGCAATAAAAGTCCTTACAGGGAAATGGCCCATCAATGGCATTTGATAAGGAAGGGAGGTGGTGGGGAGAGGGAGTCTCACCTCAAGGGTGGTGGGGAGCAGAACTCAAGATGAACAATGCATGATGGATGTCAATAAGTGGGAATGCAGCATCTCCTGGCCTTGTGAGTAGCTAAGAAGGGAATACCAGTGGCCTAGCCTGAGGGCTTATGAATGATCCAACCCCAAGGGTGCCTGCTTTCATCACACCACAAGGCACGTGGAAGGCAGCAGAGAGACAGAAAGACCTTATTTGACTCTATAAGAAGGATTTCTTTTTAACTTTGTGGCAGAGGCTGCTAGGTAGTTGTTCACCCAATATCCCTGCTTCCATTCTTAGTAACAGAATCCCAATTCAACTCCGAGTTGCAATTTTTAACTTCAAGGCTGCATTTTCAGCCCTCCTTGTGGCTAGGTGTGGCCTGATGACTAAGTTCTGGCCAGTGAGATTTTGCAGAAGTTGTTGGGTGAGACTTCTCAGACATCGTCTTTAGAAGGAAATTTACATCTGAAATGGGCCTTTTTTGCCCTTCCTACGTTCCTCCTGCTTCATGCTATGTTTTGCAGGTGTGATGACTGGCTTTCCAGCAGCTGTCTTGGACCATAAGATTGCCTTGAGAATGCAAGCCATTAACTGAGTACAGAGAAGCAGAATAACTTAAAAATCCTATTCTCTCACATAATGGAGCTGTGATTCCAGCTCTGCACTGCCTGCTTTTGACCTCCTCAACTAGTCAGAGAAACAAGCTTTCAACCTTGTTGAAGCCACTGTTAGTTCAAGTTCTTAATACTAGCACTCACATGGAATTCCAACTCACATTACCTTAACACGTAGTCATACAATCACAATGAACTAAATAGACATAGGACTGTCTCAGAGGCCTTACAGTCTACTGAGAGAGACCTTAATCATGCCATCACACGAATGTACAATTACAAATGATTGTTGTAAAGGACAAGTCAGGTTGCTCTGAGAGTGCATGGCAAGGGAATCTGAGCTAATGAGGGAAGAATGGACGTTTGAGCTGGGATTTTTAAAATAAGTACAAATAAAACAGCTAAGGAACAGTGGGGAGGAGGAAAAGAGCCCTCCAAGCTAAGAGGAGGAAGTACAGTGTCTTAGGAGGCTGAAGGGGGAGGTGATGGGGGTCAGAGAGATGAGGCCAGGGGTGAGACCACAAGGAGCCTGTGAGCCAGGAGAAGGAGTTTAGACATTTGTAGAAGGAAGTATCGGCAGCTACACGGGGGCGAGAGGAAAGACGTTCTGGAGAAGATGAGCTCTGAGCTTAAGTAGCTTTCCTTTCCTCTGGCTACTATGTCTCAGAGCAAGGGTTAGCAAACTACCAAACTGGCCTGCCACCTGTTTTTGCAAATAAATTTGTGTTTGAACACAGCCATGTTTACACATTGCACAAGGCAGCTTTCACACAGTGATGGCTGAGTCGAGTAGTTGCTACAGAGAACATATGTGGTCTGCAGAGCCTAAAATATTTACTATCTGGCCCTTATACAGAAGAAGTTTGCCAACTCCTGCTATGGAGCACATGGTCCGAGTTCAGTAACTTCCATTTCATCAGTGTGTGCTGAATCTCAGCTGTCTGGTGGGAGGTGGGGAGCCTCGTTCACGCCTTGCATATACCAGGGTAGTGGGGCCACAGGTCTACTTATGCTACTCTCAGATGTTCAGAGAAATATATCATTATATCCTTCCCCAAAACTCAATCTGCTGATCTCCTTCAAGTTACTATCCATTAGGCAGCAAAGGCAAGAAACTATACATTTTGATTTTTTACCCCAATAATTTTTAGTTGCATAAAGTAATTGCAAGTCTTTTAAAAGCGATGCTTGGATTCCTTAGGTAAAATTATACAGGGTGTGGCAGCCAGGGGAGAGGTAGGTCTTTGGATGCATGCAGCATGCTCTCTAATTGTTGATCTCAGCTGCAGCGGGGCTGGTGCTGGGTGCTTCCTGGGCTGGAGACCGTGAGGAGGCACTGGGTGTTGACCCAACACTCACTGCAGGAATTTGTAGTAGCTGTAAATCATGGCTAGCTCTCCCTTTATTTCTCCACAATCAGAGCCCACATCATCCCAATCGATTTGGCTCCACCTTGGTTCTTGCTGTCTGTGTTATTTTGATTACAGCCTCGTCTTCACATTTCCTATCAATCAAGAAGCCTCTCTCTACCAAGAGTAAGGAAACTCACAGAGTTCAAGTACAACCAAAGTCAATTTTATTGTCACCTTCCAACCTCCCTTGACTCAGTGGGAGAGAAGAGGAGAAATTAGGACTTCTCCCCACCCTGGGTGGTCACTGACCATACTGTGGCCAAGGAGTGGCCAGATGTCACTTCAGCAACCTGTTGCATCTCGAGGAACTAGGTCTCAACTGGTCTGATCAGGTGAGCTGACTAAAGGAAAACCCTTCTTGTTGCAGTGTCCCTCCTACATCTCTACTGACCAAGCTTAATTTTGTGCCAGTTGGCAAATGAAAATATTTAAAGAGTCCATCTCCATTTTTGCAGAACAGGCAATGAATGATGAGTTTGGGGTTGAGTCAAATAGATTGTTATCTGGTACAGATGGGTGATATATACCCATAATTACCATCGTAAAAAATGGAGAGATTTTTGAAATGCTTATTTGTTCATTTATTTTAAAATAACAGTAAAACCATTATGTATTAAGCTGGTTTTGTGAAAATAATTACGTTTTCCAAAATGATTAAAATTACAGAGAAGAGTGGCATTGTTTCACTTTTGTGGAAATCTCCTTAATGTTTGGTTGTTTTGGTTGTAGTACATGAAGAAAATCTGACTTTAAACACATTGGAAAAAGGAGTATTTTTATAGATTCTTAAGATAACTGTGGATAGTCTTCTTTGACCGGACAACCAAACTCAACACGTGGCAGTTTCTTAAAGGTTAGTTGCAATGAGAAATCTGAAACCATATCAATGACCCTTTCGCACCCTAATACACTAAAATTCATTTATCATCCCTGCACTTTAAATGGATCTTTTAACCATGAATGGTTTTGAAACATCAGGCATTGATCATTTGGAAAATATTGGCTCAGTGAGTTATGCAGATCTTCAGAATGCTGACGCATTTCATTATACATGCATACATACATATTCCTTAATATCACCACTGAGTACAGAAGAAAAGTGCTGATGCAGTGAGAAGCTGTCAGTCTCATAGTGGCAAATACAAGTTTTCCAAAATTCTAATTTCCACGTGAAATCTTGAATTTTGCCATCAGTAACAATTATTGTCAGCTATTTTTCCTTGACAAACTTCACTCTGTTCATTTTAAAGAAAATGCCTGCCAAGTTCTCAAGTCTAAATAACTATACTTTGTCTTTCCTTTAAGTAAGAGTGGTGTTCCATGAAAAAAGTGACTAGTTTAATTCACAACTCAAGCAATCACAAAAGTGCTTTTCTTCTAGATAGATACCCACTGTACTTTTAGTATGCCACGGAAGCATTTTACGCATATTTCCTGTTTTTTCATACAGAGTATTAGAAAGGTATGCATGTACTACATTAATTAAATGAAAGATTTTATAAACTTATGATACTTTTTTAAACTCCTTTGAAAAATACTTCTACTAGTAGTACGGTTTTATTTTTAAGGACTAGTGAAACAAGGACAGAAGAGTATATGGTAGATAAATGATGAGCTCACATCAAGTGAAAGTACAGTGACGTCAAATGTGCCATATGAGCAGAAGCTTTGCAGGCATTTGAGAGACTTGGCTCATCACATGGCCCAAGACAATAGGCTGAACTCAAAGGAACCCACGTCGTTACAGGTGGCACCATAATCACGGTGCTGGTGTTACGTTGCTTTCAGCAAAATAACATCATCTAGACCTAATCATCCCCCACTTCTGAGGTAAGAGCCTTCTGAGCATCCCGACTCCCTGTAAATGAAGAGGTGTTCCAGCCTGGCTGGGAAACAAGCCTCATTCCTAGTTCTGCATTAGCCTCTGTGCCCTGTGATCCTTCCAGGTGGTTCTCTCCCTGGCTCAGGTTGTTTCCTTGCATGGAGGTGCTGATCAGGACTCGGTGGAATATTTGAGGCGCTCTCTGCAGAACTTTGGCATTTTTCCCTGTGTGGTTCTCTGCTCTCCAGGGCTCTGCCCTATGAATTCCAGCTGCTTGGTCTCCTGAGATTCAGGGAGACTGCTGAGGGGTCTGCCTGTGTCCTCTTCCCTGCACCGTAGCCCGGGGACTCTCGCCAGGCAGCAGTTTGGGGCAGTCAGAGGACTTGCCTCCGTTGTTGGTTGTATCTCAGGGATCACTGTCCTTCATTGTGGGTGTACAGTGTCTTGTTTCATCTATTTTGTCTGCTGTTTTTTTCTTTCTATTGTTTCAGGTGGGTCAGTAAATCAAGTCCCTTCATTCTTCTTGGCCAAAAGTGGAGGACCCAATTAATTTCTGAGTTCACATGTTTGTGGCAGCCAACAGCAAGTGATACACACTCTTAGCTTTCTTTCTTCAAATTTCTCTCCCAAGAGCTACAATTTCGTTCGGCCTGTGACCTGCCTTGCAGGTGCTCACAGGGGATGGCTTTACCAAATGCTTCTCTCCTGCTGCATGGATGATTCCTTCCAGCCTGCAACATGTTTCCCCACCACTTGTCTCTGAACCCCTAAGAGAGTGCTGCATCTTTTAGGTTATTTTTATTTCAGCAGCACCCTGCTTTATAAGTATAAATTTCTATGTCATTCAGATCAGGCTAGGCTGAGCTGTTCTAACAAGCAACCACCCCTAAATCAACAGGAGTTTATTTCTGGCCCACATGGCATGTCCAGTGGGTAAGCGACCAGGCCATTTGAGGCCCCATCTCAACACCTCCTTCCTCAGTAGTTGAGCAGGAAGGGGACATATCTCATTGTGTATCTCAGGTGCTTAAAGCTTCTGCTCAAGAGGGACATATGTCAGTTCTACCCACATTTCATTGTCTCTGCACTTGCAAGAAGACAGAGATGTGCAAAGCTACCATGTGCAGAGTAGGAGGGAAATGGAATATTTTTTACCAGCCCTAATGATTACCTGTGTGTTGCGCAGTCTCACTGACACCTCTGCTCCCTCTTTGATGCTCACTGATCAGTGTACCACTTGTTGAGTAATGCTCAGCTCCCCCAGCATATTTAATGAGAAATGCCTTTTCTCAAGCTTCTCCCGGGGGGGGGTCACAGTTTATTGCAGAACAAAGAAAAACTCTTAGCTGCCAAGGCAAGGCAAATCCAAAAGGCGTCAAGTCGGACTGGTGCAGATAACTCCGGAAGGCTTCCTGCAGTGGGTGGCACTGTGTAACCCGGAAAAGTCACTCCCCATGTTGGCTGTGGGATTACACATGGGAGGTTCCATTCCCCACACTGGCTCTGCCACTAGCTGGCTCTGTGATCTTGAACGAGTCATGTCCCATTTGTAGCCCTCAGCTTTCTCCTCTGTAAAAATGGGACAATGGGAGTAGAAATTTCCAGGGCAGTGGATAGCCTGTTCACACCCCCCAACCCCCGCCTGGCTGGGAACTGCCTTTCTCTCCTGGACTGGAGCCTGGAGCTGATTCACAGTCTCTATCAAGAGCATCCTTAGGTCTGGGCCAAGCCAATGAGTTGTTTATCTTGGTGTCTGAGCCCATAGCTGACATTGCAGAGATGCAGAGACAAGGGCATCCGAGGGGCTGTCCCTCCCCCACCCCATCTTCCCATCCCCTCCCTTCCTCCTCCTGCCACCCCAGGGGCTTGTGAGAACAACCAAAGAATGCGGCTCTGAGGCCAGCAATGTCAATTTCCCAGGGGCAGCTCCCTGGTTCCCAGAGAGGCACTTCCGTCTGCTTCCCAGGGGCCTCTCCTTGCGATAACTTGAATTTACCACCTCCTTTGCAGCCCCTGTGCCAGCATCTGAGCTCAAGGCTTCCATTCTCCCCACCAAGACAACGGTAGACATTTCCCATGACAATCGTAGAAATCTCCCGCCTGTCCTCCCTGCCTTGCATGTCCATCCACCCTCTTCATCCATCATGCTTGTGATGGCCAGTGACCCTCCCAGCTAAGGCTTCATCCACTCCATCCTCCACGGCTGCCCAGGCAGCACGATGACGCCCACTGTCACTCTGCACCCTCGCCCCCCACTGCTCCCTAACCCAAATGCTCTCTTCAGACCACACAAACCATGTACTTCCTTGCCTGGAATAGCCTCTCCATTTGAGCCCTTTCTCTGATTGCTGAAGGGGCATCTCGGACCCAAGCTCTGCGATCCAAGCAGCCCACTCCAAGCCTCCTTAAGCTCTACAGCAGCCAGTGTCCAGGGCCACAGTGTAAAAAGTCAACTGCTCAGAGGCTCTGGCATCCGGCCATGGGCTCCACATCCTGGTTCTGCATCTCCTGAGCAACTGGCTAGTGGTCCTTCTGGGGCCAGTCTCCCCACCTGGGAAGGGGAGACGATGACGGTGCCTTCCTCAGAGGGTTGTTGGGAGAGGCAATGGAGAGAAAATATTTGAGGCACCTGGAGGATCATAAATGCGGGCTAAACGTTAACTGTTGTTAACATGCAGCACCAATGGCATCCGTCATTTTTCTATACTGAGCCCCTCTCTTTTACCAGGCTCTGAGCTGGGAATTAGGAACCCAGAGATGCCTAGGACTCAGTCCTTGCCTTCAAGGAGCCGTCCCTAAACTACGGAGAGAACCAGATTTAAAAAAACAAGTGGCTGTTGCGTGGCATGAGTGCGCAGACACATGGGGCCAGCTGCCACGGAGGAGAGGACAAAGGGGCTCCAGCACGGGAGGAAAAGCCTGCACTGGCTCAAATGCAGGTGACACCCCAGGTGGACAACAGGGAAGACACCACACTCCAGACTGATCCTCAGCTCTCCAAGGATGGGAGTGACACCCTCCACATCCTTGTGTGCCCTCTGGTGCCTGCCCACGGCGGGAGCTCAATAACTGTTGAAGGTGGTAAGCACAGCGGTTAAATAACCTACTAGTTTTGCAACCTTTCTATGACTCATCATCTGCACCTCTGAAACAGTAGGAATAATAGGTCCTTTTTACAAGGGATTGTGAGGCTTGAAAGAAGTATTATGATGCCTGGCACATATGAGTGCTCAATATTTGAACGAGTGAACTCTCTCTTGTTTGTACCTTCCTCAGTGACCACTCACTGGCTGGGTACGGGAAGCTTATGGACTTGAGTTGAAATCTGTCCAAACCCTGAAGGAAAAAGCATCAAAGACGCCACTGATTAGGGCCCAGCTAAATGTCGGGAGCTATTTCTCAAAAGTTGTAAAATTCTCCGCCGTGGATTGCATGGACTTGCTCGAGAATCCCCGAGACCAGCCTTTTGATTCCCTTACTGGAATTCACCGTAAGCTCCAACTGCATCTTTTCCCCACAATGGCTCAAGAGGCAGAGCTGACTGGACCATGGCCTGGAACTGCTGTAGAGCCCCTGCTTTCTCAGGACCCCACACAAAGCTGTCTGTCTTCTCAGGGACCCAAGATATGGGCTGTAGCGATATTCCTGGGAGTGAAATGTCTTCCCTCCAGAAGGCAAAGGGGCCTATCAGATGCTGGGCTTCCTTCGTTGTGGTTGGGGATGCAAGATGCAGCAATCTGTTTTTCACTTGGGTGGAGATATCTCAATACACCTTCTCACCACTGACCCCCTAGAACTTACCGAAGCAGCACATCCCTGCACTTTTGTGGGGTTTATCTCCCACCCTTGGTTTGTGGTGTTTACTAATTTCTGTGGTGCAGATATTCCTGCATTGACTGATTTCAAGCCAGCAGCATGATGTCACTGGATGCAGAGCCGGGAAATGCTGGGCTCCATCCGCTCCAACCAGCGGTTCAAGCAAGCCCCAGCTCAGGGCTGCAGGAGAGGTCCTCCCGCGCACATCGGGGAGCACTGCTCCACACGTCCGTCTCAAAGTGAACCTGCTGAGTTACAAGCTATGGGAACTTTCAACGTTACCATACGCCAAATTTCTGTCCAAAGTGGCCTTGCCAATTTACTCTCCTTTCAGCAGTATCTGAGAGCTCCTTGTCAGTCGGAAGGAGAGGCACTCCAATATGTGCGTTGGGGTCGCCAACCAAAGCGCGACTCGCACAGGCTCTGATGGAAAGAAGTTTTACTCACCTAGAGACGGACCCAGGTCAGCTTCACCAGTGGCCGTCGGTTCCCCAAAGCCAGCGGGTCTCGATCTGCGGCCTGGCGGGGAGATGGTTAACACGCAGCGTGGCCCTCTGGGGTTTGCGTGCTGCCTCTCCTGTCTGCTGCTGCCTGCCACAGTGGAAGCAGCGCGCGCCCCCACCCCCATCCCCCTCCCCACCCTTCCCCCACCCCCTCTCCCACCCTTTTTTTTTCACTGTTCAAATCACTCTGGGATTTTATTCGGGCTTTTGTAAACTCTTAGCCCATTTATCTCTTGGGCTACTTAACTTTTTCTTATTGGTTGATAGGAGTTTTCCTGATTCCTTGTTTATTATACGGATGGCTTATTAATATTTTCTTTTATGGTTTATGCTCTCTGTAGTTTCTTTCAGAAATCTTTCTTTCTCCTCCCCAAATCATAAAACATACTCTCTTCCTTGCTTCCCATTTACAAATTTTTTTTTGTTGCATGAGCAATGCATGTTCTTTGCAAAAAAAAATTTAAGGATATATAATCAAGGAGAAAAAAAAAAAACCACTTACAATCTTACCATCCAGAAATAACCACTGTTGGTATGTTGGCATATTATCTTCCCGTCTTTGTTTATATGAATCTGTTTACATTTCCTCGCAGCGGGCCGTGGTGTCCGCCCCAGAGGGCAGCTGCTGCACAGCGCACAACTCTCTAAGTGTCTGATTTAGCATTTTGAAAATCGTTTGCTCTCCCTTCCTGGCATTTTAAGATCTGGGCTCCCTCTGCTTGGTTCTATGTCTGTTTTGTGGTTGGTTGCTTTTAATTTGTCTATTCTTGTGGCACCTAAATCTCCTGCAGCCTTGAGCAAGGACTTCCAGCAATTTCTCTGCCCCTGGCTAGCCCCTGGCTGAACCAGCTCGGGCCTTCCTTGAGGCAGGGGGAAGGGACTCACAGGGAGGAGGGGACAGGAAAATCCCTGAGCTGGTCACAAGGGCCATCCTAGCCCCAGCTCCTCCTTGAGTTTGCAGGTGACCGTGGACAGATCACTTAGCTCCTCTGCACCTTGGCAGGCTCCTTGCCTCCTGCTGTGGCTGCACGTGCTAGGTCGTCATGCCCGGGAGACGGTGGGGTCTGCCATGAGGTAGAAGGGAGAGGTGCCAGGCCTCGGGTTGAACCTGGGAACCCGGGGATTGTTTACGGTGAGACCCACTGGCCTGAGGTGGATTTGAAGTTGCTTCTTTCTTACCAGCATGAAAATGCAGTCTGACTCACACAGCCCCCAAAAATAAGCTCAAAGGATACCACGGGGATGAAATGCTCTCTCTCTCCAGTTGATTTAGGTCCTCTCCCCGCTCTGTCACTTACTCTGGGACTCAGGGTCCCTTTCTGAAAACCTGGGGGGCCTGATCAGCAATATCAGGGGCTGTGAGGTCAGAACGACGTTGCTGGACTGTCCAACCCACCCGTGGTCAGCTTAGGCAACTGCTGAACCTCTCAGAAGCTTGGTTCATAATCTATAAAATTGGAATGTAAACAGCACCCATCTCATAGATTACTGAGAAATTCTAATGAAATGATCCGGGCACAAAGTACTTGACACGACCACGTTTCTGTCGAGGCTGAGTGCTGGGAATGTGCGGTCACCTTGGCGAGGACGGCGTCTTACCCCCGAACGGCCAGCAGGTGGGCGTCTCAGAACACGGGAAGGTTTCTCCCTTTGCAGCCAGAGCACATCAGAGATGGAAGGAGCTCTGGAGAGTCCCAGCCCTTCATTTTCCAGAGGGGACCTTGAGGCCAAGGAGGGCGCACTGCTTTCCTGCAACCAGGACAGGAACCCCTGGCTCCCAGGTGGGGCCCCCTTACTTTCCCCACACCTCCAGTCTCCTCCCACCTGGAAAGAGTGGGGGCTGTGGTGGGTAGAGCCTGCTCAAAGAGCTTGCAACAACTGACTTCCCGCAACCAGGCTGAGCGTGTGCCTTGGTGGAGAGGAAGCTCCCGACTGCACAGGTGAGATGCCCCTTAGGCAGCCTAACTGAGGTCCTCTCTCAGCCTTTCCCAGCAGTCATTTGCCAAAGTGGAGAGGGATGTAGCTGGGGGAACCCAAGGCATGATCCCAAAGAGAGGCAGCTCGGGGGACGCCCAGCCCACCGCACCCAGGTACCTGGCTGTCCGGGGGCTGAGGGCTGGGGGACCAGCAGGTGGCTTCCCAAGGTCTCTCCCTGTGGGCCCGAGGCCCAGCCTGGCACTGGAGGAAGCTTATCTCATCTTTGAGATCTTCTCTTGGGCCATGCAGAGGTTGGCGTCCCTCATGGCATCTTTCCCTTCAGCAGTTCTCTGGGAGTAGAGGGAGCAGAGGGAAGCCTGGGCCATTCTGTCCCCGGTTCTGCCTCCAGCCACCTCCTCTCAGCAGAGCATCTCCTCATCACCCAGTGGGCAAGTCTCTTCGTCGCTTCGCAAACCACCATCCTCCCTCTGAAGGACCCTGCCATCTTCCATCTTCCACAGAGGGCCACCCAGACCCCCAGATCCCCTGGAGCCTGGGGGGCCAGTGGCCTGGACCACTTGCAATTTTTTAGACCAAGGTATATTTTAAAAAAATGAAAAATGGCAAATTGGAGTTACAAAGATCGCAGTTTATTTTCAATATTTATGACTACACACTAATGCTTTTCATTTATAAAACATGATGATAACTTTATTTTTTTTTAACATGGGCAGGCACCGGGAATTGAACCCAGGTCTCCAGCATGGCAGGCAAGAACTCTGCCACTGAGCCACCGTCGCACTGCCCGATGATGACTTTTTATATTCTTAGTGATGATGTCAACAGTCTAGATTTGGGGACCTTCATGTGAGGCCCAGAGTCAAATGCTCCCCACTCGCCACCCTGATGTATCAAACCCCGAGGTGCCCAGGGTTGTGTGGGGTAGAGTGGGTGGAAGGAGGCTGCAGGAACCCATCAGGGAGCCTGGAGGTCTGAGGTCTCCTGCCGCTTTCTGCCCTCTGAGGCTCTGAGTCACAGGACGTCAGGGCAGGGACCCCGGTAAGCACTTGCTCAATTACTGCTCTGACAGATAGGGCAACTGAGGCCTGTGGAGAGAAAGTCATGTGCCCAAAACATCCAACAAGTGAGAGGCAGAGTCAGGTCCCAAACCAGGTCTCCTGACTCCCAGGCAAATGTTCTTCCTGCTTCACTTTAACAAAAATGGGAAAGGAAAAGCACCTAGGAGAGAGTGAGGCCAGAACACCCCCTTGTTCCCCTCTCCTCACCTAGGACATCTCAGCTCTCCTGGTCTAAGCCAAGATCCCTGACCATAATAATCACAAAAGCACTCCCCTTTCTTCTGCTACCGTTAGTATTTGGACTCAGATGAAACTGTGCTCTTCCTAAATGCTAGAGCAATCTGGAAAGGACACAGAGCTCCCAGGGGCAGGAGTGGTCAGGGGAGGAAGGGTTGGGGGTGAGGCTTTGTTGCTGGGCAACCATCTTCATCTGTTGCCTGGGTGACAGCCCATCAGAGGGAGGCTGTGTGCGAAGTGTGTGCCTATGAGTCTTTTCAGCACCAGCTGTCTGGAGCCACCTCCTCCCCCATCACGAACTGCCCCCTGCAGATATTTGGGGCCCCTGAAGCCTGCTCAAGACTCTTTCTTGCCTCACTTCCTGCCATCTCCTTCATTCCTTATCACAGAATGTCATGCTTCAGCCACCCCAAAACGTCAGGCTCCCTGATTGCAACATCCTAGATCTTATCTCAGGTCTTTACTCTAAGGTTTTCCCCAACTTGGTGACTTGCTGGGATCACAGCTTCCAGCTATTGGTCTTTGGGTGACCAGGGAAGGCGGGGAGAGGGCCATTCATTCATTCAAACATTCATTCATTCAACACACGTCCAGTGAGCTCTGGTTTCATTTCAGGCACCATGCCAGGCTGGGCACGTGCATAGGCCAGCCCAGTACCTGCCTCCCAGCCTAGCAGGGCAGCAGGCAAGCAAACGCACAGTCAGGTACAATGTCCTCCAGGAAAGAGGAGACCTCAGGGAAATGCGGGACACAGGAGAGATGGCTCATCCCTACTGGGGGAGAGAAGGGGAAGGCTTCTGGGAGGACGTGATATATAGCAGAGTTAATTTTTTTCCCCCTGGTTATGTATCAGTCACTGAACTAGGCATGTTGCATCCATTATCTCACATCTTCAAAAATGACTATATGAGGAGAGCAGTGTTAGCCCTTTTTTTTTTACAGATGAGGAAGTTGAGATGTGGAGAGGAATTGGCACTTGCTCAGGGTCATCAGCTAACAAGGTTCAAAGCAGAGATTTGAGCTCAGGTTTACCTGGTTCTGAAGTCTGAAATCTCCCCTGCTTGACATTGCCTATATCTTCTAACAGAGTTTTGAAGAATAAGTAGGAGTGAGTTTAGCAAAGAGGCAGAAGAATCAACTTGAGCGGAAGCCAGAAGCTAGAATTAGTGCCCTATAAGTGGTGCAGAAGGTCCGAGGGTTATAGCGGGGGTGGGGGGTGGGGGTGGTAAAGCTGTCAGAGATGAGGATGGAGAGGAGGGCAGGGGCCAGATTCATACAAGCTCTGTGTGTTAATTTGCTGGCTGCCGGAATGTGATATACCAGAAATGGAACAGCTTTTGTAAAGGGTTATTTAATAAGTTGCTAATTTACAGTTCTAAGGCCATGAACATGTCCCAATTAAAGCAAGTCTATAAAAAATATCCCAGTTAAGACAGCACCACCAAGTTACCTTCACTCGGGAAAAGCCAATGAAGTTCAGTTTCTCTCTCAAGTGGAAAGGCACATGGTGAACACGGCGACGTCTGCTAGCTTTCTCTCCAGGCTTCTTGTTTCATGAAGGTCCTCTGGGGGTAATTTCCTTCTTCATCTCCAGAGGTCTCTGGCTGCATGGGCTCTGTAGCTTTTTTCAAAGTGCTACCTCTTTTAAAGGATTCTGATAAACTAATCAGCACCCTCCTGGAATGGGTAGAGTCACATCTTCCTCTAATCAAAGGTTAGTACCCACAATTGGGGGCATCACATTTCTATAGAGATACTCTAATCAAGTTTCCAACCTACAGTACTGAATAGGGATTAAAAGAAAGGGCTGCCTCCACAAGATGGATCAGGATTAAAACATGATATTTCTAGGGTACATAAGCCTTTCAAAGTAAGGAGTTTGGAAATCTCCCTGAGAGCAATGGGGATCAATTGAGAATTATAAGCAGGGAATGGTGGACCACATCACCATCCTAGAAAGGTCATTCTGGCTTCCGAATGGAGAAAAGCTGCAGGGAGCAAAAGTGGATGTGGCGAGACCAAGCTGGAGGCTGAGCAGTAATCCAGGAGGAAGATGAGTTCATAGTGACGGGTCAGGGGGCGACGGGGGTGTGGGAGCTCAGCAGGTGGATGGCCTGATACTACATGAATATGGGGAGAAGGAGGGAGAAGAGCCAAATAATGCAGAGATTTTGGCTTTGCAGTGGGTGGTGCCACCAGCCATATTTGGGGAGTAAGGATGAGTGGCCAGAGCAGCTCAGAAGACAAGACTCAGAGGCAATTGAAGAAGGTTCCTCAAGGGCTTCCCACCTTCAGCGTGGAATGAGCACAAATTCCATCCCAGCTCAGCCAAGGGCCCAAGAAAAATCCTCAAGAGATCAGGAGATGCCAATGTGGAAACTAGTGGAGAACCTACGCTGCCATGATCTAAACAGATCTTTACCTCCTCCCCCAGGCAGTCCTCCTGTCCAGACACCTTCCTTTTCTCAGGAGAAGCATACGGAACCTAAGACCCTGTGATTGTGCTATCTGTGAGGCATGGGCATCTGTCTAGGCTCCTGGTGATAAGACCCTGCCTTCCTACCCCCACTTCCATTATTCCAAAGTCCCTTTGAAAACACAGGCAGCGTCTTTGGTTGGGGAATGTTGGGCTGGAGACTTGTTGACTCCCTGCCTCTCCCAGTTCCCCCCACTATCAGGTAGAAGGGAGGGCCAGGGTCCCCTCTGCACCTGGTGTGACCCCAGTCTTGGGCTAGAGGTTGGGAAGGCTCCATGGCAAATGGCTGGAAACAGGTTGAAAAAGACACTCATCTTTACAAGGCATCGAAGAAATGTCAATTAAACTGCAAAACCTCCCCATAGCCAATGATGGTGAGTATATTTATTTGGAGAGAAAATTAGTGAAATGTGTCTGGAGAGCAACTTGAGAATATGATGTTTAAAAAATGCTGATTCCCTTTTGCCTAGTAATTTCTCTCTTAGGAATTTGTTCTAAGGAAATAATGAGAGATGTGTACTGTCGCATGGCTCACAACAGGGCAATAGCTGCAGGATTCAGGACCCCCCCCCCCCCAGGAGAAATAGCACAAGATCTTAAGAAAAAAGGGATTTGCAAAAAGCAAAATCAGTAATGTGAGAAAATGCTCAAAAGATAAAATACTTATATCATGCAAAATTGTCTTCATTGCATATACTTAACTCTGCCAAGAAAAGTGCAAAGAAAGAACTTAAAAGTAATATGCCAAAAGGAAACGTCGATTGGCTTGCGTGTTTTTGTTTGTTTAGTTTTTTTGCTTCTCTGTAATTTTCTGGATTTTCCACAATAAGCAGATATTGTTTTAACAAAGCAGAGGGAAGTTGAAGAAACCAAAGAACCTGTTTGGAAATGAGGAACTTGTTCAATTCACCAGCCCGGGGCTTCGCTAGGACAGAGGAGCTCCTGGTGTCCCCTCCCCACACCTGAGGCGCGACGAACGGAAATTGAGCGGGTCGGGGGCAGTGAGCTTTGGCGAGATGATGACTCAAATACAAACCTGACACCAAGTCACCTGGTGACCCCAAGGGAACGAGTCAAGGATTCGATCCTCACTCTCCTCATCCACAAATAACAGGGCCCGAGCATTTCACTGGCATCACTTGGCTTCATCTTCTCATCCACTCTATGAAGAGGGTCTCCTCTCACCTTCTGGATGAGGAAACCGAGGCTCAGAGAGGCTGAGTAAGCTGACAGGTAAGCTGCTCAGGGTCACAAAAACTGGGAAGAGGCCTCAGAAAGATGCCCCAGGCATTTGGGGCAGGGTCAGACAAGGAGGTCCCCCCATCCTCGGCCAGGAAGTGGCAGTACTGGGGTTTGAGCCCTGGCCTGTCTGACTCAAAACGTATAAGCCTGAATCCCGGGGTCTGTCTCCACAGGAGGGGGTGGATTAGACCGTGGTGGTTCCCAACCCTGGCTGCACATCAGTGTCATCTGGGAAACGTTTTAATAAGTGCAGATGTCAGGGTCTTGTCTCCAGGTCAATTAAACCAGAATCTCAGGACCTCCGGCATCAGCATTGTTTAAAGAAGTCCCCAGGTGATTCCAGTGGGCATGCAGGGTGGAGAACCACTGGGCTTGATGACCTCTGGAGCCCCTTCCGTAGAGCACTTGGAGAGGCTGTCTGGCCCAAGGTCGCACAGCTAATTGGAGGTTTGCATTAAAAAGTGAGCCCAGGCCTCCAGACACTGAGCAGGGCACTTTTCCCTGCCCATCTGGGACGGCCGCTTGGTCCCCTCCTCTGGCTCTTGCCAGCTGGGTCCCCTGCAGGCAGTTAGCTTTCCCCTTCTCCTGCCTCCCTGCGCACCCTCCCCGTGCTGGGCCCTGCTGGCCCACACCTTAGTTTACATTCATTGTATTTTTCCCATATTATTAATACCTTGTAATAGCGGCGGATGTTTGTTCTAGTTTATCTAAGAACTCTCTTATATTTACATAATTAACTACCCCCGTTGTCCACTCTAGGTTTTGCTAGGTTATACAGCCCCAGTTTTTATCCTCTGTCTTTCCTTCTGGTGGTATACATGACTCTAGCCTTCCTCTTTCAGCCACACTCACACTCCGGCTTTGCTGATCACACTTCTGGTGTTGTGTTACCATCACACAGCATTGTGCTGTTCATCTCCAAACCTTTACAATGAACCTTACTGAACATTCTGTACTCCTGAATCATCAGTTGCCCAATCTCTGCCCATTTTCTATCTCCTGATAACCTGTGCTTTCGAATTTAATAGCGTTTGCTCATTTTAGTTAGCTCGTATTAGTAAGACCACACAGTATTTGTCCTTTGGTTTCTGGCTTATTTTGTGAGTTCGTCTTGTTGCATGCCTCAGGATTCTACTCCATCCTACAGCTGTGTAACCTTGCATCATATGTACAATACACCACAGTTCGTTTATCCACTCCTCAGTTGATGGACACTTGAGTTGTTTCCGTGTTTTGGAAATCTCATGAGTGATGCTACTATAAAGCTCCGTGTGCAAATGTCTGTTTGTGTCCCTGCTTTCAGTTCTTCCAAATATATACCTAGAAATGGGATTGCTGGATCATACAGTAATGCTGTGCTTAGCTTTACTAAGCTAAGTTTCCTGCCAAACTGCCTTCCAGAGTGGCTGCACCATTCTACATACCCACTAACAGTGAGTAAGTGTACTTATTTCTCCACATCATCTCCAGCACTTGTAGTTTTCTGGTTTTTTTTTTTTTTTTTTTTTGGTAGTGGCCATTCCTGTAGGTGCGAGGTGACATCTCATTGTGTTTTTGATTTGCATTTCCCTAATAGCTAGTAAAGTTGAGCATCTTTTTGTATGTTTTGAGCCATTAATATTTCTTCTTCAGAAAAGTGTTTATCCATGTCTTTTGCCCATTTTTCAATTGGGTTGTTTGTCTTTTTGTTGTTGAATTGTAGGATCTCTTTATATATTCTGGATATTAAACTCCTATCAGAAGTGTGATTTCCGGTTATTGTGTCCAACTGAGTAGGCTGCCTTTTTACTTTCCTGACAAAGTCCCTTGACACACAAAAGTATTCAGTTTTGAGGTGATCCCTTTATCTACTTCTTCTTTCATTGTTTGCACTTGGGTGTGGGGTCTAAGAAGCTACCTCCTGCCACAAAATCTTTAAGGTATTTCCCTACATTTTCTTCCAAGAGGTTTATGGTCTTAGCTCTAATGTTTAGGTCTATGATCCATTTTGAGTTAATTTAATATAAGGTGTGAGATATGGATCCTCTTTCATTCTTTTGCGTGCGGATATCCAGTTCACGCACAGCCCATTGACCCTTGCACTTGCCCCAGTGCCTGCCACAGGGTAGCATGGAAAAGACAGATGAGAAGGGCTTCAGGGACAGAGAAGGGAGAAGAGACCAGAAAAAGGGTAACAGATGTGAGGGACAAGAACTGAGACCACCAGGGAAGGTGTGGGCTCATGCTTCCCTGAACCCTGCCCAGATTCAGGGGGAAAAGGCAGGAGGACTCAACCAGGCTTCCAGAGAACCATTGGCCGCGATTGTCGTAGGAAGTCGTGCCCCACCCCCCCAGCCCCCTTCCCACCCAGAATGCTGCCACCCATTGCCCCCCATCCCATCAGCTGTTCCCCATGCTGACGTGCCGTGTAAGTGTTCGGGGGAGCCTTCCTTCCCATGTAGGACCACCCTGCTCACAGTGTCCCTAAGTGGAAGGTTTATAATGTCAGTACCCACGTGGCTTAAGCCAGAGGTATTGAGGTCAAAAAAACACCCAAACATGCCTCCAAAATCAACCCCGTGCTTTGTTTGCACAGTAGAGTGCATCTCAGTCCATGAACTCGGTGTGTTGGAACTTAGTTTATCTCCTTAAATGCTCCTTATTCTGCGGAGCTCTCCCCACCCGACTGGTAAAAAAGTGCATTATGGTTATGGTGACGGATCCTCTCCCTCCTCAGGATTTCGCCAGCATCCAGGGCTGGACATTTGCCCTGTGAGTGGCTGCTGACGTCCTCACTGTCCAAGCTCAAGGAGCCCTGGGCATGAAGCCACCCCATGGATGATGACCCCTTCCCAGAGGCCTCTGCAAGGGACCCACACTTTCCCCGTCCTGGGGAGGAGAACACTCAGGAGAATCCCCTCCCCGTCCCTCCTCAGAAGCAGCCCCCTTTGGCCTCTCTCAAGGACAACTGGTAGACCCATAGCTTCTCTGGCTTCCGGCTTTGGAAATCAAAAGCCAAGAAGTTGGGCATGGCTCTTGCTGGCAACTTCTGCTTTGGTCTGGCCATAAGCATTCCCTAAGACGTGGGGTTCTGCTTCCCAGCACCTCACTGAAATGGGGGGACAGAAATACATAGGTCAATGAATGGTTTTGTCCCACTTGCATTTTTCTCCAACACTGTGCACGGATGTGATACTATGAAGTTAAATACTAAACAGAAGCCCGAGAGGGGGTTGCATGTGAGGGAGCTGAGGTTCAGGGGCTAATTTCCCGAAGGCCTTACATCTGGAACGTGGCATGCAGGGATTTGAACATAGATGCGCCCTGGCTATGCCTGGCTTGACAATAGTCAGGAGACATCATAACCAAAAGAGCTGACATCTTTGGGGACTCACTATGGGCCAGACACTGTTCCGGGCACTTGTGGGTGACTTAGGAGGCAGGGGGTATTGTTTTCATTATCGTTCTGAAGCACACAGAGTTTACATAAATGTCCAGGAAATATAATGTAACTATGTACTGAGTTGTGCCATTGCTGGGTGGGAATCTATGTACCTAAAAAGGGGAGCACAAGTAGGTAGACATGGGCAAGCTGTGGCCTCTGCTTCCCCAGAAAAGCAGCACATAGGAACAATGAGCAGTCAGAATTCAGGGGCATCAGAACTTTATTCATAATTCCATGCAGAAAGTACCTGGACATTGATTTGCCTAGAGCAGTTGCATAAGGGAAAATAATAAACTGGTACATCTCCTCCGCTCAATGGCAGGACGGGTGGCAGCCTGTGGGGGAGCCTGGGACCCCTTGTCCCAAACAAATTAAAAGCGTTTGAGGAACATAAGCATGCATATTCATTCTAGAAGTCCTGGTCACTATTTCGCAAAGTATGGCCAGAAGATCACGTGTCTGCATAAGCTGGAACACCTATTTTAGCTGATTCCCAGGCCCCATGTCTAGGTCTACTGAATTAATACTTGTGGTGACAGAGCCCGGGCATCTACATTTGAGCATCCAGATGTCTGAGAATTCCTGCTGCGTCAGGGTGATAGGCCTGTGGTGGGTATCCTGGCGGTGTGGGGACCCCTGAGCCTGGGCTGAACCACAGCAGTGAGGGCTGAAGCAGGTCGTGGCCCTGCCTGGGGACAGTGGCATCCAGGCACTGCCTCCCTCAAAGAAGCCCCAGGAGCCAGGGCCTGGGGGCTGAACGTGCAGCCTTGAGGGAGAGCCCCACAGTGGGTCCTGCAGGCCCCTCTCAGGAGGGGGAGGGGTCTCTACAGCCCCCCGCAGGGGGAAAGGCAGTATCCGGCAGGGGGGCAGGGCAGCTTCAGGGAGCAAGCTGAGGCAACCGAAGCCCTTTCACAAGTGAGAGCTGAAATCAACACAATTCCCCCGCCTGTGTTAAGTAACCCTGAGACCAAGCAAAATTTACTCAGCTGCTTGCTCCAGGAAAGAGCTGCTCCTGGCAATGAAGACAGCGAGCTGACTCAGCAGGTTACAATTCATCAAAACTCATTTCAAAATCCTCACATCCCCTATGCCCACCCATCCAAAGCTCCAAGGAGCTCCCCCAACCCCGACTAATGCCCTGCAAGATCTGCTTTAACCCAGGCCCCCAAACCCTGTCAATCTTTTCCCCCAATTTCTTCATTTGAAACACTGCTGAGAGTCTGGCAAGGTGGATTGTCCCCACTGCAGCGGGACTAATAAATTTGGGCTTTGCTTGCTCAGTGTTTTCTGGTGGTCTTTGGAGGGGGTCAGTGACCAGGTGCTTACTAATCTTGGTTGGTATCTCAAAAAGGGCAGATTTGATTTAAGAATTAAATCAAGGCCCTGCCCCGATCGGACTCTCTGAAAGCACAGACTGAAACTTACTGCTTTTGGGGAGCTGAATGATGCCCGCCAAAGGTGCCCACTTCTTAATCCCAGGAACCTGGGATATGTTACTTTTCTGGTAAAAGGACCTCTGCAGCTGTGACCAAAAGAAGGAACTGAGATGGGGAGAGTAGCCTGGAGTAGCCAGGTAGGTCTGAGGTTATTGCAGGGGACCTCAGAAGAGGGAGGTGGGGGTCAGTGTTAGAAAAGGAGTTCCGATGACTGAAGCAGGAGTCAGAGTGAGGCTATTCCAAGGAGGGGTCCATGAAACAAGATAGCAGGCAGCTCCCAAAGCTGACAGAGAAAGGAAATGCATTCTCCCCCAGACTTCCAGGAGTGACCCCGCTTCACGGCAGTTTTAGTCCAGTGAGACTGACTTTGCACTTCTGACCTCCAGAACTGTAAGATAGTAAAGTTGTGTCGTTTTAACCCCTAGGTTTGTGACAATTTGTTACAGCCTTAGGAAACGAACGCACCCATTGTCAATACAGAAAGCTCCAGCAAAGGGCGAAGAGGTGGGGGATGCCTAGAAAATGGCTTCACCGAGTGGGAGCAGGGAGATTTCTGCAGTCTTTGAGGGCTTGGGGGCACCTGGATGAGGGTGAGGAATTAGGCCGAGGGAGGTGGGACCCAACAGGTAGGACCTTACAGGTGGGGCCGCCACAGCAGAGCCTTACGTCAGAAAGGAACAGGGTCTGCTCGTGTGCCTGAAAAGTTGCTCTGGCTGCAAAGAGCTGGATGGACCAAAAGGGCCTGTGAGGGAGAGGTGCCGTGGTCCTGGTGAAGGACAGTGTAGAAAAGAAGAGGGGACGAAGTGAGACGCATGCACGAGGGGGAACTGGCCACTGAAAGGGTAAGGGAGGGGCAGGGAGCAATGCTGATACTACGCCAGCTCCTGGGAGAAGAGTTTACGGGATTAGAGATGAGGAGCCGAGGAATCAGCGTTGGCTGCTGATAAAGAAGTATCACGTATTTTTCTATCTTTAATCCTTTTCTTTTCTGGGGATCGGTTTCCCCATTTGTACAGTGATCTGTGAGGTTCTCACAGGAAGCGGTGTCTGAGCTAGAGGTGCCAATGAGACCGCGCCACGGAATTCTGGAGGTGTAGTTCTAAGGAGTTTCCACCAGAGGGCGAGGCTGCCCACAACCTTTCCGGGCTCGGTAAGAAACCCTGTGCCTGCAGCACACATAGGCAGAGAGAGGAGGAGGATTAGGGCTTTGGGCATCTGTTGAGATAGAGTTAGGAGTGCAAGAGGTTTATGGGAGTGTTCGCCAGGGAAAGGTAAGGAGGGAGGAAGCAGCACTGGGCATGGGGAGGCTCAGACCGCGACGCAGATTTGACAAAAGTCTCTGCCGACTCCACCGAGAGCTCCTGAACTGAGAGTGCGTGATTGAGGAGTCCCGCGGCGGGCAGGAGCGGCCGGGCCCCTGCACCTTTGCCAGGCTCAGTCATTGGCTGGGGCTGCCCGGAAAGTGGGGCATCAGTTGTGGGGGACCTGTGGGTGCTGGAGGCCTTCCGCGAAATGCACTCTTTGCAGCTGCCCTGCAGGTTCTTTCTTGGGGGAAAATGGGAGCAGTGCACAGCCTCCCCTCTCTCAAAGCACCCTCCTCCATCAGTCACCCGGCTTCCTCCTCTCTACTCTCTGCCCTCCCTAGACGCCCCCTCTGAGTTCTTGCTAAGGGGCGCAGCGTGAGGGGAGAGCCAGGGTCCCCGGGACCTCCCAGGGAAACCTGGGCCCCTGAGCCCCTCACCCTGTTGTGGGACTTGGGAAAATTACCCACTCTTGGGTTTCCCATCAGCTAGCATAGTCTCCTCCAGCCCCCAGGCCCCAGGGATTGGGTCCAAATGGAAGTGCAGGAGGGGCCTCATTTCCCCCCAAGACAATGGCACATGAAGGGTCCCGGGCCTGCATGATAGTTAAGGGCTTTGTGACCCCCCCTTTAGCACAATTTCACACCCCACACCCCCCCAGTACTGCTTGGGTCCCAGCAAAGGGAAGCTGGAGAGGGTTTGCCCCAGGTTCAGTCAGCCCTGCTCAGGGAGTGAAGGTGGGGTGGGAAGGCCTGGGCTGGGGGCCAGGGGAGCTCCCGCATGTGCCAGGCCAGGCTGGCCCCCCACTCGGTTCCTCCAGGCACCGCGAGGCCCATCTGCCAGGTTGGAGCGCTCGGGCGGTGCCTGCAGCTCACTCTCTCATGGGCAGATGGCCACCCCGTCCCTCGTCCCGGCCCCCCACTCTTTCCACTGCCCTCACGCCCAGTCCCACTCAGAGAAAGGCCTGGGCAGAAGCCCACACTGCTGCCCAGCACCTCCTCCTTCCAGCTAATGGTGCCCCGGGGGGCTGGGTAGAGTCCCTGGTTGTCATGGAGACCAGGCTGCCCACCCTTCTCAGCCTTACTGCAGGGAGAGGGGCAGATGGGCGGTGGGGGGGGGGGGAGGCACCCAGAAAGAGCTAGAAGGTTATGGAGGGACAGATACCCAGATAGAGACACCAGGAGAGAAAGCAGAGAAACACACATACAGGTTTGTTGTAACTGTGATCTGTGCATTGCTGGGTCCAGGGTTGAGAGTATGCAGTGAGCCCACAGCTGTGTGGACTCAGGCTGCGTGTCTTGGTGTGGGACTGTCTGTCCTGCTGGTGGGTTGGGTGGGCCGGCTTATCTGTGTGTGAATTAGTGTATAGTAAAGGTGCCCCTGTGAGCGTGAACACGTGTGTTATGAGTGTACACATGTGCGGATGATGTGGACAAGTGTGTGTGTCCTGTGAGCACCCTGTCCCCCCACCCAAGGCCTCGTTCCCTCTCCTCCCCCAAGGCAGGCTGTTGGGTGCCCCCAGCTCTTG